>NC_071394.1:49101922-50301922 GCF_022682495.2 Desmodus rotundus | reverse complement strand
CTATTACAATTGTCCCATTTCCCCCCTTCATTCCACTCCATCCCACCCACCCCCTCCCTCCCACATTCCCCCCCTATAGTTCATGTCCATGGGTCATACATATAAGTTCTTTGGCTTCTACATTTCCTACACTATTCTTACCGCCTCCCCCAGTCTATTTTCTACCTACCATTTATGCTACTTATTCTCTGTACCTTTCCCCCCTCCCCCCTCCCCCTCTCACTCCCTATTGATAACCCTCCATGTGATCTCCATTTCTGTGGTTCTGTTCCTGTTCTAGTTTGCTTAGTTTGCTTTTGTTTTTGTTTTAGGTGTGGTTGTTAATGACTGTGAGTTTGCTGTCATTTTTACTGTTCATATTTTTTATCTTCTTTTTCTTAGATAAGTCCCTTCAACATTTCATATAATAAGGGGTTGGTGATGATGAACTCCTTTAACTTGACCTTATCTGAGAAGCACTTTATCTTCCCTTCCATTCTAAATGATAGCTTTGCTGGATAGAGTAATCTTGGATGTAGGCCCTTTCCTTTCATGACTTGGAATACTTCTTGCCAGCCCCTTCTTGCCTGTAGGGTCTCTTTTGAGAAATCAGCTGACAGTCTTGTGGGAACTCCTTTGCAGGTAACTGTGTCCTTTTCTCTTGCTGCTTCTAAGATTCTCTCCTTATGTTAAATACTGGGTAATGTAATTCTGATGTGCCTTGGTGTGTTCCTCCTTGGGTCCAGCTTCTTTGGGACTGTCTGAGCTTCCTGGACTTCCTGGAAATCTATTTCCTTTGCCCGATTAGGAAATTCTCCTTCATTGTTTGTTCAAATAAGTTTTCAATTTTTTGTTCTTCCTCCTCTCCTTCTGGTACCCCTATAATTTGGATGTTGGAACGTTTCAAGATGTCCTGGAGGTTCCTAAGCCTCTCCTCATTTTTTTTGAATTCCTGTTTCTTCATTCTTTTCTGGTTGGATGTTTCTTTCTTCCTTCTGGTCCACACCATTGATTTGAGTCCCAGTTTCCTTCCCATCACTATTGGTTCCCTGTACATTTTCCTTTGTTTCTCTTAGCATAGCCTTCATTTTTTCATCTAATTTGCAACCAAATTCAACCAATTTGTGAGCATCCTGATTACCAGTGTTTTGAACTATGCATCTGACAGGTTGGCTATCTTCGTTGTTTAGTTGTATTTTTTCTGGAGCTTTGATCTGTTCTATCATTTGGGCCATTTTTTTTTCTTGGTGTGACTGTTAAGTAAAGGGGTGGAGCCTTAGCTGTTCACCAGGGTGGGGTAACACTGATTGCTGTGCTGTGACGCTGTTTGTGGGGGAGGGTCTGAGAGGGAGGAATGGCGCTTGCTCCACTCTCTGCTGGATTTCAGTCACTCCCTCCACTACCCACAATCAAACTGGGCCCCTCTGGTGCTGATTCCCAAGTGGGTGGACTTGTACACACTCTAGGCCCCTGTGGGTCTCTCCAATGACCTCTCCTGTGAGGCTGGGAGTTTCTCCTGCTGCTGCCTCAACTGCCACAGGTGTTTTCAATCAGAGGTTTGAGGCTTTATTTCCTCACGCTGGAGCTGTGGGTTGCGTGGTCTGCTTCGCTCCCCTGCCGTTCCTCCCAGTTTATCTACGCGTGAATGTGGGGCAGCAGGGTCTGCCAGCCACCGCCTTGTGGGGTCTGCTAGCTGTAGCCTGGCCTGTTCCATTCCACAATCCACCACCTTGCTGGGTCTGCCAGCCACCTCCTTGCTGCGAGTCCTCTCCACCTGGCTGCCCATCTCCACCCCTCCTACCGGTCTGGATGAATGTTTCTTCTTTATCTCCTTGGTTGTCGGACTTCCATACAGTTTGATTTTCTGTCAGTTCTGGTTGTTTTTTGTTTTTAAATTGTTGTCCTTCTTTTGGTTGTGGGAGGAGGCACAGTGTGTCTACCTATGCTTCCATCTTGGCCGGAACCCATAATATCTGTTTTATAAATAACTGTTAACAGCAAGTTTAGGAAAATTGAAGTGAATTAAAATTTCCATTTGCAAAGACACTTTTAAAATTCATAAAGTTACTGAGTGTTAAACAAAGCTTTTTAAAATTAGTGCAGAAACACACAAAAATGGTTTTTAAGAACAAATTGCTTCCTTATAAATTTTTCCCTGAACTCAGATAAAGCTTACCTTTAGTCTATGATCATTTTAACACAAAGGTTCAGGACCCTGGAGAATTATGAATCTAGCTTTTAAAGATATAAAATCAATGGAGAAGCTCATGCAGATAATCAGTATAAGAATTTCCAAATGTGAAAATTTCTAGTTCCTGGGTTTTCAGGATGAGTGTTCACAATGAAAATTATAAACTGAGATACTTCAGGATGATGTGCCCATCTTTGCTTTTTATAGCACAGGAAAAGGCATATTATAAATGATTTTTCAAGAGAACTGTATTAAAAATATAGCTGAAGCAAATGTGACTGGTAAACAAGTGAAAAGTGTTCCTGTTAGGGCACTATAAAACAATACAAGTAACAGCAAACTATTAAGTTTTAGCTATGGTAGGTATTTCTTGGTTGCCCTGTGTGTGGCTGCCATGTTTTCTGTAAAGAAAAATAGTAACAATCTAATGCTGAAAGTGTGTCATTGAATTCCAGATAACTAATACATCCTTCACCTAACTTCCTATGTGGCTAGTGATGTTGGTGCTCCTTGACTCTAGTCACTCACCAAGTGGAGGGGAGGCCTTTCTTCTGCATCCAGGACTAAAAATGAAGGTTCTGGCACCAATCCCCTCACTTCCTCCAGTTTCTGTCCCTGGCCCCCAGGTGGGCACACTGCTCTGGCTGAAATGCTGATGCCCACTGGGGTCAATCCCAGGCCTTGCTTCCTTTTCCAGCACCACTTAGGATCCCTTTCATTGTGAGCATGCTCTGCTTCCTTCCGACTTTTACATCAAGAGCAACCCATTTAAGAGAAGTGGTGACCTCTCTTGGCTTTCTCTTGTGTAAAGAATAATTGTGCCAGTAGTAGTAGTAACAAAAAATCTTCTAGCTCATTTACTTGAAGGATACCAATTTAAGACAAAACATATTCAGCACATTTTGCCTTTAAGTGACACTACTTTTTCAAAAAGCCTCCTTACAATTAATAAGGAAGTAAAGGTTTATTCTGCTGGTGGCTTGCCCAATATCCATTCTTCCTTTGTTTTTCCAACAGTACCCTTTAGGGACACAGTGGGTATGACCCAAAATGCTCATGTTCCCTCCATGTCCTACTGCTACAGAAGCCTGAAGGTTCTGGCCAGTGAGGCTGTTTGGGACCCAATCATGGGCACTGTTCCTTCTTCCCTCAGCTGTTTCTTTTATCCCAGCTACTTTGTGGCCCTTGATGCTGCACGGCCATTGACCGTAGGCACAACCTAAAAGCTTGTGCCACCATCCAGGGTCACAGGGTCACACAGCTTTCATTTCCAGCTGTGAGGCTACTCAGATCCTGCAATGTGGGAGGCCCAAACCTGACATGGCAGATGTCAACGTTCATGGAGCCATCTGTGACCAACTGGTGATGGGCATCAATGGGTAGAAGCTTCCCCTTTTGTCTACCAGGTATGCAGTTTTGAGAGGCATTTGGAAGGCTCCTTAGAAGTTGTTTTGCAAGTCACCTATGATGACAATCAGCTGAAGGATGGATATTTATCACTTTCCTCCTTTCCTGCTCACTCACTTCATTCTTCACACCTGTTTCCTGGGGTCACATTCCCAAATAAACTACTTTCATGTAAGTCTTTCTTTCAAGTCCTCTCAGGGAAAATACACTGTTATAAGGTTTAATGGTAGGAGCTCCTTTTTTTCTGCTGCATAGTATTTCATTCTGTAAATGTACCACAGTTTTTGATTCACTCATTTACTGATGGGCACTTAGGTTGCTTCCAGCACTTGGCTATTGTAAATTGTACAAGGGAGGTGGGAGGAGGATAATGGGGTGGGACAGGGAGAGAAGGAAAAGGGTCACCAAGGAATATAAAGGACCCGTGGACAAAACCAAAGGAGAAAAGATTGAGGATGGGGCAGGGAAAAGTGGTGGCAGGAAAATGGAGACAACTATACTTGAACAAAAATTTAAAAAATGATTGAATGGAAGAGCTGGAATCAAGGACATCTTTTTAAAAGGGAGAGACAGAGTCAGACTCAGCTGGTAGGACCCTTTTTCATTCCTGCTGGTAAAAGAAAAAGGAAAAAAAAATCCATATTGTCATGATGAGTAAGAATAATAAAGCAAAAGCTATCCTTGATGACACTGCTGAATGCTTCCTGGAAAACCTCTGCTGGTCTTTATATGGGGTGTATCTCTTTGAGCCTGATTCATATTTTCTGTGATTTGCAGCCAACATCATTCCTAACTGATATAATTGGAAAAAATAAAATAAAAGGAGACATATCTTTGGACAGTGATTAAATCTTGCTTAAAAAATGTCTTTGTCTATCTCTTTTCCATGCTTTTGTGAGGAGCCTGAGGAAGCATTCTACTTTCTTCCTGATGATTGCATAAGCTGCATATGCAATGTTTTTTTACCTGCCCTTGGGTATGTCCAAAGATTCTGTTCTACTGTTTTCTTACATCACATGTTAACATTTTCTGTGATGTGAATTAGACACATACAGATTATCTGGAAAGAAATAATTGCACACATTCAGAGTTTTTATATCATTATCAACAGATTCTGAATTGTCTTATTTTTCATGGGGCTTTTTCCTGACAAAAGATACATTTGGCTTTCATTGATTCAGCTTTGTTTTCAGCATGAGTGCAGTAGCTCATAAAAATGCATAGCATAAAAACAAATTAGATAACTATGCTTCACCTTACCTATTATGTCAGATTGAAAGTCAATCCCATTCTGTGGAATCAGCAAGAGGAAAAAGAACATTTCTGTTTTATACACTTGAGCATTGAATACATGTTTGCTTTAGAGTTCTGTGTGTTTGAAGGGGTAGTAATGCAGCTAGAACAACAATGGCCCCAATATACAGCTGTCAAGATACATGTATCAAGGGGAATTGCTTCATTAAACATAGAACTTTCCTTTGTTCATTAGAAAATTGCCATATGGGAATTTAATGTTTTGAAGACAGGAATCCACATGGAATTTTGTTCCCGACATTGATGAACGACTGTCCGACTCCCAAGACGGTGGTCTCACTATAGGGTTTCAAGAAATGCATCCAGGGTGTGACTAACTTTTGATGAGATGCAGATCTGTAAGTGCCAAGCCACTCTGTGGGTGAGTAACCACAGCACAGTGTCACCATCAATGCATCGAAAAGATAAAAGTAAACTCTTGAATATAAAATTATATATTGTAAGATTCTTCCAAGGTAACCAAATGCCAATTTTTTTTCAAAACACTTCCATTGAACTTGCAGGTACAGGAACTTACTGTGTCTGATAAGAAGCATAGGCAGAGCAGATAGAATATTGGATTGGAAGCCAAAAGAACTGAGATTTAAACAAAAGCCTGCACTACCTTAGGTTATGGCAGCTCTACAAGTCACCTGACCTGTCACCTGACTGTGTCCATAAACTTGACTAGAAACACTTCTCCCATATACTTCATAGGGGTCTTTGGAGGGCATACAAACTAGTTCACATTTTAGGGTTTGTAGAGACCCTTATACGGCATCCATCGTGCTGAGTGTTTCCCTTGTGTTGTGTTCCATTGTAGGAAGTGACAAGTAACTGTCTTTGAAGAAACTAAGACCGAGAGGAGTCCATAACTTTCCATGGCCAATTATTAATAAATGACACAACTGAGATTCAAAGTTAAATTTGTCTGACTCAAAAGCCATTTATTTTTGCTTTCCTCTGCTGTTCAGTGTAAAAGTTACCATTGTGTTCAGTGGAGTCAGAGCTGGGTTCACATCCCAGCTGGGCTGATGTCCAGATATGTCTTTGGGCAAGTATGTCAGTCTCTTGCCTACTCCATTTTGTTACCCAAAACACAGCTATAAAATAATACCTATTTCTTTATTATTGGGAGGAGTAAGCATTTTATTCATGCAAAGAATGTATAGTTCATGTCACAGAGTAAGCACTTGTTACACCGTGGTCTTTATTGTTGTCACTGGTAATGATGTATTATCTACATCACATTTACTCATTTGCTGCCAGCAAAATTCAAGCTAAATATGTGGCATATTAGTAGGTAATTATATTGTATAGATTTTAGCCCTGCTCTTGGCTGTGTCCACATTTTTGTTTTTTGTTTTTTTGTCCTTATTTTATAATTTATGCTAATCTTTTTCCAGCTTGATTTAACTATGATTGATAAATAAAAATTTGTATATATTTAATGTGTACAATGTGACTTTTGATATATGTATACATTGTGAAATGATTACCACAATCAAGCTAATTGATGCAATTGTGCATTATTTTATGTATTGCTCTAAACTTAGATCCCTTTTGAAATAAGGGAGCATATAAAATATGTACCTACAAAGGGACTCTTACTAGAGTAAAAGCACCTAGCTACATTTAAATTAATGGGAATGTCTTTCCTTCATTACTTGGTGGCAGCATCTCATAGCCTTATATAACAGGCAGTACACTTGAGGTATTTTAAGTTCACAAATTCTGTCTATATCTTACATAGAACTTTGGCCTAGAATCCATAGATGTTTTTTGAGTCATGAATGCATATTCAAAATATGTTAATGAGACAAAGGTAGATTGATTTATTAGACAGTGGAGAATTGAGGGTCAAATTAACAGGATGGACACTCATTCACATTCACTGTTGAGTGGTAGAGGAGACTTAGGTACAAGATAAGTTGCAAAAGCAATGAAACCCCATCTATAGGCTGTTTTGTTGTTTTAATTAATCTTTATGGCATCTTTGTCAAACTGTGAGACAATAATTCAACTGAATAAAAAAGTAGATGTTTTACTAAGTGATTTCTATGCTCTAGAATATGGGATATATTTTATATATATTATCCCTAATAGACATAACCATCTTGTTAATCAGTATTTTTTATTTCCATTGAAATAAGGAAAGTGAAGCTCAAATAATTAACTTGTCCAAGATCCAAGAGTTTGTAAAGTCAATGCTCCTTTATAACATCTTACACAAAAGTCCATGCTGTCAACCACTACAACATATCTCCTAGCACATTTGGCACTCATGGATCAACACAGAGTTAAGCGACCATTAAAATAATAGATTCTAACACAAATCAATTTTGGTTGTTGTAAGTTATGTCTAGACCAAGTAATTTGTTCAGAAGATGAGAAAACGTGTGTGTGTATATGAGTGAAATCAGGTTTTAGTATCTAGACATGAAAAAAAACCCCACACCTGTTAAGTAGAGTCTCAGTATAAAAGTAAAGAGTAAACAAATTAACTTTAATAAAACCCAATGCTTATCCATTGAGATACATGAATATATTGGCTAATCCACTAGCAACTGTTCAGGAAGTTAGATTTTCATCTTATGAATATTGATGATTTCTTCAGGTTCCAATTTATTCAAAGACACCGATGCCTTGTAAAGTAGAAGAGATTGCCAAAAAAAATTTGCCCCTAGACATATGAGTGAACATACTAACTTGTTTCTTTTTTATGGGCTAAATAATTCCATATCTTAGACCTGATCAGTCCTGTGTGTATTGAGGGATATTGCTGAGATCTGATGCAGGAGCACTGTAGGGATGACAGGTGTCAGCTGACTTCCCAACTCTTAGACATGAGACTTCAGTCTAATCTCTAAGTTCTCAAGGATTCAAGTCCCTCATCTATAAAATTGGAAAGCAAGCAAGCAAATAAACAAATACCATTTGGGGATTCGTCCTGTTGTGTGTTTGGGGTCATTCTTCTCCCTTATCCTGCATGAATGTTAGAGAGCCATCTCTTTTGTAAGCCAGCTTGGAAGGTTGTCTCCTCTGTAATACCACCAAATGCCTCCTTTCAAGAACATTTAAGTTTAAAAACATATTTATAAATTTATGGTGACATTAGATCTGATCATAGAATTTTATAGATGACAGAATGAGGTAGCATCACTAAAGTAAAGCAGAATATCTAAGTTAATAAATCTGAAAAAGATTTTGTCAATAACAAGATGTGAATATGGAAGAAATAAATGTACGAGACCCAAGGAAAAGAAAAAAGCAACACAGGTAACATTGTGTGATGACCAGGAGAGCTGCATGCAGCAAACACAAGGGGGTGGGGGGAGGCGGGAGGAAGTGCCACAGCCACAGTAAGGAAATACCAGATAAGTAGAAAGAACCAAAGAGTTATCACTAAAGGTGTCACTGAAAAATATCACTAAATTTATTGGCATTATTGTGATATAGGGTATTAAAATCTAGAAAGGAATTCTTCCATCTATGTCAATGTCAGTCAAGTTTTTATTATATTGCCATATTTACATTTAGTATTTATCTTTTAAGAAGCAGCAGAAACCTCAGAATGAGTTGAGAAAAACAGCAAAGAGGTGGTCAAATAACACTGGCCCTCTGGCATCTGTGCTGTGGGAATATGGAGAGTTTAATTTTGTCCCTAGAGAGGTTGGATGCACTTTATGGCTCTTGGGATTCTTTCTTTGGCTGAAGAAAGAATATTAACACCTCACTGATGCTTTCTCTGTTTCTTTAAAAAAAATTGTAGCTTTTGAATTTATAAGTTGAGTGGGAAAACAGCAGGTAATAGAGAGAAAAAGTGTCTGACTGGAAATACAGTATTTTATTTGTCCATTCAGTAGACTTATTTTAGTTTGCAAAACCAACACATTGTAACAAATGCCTTCTATTACCATTTCCCCCCATTATGTCAATTATTTCCCCTCTCAGCTGTTCTCTTCTCTGGTCTATTTTCTCTTGAATCATTCTGTGAAAGTTAGTAACGTTTTATTCCTTGTAGATTCTAAAGTGTTTTCAAAATTGTATTATTACAGTAATAGGATCTCAATATTTAACAATATTAATATTTAAATGTGAAAGTTTCTCTCAATATTACACTCAGAAAGCTTATTTTTTCCTTCTTGAGCCATTAAAAGAAAGCACAAACAGCTTTCCAAAATGATTGAAGTGTCTGTTCACTCTGGGGATATTGAGACTGTCAAGAGTCTAGTGGTAATTGAATGCTATTTGAGATACCCTCAGCTCTCTAAAATGAGGATTTTGGTAATGGAACTGCAACATCACTAAATCAGCAAAGTGACGTCTTGGATTTGTTAGCTGTGTGATGTAGTCAATGATAGCAATCATCGTATGCAACAAAAGAGAGAATCTGGATGCACAACGAAAGTATGGGCATATGTGTTAAATCCAAAATATGACTTAGAGGATAACATACTATAAAATATGACCAATTTATGCAAAGGGTTTAGGGATGACTTAAATTTTTAATGGTTCTTTAAACAAACTTTTTTCTCTTTATAATTTTATTTTTCTATTACAGTTAACATTAGATATTATTTTATATTAATTTCAGGTGTCTAGTGTAGTGGTTAGACAATCATTTACTCTACAAAGGGATACCACTGATACCATACGTAGTGTTACAATATTATTGACTATATTTCCTATGCTATACTTTATGCCCCCTTGTAAACAAACTTTTAATTAAATGTATTGAGGTAACATCAGTTAATAACATATAAATTTCAGGTGTACAACTTATATATGACATCCATATACTGTACTGTGTGTTCATTACTCGAAGTCTAGTCTCCTTCTAGAGACTATGAAGACACAAATACTGGAGACACAAATACTATGTATTTGACCTACTTACTCTCTTCATTCTCCTTCAACCCACCCCGTTCTGGTAAGCACTGTTCTGTTGTCTGCATCTATGAGTTTGGTTTTTGTTTGTATGTTTTATTTGTTCATTCATTGTTTTTTGTGTTATAGTCCACATATGACTGAAATCATATAGTTCTTGTCTATTTCCATCTGACATTTCACTTAGCATAATATTCTCAAGGTCCATTCACGTTGTCACAAATGACAATACTTCACCTTCTTTATGGATGAATAGTATTTCATTGTATATATGTAACACATCTTCCTTTTATCCAGGAGTATAACTTAATTTTACCTGTTACATTATTCTAATCTTAACAAGGGGTTGAAATCAATGTACTATATATTTTGAATCTCCTTGGAAAGGGCTTTGCGTGATTAGAAGATCTTGTTATTTATTTTTATTTTTTATTTTTAATCCTCACCTGAGTATATGTTTATTGATGAGAGAGAGAGACAGAGAGAGAGATGTGAGAGAGAAACATCAATCTGTTGTCCTGTTGCCTCCCGTAAGCTCCTTGACCTGGGATCAAACATGCAACCTAGGTATGTGCCCTGACCAGGAATTGAACTTGCAACCTTTTGTTGTACAGGATGATGTCCCAATCAACTGAGCCACTAGGCCAGGACAGGCTCTTTTTATTTTTGCTGTTTGCTTCATTTGAAAGCTCCAACCAAACAATTTACATTTTTATTATATGGATTTTGCAAACCAATGATGTAAAGAATTAGGATGATATAGAGAAAAGGCTTTTTTTAAAAATAAATATTTTATTTACTTACTTTTAGAGAGAAGGGAAGGGAGGGAGAAAGAGAGGGAGAGAAACATCAATGTATGGTTGCCTGTCATGCACCCCCTACTGGGGGAATCTGGCCCACAACCCATGCATGTGCCCTGACTAGGAATTGAACCAGTGACCTTCTGGTTTGCAGGCCCACACTCAATCCACTGATCCACACCAGCCAGGGTGAGAAAAGGTTTTTTTTAAATATAGACCATTTTTATTTTAATAATAGAAGTGACTATTTTGCTTGGACCTGATGTCTCATATACTTTGGAGATACATATCAACCTTAATTAAGATAAATGGCCTACAATGACAAATTCATATTTTGTAAATTAGTTTTTCTTATTTTGCAAATGATATCTCAGAAAAAAATGTGTGTATCTTCATGGTAAGCACATTATTTTTTCATTGCATTTTTTCTATTTTGATGACAAAAAGAAAAAGCCCATTTTACTAAATGGTTCTTTCAGTATGTTAGTTTATACATAATAAACTTTTCATGGTTAAACAATTGGTTCTCAGTATAAATATACTGGTGGTTCTGTCTTCTGGTGAGTATGAACTGATTACAGATGGTATGAGCGAGGTTGGCCAGCCTTGTCTACAGACCCAGGGTGATAGTCAGGCTGCTGTCTCAGGGCGCTGGTTAAAGGTGTTTCTTTACACTTTCCAGTCTTCTCATTTGGATGCCGAGTTATATTTTCACTCTACATTTAGCCAACTGCTGCTTTTGATAAGACCGCTCCAGGAATTTAAAGTTTCTCCACAAACCTACGCTTATCAAACCTGAGATAAGAAATGCCTTGTGGCTCTATTTCAGGTGAAAGTTTTTATGTGGTTAGCCTTAGAGTAGCATGCTTTTGTACTGATATTATATTGTAAATACTTCATAAAGTTTAAGTAAATCTACCAAACAAGATTTTCTAAAGATAAAGGATGTATATTATTTTGAAATAATGTTTTCCTTATTGTCATTTAGAAAAATCCAGACGGATTAAACCCCAAATGTTAGTTAGGCAGAATTTTTATTCACTCATATTTTAGGAGAAAAATAAAAATAACTTTAAAATTAGTTCAAATAAGGGATTTAATTATGTACACTTTCACATTTATACTATTTACTTCTATGGTTTATTATTGCATAATGTGATATAATGTTCAGAATTAGTCCTCCTCTGAGACCCTGAACATTTATTTGTGTATAATTAAAGAAATGCTATATTTTATTTTCCATTAATCATGATATATTAGAAAAATTTCCAAAATTGGTTTGAAAGGAATATTTTGATAGTCTTCAGTAAACCAGATTATACAATTTCCTGTGCATTGTGTCTATTCTAGATTAATCTGTGAGGAATATGTATCTAATATCTAAAATTATTCATACAAGGAAAATTACTTTTACTTATACTATAAGAGTTTTATTTACATTAACTTTAATACATGTGATCAATGTCTAAACACATATTCAACAAATGTTTACCAAGTGATGATGATGTCTCAGACACTGTTCTAGGTCTTGGGATATATTGATGAACTAAGCATAAAAACTTCCTGCCCTTATGGGCTTACATTTTAGCAGACAGGTAGAGGGAATAAATTAGAAACATAATAAACACATTTTATATGGTAATAAGTGCTACATAAAAAAGAAAATTAGAATAGGGTAAAGAGTCAGGTAATGGAAGGAAAATTACATAGTCACAAGGTTTTTTTTTTTTGTAAATACTATAAAATTAACTAATGATTTACATATATGTATCTATATGTACTATATGTATGTATATATATAATATACATATTATATGTGTGTACCACCTACATATGCACTGTATTATACTTTTGAAACAATTCTAAGCCAGTTCTAAGCCAGTGTCAGTGTCTCTATTTAGAAATTGTGGCCCTAGTTGGTACGGCTCAATTGGTTGGAGAATCATCCCGTACATGGAAAGGTTGAGGGTTTGATTCCTAGTAAGAGCACATACCTAGATTGCTGGTTTAGTGCCCTGTTGGGGCACGCATGAAGGCAACCAACTGATGTTTCTCTGTCATGTCAGTGTCTCTCTCTCTCTCTTGCTCTCCTTTCCTCTCTCTCTCGAAGCAATAAAAAAATGTCTTCCTTGAGGATTAAAAAAAGAAAGAAATTTTTGAACACAAAGTCTCCTAACAAAACAGTCACTTAACAGAAGTAAGTTGACTTAAGTCGTTGCGGTCTGGAATAAATTTAGAATTTAGAAGTCACAGTTCTCTGGTCCCTATGTACTGTTTCTTTGTCATAATTTTTAAAAAGATTTTATTTATTTATTTTTTATAGTGAGGGAAAGGGAGGGAGAGAAACATCGATGAGTGAGAGAAACATCTCCTGGTTGCCTTTCACATGACCCCAATTGGAGACCTGGCCTGCAACCCAGGCATGTGCCCCTGACCGGGAATCAACCGGAAACCTTCCTGTTCCCAGGCCAGTGCTCAATCCACTGAGCCACACCAACCAGGGCTCTTTGTCATAATTTTGGAGGTTCATGATTAGCTCTGAACTGCATTCAATCTTAGTAAATTTTATAATCTGAGGACAAGTCATATGTATAGCTCTGAAGCAAAATACCATAATGCATTTATGTGATCAACAGGCAATTTCATGTTTTCTTGAAATGGAAGGAGAATATTGCTTCTACACAAATGTTATTGATTTAAAATCTGCAATGTGATGAATTTTGTCCCTTTTACTTGGAATTTCAGCAGAGGTCTGGGACAGAGGTTATACTTCAAAAATATCAATTTCTCACTGTAGAAAATTATAATTAACAAAAACCTTGTTGGTGTTTAGCATCAAATTTTTAAAGCTCAGAAAACTGTAGTTTGTTAAACAAAGTCAATCAATTCAATTAATAAAGCAATAGCTATTATCTCAATAAACTAAAACTTTTATTTAATGTATTAAGCATTCTTTTACTTATAAACAAAATTTATACACTGCATAACAATTTTTTAATCTTGATTTACACAAATGCTTAATTTCAGGAAAGGATGATAAAAGATTCTAGTAATGCAAGTATCAAAACACAACCTATTGTTTATTTAAGCAAATTTTCCTCAGCTTTAAGTTTGTGGGTATTTATTTTACCTTAGATTACAGCTGGATCTCAGGCTGTTTTTCATTGTTAGAAACATTGCTCCCTTTGCTTACGGAGTTGTTACTAATACTGTATCATGTGAGACATTGTGCCACCTTTACCACTTATAATTTTGAGTTTCTTTTAAGAATATTCTATTATTCTTCCTCCAAGTCTGAATTGATCTGATTGGCAAATATGCTCTGCAGCTGGATCCACATAAAGAAAACAAAGATAAACATCCATTACTGTGATGATCATCTTGTAATATAGACAAATATCGAATCATTATGTTGTATACCTGAAGCTAATATAATATGTTAATTATACCTCAATAAAAAAAAGAAAACCAAGAAAGTTTTCCCCCTCCAGATGTTAACAGTCGAGACAACTGTCACTATCAGAAGTGCTCTAACAGAAACAGGGAGAAAGGGCTTGGTGAGCCCAGAGGTAGAAAGGTTTGATTCTGTCAGGCCCCCTGAGCAACATCGTGTGGCCACATAATAAATGCTTGTGATAGAATAGAGTCACCTCAAAAGAGATTTTTGAGTAATTATTGTCAAGAACTATGAAGAAAATATATTACGTAATTATGTTGAAAACCATTAGTAACTTTGTAAACAAACAAACATAACCCTCCAAACCCAAGCCTTCTTCCTTTACAGTTTCTCTGGCCTGCCTGTTCTCCATAATACTATATTCTGACATGTGGTCCAAGAAGACAGGTGCCCAGAATCGGTTATTGGCTGGAGTCTCAGAGCCCTACACTCGGGGTGGCTGCAGTTACAGAGATCAATAGAGTGGCCAAAGTCAAGGGGAATAAACAGGAATTAAAAAAAAATCTCTGTTCTTTAAAATCAAAATGCCTTGAATGTGTTTTCTGGTTAAAAGAGCAATAGCTGTTTATTATGAAGCATTGTGAACTAATAAAATATAATAAAAAATAAAAATTATCCATAAACCTAATCCTTATTGACACTTGGAATCTATCCTTCTGGACCCATGAAGGACATTTTCCCCTATCTAAAAAATCTGTGGAGACATTTGGTCCATGCCAAATGGTCCTCAAAATTTGGTTCTGTTCAGACATCCATGAGCATATTTGGTTCATGCCAAATGGTCCTTGATATTTGGTCCTGTCTAAAATGCACATGCTTAGAAAATGTCCATGGGTTCAAATAGCCCATAATGGTTATTTATACTTTTGGTTTACAGAATTAAGACATAAAAGCACTACCATGTTTCACTGGACCAGTGTTTTTGCTGTGGTTACAGCTAATAATAACTCTTTTTGCCTCCGTGGCCTAGCTGGTAATGGCACATGGGGTGAGGTAGATGGGTCTGCGTGGACCAAGTATCTCCATGGACATTTTGAACAGAATCAAATATCTGCCAATCCTCTGGACTCTGTGTATGTGCGGATATTTGTATATTTACTTGAATGTCACATAGGTTATATTATAATGTTATATTATAATAATTTACTATAGTTCTATAATTCTACAAAATTATTTTTATAAGTATCATAATGTAAATAAATATTTAAATACATGGATATCCTCAGTCATTTTAATTACTACATAAAGTGCCACTATGTTCATGTACCATAATTAGTTTACTCTATACTTCTTGGGAATTATAATATTCTCAATATAGATAGTATTTTGATGAGTTTGTATCCTTGTGCTCTTATCTGTTAAACTTCTAAAGATAAGTGTAATTGTTGGTTCAAAATATATTAAAAAATTTATAATTAATTTTTGCTAGATATACTTCCAATTGACATTAGTAATAAAAGTTACTAACTCTTCCCAATACATTAGGTCAAATTTGTTATTTAATAATTTAATTTGCATTTATTTAATTACTAATGAGGTTTAACACACTTCAATGGCTATTGGTTTTGTTTTCCCTTTCTTAGTAGTCTCCATCCCTTGATAGAATTGTCTTCTGTACAAACCCAAAATGCTGCAATACACTGTTATTTCATCTTGGGTCAACCTGTTTCTCCTCCCACTTCTCACTAGATTACCTCATTTGCTCAAACAGCTTTAGTGGCTCCGATATTTATAACTCTAGCTCTAACTTCTCTCTTGAATTCCAGCACCTACTTGAAACTTAAACATATGATCTGGCATCCTACACAACACATTGATATACTATATACCAGCAGTCCCCATCCCCTGATACTGGTCCATGGCCTCTTAGCAGCCCGGCCATAGAGCAGGAAGTGAGCGGTGGGTGAGTGATCAAAGCTTCATCTGTATTTACAGCCACACCCCACTGCTCACATTACTGCCTGAACTCTGCTTCCTGTCAGCTCAGCGGTGGCATTAAATTCTCATAGGAGTGTGAACCCTATTGTGAACTGTGCATGCAAGGGATCTAGGCTGCACACTCCTTATGAGAATCTAATGCCTGATGATGTGAGGTGAAGCTGAGGTGGTGATGCTAGCACTGGGGAGTGGCTGTGCATACAGATTATCATTAGCAGAGAGGTTTGACTGCACAGAGACCATAATAAATCAATTGCTTGCAGACTCATATCAAAACCCTATCAGTGAGTGGCAAGTGGCAATTAAGCTGCATCTGGTGGCAGGCTTTATAGTGGCAAGGGAGTTGATGTGCTTCATTTGTACAGCTGCATCCGGTGGCAGGCTTTAAGTCAGAATCTGACACTTATTTTAGTCTGCATGTGGCCTGCCCATTATTTTATTTACCGCTCCATCTGTGCCTCTTTCCTGCGCTGTGCACTTGTCTCAGTCACAGTCTTCGTGAGCCCACAAGGTAACTCTAGCCAAAATAAGTGAAAAACAAATGTTGCTGGCTCCCACTGATTCTGAATTATGGTGAGTTGTATAATTATTTCATTACATATTACAATGTAATAGTAGTAGAAATAAAGTGCACAATAAATGCAATGCTCTTGAATTATCCTGAAACCATCCCCCCACCCTGGTCTGGAAAAACTGTCTTCCATCAAACCAGTCCCTGGTGTTAAAAAGGTTGAGGACCGCTGCTACATACTTACTGCATGTTCAGAGAAATTCCCAATTCTCTCCCCACTCACCTCCACCAATCTTACTGCTCTCTCATTCTTCTCCAACTCAGTCAAAGCCAGAAGGAGGCCATCCTTTATTATTAATTTTTTAACTCTTTACCAAATCTATTGATAACTTCTGTACATTTTGCTTCCAAAACAAGTTCCAAATTTGTCTATAAATCCTTGTGTTCCAGCTTTCTTTATCAAAATCCCATTTCTTCATCATCTTTTGCTTAGACTTTATCTCTTGTCTCTAGGAAATCTCCCTGGGTCCACTCTTGATGCTTGCTCCTCCAAAGTTTAGTCTCCACAAAGTGACAAGAGGAGTATTCCAATATACAATCAGATCAAAGTACTGTCCTGCTGACACTCCCAAAACTTTCCATCCCACCGCAAATAAAATTAATTTTTTCCATGACCTCAAATCAAAAATAGCCTCCCACCCTCATTTTATGTAGGAATAATGGGGAATTATTGTATTCAATAATTTCCAACTTCACTTTTCACCCTCCTTTAACCATCTACCAGACTTTGATATTTATTCCTTTGAATTCTATTTTAGTCTGCTAATCTTAGATTATTATTTTAATTTATCTTTTAAATTTTAATAATTATATTTATAGTTGTCCTTTGAAATTTTTATTTAGACCACATTTGATATATGTATTTTTCAATATCCCAATATTTCAAGAGTGTTTTGTTTGTTGCGTGTTAATCTTTGTAGTTATGATACAAAATACCTTTATATGAGTCTGTGCGTATTTGACTCTGAGTTTCTGCTGCCATCACAAATAACAAGCAAATTTGCTGGTCAATCACTTTATAAGAGGTATCACTTTTGGCAAACTATGTGGCAGGTGAGAAATATGAGACTTTTTTTAGAGCATAGATGCTTGTGGAGTATTTTGTATTTTACTGATATTCAATGATTTAATAAGAGATGTTTACCAATTATTTCTTCTTTTTTATTATTATGATTAAATCTAAAGTTTTATATAAATTCAACAACATTTTCTTCTATTTAGTTTGTGAACATTCTTTCCCATAAGCTCTGTTCTCATTCAAACACTGTAGTGAAGTACAGCATAGGGAATATAGTCAACAATATTAGCATTATATGGTGCCAGATGGGCATCAGACTTACCAGGTTGATCACTTTGCAAATTATATAAGTGTCTAATCACTATGTTGTATACCTGAAACTAATATAATATTATTTCAAATATAAATGAAAAATAAAATTTAAAAAATCTTCTAGATGTTTCTATAAAGGACCTCCATTTTTTCTTACATATCTATGATCTCTCTGATTACTTTTATTTTATTATTTTTTATCTTTATTTATTATTATTATTTTTTAAAGAACCTTATTAAAATGAATTCATTAAAAATGGAAGGAAAATTAAATCAGTATACATTGAACCAGAATTATATATAATCTTTCCTAATGAACTACATATTTTCATTGACATACTGTTGTGAAGCATCCACTCTATAATCCATAGCGGCTGTTGAGATGTTTCTTTTCTTTTACATTCCAACAAATAATGTATTCTTCCTTGATTTTTTCTCTCAAGGGCATAACTTAATGGTGGTTTTAAGTCAGTTTTTGCAGTCATTTTAGTACTATTTATTTTTGTTCATTAAAGTTGCATGTGCATCAGGAAGGGTGACTCTTTGAATTCTGACCTCAATTCAGTGTCCTATTAGGTATAAATAACCCTTAACCTATTGTGTAGCAAAGGTCAACGAATAACATGCATAGTAAGAACTACACCTAAATTGAAATTGTATTGATATTCACTCATTTACTTATTAAGTCAATGAATGTTTCTAAAAGGCCCACTTTGTGCCAGTTGTTGTACCAACTCAGTGAAGCCTGTGGGTTAGTTGACAGGCAGCTTGAGGGCACCTGCTCTCTAGCTCCAGGGTGATTTGGGTGGCCTTCCTGTGCTCTAGCTGTTCCATGTGGGTGACAAACACAGGGCTCATCATACCCTGACTTACTTTTGATGAATCTCTATAAACTCTAAATTTTGAAAGGGCAAGAACTTTTGTCTTATTTGATGTGTATTTCCAGGAGTTAGTGAATTTATGATGTTCTGTAATGGTATATTTTAATTTTCTTCTCTTTATCTTGCATGTATCTACTGTAGGTTTTTGGGGTTTTTGTTACTCTGAGGCTTATGTGAGAACTCTTTATGTTTTTGATTGTGCAATTTGCATCTCCTCATATAGCGTACCCACTGAGAAATTATTGTAGCTAAAGATATTTTGAATGATTTTGTCCTTTGACCTTTATTTTAGAGTTAAGTGATTAACACATCACTGTATTACAGTATTCTGATTTCGACTATACATTTACCCTTACCAGTGTATTTTATGTTTTCATATATTTTTAAGTTACTAATTAGTATCTTGTCATTTAAGCTTGAGTAATTCCTTTTAGCTTGTTTATAAGGCAGGTATAGTGGTGATAAATTCCCTCAGCTTTTGTTTGTTGGAGAAAGTCTTTACCTCTCCTACATTTCTGAAGAACAATATTGCCAGATAAACTATTCCGGGTTTGCTATTTTATGGGAACCCCTTGTAGGTAACTAATTGTTTTTACTTTTGCTACTTTTAAGATTCTCTTTTCGTCTTTAAACTTTTCCATTTTAATTACGATGTGTTTTGGTGTGCACTTGTTTGGGTTCCTCTTGTTTGAGACTCTCTGTGCTTCCTAGACTAGTGTGGTTTTTATTTCACCAGGTTAGAAAACTTTTCAGTCATTATTTCTTCAAATAGGTTGTCGATCCTATGCTCTCTTTCTTCTCTTTCTGGTTCCCCTGTGTTGCAGATGTTATTACACTTCATATTACCTTGAGGTCCATTAAACTATCCTCATTTAATTTTTCTTTCTTTTCACTATTTCGATTTGGTATTTTCTGCTACCTTTTCTTTGAAATCAGTGATTTAATTCTTTGCTTCAGCTAACCTACAGTTGATTCATTCTGGTGTATTCTTCATTTCAGGTACTGTATTTTTCATTCTAACTGTTTTTCATGGTTTCTGTGTCCTCATTTATGCTTACTATCTCTGTTTAAGTTCTCACTGAGTTTATCCATTCTTCACCTAAGTACCATGAGCATTCTTATAACCATTCTTTTGAACTCTGTATCTGGTTGATTGCTTGCATTTATTTCATTTAGTTCTTTTTCTGGGGATTTCTCCTGTTCTTTCATTTGGGGCATGTGTCATTGCCTTTCCACTTTGGTTGCTCCTTTGTACATGTTTCTATGTATTAGTTAGATATGCTATGACTCCTATTCTTTGTGGGATGGCCTTCTGTATTAGGTGTCCTGTGGGGCCCAGCAGTACAGTCTCCTTGAGGACCTGAGCTGGGTGCCCCAGGAATGTCCCTTGTGTGGGTTATGTGGGCCATCCTGTTATAATGAAATCTTGATTGCTGTTGGCCCATTTGTGTATGGGGTTGGCCCTCAGGCTGGGTGACTGTGAGTCTTGGTAAGTTGGCCTTATGGGGAACTCAGTAGCACAGTCTCCCTTATTACGCAAGTGAGGTACTCCAGGAATGCCTTTTGTGTGGGTTATGTCAGCCCTTCTGTTGTTGCTGAGTCTTGATTGTTGCTGACCCCTCTATGAGTAGAGTTGACTGTCAGGCTGGCTGTGAGGATTGTCCCTGAGCACAGGGTACAAGCTGCTATGTGGGTGGTGACCACATAAAATGGAATTCATCCCAGTAGGTTCTGGCGGCTGCTGAGGTCTCCCTTTGGATATACCACTTGTGGAGCTAGCTGGGTACTGTTCTGATGTATTCTGAAGTCCACAACTGGGTATATTTGTTATGTGGCCTCTTGGGAGGGACTCTGATACAAGTCAATGTTAGACACTGCCTATGACTGGCCCTGAGCTACCTCTTTGGAGCTACAAAGTGATCCACATTTTGTTGCTACCTCTGCTGGCCCAAGCGTGCGTGGGAAAAGCTAAGGTGTGTACCAAAACTGGATCCACCAGCAACAAGCCTGGGAGTCAGATCAGCAAAAGGCCCAAGACATCCCGAGATCTGCCTCTACCTGTCTCTACCTGCTGGCTGCCTATTAAGCGCAGTCACTAAAAGAGCCTCTGGTGGTACACCAGTTACATGATGTAGGTTCTCAGTGAGTCATTGGGTAGGAGTGAGTGGTTTTCACCAGACTGACAGAGATTCAAGCTTGATGCCAGTGTTGTTTCTGAGGCAACTTAACTAATGTCTCAGAGTACACTAAGGTCAGCTGTCACCTACTGGGTGTCTGCACACCTTTGTGTTAGAACAGGGTCTCAGGGAGTTTGTCAGGGTGAGGTCAGTAGAGTTCATTAGGCCTAAACAGACCAAGGTTTGGCCATGTGAAGGTAGGGCTTAGTAAAGGAATGGTGTTATGGGTTGGGCATTTGAAGGAAAATGGGCTTCATTCTAGAGCCACACAATTCAACCTGTCCCCAGTTCTGGCTGGACTTCTTGACAGCCCTGGCTCAGCAGAGCAGGTTTACTGGGATCTGGAATGGTAGAGCTGGTAGATCTCTTGTGGGGGTGCAGAGATGGTAAGGCACGAAGTAGGGTGGGAAGGGGAAGTGATTGGCTTCCACCTCTGAACCCCACAATTCAGTCTCTGACACACCCTGTGCCCACCTGAACCTCTATACCGGGGACCCAGGCAGCTGACTCCTTTACAAGGTGTGAGTTCTGCATAGTATGGTGATGGAGTCAGGACGGTTGGGCTATTGCATTCCTTCAGGCTGATGCAGTATAAAGGGGAGTGCTCGACCCAAGAACGGTGGCATTTATGGATGGTGTGGGAGAGGGATTCAGCACAGGCACCCCAACAGTTACCCCATTAGCTCTTTCTCAGAGCCACACAACCCAGTCTCTCCTCACAGGACTCTAGTTTGTTCCTAGCCACTCTCTCTGCCAGCGCACAGAGTGAGCAGCTGTGAATGAGATTTTCTACATTAACCATTTAAGAGGGTGCCTGGGTCTCTAGCAGACTCTCATCCCTCCTTGGTGAACAAAATCCCTGCTAATTTTCACAGCCAGATGTTGGGTGGTGGGTTTCTTTTCCAGGCTCTAGTGCCTTGGGCTAGGGAGTCCTGCATGGGGTTGAGACACCACCCTCCTCAGTGGGCCCAGTGCAGTTGGAATATCCCTCTGGATGCACATGGGTGTGGGCCAGCCCTTTTCACATCTTTGCTCTTGATATAAATCTGCCCTTCTTCTGTGAATGCTTGGTTATAAGACGTCTGTTCAACTAGTCTTTACTTGGTTATTTAGGTTGATTGTTCTATAGTTGAATTGTAATTCCAATTTAGTCCTGCGAGGAGGTGAGTGTAAGTTCTAGCTACTCTGTGGTCATCTGGGATCCCCTCTCTCTGCTTATTCTTTTTAAATGTATACTATAATTAATAAGATTATGAGTTGAAAAATTAAATTAAATAGAAATTTCTTCAGAGACTGATTCTGAGTGGACAACAGAATTTTCCTTTAGGAATAGGCAAAATTTGTTATCTGCCATTTCTAATTGAGTGGCTCACCAAGGCTGGATCTAAGTTCCAGGAATATGTGATTTTATCAGTCATGTCAGATTCAGATTATCCAATGACGCTGCTTGGAGAAAACTGGGTTGCAGTTAGCATTAATAATTTGCAGGTTTGGGCAAATAAAAGTTAGGGAAACAACAACTATTACAAACCAAATCCTCAAATTTAATAAATATGTGATTGTACTTGTTTATTTGAAAAATAATAAAAAGACATTAACAGAAAAATTAACGATGAAGTCTCCATAAATAGAAAACATGTAGTTATTAGGAAAACACTCATAAATTTTTTTGGCTGCATTTTGTAGACAGCTTTTAATGGAAAACACCGCTATCTTCTTTATTATAAAAAGACTCAAATTGAAAAATCTATGCTGTACTATTAAATTATGCCTGTAGATAATATGTTTGATTTATGTGTTCAATTTAAGTTACTTAGGCAGCATGGAAAATTACAGAAGTTCCCTGAGAACTGAAAGATTAATGGCAAAATGCAGCAGTTTTCCACAGGACCTCTGGTGTTCTATGTAACTTTAGCTGATTAGTAAAAATTTCAGAGAGCGGCTGTACTGGTGAAGTGTACAAAATAATTTTTCTGAAATATTATTCTGAATATATAAGAAATGTAAGATAAGATAAGAATGATCCAGGTTTGGCCGTGGTGTTGGGGAGGGGTGGGGAGAAAATGCAGACAACTGTAATTGAACAACAACAAAGTAATTTTTTAAAAAGACAAGAATGAGGTAAGAAAAAATGCAGAAGCTACTTGTGTGTTCAGGTTCCAGGATCCCTTGTAGTGACCAAATACATTGTATTGAAATAGGAAGAAGCTTGGGATTTTTTTATTTTTATTTTTTTACTGTATTTCAATGCATTTCTGGATTGGCTGGATAAATTTGATAGTGATTGAACAATTGGGGGCTTATTCAAAACTGTTAGTTAAAGTATAGTTCTGGGAACATGATAAAAGTCAATGGTGATTCCTGAAGGAGGTGATTTTATTTAGTCTTAAATCATCCATATGGCATAGATACTATTATTGTATCCATTTGATAGATGGGGAAATAAAAGCATGAGAAGTAATCTTCCCTCATTTCTCACATTTAATAATCTACAGGATTAAAACATATGTACCAGCCATTTCCAATCACTATGCTAGAATCTTTCAAACAGGCTTGTAAGAGAAAGGAAGGGCATTAGTTCATTGAGAACTGCAAGTTCTAGGGAAAACTACATTTATTTCCATGGCTATGGACATAGATTTAAAGAATTTGTTTTCCACTGTATTGCAAGAGTTTATTTTTATTTTTATTATTAACTGTATTGGGGTGCCATTAGGTAATAATATTACATAAAGTTGAGGTGTACAACTTTATGACAGCTGTGTACTTTATTATGTGCTCACCACCTGAAGTATAGTTTCCTTCCCTTACTGTATATTTCACCCCCTTTACCCTCTTTGTCCTTCCTCCATCCTCTTTACCCTCTGGTTACCACCATTCTGTTGTCTGTATCTATGAGCTCGTTTTTGTGTACTTGCTTTGTTTGTTAATTTGTTCCTTTCTGTTTCATACTCAGGTAGAAGGAAATCATACAGTTATTGGCCTTTTCTCTCTGACTTATTTTACAGAATAATACTTTCAAGATCCATCTTTGTCACAAATTGAAATATTTAATCTCTTCTTTATGGTTAATTAAATTGTATTTGAGGGGTTGAGTGGCATGAGTTCTTTATATATTTTAGATCTTAGTGCCTTATCAGAAGCATCACTTGCAAATATCTCCTTCCATTCAATTGGTATTTATTTATTTAATTGTTTATTTCTGTGTAGTTTTTTTAGTTTGATGTAGCCCCATTCATTTACATTTTTTTTACTTCCTTGATTTTGTGGTAAAGTTCACAAAAACCCTCCTGAGACAAGAGCCTGTTTTCCTCTATATTATTGTTTCAGGTCTTATATTCAAGTCTTTAATCCATGTTGAGTTGATTTTTTGTGTAGAGTGTCAGGCACCAATCTAGTTTCATTCTTTTGCAAGTAGCTGTCCAGTTTTCTCAACACAGTTTATTGAAGAAATTTTCTCCATTGTATGTTTCTGGCTTCTTTGTTGAAAATTACGTATTCCATTGGTCTGTCTGCTTTTCTGTCAATACCATGCTGTTATAATAATTGTAGCTTGATAGTATAATTTGAAGTCAAGGAGTAGTACCTCCAGCTTTGTTCTTTTATCTCTATTGCTTTGGTTATTTCAAGTCTTTTGTGGTTCCATAGAAATTTTAGGATATTTGTAAAGAATATAATTGGTATTTTGATAGATTGCATTAAATTTTTATGTTGATTTAGGCAATGCGGCCATTTTAACAATATTACTTCTTCCAATCCATGAAACAAAATATCTTTTTATTCTTTATATTTCCTTAGATTTCTTTCAACACGTTTTACAGTTTTCAGTATACAGCTCCATCCCTCCCATGCTAAGTTTATTCCTAGGTATTTTACATTTTTTCTTCATTTGTAAATGGGATTGTTTTCTTCATTTTTATTTCTGATATTTCATCAGCAGTATATAGGAATTCAACAGATTTTTGTATCCTGAAACTTTACTTGTTTATTGTTTATAATAGATTTTGGTGAAGTCTTTAAGGCTTTTTGTACATAGTGTACTGTCATCTGCAAATAGTGACAATTTTATTTCTTCATCCCCTAGTTGGATGACTTTTATTTCTTTTTCTTGCCTAAGAGCTTTGGATAAAACTTCCACTAATGTTTTGAGTAACAGTGGCAAAAGTAGGCATCCTTATCTTGTTCCTGATTTTAGAGAAAAAACTTAGTTTTTCACCATTGAATATGATGTTACCTGTGGTTTTGTCATATATGGTATTAATTATTAGAGGTACTTTTCTTGTATAGTCATTTTATTGAGTGTTTTAATCATAAATGGATATTGTATATTGTCAATATTTTTTTCTTCATCTATCAATAGATCATATGACTTTTATCTTTTCTTGTGTTAATGTGGTATATCAATTGATTAAGTTGCAAATATTGAGCCATCCTTGCATTTCTGAATGAACCTCACTTGATTGTGATACAAGATTCTTTTAATGTATTATTATATTTGATTTGCTAACATTGGTTTAGAATTTTTTGCATCTCTGTTCACTAAAGATAGTGACCTGTTATTATTATTGTTTTTATATGAGTTGTTCTTGCCTGGTTTTGTTATTAGGGTAATGTTGGCCTTGTAAAATGAGTTTAAAAGTATTTCTTCTTGAATTTTTTTGAAGAGATGAGAAGGATACATATTAAATTTTCTTTGAACGTTTGTTAGAATTTCATCAATGAAGACTTCTGGTCCCGGACTTTTGCTTTTTAGGAGGCTTTTGATTACTGTTTCATTTCCTTACTAGTTGATCATTCTATTATTTTTTTCACTTCATGACTTAGTCTAGGAAGTTTGGATAGTTCTAATAATTTGTTCATTTCTTTTAGTTTATTTAGTCTGGTGGTATATAACCTTTTGTATTATTCTCCTAAAGTTCTTGTACTTTTGTGGTGTTCACTGTAACATTTTCTCTAATTTATGATTTTATTTGCTTGAGTCTTTTCTCTTTAGTGAGTACAGACAGAGGTTTGTCAATTTTCTTTCTCTTTTCAAAGAATCAATTCTTTCTTTGTTAAATTTTTGTCTTTTTGTTCTCTGAATCATTTATTTCCACTTTGATTGCTATTATTTTCTCCCTTCTACAGACTTTAGGCTTACTTTTTTTTTTCTTTTTCTAGTTCTTTAAGGTATAAGGTTAAATTGTTTACCTGAGATTTTTCTTGTTTCTTGAGGTAGGTCTGTAATGCTATAAAATCTCCCCTTAGTACTCCTTTTTCTCTACTCCCAAAATTTTATGCCATATTTTTATTTTAATTTGTCTCTATGTATCTTTGACATCTTTTATTTCTTGTTTGACTCAATAATTGTTCAATAACATGTTGTTTAATCTCCTCTTATTTGTAGTTTTTCCAGATTTTTTCTTGTCATTAATTTCCAGTTTCATAATATAATGGTTAGAAAATATGGTTGGTATGATTCAAAAGTTTTAAATTTATTAAGACCAGTTTTGAGACCAACATATGGTTTATTCTTGAGAATGTTCCATTTTGCACTTGAGAAGAATGTGTATTTTGTCACTTTAAGAGGAAAAGTTACATAAATATCAATTAAGCCCATATGATTTTATAGATCTTTTAAGGCCAAAATTTCCTTACTGAATTTCTGGATGATATATCCATTGTTGTGAGTTGGGTGTTCAGGTTCTCTACTTCAGTTGTATTTTTGTTAGTTTTGCCTTTTAGGTCTTTTAGTAATTGGTTTACATATTTTGGTGCTCCTAGGCTGGGCACATATTTATTGATACGTATTATGACTTCTTGATGAATTGTCCACTTTATCATTATAAATTGTCCATCTTTGTCTTTTTATACTTTTTTATTTTGAAATATATTTTGTTTGATAAAAGTACTGCTACACCCACTTTTCTCTGGATACCATTGGCTGGGAATATCATCTTCTACCCCTTCACTTTCAATCTATATTTCTATTTGGAGCTGAGATGAGTCTCCTATAGGCAATATATAGGTGCGTTTTGTTTTTTAATCCATCCTGCTTCTTAGTAGCTTTTGATTGGTGAGATCAGTCTCTTGACATTAAGGGTGATAACCGATAAAAACAACTTACTACAGCCACTTTAACTTTTGCTTTCTGGTTCCTCTGTATCTCCATTTTTTTTTTTTTTTTTACATTGTAGTTCTGTCTGCTATTGATTTTCTATGATTTTTTCCCTTTACTTCCTTTTTTAAATGTTTTGTATCTCAGCTCTGGATTTTTGTTTTGTCATAAGGTTTGTGTAAATTGTCTCATACATATCAAAGTCCTTTTCCTTCTAATTACTGTTTATCTTTATTCACCTGTACACATCTAGTCTTCTTCCTCCACACCTTTTATGACTTAGTTGTCATAAACTATTTGTTACCAAATCACAATAATTATGGTTATTTTTAATGCTACCCCCTAACATTTATCTTATGATTAAGTGTTTACCATTGCTATTCTTGAGTAGAGTTGGAGTTTCCTGCTTCTGTCTGTCTTTTAGTCATCTTAGTTCTATATACTTTTGTCTTTTGGTTTCAGGTAGAAGAGCTGCTTTCAACACTTCCTGTAATGCAGGTTTTGTGGTAGAACATTCCCTCAGCTTTTGTTCGGGCAATTATTTATTTCTCCTTCATATCTGAAGGATAAATTTGCTGGATATATTATCCATGGCTGATTTTTCCATTCTTTCATTATTTTGAATATTTCTAACTTCCCTTGTTTTATAATGTTTCTATTAAAAATATGGTCATAATCTAATGGGATTTTTATAAGTTACAGGTTTTTATTTTTAAATCTAGGTGGCTTGAGCATCCTTTGTCATAATTTTTGGAAAGTTTGAATACAGTGTGTCTTAGAGAAGGTCATGTTGTATTGATATAGCTAGGTTTTCTATTAGCTTCTTGTTTTCTAAAGTTTAGGAGTTTTTCCACTAAT
This sequence comes from Desmodus rotundus, assembly GCF_022682495.2. NCBI lineage: Eukaryota > Metazoa > Chordata > Mammalia > Chiroptera > Phyllostomidae > Desmodus > Desmodus rotundus. The sequence continues at coordinate 50,274,053 of NC_071394.1, read as the reverse complement.
TTGGGAAGTTCTCTCTGTTTTCTACTCCTCTTTTTCTTCTGGGATATCTATTATTTTTATTTTTCTTTCTGTAATTAAATCAAATAGTTCTCATAGAGTTCCTTCATTTTTAAAAACTCGGTTCTTTCTCATCTTCCTCCTGGGTTATTTCTATGTTTCTTTCTTCAGGCTCACTCATTCTCTCTTCCATCTGGTGTGCCTGATTTCCCTTGCTCTCTATTGTATTCCCCATGAAGTCTATTGAGTTCTTCACCTCCAGATTTTCTGTTGTTTTTTAAATAGTTTCAACCTCTTTGGTAAAGTACTCTTTTTTTGTAAATTAATTTTATTCCTTAGCTCATTTAACTTTATTTCTGAGGAAACAAAAATACTCTGCATCCACTGGGATGGTGGGAGTACCTTCTGTGACTGACTCTCCTCTGGGGCACCACCACTATGGCAATTGTTACAGAATCAGTTTTGTGAGCTCGTAGAGCTACCTCCTTTTTACTATATGTTGCTGGCCCTGCTGTATTTTTGGAGGCTTCTCCACTGCCTCTAACAGATTCTGTTGGGTTGGTTGGGGCAGGGGGATGAGGCAAGTTTACAATTTCAAAGCTCTACCCCCTCTACCACCAATGGCTGTCAACATTGCTGTATTTTTTCAGGCATTTTTGGCTTCTCTACTTGATTCTGTCAGAATGGGTAGAACAACAGAGGCAATTCTGTGATCTCCTGGCTCTGTCCTTGGCCAGCAATGGCTGTTAGCACTGCTGTACTGTCTAAAGTTCTCTAGCCATTTCTATAGTGTCTGCTGTGAGGTGAAGGGGGTAGTTCCTTTTTCTGGGTGATCAGTGCTTCTGTTTTTCTTATAACCTAGGCCATTGTGTGAGAGCTGAAGCTCAACTTCTCCACCACTATATGCTGCTGTAGCTGCAGTAGGCAATTACTGCATCTGCAGCTACCATCTTTGTCATTCCCCTTCCCTGCCTACGCTGCTTATTCCAACATACCCACCATCAGATGTTCAATTCTTTGAATCTTTTAGGCATGTTTTTGTGTGGAGCAGGGGATACTTTGTTGAGTTATAATTGTCTGACTTGTAAATTCAAGGGAAGAAACAAAGGAGTCTTGTCATTCCACCATGATTCTGATATCACTCCTCCAAAAGTTTCTCAAACTTCTATAACTATTGTCATTAAATTTCTGTCCTCAATTTCCCAGGGCTGTGATGCATAAGACTCGCATATATATGTCAGATATGGGACACAACATTCCAGCTGTTAAATACTTAGAAAAGTCAGCTGTCAATTAGAAAATAAGTCATTTTGAAGTCAGTCTAAAGATCATTGTTTCTTTTTCTACCTTTCTATAGATGACAAAAGGATAAAAATAACAGGAAGTATAATTGCAATATTAGATCCATTATGTAAATTGCCCATACTCTACTTGCAAAGTTTGGGAAAGTGGCAGAATAAATGGCTTTGGTTTAAAATAAGCCTGAATGAAAAACATGAATTTTCTAGCATTATTAAATTATGTAAATGATTATTCTTGATTAATACACTGCTTTTACTTTCAGTCTATTAACAAAAATAAGTTAATTAATAGTCAATTCTCAGCATTCATCCAAAGTGCAAACATTGGAGCAATGAATTCCTACCTTGCCTACATTATCTTAGATTGCTTAGTCTGGGGTGATCTCTGGAGGTGGGATTCAGATATCAAGATTGAAAGTAATTTTTAGGTAAATCAAATGAGCCACCAGGGTGAGAACCACTCTCTTAGCTATTTTATTCCAAAAGTCATTTGATTTGCCTCTAAACAATTAAAGGGAGTGCATTTTCTTTATTCTTATATTTGAAAATATTATCCTATATCTTTTAGAAGCATGATAGAGTGTCTCAGGTTCCTCTGATTGAAAAACAGCCACATGTTCAAACAGAGTAGAAATTTGTTTTACTAGAATTAGAGAAATATACAGTAGAGAGAAGATCATCACTAATGTAAATCAGTTATGCTGGTAGTCTGTTTAATTTAATAGCAATGTTGAGTGTGATTTGAAATATATGACTATAGAGGTGATACTAATGCTTTAGTTAGTTACCAAGGACTAAAGCCAGGAGAATGACTAAGCATTGGCAAAATGAAAAGAGAGAATGATACTATCAGTTTTCAGCTTGAAAGCTAAGCCTTAGAATTTCTAACTCATCTTCTTCCAAAACAAGGAGAAAATTAATTATAAGCAAATAATGCAATAAATTTGTTCTGGAATGGTAGTCAGCGCAAATTATTCCAAAGACCTGCTAAATATGAAGGGGGAATTTATAATCAAGACTGGGTGAAGTGGTCCATTTGCTATTTGAAATTCACCTGCATCCATAAATTTTTATTTTATTTTCATAATAAATGTAAATATAATTATAAAACATAATTAAGAAAAAAGTTGTCTATAAGTATATATGAAGTACTAATAACTAAATTGTTAATAACTAAATTATAATGCATATAATTTTTGTCAACTTATAAAGAACATCTTATGTTTTCCTGAATACATTTGTAATGATATAATTTTGAGGAAAAGACTTAAAAATCAATGTCAGGAAGCTTTTTATAGGAAGCTCTTTTAGATAGTATTTAGAACACATACAGTGTATTAAAATTCCCATATAGCCCTGGCTGGTATGGCTCAGTGGATTGAGTGCCAGCCTGTGAACCAAAGGGTCAGCAGTTGGATTCCCAGTCAGGGCACATCTGGGTTGCAGGCCAGATTCCCAATAGGGGACACATGAGAGGCAACCACATATTGATGTTTCTGTTCCTCTCTTTCTCCTTCCCTTCCCTTCTCTAAAAATAAATAAATGAAATCTTTAAAATAACAAAATCCCCATATATATGTGTGCATATATATACACACATACATATATACATGTATACACACACATATATGTACATGTATATGTGTATATACATGTATGTGGCCTTGCAGAATGTATTGCTTATTACATGCAGCATTAAATACATTTACACCAGTAAGCCCTTCAGTGAATCTTTTTTAGAACAAGAAAAATTACCTTTTCTATTCCATATTTAGTTTTGAACGTATTCCCTGATTTTAAATGAAAACTTAGAGAACTGTTCTTCATTTATAACTTTTCTCATATGTGCACCTATTTTTGTGTGTTGTTTTCTATTTTGAAACAGCCATACATGAATCAGCAAAAGTCATCCCAAAGTAAAATGTATATGTGCTGTGTGTATGTGTGTGCATATATACTTGTGTGTATGTGAACATATATATGTACATATGTATGTTTCCTGAGCTTTGAGTTATGTCTAGTGAGGAGCAGAGTCCTGTATTCTACTCTGTCCAGAAGTTCCTCCTAGTTGAACCAGTGATTTCAGTCAGCCTGTGTCACCATAGAAAATACCACAGATTGGGTGTCTTAAACAATAGACATTTATTTGTCACAGTGCTGGAGGCTGGGAATCCAAAATCAGAGTGGCAGCATGGTCAGGTTCTAATGTGAGCCTTCTTTCTGGCTTGCAGAAGGCCACCTTCTCACTGTATTGTCACAGGGAATAAAGAGAACTCTGCAGTCTTTTCTCCTACAGAAACCAGCTCTCTCACTTCAGGGCCCCACCCTCCTGACCTCATTAACCTTAATCACTTCCTAGAGGCCTTATTTACAATGCAGTCATATAAGGGGTTAGGCTTTCAACATATGAATGGGGGGAGCACAATTCAGTCCATGGCAACCAAAATCTATTCTCTTACTTAAGATGAAACCAATGCTATTTTCATTGCTGTAGCAAGCACACAATGCCAAGAACTAAAATAGATCATTGGGAAATAAAATACTTTTCAGACAATGCCATGCTTGAATTTGTACCTTTGTATAGTATTTTAAGAAATTGAGAGCTGAAGTTTTATTCACCTCTAAATGTACTTCTTTGTATCAGCCTTATTCCCCGAAGAGACTGCAAAAATCTGGTTGTCCAAACCATTAGCCTGTGAAGAATACCAAGTAAGAGTCAAGGGAGCATGGAGTTGTAGATCAAATGGCCTTCCAATTATCACCTTCACCAGACACTTGTCCTTGAAACCTTTCAGCTCTTGTGTTCACTTGGTTTCAGATTTACCTCAGCTTTTTTTCTAGCAGAAAAAACCTCACATTTCCTTAAATAATGAGTTGAATTATTTAACATGAAATTGTAGAGGAACTGTATTAACCTATAGATGCCTGTCGTTATTGACTTTTGAGATGACAGTTAATGAACACCCTTGCTCTTTGTCCTATGCTATTGTCTCTGTGCATCTCACTCATGCAACACATTTATTATATAACCACTGTGACTCCCAATACAAGATGTGATTTATTGTATTGTGGCACTACAATTTACTACTCTGATATGTCTTCATTGTATAATTGATGATAATAATGACAAAGTGGGGGAACCAAAAAGTTACCCCTATTAAATAAGAAACTGAGTGTGAAAACTGATAAAAACTAATAGGAAATGAGAGTGTATTTATTTTTATCCTGTCTTTTATTTTTTAAGAACAAAATGACTGATTAAATTGGGGTGGTGATGGGAAAGGAAATTCTAAGTAAAGGAGTTGCCACAGTGAACCCCTTATCATGGGTACAGACATCAGCACAGGTTCTCCTGACCAGTCTTTGAAGTTAACCAGCTTTTAGCACCCAACCTTTTATATTTAATAAACATGGTTACACATAGGTCCTGAACTGTTTCTCCCAACTTTCAGAGAGGCTCTGAATCTACTTGAGTAGTATCACAATATATAGTTTATTGGTTTTGACATCCATGTTGCTAGAAAAGAATAAATAGCAGTTTTCCTTAAATAGTTTAAATACCGAACATGTACTTTAAACACAATATACCAGAGATTATAAAATTTGAAAGCATGAAGAGTATATTTTCATAGAATTTTATGTCAGAAAGCACCCTGAGGTGGCCCTAATGTTTGGTTTTCAGAGCAATACCCATTTGCTTAATTTAAATTAAATCTAATTTTGTCCCATTATTTAACAAATGAAAAACCTGGAGGACAGGGAGATTATAAAGCCACACAGCTTGTAGAGTTAGGGTAAAATCCCAGACGTTTTTGGTCCAAAACCAGTGCATTCATATGAATGGTAATATCTAGCTATTGAAGATTAAATAGTTTCTGAGTCACATAGTTTTTCTTGTGTCAGACAATATGCTAATCAATATTTAATGCATTAGCTACTCTCTTTGATAAAAGGTTACTGCAAATGTTAGACCTTGGGCACCTAAATTCCTCTCAGTCTACTTAAAATCTTTGTGAGACTTGAGTGTGAGGGGCTCCTTCACTGTGTTAAGAGTCGAGTCATTGGTGAAGCATTTTTTTTTTTTTTTAACCAGGCTAACACTCATTGCTTCCCATTGATGGGATGAAGGGTGATGAGGAGAAATGTATTAGGTTTTTCAGAGAAGAATTATGTATGTTTGGGAATATTATTTGAAATAAAACAGAACTGTGATTTAGTGGCTCTGAATATATTATCATCTTTAATTAGATAAATTCTTAGTTTCCAAAGTTTTTCTCTGAACAACATATACAAGATCTCTCCAGAAAGTATCCAGCCATGTAATATGAAAAATAGAGACATTTATCGAAGAAAATACAAGATACAGGAAACATTGTACATACAATAATGACACCTCAGTCCCCTTCAGAGTAGGCACCTTGGGACCTCACACAGTTGTCCCAATTGCCATCAGGTGCCCACTTGCATTTTCCTGAATCTTATTGATGGTTTGATATCTCTCCCCTTCAAAGATGATTTTAGTTTTGGGAAAAGCCAGAAGTCACAGGGTGCCAAATCTAGGCTGTAGTGGGGCTGAGTCACCTGGGGGATTTAATGTTTCATCAAAAAACCCTACATAAGACATGACGCATGAGTGGGTACATTGTTGTAATGAAGCTGCCATTTACCAGTTGCCCATAGCTGTGGCCTTCTGAATCATCTGAATAGTTTCTGCAGAGGAATGTTCAAGCTTAATGCAAAATTTAATGCAGATTCATTGCTCTACTCGCTCAGACATTTTGAATGCAAGTCACACAGTACATGTGCTCACTCAAAGGCATCTACTGTGCCCACTGACTAGTACAGTGAAGTCATCATTGTTCATGCATGTGCATTCCAGTCCACTCTCCTTGGCTGCCAGGTTACATTGATATCATGCAAACCATTCTTGGACCAACCTTGTATATTTTAATGGCTTAACTGATGAAATGAAAGATGTGCTTCTATGTCATTTGTAGACTAAGTAGTTAGAGCTGGATTAAAGAAGTACCAGCTTTGGTTTCAAATTCTCTTAGTAGGTGGGAGACTTTGAGCAAGAAATGTAAAGTAAGTCTTATGTGAAATGAAGATAATACTGTAGAGCACAAACCCAGTGGTAGCATGAAATAAATAACATGTATTGTTATTGATCCTAACATAATAACAAATTTAGATTAGAAACTTGATGTAGAACCCACAAATCTTTGTTGTTTCCTTTCTACATTGAGCTTGACTACATTTGTGGTATACTGTAATTAGTGAGGTATGATCTATTAATAGTTAAGAAATCAGTCCATTTATATATGAAACCTTAGCATCACAGTGCTGGCATGATGTGAAGATGTGTCCATTCTGGTGAACCTCTCCCCATTCTCTACAATTTCTTCCCAGGATTTCTCTTGAACTACACTTCAATGAAATTGCTCTCTTCCCAATTTACTCTCCTAATTCTTACTTAACTTTTTGATTTAGTACTGAATTTTCAAATACTTATTTGTGGAAGTTTTTTTAGCCAAGGCAAAAAATATTATACTGTGATTGATTTTGCTCATGTAAAACATAATTTTTAAATTGTTTCCCTGTGAGCACATTAGATTTACCACTCCAAATTCCCATATGAATATGACTGAAAGAGATTCAAGAGATTTCCATATTGAAATAGTTGAACATTTGTCTTCCTCTGGCATTCTTTTTGTGTTTTTGGAAAGAGATGTTTGAGAACAAATGATAATGAGCAGAACTAATTGATACTGAATACTGTTTTATGCTCATCAGTCACATCTTTGTAGTTCTGTAACATATCACATGTGTTGACAGAAAGAAGTGAATAAAAATTCTTTAGACCCTGCTGTTAGGACCTCTCATTTCTTGCATGTCCAGTTAAAAGATAAACTAAGGTATATTAAATTTTTAAGGGTTTATTTCAGCAGAAATCATTTCCAATCAGGCGGCACCAAACCAGAAGTGGTTAGGAGTACTTCAGGTCAAGAGCTCAGGGAAGGGCTTTTACAGAGAAGATGTGGAAGCAAAGCAAGAAAATTGTTTGCTTGGATGCAGCTTGAGTGTTTGCTTTATTTGGAGGAGACTAGTTGACTGTTTGTAGTTGGTAAAACTTAGATTTTCATTTCTTAACCTTGAGGCATTTACAGTCTTAAGTTTGCTTATGTAGGTCTCCAAGGTCTTAGAGACACCTCAGTCTAATGGCCTAATTGTTTAATTAATTAATGCTTCCTAGAGGCTGGCCTGGATAAAGAGGAGGTTTGGAAATTGGGATGGTTCTATTTTTGAGACCTTATCCAAGAAGGCCATTGCCTCTACTAAAAACAGCCTAAATCTATTTTGGCCTTGGCTTCTTAAGATTATTTTGGTTCTATCTATAAACAAGTCTAAATTTAGGTTATAAGACCAATAGATACTCAAGTTAACAAGAAAGTGTTTTGGATCAGGTAGGACTGTGGGGATTTGAAATACAACCTTTGAAATTATCTTTATAAATGTAAGAAATCACAAAAATGTCTTCATCTTTCTCCTGGCCTAGGAATAAGATTTGAGTGGAGGGAGAAAGCGATTATCTTGGCATTTTTCATTGGTACCAACAATGATGTACCTCTATTTTGATGACTTCCCTTAGTTGGTTATACTTAACTTTACATTTTATATTTAAGACTTTTCCCTTATTTTAAATTAACTTTCTTTATTTATAAGTCAAGCTAACTTATAAATATTTAATCCTAATTGATTATAGCTTTTTTCTTTAGAAGAATAATACTTATTCACATATGAGATTAGCCCATCAAACTGTTGATAATCCAATTGCAGTTCTGTTGGTTTGGTCTTTACAGAAGGGAAAAATAAGAGCTGAAAATGAAAGAGCTGACTTTCATTATCAGAGAAGTTAGGAGGACATGATTTCATTATTTCTCTATTACTTTACAGAGTATGGTAGATTTTTTTATAGACTTTCTTCACTAGCTGTTTGGAAGGAAATTAAATGTGCAGTCTATGAAAGTTAAGGGGGCCTCTCTGTGGTGGTGGAACTTTGGAAGATGCTTATATTTATCAGAGATTGGAAAATCTAAACCTGTGCTTCATTAGTGGTATTCTCAGTGCACTTCAGTGCAGCATGGTTCTGAGAATGGGAAACGAATTCTAATTTCATAGAACCAGTCCCCTCTCTATGTACTTATTTTCTTTAATTGGCAGAGTAAAGGTGTTAATAGATAACTTTCTAGATGGTTCGCTGTTTATGTTTTGGTTTTCTTATAAATCTATGTTCTGTCTTTTCTTCCTCCAGCATTAGGGTTCACTGTGATGAAAAGCTGCAGAAGTCATTACCTTATTAAAATAAAATACATCAGGTAATAGCCCCCTAAAATATCACTGCTTTTGGTAGCACATATAAGACAAACGTAATGATGAGAGAACTGGTTACTTCCTCAAATAAAACCAGCAGCTCAAACAAGGATAAAAAAATCAGCCATGCATTGGCTTAACCAATAGAGAGGTTACAAAGTGCAAGTCAAGCATATATAAAGTTCTTTAGTAGATTTATATTTAAATTCTTTGCCTAAAATAAAGCAAAAAATCTGGTTGTCTGAGATGACCCATAAATTGGAGCTCTTGCAAAGAGCTGACAAAAGTCATGAGGAGCCCAAGAGCAGTTGCTTCAGTGTTGCCAGAGCAGATTAGCCTCCTGCTGTAGAAAGTGTGATTCTTGCGTTTCATTAGGTGCCAAGGTAATCCCGGTGCAATTTCCATCCTGTCCTGTGGCTGGGCTCTGAAAGATTTATAGGCTGGCAACCTGCTGTTTGAACAGATGAGCCCAAATACAGGCAGCTCAGTGCGTGACAGTGCTTAAGTCTTTTGTTAGGTAATTTCTCAAAGCCCAGCTTTCCTAACAGTGCGGCTAGGGAGACTGCTGTAGCTGATCCAGGTGTGAGCCGTCTGAACCTCCTAATTTACAAAAATAGTTTATCTCGTTGTAAGACAAGTGACTGAAACTTCATGAGTTAAAAGGAAATCTGCTCTGGGATAAAGATAATTATCATCCCAGAGATCTAATTCTTCCTGGCTTTCTGCACGTAAAAATAAAGTAAGCTTTTCTAATTAGATAATTATTTGGGATACAAGTTCTCACTTATTTTTGGAAACATCTGTTCATCCCAGGCTGATTTCTGTCTTAAGTTTGGCTAGTGCTTGATTTCATTTACCATCAATAGTGATATGTACAGACATGTTTGCTGTGTCATACTATCAATTGATGGGGACTATAAAACATTAAAAGTTTGGATAATAAGGGTTAATCAAATAAAAAATATATTTTACCCTTTAACATTGGTATAGCTGTCACTCATGCCAGAATACTCAGTCATCCCAGGTTTCATCGGCTTCCTGTAGCTGCCTCAACCCAAAAGGTCACCAGATTGTTTTTTCAACTTTGTCATTTAACTGCGGCAGGACTACGTATATTGTAAATGTATTACTTTGACCCCATTTTCCATTTTGCAGTATTTCTGTTTGTTTTTCTCATGAATCTCCCAAAAAGTCAACAGAATGCCCTTCTCGATGTTATTCAGACTATGTTACTCTCTTGCTTTAATATCTTAAATTAATTCTAAATACCTGAAAGATAAGGTTAAAATTCCTTTGCCTGATTTTAAGCCCTATGTGCTCCTGATGCCCAAGTGTTGTTTTACCCCCTTGAGCCATCAGTGTCCCTTCCCTTCCCTGATAGACCCGCACTTTTTCTGGAAATACTGACCTGCTACAGCAGTTGTGCCGCAAGCTTTTTAGAGCTATTAGGAAGAAATGTTTACTGATCAAATTTTATCATCCCACCAGAAATAACTTTCTTGTCCTCTGTGGTATTGCAGGAAAGAATTCAGGGACACTCACATAGGAGAAGTTTAAGCAACAGTAGCAAGGTTTATTAAAGCAAAAAGTGAGGGTACACTCTGGAGAGAGACACAGCAGGCAGGCTAGAGACCAGCTGCCCCAAGGTCTTTGTGTAAACTTTCTTTTATTTCCTTAGGTTTGGGAAAGAGCAGCCTCCCTCACCCCACACACAATATACAATCTTGTTCTTGGATTTTCCCCGGATTTGTGCCCTCTCTTTTATGGTTGCCATGTGCTTAATAAAATGAACTCCCTCTGCACCATTTCTTCCTCCCCAGTTAGGCAGGCATATCAATATTGGTTATACCCCAGGGCGAGTGAAAGTTGTTTACCTGCCTAGTCAGGTGTTTTGTTCTGTTTGCTCTCTTCTTCACTATTAATATCTAACTAGCAGCCCACTCTAACATTATAACCTAGATTTTCTATTTCAGTGAAGTAGAGAACATCATTGAAATCATTGGAACTATGTAGATAATGAAATGTCAGTATTGGTGCTGTTTAAAAGTAATAGCACTTTTAACAGATTTTCAATCTTTTATTCTGAAAGCAGGCTGAGGACTTTAATGTGAAGTTGCCTAGGCTGTATTTGGAACACATACCATGGTTTACTCATTACATATAACTTCTATGACTGAGGTGTATCTTTTACTTTAACCACAAATGTCTTTTGCTTTATTACTATGATATTTCCATACTCATTATCAGATTTTTTTCTTAAATAATCCACTTTATTAGGTTACAATTTACCCACAGTAAACTTTACTCATTTTAAGAAAATTGTCTGATAGGTTTTGATAAATGTATATGGTTGTTTAGCCACCACCACGATGAAGATGTAAAAGCTCACTATCAACCCAAAAGTTCCCTGGTGTGCTCTTGTAGTCAATCTCCTTCCCCCACCCCCCCACCATGCAGCCCATTGAACTTCTTTCTGTCACTATAGTTTTACCTTTTCTAGGATTCCATATAAATGGAAACCTATAATATGTAATCTTTTGTGGCTGGATTCCTTTGCTTAGATGATGGTTGGGATTCATCCATGGTGAATGTGTCAGTGGTCGGATTTTTTTCTCTGCATTCCTTTGGGTGGATCCAAATTTCCACCTGGTAGCATTTCCCTTCTTCCTAAAGAGCTTTGTATTTAATATTTCTTGGAGAGCAGATAAATTCTCCCAGAGTTTGTCTGTAAGTCTTTATTTTTTCCTTCATTTTTGAAAATTTATTTTACTTTATTATTTATTTTTTGAATTTATTGGGGTGACATTGGGATTAAGTGAAGAAAAACCTCATAGACATAGAAAACAGTATGGTGATTACAAGAGGGAAAGGGGTGGAGAGAGGTAGAAAAAGGTAAAAGGGGGATAAATGGTGATGGAAGGAAATGACTTGGGGTGGTGGACACACAATACAATATACAGATGATGTCTTATAGAACTGGATACCTGAAACCTATATAATTTATTACCAATGTCACCTCGTTATCAGATATATACCTTATTACAATGACTATTTTAAAAACATGTCTATGTCCTCTATTGGACCATGAGTTCCATGAACCAGGAACTTTAATCTCTAGTGATCATATCAGGCATGGACACAGAAAGAGCTCAATCAAGTTCTTTTGGATCAAGTTGAATCAGTCATATGATTTTGATAATTCCATTTAGTAGGCTGTTTGTGATGTTCTAATTATAAATTCATTTACATGTTTATACAGAAAACTTGGAAAAGAAATAAATATTAAGTTTCACATATCAGAGATAGTTATATTTAGCAGGCAGGCATATTTCCTCCTAGTTTTACTTCTGGTTATACATGTACACAAAATAGTTGGGATGATAGCTATAGATATACTTATTAAAAGAATTATATCACGAACATTTTTGTCTTATTATTTTCCAGAATATTCTTCTAAAAATGGAATTATTGTACCAAAGTGCCTGACATATTAAGACTCCTAAAACATAATGACAAATTGTTTTAGAGAAAGGAGGTTAACAATTTTCACTTTCACTGGTTAAGTGGAGGTATTTGGTTTTGCTACATTCTTGCTCCCTTTGAATATTTAATATTATTATTTAAACTTTAGCCACATCGTATCACATCACAAGATAAGGAATTATATTTGCATTTCTTTGATTATTAATGAGTATAATCCATGTTCTTAAATATGTAAATAAGAAAATGTATTTAAGAATATATATATATACACACTCTTAATACATATAAGAAGATTTCTTTAAGAAAAATATATAATTTGTGAAATGTCTATTTACCCAGTCTTTGTCCATGTTTCCCCTGGGGTTTTGACTTATAAAAGACAATATATTAAGAATATTAACTGTTTTTGATTTGTTATAATCATTTCTTAGATTGTTCACCTTTTGGCTTTTATAATTTTTTGAGCAGTGTCTATGACATTTTTCAATGTTACACAAAAGTTTTGATGCATTATTTTGCCACATATTCCATTTTTTAAAAGATTTTATTTATTTATTTTAGAGAGGAGAAGGGAGGGGAGAAAGAGAGGGAAAGAAACATAAATGTGTGGTTGCCTCTCACGCAACCCCTACTGGGGACCTGGCCTGCAGCCCAGGCATGTGCCCTGACTGGGAATTGAACCAGTGACCCTTTGGTTTGCAGGCTGGTGCTCAATCCACTGAGCCACACCAGCCAGAGCTATTCCAATTTTTTATACCTATAACACATCTCACCATTCAAACCTTAGAAATTTCCTTATATTTTTATTGTCATTTTTTAAAATTAGATTTAACTTTTTACCTATCTGGAAATTATTTCAATATTTTATATGAGATAAATCTTTAATTTAACTTTTCCCCATTAATTTTGATCAATTCCCATGCACAGAAACACCATTTAAAAAATACTGTGTCTCTACCCATCGTACTCAATGAATGTAAAAAATATTGATTTTTTCAGCCTAATGGTCAAGTGGGACTCATTAAATCAGAGAACCTGATTGGAGAAAAGGAGAAAAAATATCAATAATTTTTACTATTTTACTGACTCTTATTTTATTATACAAGTCAGTAGGAAAGGCAGAGGTTTCCATTCTTTTATTGTTGTTGCTGTTGCTCTGTTTGCTCATGGCCACTGTGAATTGATCTAGGCTGGGAACGAAGCATGACTCTTGCCTCCTTATACTGAATCATCTCCAGAGATATGGAAGTGCCAAACCATTACTATGGGGTGTTATTACATTACCAAGTGAGTTCTAGAGAATTGCTTAAAAGCAATTTCATGGTGTACTTGGCTAGAGAGTGGGTCTCTTTTCCAGATCAATCTATCTCATACTCCATTGGAAAGAGGAATTGAGGAAAGAGATTACACATTCTTACTTTTGCCTTAATGGAAAGTATTGGAAGATTATTGTCAGAAATAGCTAATCTTTAGGCATGCCATCCTTGGAATGTAGCAAGAATATTTGGATTTGCTCAATGGGGAAAACTTCCAAAATTTGAGTATCTAAATAGAAGCTAAAATATGTCATGTTACGTATATTCTTTATATAATATTCATTAATTTAGTAAATATTATTGTGGGAACTCCTTTTAAAATATAATGAGAGAGATAATGGAAATACACAAAAAGTACAATATATACCAATGTAATTGGATTTATGAAATGGATTAAAGAAGTTGGGAGATAACATTTTCATTTGTATGTGTGAATCAGAGAGATAAGATTCTGAGACTTCTAAAAGAAGGTATGATTTGATGAGTCTTTAAAAATAACATTTTATTTGAATGAATCAGTGCTTGTGTGTGTATATATGTTTGTATGTGTGGGGGAATAAGAAAGAAAGGGGTTTAGATTAGAAGGGATAGAGGGAAAGATATGAGTACAGTCACAGAGACAGGAAAATATTCAATGTGTTCATGGGATGTTAGCAGATAATAGGGTTCCCAGAGAGGATAAGCAGATAGGCACGAGGCTAGGAAAGCCCTTATATACGGGGCTAATTCAGTGGTTCTCAGGGGGGTGTTGCCAAATGTGAGTTGTTTGGGGTTGCCATAGTAACTTAGGAACACTAACTGGTATTTGAAGAGTGAGGGCCTTGCCTATTAGACAATCTGCAATATATAGGACAGACCTATTCAGTAAAGGAGTTTCCCATATATTCAAATGTCAAATTTTTCACCAGACATTCACTAGGTGAAAAACCTGTGCATAATGATTTCAGTCTAGAACCCATCTCCATTTTACATGTGAAGTTTCTAGCATAGTTGATAAAATTGTGAGGGGGGTATAAGAACACAGAAGTATTTAGACATTTGTTTGGGCCAATTAAAAAAAGTACTTTATTTTCTGTACTCATTTTCTATTGCTGCATAACACACAAATTACCACAAACTTAGTACCTTACAATGTACCCATTCATCAGTTCAGCGAGGCATGGCTATGTTTCCCTTCAGGGTGTCCAGCAGCTGGAGGAATCAAGCATCAGCTGGGACTGCGATCTCATCTCAGGTTTGCTCCTCTTGCAAGGTCATGCAGCTGATTGGCAGAATTCACATCCTTGCAGTCATCTGGCTAAAGCCCTTCCTTCCTGGCTGACTATCACTTGGGAGTCATTCTCCTCTCTTAGCAGCAGCCTGTTGTTGCCTGTCATATGATTCCACAAAATAGACATTTGCTTTTCTGGGGCCAGTAGGAGAATCTCTCTGTGGTTTCAAATTTCTGACTTCCCTTGTCTCTAGTCTTTGTCTGGACCCCGATTTACAGGGCTTATGTAATTAAGTCAGGCCTACCCAGATACTCTCCCCTTTGGTGAAGTCAAAGCCAATTGATTCGTAACCTTGATTACATTTGCAAATTCTCTTATGCAAATACCATAATATAATTACAGAGTAATACCTTATCTTATTCACTGGTTTGCTCACACTGAAGGGCTTGGGGGAACTATACAGATATGCACATCAGGGAATGGGACTCTTGGAGGCTGTATTAAAATTCAGATTTCTACATTGTCTAGTAGCATCCAGAGCATTTTGTGCTAGGACTTTCATGTTCATGGTGATGACTGAATACTTAATTAGATCTGCTCAATTCCAATCTTGATTATTGCTTTTACCTTGGCAGTGGATCAGATGCAAAGTGATTTTGTGAAATCTGTGAATTGGACAAAATTACTGCTCCTTTCTTGATGGAAAATATCACAGGATAATTAATAAGTATGTGGACACATATGCTAAGTAGCCATAAAAACAAACTGTGTTTAATATATAACCCTCCCCAAGGGAAAACATAACATAGATATTGATGTTGTAATGATTGTGAACTATTTAAATTGGCTAATGTGTCAAGTCTAATTTTAGTTTATAATCCCTTTATTTCATTCAGTCTGGAGGTGGTCAACATGAAGTGGATGAGAGGAAGAAAAACAGAAAAGCAGCCATGGGACAATCAAGGTGAGAACAGTACATTAGTGAGAAAAGAAGAAAGTGAGCCCTGGAAAACCAGTTGTCCTCTTTGCCTTCCTTTTCCTGTGCTGGGTTATTTGCACATTACTATCACTTGCCTTAGAATCTCTGCCTCCTTATGGTCTTGCTAATACTCCATAGAGCTTCAAAGTGTGGTCTCTGATGAGGCTTTTTGTTCAGAAGAATTAGAGGAACATAGAGCGGGCTAGCAGCACCTTTTAATGTGTTTCTACTTTGCTCCAGTATCTTACTTATTTCTTGTTGCTGATTGGTTGTATGTACTCTGTTATTAATTCTTGGTCTTTTTTATTGATTCTAGATATTTTTTGTAAGCTATGACCTTCTTTTATACATTGGCCTAAGTCACTATTCATTTATAATTGTTGGTACCTCGTGACTAGTGTGGCTCAGTTGGTTGGGTGTCATTCTGAAAAGTGAACGGTGGCTGGTTTGGTTCTCTGTCAGTGCACACGCCTGGGTAGCAGATTCAGTCCCCAGATGGGGCATCTGTGAGATGCAACCAATCAATGTTTCTCTCTGCCCCTTTCTTTCCCTTTCTTTCTCTGCCTTTCTTTCTCCCCCATTTTCCCTCACTATAAAAATAAACAAACAAACAAATAAATAAATACAAGTTGTGGTACCTGTGGTTTGGAACAGGGGTATGGCCTAGTCCATGGTTCTTAAAGTATAAGTAATTTTGGCATCATCTGGGGCTGGGAGTGAGGGTTGTTCCCAGCCACCTGTGTTTAATTAAGCCCTTCCGGTGATTCTGATGAACTCTAGTTAGAGAACAAGTGTTTTTCTAGTCAAATTGTGTAATTTCTCTCTCCACCCCCCATCCTATCTTCATTACTGTCACCCTCTATCTCTATCTCTGAACTTGTATCAAAAAGCTGGAGACAACAGATATTATTTTTTACATTTCCAAACAAACAAGTATTTTGGCTAACAAAGGTAACATTGATTTAAGCTAAAGAGGAGGTAAATCAGGAGAATGCAAGTGGTATAAGTGGTTTAAGGCATCACAGATGTGCAGCACAGTTGTTCGGCAACAAACAGGTGAAGGCTGGAGCTCTGTGGTGTGAATAGAGGTCCATAAAGGCGGTGGAGCTCTTCATTCCTGAGTTTTTGTGAACACAGCACCAATGAGTAGGACCCCAAGGTCCCTTTCAAAAAGATCTTCATCACTCATAGTAGATTAGACAAAAAGCTATAAGCTTTTTTGTTTGTTTTGTTTTTAACAACACAGTGGTGGAAACTAGCCCATAGCAGCAAAAATCTCCTGCAAATGCCAACTGTTTTGGCATTTCTTTCAAAAAATATTTCTTGATTGAAAATTTCTTCTATAAAACACTTTCCCAGAATGTACATATAATGTTTAAAATATTTTGTACATGTTGGTTTATAGTAATGTTGGTTTATTTGTAATGTTTAATGTATAATAGTTGTGTTTGTACTGCAGCACTTACATAACGCTATTTGCTAACTGTGTTTTAGCACTCCAGTGTAAAGACCACTATTTTCTTATTGGTTATCTCTGAATGGTGTGATTTTACATATTCTCTTTCTTAGAGTGTTTCATATTTTATTTTTGTATGTGCATATATTCTTTTACTCTTGTAAAAAGTTGTCCTAAGTATACCTTTAACTTTCTAATATCTTTTTAAATGGTAGACGTGTACTGATTCCATAATTAAGAGTGTCTAAGATTTATGAAGTGCTAGCTTGCGCACTAATGCCTGGTGGAAACAGTGCCTAATGGAAGCTGAAGTTGACAGGCATATGCTGGAAATGCAGTGTTATATACATGTGGGAAAAAATGCTTCAAAACTCCAGTAAAGCCGTACTTTCTATTTTTGAGTTGGGTTATTTTGAAGATGCTGTAGTGCTTTTTTTCCCCAGTGAGTGTTACAACCTTGTAAAAATAGTGGTACTCATGGTCATATGTGGGCCATTGTCTGAGACGGACTGGGGAGTGGGTGGGGCAGCAGGAGCCTGGGTGTTGCCTGACCCTACAGTATTACTAACTTGTACAGCTTTGATGCTGAGGGTCCCAGAGCCAGCCTGTTTGTGCAAAGTGATTAAGTCAAATAGCCAGAATCAAGAAAAACAAATGGTGTGTGTAGATTCTACTCCTGAGAACTTCAAGAATAAATACCAGGAAGCCAGATATCCATTTTTAATTCTGTGGGGCCATAAATGGGAGAGAAAGTTAAGAGATAAATGTATGAACGATCTGGGAAGTGAAATTTAAGGGTATCTAGGGAAAGGAGAGGTAAAACAATTAGGGAGTTATTCTCTTATGGGTGCTTCTGTAAGGTGACTGATGGCCTTCTGGAGGCTATGTTAGGGAGAAGGGAGGGTACGTGTTTGGCTTGTGAAATCTGAACAAACCTTTATGTTTGCTTTGTTCTTACAGTTTGCTTTTTTTTTTTTTTTAATTAGTGAATGGGCCAGCATAATGGATGCTTCAGATCCACTCAGAAAGTTATACAAGGAATCCTGTACTGAATCCAGAATCTCTCTTTCCTGCTACAGTGGTAAAAGCAGCCCCTACAAATTCATCCCCTACAAAAACAGGTTGATAAAGCACCACCAGGCCCACTGCCCCAGACTTGTCCCATTGATGTTTATGAGCTAATCCAAGAACATTGGTCTTCTAGAGCTCAGTTAGATCTAGGAACATAGGGTGAAAAATTTCATAGTAAAATAGTGCCATCTCCCTCTGATTAAAACAAGTGTGGTATCTAATCAATTTTCTTAATAATTAATTTTCACAATAGTGCTACAAGATAAATACAACTTAACAATGAGAAAATTGAGGCATAAAGACATTAATAACCTGGCCAAGATCACACAGGTAGGACTTAGCAGTCTGAAGCAGGAGCCCTGCCACATGCCTGCTTGTGTTCATCCAGAGCCCATTGCCTTGCCTCTGTATGGCTGGAGGAGAGGGTATTGTTGGTTAGAGGGCAGGAGGGTACCAAGGACAGTAATGGTATTTTCCCCCACTCATTAAAACTTTTGTTTGTCAAGTCCTGGCTGGTGTGGCTCAGTTGGTTAGAGCATCATCCTGTACACTATAAGGTCGCCAGTTCGAGTCCCATTCAGGGCACATACCTAGGTTGTGGGTTGGTCCCCAGTTAGGGTGTATAAGGGTGGCAACCAATTGCTGTTTCTCTCTCTCCTGTCCCTGCTCTCTGTCTCTCTGAAAAAAAAAAAAAAGAAAAAGAAAAAGAAAAAGAACCATCTCAACACCATGACTATCTATCTCTTCAATATGCTTAAAAATACTTGTGTTTGTCAAGAGAACTAAATAATGTCAAATGGCATTGTGTTTGAGAACATATCATCTCTTTTAAATAAACACAATCACATGTAGTATTAAATATACTGAGGATAATTTTCATTTTTAAATATTTTATTGATTATGCTATTATTGTAGTCTCAATTTTTCTCCCTTTTCCCCCTCCATCCAGTACCCCCCATTCCCTCTGTCAATCCCCCTACCTTAATTCATGTCCATGGGTCATGCATATGAGTTCTTTGGCTTCTCCATTTCCTATACTGTTCTTAACATCTCCCTGTCTATTCTGTACCTACCAATTTGTACTTAATCCCTGCATCTTTTCCCCCATTCACCTCATTTCCCCTCTTAGCTGATAAAACTCCAAATGATCGTCATATCTATGACCCTGTTTCTGTTCTGCTTGTTTGTTTTTTAGATTCAATTGTTGACATGAATTTATCAACACTTTAATGTTCATAGTTTTGATCTTCTTTTTCTTAAATAAGTCCTTTTAATATTTCTTATAATAATGACTTGGTGATGTTGAACACTTTATCTTTATGGGAAGCACTTTATCTTGTCTGGGAAGCACTTTATCTGCCCTTCTATTCAATGATAGCTTTGCTGGATAGAATAATCTATCCAGCAAGGTTGTAGGTCCTTGCTTTGTATCACTTTGAATACTTCTTGCCTGCAAAGTTTCTTTTGAGAAATCAGCTGACAGTCATATGGGAACTCCTTTGTAGGTAACTGCTTTGCTCTTTATGCTTTTAAGATTCTCTCTTTATCTTTAACCTTTGGCATTTTAATTATGGTGTGTCTTGATGTGATCCTCTTTGCATCCATCTTGTTTGGGACTCTGTGCTTCCTGGACTTGTATGTCCATTTTCTTCACCAAATTGGGGAAGTATTCTTTCATTATTTTTTCATATAATTTTTCAATTTCTTGCTCTTCTTTGTCTTCCTTCCAGCACTCCTATGATTTGAATGTTCATACATTTCAAGTTGTCCCAGAGGCTCCTTAGCTATCCTTGGGGGGGGTTTTTTTGGATTATTTTTTCTTTTTGCTGTTCTGAATGAATGTTTTTTTTCTTCCTTATGTTCCAAATCATTGATTTTATGCTCAGCTTTATCCACACCACTGTTGATTCCCTGTAAAGTTTTCTTTATTTCATTTAGTGTAACCTTTGTTTCTGTCTGTTTTTTTTTTTTATGCTGTTGAAGTACCCAATGAGTTCCTTGAGCATCCTAATAACCAGTGTTTTGGACCCTGCATCTGATAGATTGCTTATCTTTGTTTTATTTATTTCTTTTCCTGGAGTTTTGTCTGTTGTTTCACTTAGGCCATATTTCTTTGTCTCCTCAATTTGGCAGCCTCCCTCTGTGTATTTCTATGCATTAGGTAGAGCTTCTTTTTTTTCCCCCCTCTAATTTTATTGTTGTTCAAGCACAGTTCTCTGCTTTTTCCCCCACCCAAGCCTAAGCCCAGCCCTCCTAACCTCCCTCCTGTTTCCACACCCCACCCCCGTTATTGTCCATGTGTCCTTTATAATTGTTTCTACAAACTCTTCACCCTTTTCCCTGAAATTCCCTCCCCTCTTCCCTCTGGTCATTGTTGGACTGTTCTCAATTTCAGTGTCTTTGGTTATATTTTGCTTGTTTGTTTGTTTTGTTGATTAGGTTCCTGTTAAAGGTGAGATCATATGGTATTTGTCTTTTACCACCTTGCTTATTTTGCTTAGCATAATGCACTCCAGTACCATCCATGCTGTCCCAAAGGGTAGGAGCTCCTTCTTTCTTTCTGCTGCATAGAATTCCATTGTGTAAATGTACCACAGTTTTTTGATCCATTCATTTACTGATGGGCACTGAGGTTGCTTCCAGCACTTGACTATTGTAAATTGTGCTGCTATGAACATTGGAGTGCATAGGTTTTTTTGGATTGGTGTTTCAGGGTTCTTAGGATATAATCCTAGCAGTGGAATTGCTGGGTCAAAAGGCAGATCCATTTTTAGTTTTCTGAGGAAATTCCATATTGTTTTCCATAGCGGTTGCACCAGTCTGAAATCCCACCAACAGTGCACTAGGGTTCCCTTTTTTCCACAACCTCTCCATCACTTGTTGTTTGTTGATTTGTTTATGATGGCCATTCTGACTGGTGTGAGGTGGTATCTCATTGTGGTTTTAATTTGCATCTCTCTGATAGCTAGCGATACTGAACATCTTTTCATATGTCTCTGGACTCTCTATATGTCCTCTTTGGAGAAGTGTCTGTTCAAGTCCTTTGCCCATTTTTTAATTGGGTTGCTTGTCTTCTTAGAATGGAGTTGTGTGAGTTCTTTCTATATTTTGGAGATTAAACCTTTGTCTGAGGTATCATTGGCAAATGTGTTTTCTGATATGGTTGGTTCTCTTTTTATTTTAATACTGTTTTCTTTAGTCATGCAGAAGCTGTTTATTTTCATGAGATCCCATTTGTTTATTCTTTCCTTTATGTCCCTTGCTCTAGGGGACATATCAGTGAAAATACTGCTGTGTGAAATATCTGAGATTTTCCTGCCTATGTTCTCCTCTAGGACTTTAATGGTGTCCTGACTTATATTTAACTCTTTTATCCACCTTGAATTTATTTTGGTGTATGGTGTAAGTTGGTGCTTGAGTTTCATTTTTTTTTTTTTAATGTAGCTGTCCACCTCTCCCAACTCCATTAGTTGAAGAGGCTATTTTTACTCCATTTTATGCTGCTGCCCCTTTTGTCGAAAATTAATTGACCATAGAGACTTGGGTTTATTTCTGGGCTCTCTGTTCTGTTCCATTAGTCTATGTGCCTGTTTTTATGCCAGTACCAGTCTGTTTTGATTACAGTGGCCTTTTAATACAGTTTGGTATCAGGTATTGTGATCCTCCTACTTTGCTCTTCTTTCTCAAAATTGCAGCAGCTATTTGAGGTCATTTATGGTTCCATATAAATTTTTGAAGTGTTTGTTCTATATCTGTGAAATATGTCGTGGGTACTTTAATAGGTATTGCATTGAATCTATAAATCACTTTGGGTAGTATGGACATTTTGATGATGTTCAATCTTCCAATCCATGAACACGGTGTATGTTTCCATTTGTTTGTGTCTTCCTTGATTTCTTTCTTCAGTGTTGTGTAGTTTTCTGAGTACAGGTTGTTTACCTCCTTGGTTAGGTTTTTTCCTTGGTATTTTATTTTTCTTGTTCCTATATCAAATGGGATTTTTTGCCCCTGATTTATGTTTCTGATATTTCATAGTTGGTATACAAAAATGCCTTTGATTTCCGGACATTGACTTTGTATCCCGCTGTTTTGTCAAATTCATTTATTAGGTCAAGCAGTTTTTTGGCAGAGTCTATAGGATTTTCCATGTACACTATCATGTCAGCTGCAAACAATGACAGTTTTGTTTCCTCCTTTCCAATTTGGATGCCTTTTCTATCCTTTACTTGCCTGATTGCTATGGCTAAAACTTCTAATACTATGTTGAATAGAAGTGCTGAAAGTGGACAACCTTGTCTTGTTTGATCTTAGTGGGAAAGATTTTATTTTTTGCTCATTGAGTATGATGTTGGCTGTAGGTCTCTCATATATTGCCTTTATTATGTTGAGGAATATTCTCTCTATTCCCACTTGGCTGAGTGTTTTTATCAGAAATGGGAGCTGTACCTTGTCAAATGCTTTTTCTGCCTCTATTGATATGATCATGTGATTTTTGTCTTTGCTGTTGTTCATGTGATGTATTACGTTTATTGATTTGTGAATATTGTACCATCGTTGCATCCCTGGGATGAATCCCAGTTGATCATGGTGTATGATCTTTTTAACCTATTGCTGGGTGCGGTTTGCCAATATTTTGTTGAGAATTTTAACATCTATGTTCGTTGGCAATGTTGGCCTGAAGTTTTCTCTTTGTTATGTCTTTATCTGGTTTAGGGATTAGGATGATGCTGGCTTTATAAAATGAGTTTGGGAGTCTTCCATCATCTTGGATTTTTTGGAATAGTCTGTGAAGGGTAAGGGTTAGCTCTTCCTTAAATACTTTGTAGAATTCTCTTGTGAAACCATCTGGTCTAGGGCTTTTGTGTGTTGCGAGTTTTTTGATTACTGCTTTAATTTCGTCTGCTGTTATTGGTCTGTTCAGGCTTTCTGCTTCTTCTTCATTCAGTTTTGGAAGATTATATTTTTCTAGAAATTTGTCCATTTCACCTAGGTTTTCACATTTCTTGGCATACAGTTCTTTGTAGTAATTTCTTACAATCCTTTGTATTTCTGTGGTATCAGTTGGAATCCCTCCTCTTTCATTTCTAATTGTGTTTATTTGGATTCTCTCTCTTTTTTTCTTGATGAGCCTGCTTAAAGGCTTGTTGATTTTGTTTACCTTTTGAAAGGACCAGCTCCTGGATTCATTGATCCTTAGAATTGTGCTTTTAGTCTCTAGTTCATTTAACTCTGTTCTGATCTTGGTATTTCCTTCCTTCTACTTGCGCTGGGCTGTCTTTGTTGTTGTTCCTTAAGTTCTTGTAAGTGTAGGGTTAGGTTGTTTATTTGAAATGTGTCTATCTTCTTTAGATAGGCCTGTGTTGCTATGAACTTCCGTCTCAGGACTCCCTTCACTGTGTCCCATAAGTTTTGGTTGTTGTGAGTTTGTTTTCATTTGTTTCCAGAAACTTTTTGATTTCTTCCCTAATCTCATTCTTGACTCACTCATTGTTTAATAGCATGCTATTCACTCTCCATGATTTTGAGTGTTTTGGGTTTTTCCCTTTGGGGGTTGGTTTCTAGTTTCAGTCCCTTGAGGTGAGAGAAAATGCTTGATATGATTTCAATTTTCTTGAACTTGTTGAGGCTTGCTTTATGTCCTATCATGTGGTCTATCTTTGGAAATGTTCCTTGTGCATTTGAAAAGAATATGTATTTTGCTTCTTTGGGATGAAAGGGTCTATATATATATCAGTTAAGTCCATTTCATCTAGGGCATTGTTCAATGCCACAATATCTTTGTTGATATTTTGTTTGGAAGATCTGTCCATCTTTGACAGTGGGGTGTTAAAATTCCCTACTATAATTGTGTTGCTGTCAATATCTTTCTTGAAGTTCTCCAAGATTTCCTTTATCTATTTGGGTGCTCCTATGTTGGGTGCATATATTTTTAGAATGTTTATGTCTTCTTGGTGGATTCTTCCTTTGAGTATTATGAAGTGACCTTCTGGGTCTCTCTGTATGGCCCTTTTTTTGAAGTCTTTTTGGTCTGATATGAGTATTGCTACCCTGGCTTTTTTTCCCTATCCGTTTGCTTGGAAAATTTGTTTCCATCCCTTCACTTTCAGTCTGTGTAGGTCTTTTCTCCTGAGGTGGGTCTCTTGTAAGTAACATATGTATGGGTCATGATTTCTTATCCATTCAGCTATTCTGTGTCTTTTGATTGGAGCATTTAATCCATTTACATTTAAGGTTATTATTGATAGGTACTTATTCATTGCCATTTTTTCATACCTGTCTTTCTCTCTCTCTCTCTCTTTTTCTTCCTTTCTTTAAAGCAGTCCCTTTAGCATCTTTTGCAGAGTTGGTTTGGTTGAGGTATATTCTTTTAGACTTCTTTTGTCTGGGAAGCTCCTTATTTGGCCTTCTGTCTTGGTTGAGAGCCTTGCTGGGTAAAGTAGCTTTGGTTGCAGACCTCTGATTCTCATTACTGGGAATATTTTTTGCCATTCTTTTCTGGCTTAGAGCGTTTCCATTCAGAATTCAGCTGCTAACCTTATCGGGGCTCCCTTATATATTACTTCCGGTTTCTCCCTTGCTGCCTTTAAGATTCTCTCTTTGTCTTGGAATTTTGCCATTTGAATTATGATGTGTCTTGCAGTGGGCCTCTTTGGGTTCCTCTTGCTTGGAACTCTCTGTGTTTCCTGGATTTGTGTGACTTTTTCTCTGATCAGATTAGGGAATTTTTCCATCATTACTTTTTCAACAGGTTTTCTATGCCTTGCTCTTCTTCTTCTCCTTCTGGTATCCCTATTGTATGGATATTATTATGTTTCATGTTGTCCTGCATTTCCCTTAATCCCTCTTCATTCTTTCTGAGCCTCTTTTCCTTTTCTTGCTCTTTCTTTTTTCTACTTTGTCCTCCAGCTTGCTGATCCGATCCTCTGCTTCATCAAGTCTGCCTTTGATTCTTTCTACTGTGTTCTTCAGTTCAGAAATTGTATTCTTCATTTCTCTTGGCTCTTGTTGATAGTTTCTATTTCCTTTTTCATGTTGACATAGTTTGCAGTGAGTTCATTGTAGTTTCCCTGTAGTTTCTGGTAATACTTTGTGAGCTCCTCTATCAGAGGAGCTTCCTGATAACCATTGCTTTGAACTCAGTATCTGATAGTTGACTTGCCTCTATTTCAGTTAGCATTCTTTCTGAGGCTTCCTCCTATCCTTTCATTTGGGGATTGCTTCTTTGTCTTCCGATTGTTTGTGAGACTCTTCTTGTTAGCCTCTGCTTCTTAAATTTGTCTGTTCTGACTCCCTGGGTTTATGGTGTGAACGTCTATGGTACAATGCCTGTGGGCTTCAGTGGTGTGGTCTCCTTAATCTCCTGTGCTCACTGGTCCTGTGCTGTTGTTTATGTTGGCTCTCTGTATGTCTTTGGGTTTTGATTGTTGTTGGGTCTTTCTTTGGTGTGTCCTTCCCTCCAGCTGCTTAACTGAGGGTCACTCCATCCACCACATCTTGTATTCTGTTGTGCAGGTGTGGACAAGTATTGAAGCTGATTCTTCAGTGTGTACAAGGTTTTTAGGCTTCTCTCTCGCTCTTGTTCAGTTGTTTGTTCTGAGTAATTTCTCCACTATTTAGTTGTACTTGCAGATCAGTCCTTGATTGAGGTTAGTGTGGCTTCCACTCCCTCCTTACCCTTCTTCCATTGTTATTTGTTGGTGGTTCCTTTGTTGATGGGTTTTCTTTCCAGCAGGTGTACTGGTGTTCACCACTCCCACCTTGCAAGTTCTCTGGAGTAGCAAAGTGAAATTTGTCTTACTGTCTCTGTTCTTAGGATGACCCCTGTTTGGGTCTGTCTCTGGTCTTTTCACAGCTCCAGGTTTTATTGTCTCATCTGTAGGGAAAGAAGAAAAAAAAGAAAAGAAAAAGGGAAGGAAAAAAGGAAGAAGGAATAAAAAAGGAAAGGAAGGAAGGAAGGAGTAAGGAAAAAAAAAGAAGGACAGGAAGGAAGAAGGAATTAAAAAAAAAAAAAAGCCTTCTGCTGGCTTTAACCGATCAGGCCCGTTCTGCTGGTCTTCCTGTTTGACGTCAGGCTGGGGAGGGATTGATTTTGCTTTTCTCCTTTCCTGAGCCACACTCTTCACTGTTGTCCAGCCTCCAGCTGAGTTCTTTAGTGCCCTTCTGCTCCCCGCCTAGGCCTTTGGTCCACTAGTTGTGCTGTCCTTGACTTGCACCAGTTAGGGGCAACTCATACTCCGCCTACTTGCCCTTTGCTGTCATAGATGCTAGGGACTCTCAGTGGACCTTCAGGGCGGTTCAGCCCCCTACTGAGTCAAGTCTTTCCCGGGACTGCTATCTCCCATAGCCCTGCAGCTGTCCTCTGCAGGGCTTTCCACCTGCCTCCTAGAGAGCCAGTAGGCCCTGCAGGGCTCTGTGTGCAGAGGCTAGGCGGGAGGTATTCATTCCCAGGTGCTTCAGGCTCGGGTGCCCACGGTAGCTGGGCCACTGATGGGGGTGCGCACCTACTGGGGGTTTGGATGTGCGCGCCTACGGCATGGTGTGCACTGTCCAGGGCTCCGGGGGTGGGGGTGCAAGAGGCCGGCGGCCGCTGTGGAGAATTCTCCAAACAGCCGCTCAGTACCTATTTTTTCTGTTTTTCTTTTCAAGAAATTCCTCCTATTCAAGCCCCCAGTCCAAACAAACACCTGGTCTCTCACACAGCCCATCCTGGCTATCTCCCAAGAATCTTACAGCAGACCTGGCAGGCACCGGGCCTGGGGCTTCAGCTGCCCTAGTCCCTGCGCTTGTCCCAGGGACCTTATTGTCCTTAATCCCTCTTCTTACCATCTGATTTTTCAATGTCTTCTATAATTTTTGGTCTCCAATCTTCATATATGCTGGAATACTGCTGGCTGTTTTCTCTGTTACTCAGAAGATCAGCTTGGTGTTTCACCGGTGCCCAGAGGGAATTAGACTCTGCTCCCACCTATCTTACTGCCATCTTCTCTCTCTCAGGTAGAGCTTCTTTGACTCCCTGTCTCAGTAGCGTGCCCTGTTGTAGAAAAGCACACTGGTACATTGGATGGAACAGAGCCTTAGGTAATGGCCAGAGGAGAGAAACCCATGTGAAGCAGGTTGATGGAGTCTCTGATATGGGGTTGCCACTCTGTGGCTCTGTGTGTGGGAGGATTCAGAAAGGGGAAATGCCACTGCCTAACCTCTGGACTTTTATCCAGGGGAGGCAGTCCCCTGGCACTTTCTCTGATGCCATATACTTCAGTTTCTCTATGCCACTGGTGCCCTTTCAGCTGCTGCCCTAGTGCTGAAGTCTAGAGGGAGTGAGTCTGTGTGAGTCTAAGTCTGCCTAAGTCTGTTACCGGCCCTTTAAGAGGAGACTCCTGAGAATCCCACAGTTTTGTCCACTGCCCCAACCCCAACTTGTTGTTATAGCCAGAAGTTATAGAGACTTATTTTCCCAGCACTGGAAACTTGGGCTGGGTGGTCTGGAGTGGGGCTGGGATTCCTTGCTCCCAAGGTATCCATCCCACTTTTTATCTACCGCACATGGGTGTGGAACCACCCATCGTGTATATGCTTCTCTGGGCCTCTCTGCACCTCTCCATGTCTCTGTCCCTCCTACTAGTGTGGATGAATGTGACTTCTTTAATTCCTTGGTTCTCAGACTTCCATACAGCTCAATTTTCAGATGATTCTAGGTGATACTTGTTTTGTAGTCTAGTTTTAATTTTTGCTGTTGTGGTAGGAGGTGAGTTGTGTTTACCTATGCCTCCATCCTGAGAAGAAAATTTTCCTCCCTGTTACAAACCTTCACTCATAGAGTTGTCAATGAGAGATTTCTGTACTCTATTAGACATGGTCTTCATTGGCAAACTAGCCATGAAAATCCTGGATAAGTTCAAGACACAGCCAAGCAAGAACATCACCCCTACTTCTCTATTTTTTGAAGAGAATTCTGTTTCATAACCAAAATCTTCAATTCAAGTTGCATGCATACAGGTCCAGCTGCCTCATGGACATCTGGTCTCTGGTAAAGCCATTTCCATTTGTGCAGTGTCTGTCCTGTGGACTAAGTGGAATCATAGTTACAAGTACATAAGCACGAGATTGAAGACTTTGATGTGCCATCTTAACAACCAGAAAAGAAACCATCAAAGCTTATTGTAAATGAAAAAAAAGTGAATATTTTTAAGCATTAATCAAAGTAAGTGTTAGGAATAGAGTTAGCCTGTGAAATTTATAGTGTATTAATTCATAAACAAGTTTCAGAGAATGACAACAAGATTAAATGGAAAAATTCTTTGCAATTAATGGATGTGTGGGTCCCAGAAGAAACTTATACACATATCAACAGAGACAACCCTCACTATCTTATTAGTTTTACTTTGATGAAGTTGTTCTGACAGGATAAATAACTGTGGTTTGCATTTTGCTCTTGAAGGTGATGCATATTCATGAAATAGGTACTTGTCAGGCCATCATTCTGTACTGTGAAAAGGAATTCTATTACCAGACTTTGAAGTTCTATGAAGTTCACATAATGCTGACCATATGCTAAATGTTTCTCTTGGGAAGGTGAGATGGGAAGCCCTAATGCAAAGTAAAAAGTCAGTCCCTGACTCTTCAGGAATGAGTATGTTAAATAAATAAAATGGATGCATATAGACCCAAGGATGAACACAAAACAATAATAAACATAAATAGCATTTATCAAGGATTTACTACTTGCCAGTCATTTTACACCAACTATCTCTGTCTTCTCCAATACTGTGAGTTAGAAACTGTTACTCCCATTTACAAATAGATGTTATGTAATTTGTTCAAGTTTGTATAAGACCTATGACTCTAATGTAAGCTGTTTTAGGTAATCTGTACCCATCATATCTCACTGAATCTTTATTTGTAGATGTAACTACTGATAACTGAGGTTTATGCAAATTACCTAATGCCCCATAATTAAGGAGTATGTGATCCAAACTTCCAATCAGATCCCTCTGTCCAACTGTAACTGAAAAAGCAGGTTTGGCTCCTACCACAACAAAAGCCAAACTCATGAGACAGGTGCTGGTACAAAAAGAAAGGGATTTACTCATGTGCCTTGACCTAGGAGAGCCATGGACTACTGTCTCTAAGACCATCTCACCATCCTGCTTAAGCCTGTAGTTCTTACAGAGATAGGGAGGGGATTATTTTTCCTATCCAATTATCTTTCTATTTTTTAGCATGCTCAGTGTAAGAACCGCCCCCTGCCCCCGTACCATCTTGGTCAATGGGGGAGGCTCCAGATGCTCCCTGATTATCTACAGTATGAGGGTCAGTGAAGAGTAGGGGGTGCTGCAGGACCTCTGGAAACAGAAGCCTGGAGATGCTGCAACCCTCAGCCTACCTCCCGAGGCTGGACATAGTGCCTGCACATCTGTGGAAGCCATTGGAGTTGGGGGAGCACTGTTGGATCCTGGCATGCAGGGCCCTCTGCACAGCTCCTCTGAAGTGGTCAGCTAGGCCACACTCACCCTGCGGCCATCTGCTTGTACTCCCACTGACTATCTGTAGTAACACAATATGTGTATTCTCTTTCCTATAAGAGTCTGTTTTCCAGGCTCCAAAATATGGAGGATACATTGTCTAACATCAAACAACATTCTAAGTGAAGGGAACAAATTAATCAGAGCACTATAACTACAATGTGCGCAAGGTACCGTCTTCCTCTGCACTACCTCATCACTGTGTCACTGCATCTGCCTGGTTTACGTATTTGCTCACACAGTCTTTCTCCCACACCAGACTCTTTAAAGGCCCTATCTTCCAAGGTTTGTGCTTTACTCATCATTTCCTCAGAACTTAGAACAACATCAGGCACATAGTAGGTATGAAACGAATGTTAGTAATTTTAACAGAATTTGGTTTTAAATAGTCAAAACAATCCAGGTAAATTAAGAGGCAATTTTTACATATCATTATTAGATTCTATTTTTTAAATTATTAAATTCTACATAGTACCTACATAGCAGGGGATATACGAACATATTTGTTGAATAAATACACAAGTATCTCCCACAATGTGATAAACTGGTGCTATGTTTTAAGTGTTTACAGTGATCTTTTTTAAAGGAATAAGTCTGAGAGCTGATTATATTAAGGCACTCAAGAATATAATTCTGCTGATGAAAATGTCAAATTGAACATTAAAATAGAAATGATGGAGTTCTGAGATAGATATTAGAATGTAGAACAGAGACGTGTGAAATTCATTTTAGTTTAAGCACTACTCCATCCTACAGTTTAATATGTGGCCTGGCATTTTCTTGCCAAATTTCTAATAAAAGAATTGCATTTTACAAATAAGGAAAAGCTATGCATTTGTGATTAGATATCAGAAAATTAGATATGTGGAGAACCCAGAAGAGGAGCTATAAAGAGGGAGGTCCTGGAATGTCAGATTGAGATCAGCAGGGATAAGCATTTGTTGTATGGTAAAATCTAGCTTAATAAAAGCAGTAGTTGGATTATTGGAGACCCACTCTATGTGCTCTACTCCTCCTTATAGCAGGAATGTGGCAACTATATCAGAACCCAATGCTTGGAGAATAATATATTTTGACAAAGAGGAGATCCAAGGTTCTTCTTAGGTGATGTTCTATGAACTGCAAGCCTTCTCTCTGCCTCCCTTTCTTCATGTAAGACAGGGGTTTCATGAGATAATCTCTATGGACTCTCTTAGTTCTGTGATCTAATCCTGTAAACTGTTGTTATTCAGGACGTTCTCCAAGAACTCATCAAGGGTTTCCTAGTGAAGGAAATCCTGCTCCTAATACTAATGGTAGCTGAAGCCCAGGTTCTTTAAGGTTTTAATCCAGCCATCAAATACTTAAGAAATTAAGAAACTGGTTTCCACATTTGCTCTCATTGTGGATCAATAAAGTAGTGCTTCTGAAAACAGTTATAATTTATCCAAATCTTATTTTATTTTGGGTAAAGATTTTATGTGAAGAATAGTATGTGTTTATTTAAATTTGAGACCAATATTTCACTTTCATTTTTAAACCAATATTTCCCAAATCTATTTAGGAAATTAATATTGACTTCAAGCTAGTTATTAACTGTTCATTTCTTTATTTTTAACTCTTTCACACATAACAATACAGGAGCTAGCAGTTCTATTGCATTTCAAAAATATGGTTCAAAGTTCTTTTCTTCTGAATACATTGGAATACATTTTCTTCTGAATACATCTTCTGTTTGCTGTAAGCAGTGGAGAATAATATTTTTTTCTGAATTGAGGAAATGTGTGTCATATGTTGCATAGATCAACTGTTGTTATAAAAGAACAATTAGGAGATCGTGGACTCATGAACAAGGAGGTATGTAGTGCGACGCATGCCTCTGAGCAATGGAAAGTCATTCAACAATTTGGTACCAGAAATGCTTACCTAGTGTTTTCATACATCCCCTTTCGCCATCACAACAAATGGGAAAAGTAATCAGAAACGAAGCAAAAGCTTTGGCAGTAAGCTCTCTTTTAAATTAGAGCTTCAAGTAAACAATCATACATGAATCCTGTCCTAAACTTAATGACTCAAGTTACAGGGATAAGCCTCTAATCCCTGTGCTTTTGTCATTGACCTTGAACTTTCTTTTGGATCCATTTTAGGATTCCCACTTGGGATTCTATCCTGAGACCTTAGGTCATTGTGTTTCTTTATTCCTTGACTGTCTGGAAAAATTTAATAGGATTAATTGTTGATTTTTTTGCTCAGTGTTGATTTTTAAATTAATTAAAAGGTTTCTGTTATGTGGACAAAGGATATTTAACAGTGATCTAGATAATTCATGGTAATGATACAGAATACAAGCAAAAGTCTGTTCTAACAGTTCTAAAAACTAATATAGATAGAAGAGATAGAGTCATTTAGCCAAGAAATACCACATGGTGTGGTAATTCTGATCCCAGCAGAGTAGGTTTAATTGTCTGGATGGGAACTGGATAGCTTCTGGAACAGGGCACTTCTACTTTGTTGGAGAGTGGGGAAGGGAGGGCTAGTGGTCAAAGATGATTCTATCCTGAAAGAACCACAGTGAAAACAGACACTGGTCAGACAGCTAATAGCTAGGACAAATGAAGGAACTAGTGGATTTCAAAGACATGCAGGACATTCATAGGGGGTAGAGATAATCCCACAAGTAATACAGTCAACAATAATCTGAGTAATAAACATGCTTATTGAGGACTTATTTATTTACATACATTCTTCCATTTAATTGTCTTAAGCCTGTTTTATGGAGGAGCAAAGGCTTAGAACTTTTTGTAACTTTCTCAAAACAACACAGATTATTGAATGTTATGTTAAGAATGACTGAAAAATTGTAAGAGATATAATGGGTTAAAAATCTATATAAGTGACTTTTAGAAAGTCTTGCATGTTTAGACTTAAAGTAGAGCTACCTTGCAAAAAACAAATCATTGAAGGAGGACAACAGTATTCCAATGGAGAGATGACTAGGGTTTGTAAGAGCAAGTGAGTTTCAAGAGTGTGGAATAAGTACATTGAAAAAGTAGGAGAGCATTTAGCAAATGGTGGGTATGTAGAATATAAAGTGATTGATAGTCAAAAGCTGTTCTCAGTTTCCAATGAACTCCTGGAATGTTATCACCATAGAAGGCCTCTAAGTTATTGACTCACTCTGACTCAGTTTGGGAAACTAAGATCTGGGGAGAAAATGCAATGTGTGTACAATCTAAGGAAGTATAGCAGAGCTGGTAAGTAAACACTTTGGAAAAAGATAAATATGGGTTTATCTTTTTACCTGACTGTGCTATTAACTAGCTGAGCAAATAGGTAGTACTTGGGCATATTATTTACTTACCTCATGTGTGACCTGTGGGCGGCACACCCGTAGAACAAGGCAGGGGTGAAATGTAGGAGAGAGCTGGCCCGGCACTCACTAAATGGTGGCTCTGTTGCCGTTTTCACTACAACCAGCACATGAATCCAAACTCCTGGCTCTCAGGTCCATGCTCTTCAGCACAGCAAATTGCTCGCGTGTCAGTGCCAAATAGCACTTTGATTTCAGAAGACTTTTAACCAAGTCATTTTCTATAATCCTCTTCAACGTGCCACTCTTCCAGGGGAATTTACCATTCAGTAACGTGCACATATATTAAGAGAATGGCAACAACAGACATCCTTGTGTCTAAGGTTATCTGAAACAAAGCAGTCTTGGAAGAAGTTTCTCTTTCCAAAGTCATGGCATCCAATTATTTCAGGGGTTCTCCTTTATGCGCACTTCAAGAGAGTCAATTTGCCATTATTTCCTTTACATTTCAGTTAACTGGCGCTGAGAGATTTCAACTCCCCAGGCTATTCAGCTTTAGTTACTGAATCCATCTCAGCACTAGTCAGCCCGCGCTTCATGCATCACTGAGCTGAATCCTGAAGCTGCAATGCAATCTCTTTGTCTTTTTAGGATCCATAATAGAGTGCCACGGTAAGAGAAAACAGGCAATGATTTGAATCCTGCTCCTTAGTGAGTATAAAATGGAAGAAAATGTATGGAATTTAGAGACACTGGGTATATTTTACGAATATGTAAGAGATGAAAGCTGTTTTTGAAACCTAATGGTGGAAAATAGCAGACTTAAAAATTGGTCATTAATAAATTGGCTTCAAATTTTGGGCCACGTTGTTTTAATCAGTGCGTTTTAAATAGCTTCTTAGTTCTTATTTATGTTCTCAAAGACTTTCAGAAAAGAATTACTTAGTATCTGGGATGTGTTGACATTTTCTAATTAAATATTGAAAAAAGTTATATCGACATCTAAACACCTATAAGCCTAACCTTTTCCTAAGTCTAAATTGCTGGAGAACTAATGTTGTTCTGTACACCATCTCCATGTTTAAACAAACTATTTAGAGAGGTGGGGCTTTGTGTCTCTTGGGTTTCTAATTCTGGTTTTCACATTGAAGGGATCATAGATTCTCTGCATTAAACGGATAGTACAAGTTGGAAACATCTGCTTGATTCACTGTCAGTCGTCATCTAGCCTTTGTCAGGAGCTCTGACTCTTCTTCAAGGCCCTGTATTGATTTTATTGGACAACTCTGCCTTAAAATGTTGATTAAGCTGAAATCTGTCTCCCCATATCTGCTGATCTTTATTGTTGTCTTTTGGGAGGAACACATAAGCATGTTTTTCATTATAACAATATTGTTTACATTTATAAAAAAGTATTTGTTTATTGTAGAAACTTTGGAAAAGATAAAACAGAATAAAAGATAAAATTAAATTCACCACATTTCTATCCTGCTAATGTAGTTACTATTAACATTCAAATCTTTTTTATAAGTTTCCCCGTGTGTGCTTATAAACACATGTAGGTGCGAAATTGGAATTGAACACTGGCTTCATCCACTATTTTCAGAGTTACTTCTTATGTTGAGAACACTTCCCTACATCATTAAATATTCTTCAAAAGTATGGTTTCAAATAGTCTAAATTTTGATGTGCCATAATTTATTTACCATTCCATTCATTTTTGGTCACTTACTTCAGATAAAGAAACATGTAAAAACCTTGGAATTACTTTCAAATATTTGAGAATAACCTTGAGTCTTTCAAAGTTAAAAAGTGCCTCATTTAAAAAAATTGTTTCTCCTCTAACGCACTTTTCCTACCTTTCATTGTCTAAATTGCTTTCTCCAGAATTTCATTCTGTTTTGTTATATCTTTTACCCACAACGAACACAATACTTTGGTTAGCATCTGAGCATTTCAGATGCTAACCAAAGCAAATCAGGATATATTTCCTGTATTTGATGAATGTTCTTTTACAATCTAGTGACACAATGTAATATTTCATTATGTTTTTCACTGATTACTACTAGATAATACTAGCTTTACACTTAATTGTTTTTGGCTTATAACCTCATAGAGTGCCTGCTACATAGCCCTTGATGAAGAGTAATTAATTATAAAAACAAAATTCAAAAATTACTCCTCTTTATTCTAGTCAATACAATGTGGTATTTGCACTGGAAAGAATATTTGTTAATTTTTGAGTATATTTTATTGACTATGCTATTACAGTTGTCTCATTTTTATTTCTCTCCTTTATTTTCCCCTCCACCCTGCACCACTCCTCCCACCAGCATTCTCCCCCACCCTGACTTAGTTCACGTCCATGGGTCATACATATAAGTTCTTTGCCTTCTCCTTTTCATATACTATCCTTAATATCCCCCCTGTCTATTTTGTACCTACCAATTGTGCTTCTCATCCCCCGGACTTCTTCCCCCACTCTTGCTCCGCCCCTCCCTGCTGACAAAAATCCTTGTGATCTCCATTTTTGTGATTCTGTTCCTGTTCTGGTTGTTTGCTTAGTTTGTTTTTGTTTATTTTTGTTTTTTTAGGTTCAGTTGGTGATAGTTGTGAGTTTGTAGTCATTTTACTGTTCATAGTTTTGATAGTCTCCTTTTTTTTAGATCAATCCCTTTAACATTTCCTATATTAAGGGCTTGATGATGATGAACTCCTTTAACTTGACCTTATCTGGGAAGCACTTTATCTGTCCTTCCATCTAAATGATAGCTTTGCTGGATCCAGTAATCTTGGATGTAGGTCCTTGCCTTTCAAGACTTTGAATACTTCTTTACAGCTGCTTCTTTCCTGCAAGGTTTCTTTTGAGAAATCAGCTGACAGTCTTATGGGAACTCCCTTGCAGGTAACTGTGTCCTTTTCTCTTGCTGCTTTTAAGATTCTCTCCTTATCTTTAATCTTGGCTAATGTAATTATGGTATCTTTTGGTGTGTTCCTCTTTGGGTCCAATTTCTTTGGGACTCTATGAGCTTCTTGGACTTCCTGGAAGTCTATTTCCTTTGCCATATTGGGGAAGTTCTACTTCATTATTTGTTTAAGTAAATTTTCAATTTCTTGCTCTTCCTCTTCTACTTCTGGCAACCCTATGATTTGGATGTTAGAATATTTAAAGTTTTCCATTGGCAGGAAAATCTCAGACATTCCACGCAGCAACATCCTCACAGACACATCCCCTAAAGCAAGGGACATAAAGGAAAGAATAAACAAATGGGACCTCATCAGAATAAAAAGCTTCTGCATGGCTAAAGAAAACAGCACCAAATTACAAAGAGTACCAACAATATGGGAAAACATATTTGCCAACGATACCTCAGATAAGGGCCTGATCTCCAAAATATATAAAGAACTCACACGACTCCACTCCAGGAAGACAAACAACCCAATTAAAAAATGGGCAAAGGACTTGAACAGACACTTCTCCAAGGAAGACATACAGAGGGCCCAGAGACATATGAAAAGATGCTCAGCATCACTAGCCATCAGAGAGATGCAAATTAAAACCACAATGAGGTATCATCTCACACCAGTCAGAATGGCCAACATAAACAAATCCACAAACAAATGTTGGAGAGGATGCGGAGAAAAGGGAACCCTTGTGCACTGTTGGTGGGAATGCAGACTGGTGAGGCCACTGTGGAAAACAATATGGAATTTCCTCAGAAAACTAAAAATGGAACTGCCCTTTGACCCAGTAATTCCGCTGCTGGGATTATACCCTAAGAACACTGAAACACCAATCCAAAAGAACCTGTGCACCCCAATGTTCATAGCAGCACAATTTACAATAGCCAAGTACTGGAAGCAACCGAAGTGCCCATCAGCAAACGAGTGGATCCAAAAACTATGGTATATTTACACAATGGAATTCTACGCAGCAGAGAGAAAGAAGGAGCTTATACCCTTTGCAACAGCATGGATGAAACTGGAGAGCATTATGCTAAGTGAAATAAGCCAGGAAGTGAGGGACAAGTACCATATGATCTCACCTTTAACTGGAACATAAGCAATAGAAGAAAAAAGCAAACAAAATATAACCAGAGACATTGAAGTTAAGAACAATCTAACAATAGCCAGGGCGGGGGTGGGGGGTGGGGGCGGGGATAGTGGGAAGAGGGTATTACAGGAACTACTATAAAGGACACATGGACAAAACCAAGGGGGAGGGTGGAGAGGGGGGAGGGAGGTGGGTTCACCTGGGGTGGGGTAGAGGGATGGGGAGAAAAGGCATACAACTGTAATTGCATAACAATAAAAAAAAAAAAAATACAAAAAAAAAAAAAAAAACAGTGAAAAAAAAAAAAAAAAAAAAAAAAAAGAATATTTAAAGTTTTCCCAGAGGTTCCTTAGCTGCTCCTCATTTATTTGAATTCTTGTTTCTTCATTCTCTTCTGGTTGAATATTTATTTCTTCCTTCTTTTCCAAATTGTTGAGTTGAGTCCCAGTTTCCTTTTCTTCACTGTTGGTTACCTGTATATTTTCCTTTATTTCATTTTTCATAGCCTTCACTTTTTCTTTTACTTTGTAGACATACTCAGTGATATCTCTGAGCATCCTGATTACCAGTGTTTTGGACTCTGCATCAGATAGGTTGTCTATCTCTTCCTTGCTTAGTTATTTTTCTAGAGTTTTGATCTGTTCTTTCATTCGAGTCACATTTCTTTGTCTCAGCACACCTGTTACATTGTAAGGGGTGGATCTTAGGTATTCACTAGGTCAGGGCAACCTACTTCACTGCATTGTGGTGCTGTATATGGGGGAGGGGTCAGAAAGGGAACAATGCTGCTTGCTTAGCTCTCACCCCACTTTCAGTCGCTTCCCCCACTACCTGCAAGCAAATTAGGCCCTTCTGGTGCTGATTCCCAGGTGGGCAGGTTTGTGTATGTTCTAGGACCTAGTGGTTTCCTCTAACAGACTCTCCTGTGAGACTAAGAGTTTCAGACAAGAATGCAACCCCCACAGATTTTTACAGACAGGGGTTTTGAGGCTTTATTTCCCCTTCAGTGGAACCCTGGGTTGTATGGTCTGTCTCACTCCCCGGTTCTGTCCATTTTATCTGCACACAAACATGGGATTGCCTGATCCTCCAGCCACCACCTCAGCCACCCAGTCCACCAGCTGCCAACTTGCTATGCATCCTCTCTGCCCCAGCTGCCTGTCTCCATCCCTCCTACCAGTCTGGAAGAATGTTTCTTCTTTAACTCCTTGGTTGTCAGACTTCCATACAGTTCAATTTTCAGGCAGTTCTCATTCTTTTTTTAAAAAAAATTAATTGTTGTCCTTCTTTTGTTTGTATAAGGAAACAAAACAGATCTACTTATGCCTGGCTAGGAGTCATCTTCATTCTTTAAGTATACAAAAATATAGCCAACTATATATGTTTTTGTTCCTATGCAGAAAATGGCTCTGGAAGGACACAAAACAAAATGGACATCGTGGTGGCCTCCAGGAAGGGAAACTGAGTTGATGAAGGCCAGGGATGGGAAGGAGGTTTTCCAGAGGTTAACTTTTTTGGACATTTTGAACTTTGATTCACATGAGTGTACTACTTACTCAAAACATACGGACATACATACAAATATAAATAAATACATCACTTTCAATAGTCTTTATGATGAATGTTGATCAGTAACTCTGCAGCTATGGCCTAAAGCAATAATTGTCTTAGGAATTCTATACTGCACTAAATATTCCAAATAGAGTTTATTCTAACAATATAGCATGGGAGCTTGTTTTAATGAGTTAGAGTTAGTATCCCAGATACTGGCTTTACACATATAAAACATACTTGAGAGGGAGAAAGAGGAATCTTAAGATAGGAATATAGGAAAACTGATTAGTCATCTCCCAGAAAAGATTTTTGTTCTTATTGTAGACAAGATCGTGAAGGCAAAAACAGGTAGCCTGCCTTAGTCAAAATACTTTTTTATGAGTTCCCTCTCTCTATATTTACCAGTTAGGCAAAAGAGTATTTATTCATTTTATATTTGAAATTTGTGCTATTATTCCAAGGGTCATTTAGAAAATGACTCATGCAGACAACATAAAACCTTTTCCACAAAGCTCCAGGCTATTTGTAGATTTGGCATTTCCTTCTCTACTATTCTCTATTTTATTAATAAGATGTTTAGCCAGACAGAACTGAACACATAGGATTCTAGCACTCCTTTTAGGTTGAAGTCAATTTTTACATCTGCTGTTATTGACCAGCTGTTGACCAAGTTTTCACTTGGTCTTTGTAAGATAATTTACCTAAAGACACTTCTGTTAAGTTTGTTGCATTTCAAGATTCTCAAGATTCTTGAATGTCAAGAATCAAAATGTCAGATTCCAAGACATTTTTAGAATGATTTGGCTTGAATTAATTTATTCTTGGTGATACAATGCTAATTCTTTGTAATCATTATTTAAAACATCATGGGCTAATTAACCTTTTTCAAAAATTCCCTTTTGGGGTCTTTTGAAAGATTCAGGTCAAATTCACTTACTCATTAAGTAAGCTGCTTAAGTTACTTAGACATCACTTAATTTTTTAAATTATATTTTATTGATTATGCTATTACAGTTGTCCCAATTTTTCTCCCTTGCCCCTTTCCACCTAGCACCCCCTACTCCCTCAGGCAATACCCCACCATTGTTCATGTCCATGGGTCACATGTATAAGTTCTTTGGCTATTCCATGTCATATACTGTTCTTTACATCCCCATGGCTATTTTGTAACTACCTATTTGCACTTCTTAATCCATTCACCTCTTCCCTCATTCTCCCACACTCCCTCCTATCTGGCAACCATCAAAACCTCTCTATATCCATGATTGTGTCTCTGTACTTGTTTGTTTAATTTGCTTTTTAGATTCAGTTGTTGATATGTATTTATTGTCAGTTTATTTTACATAGCTTTGATCTTGTTTTTCTTAATAAATCTTCTTAACATTTCATATAATGATTGGTTGGTAATGAACTCCTTTAATTTTTTCTTATCTGGGAAGCTCTTTATTTTCTCTTATATTCTAAATGATATTTTTGGTGGGTAGAGCAATATTGGCTATAAGTCCCTGCTTTTCATGACTTTAAATATTTCTTGCTAATCCCTTCTAGCTTGCAAAGTCTCAAAAGAAACTTTTGAAGCTGACCATTTTATGGGAACTCCCCTGTAGGTTACTAACTGCTTTTCTCTTGCTGCTTTTAAGATTCTCACTTCATCTTTGACCTTTGGCATTTTAATTGTGATGTGTCTTGGAGTAGGCCTCTTTGCAACTACTTTGTTTGGAACTCTTTGTGCTTCCTGGACTTGCATGTCTACTTCCTTCACCAGTTTGAGAAGTTTTCTTTCATTATTTTTTCAACTGGATTTCCACTTTCTCTTCTCATTTTCATACCCCTATGATGTGAATGTTAGAATGCTCAAAGTTGTCCCAGAGGCTGCTTACGCTATCCTAGTATTTTTGCATTCTTTTTTCTTCTTCTTTCTTGTTCTGGTTGGTTTTTTTTGCTTTCTTATGTTCCAAATCATTGATTTGATTCTCGGCTTCAACCACTCTAGTTATTTCCCTGTAAATTGTTCTTTGTTTCAATTAGTGTATCCTCTGTTTCTGATTAGACCTTTTTTAGTGTTGTTGAGGTCCTCACTAAATTCCTTGAGCATCCTTATAACCAGTGTTTTGAACTCTGCATCTGATAGATTGCTTACTTCCATTTCATTTAGCTCTTTTTCTGGAGTTTTGACCTGTCCTTTCATCTGTGCCATGTTTCTTTGTCTCCTCATTTTGGCAGCCCCCCTGTGTTTGTTTCTGTGTATTAGGTAGAGCTGCTTTGACTCTGTGGCCTAATGTAGTGGTGTCCTGTAGGGTCAAGTGGCACAGCCTCCCCTATCACTCAAGCTGGATTCGCCCTTTGTGTGGGTGGAGTACACCCTCATCTTGTAGTTGAGCCTTGATTGCTGTTGGCAGGTCAATGGGAGTGATTTAGTTAGGACAGTCAGCTACAAGGACTGGCTGTAACCACTGACCACCAACCTCCACCTTCCATAGATGATTAGCTGTGCAGGGGCAGGATGGTGGTGCTCCAACATGGTCTATAGCTGTCCACTGGGTTGCAGACTCTGGGTTTTCAGGGTGGTACAGGCCAACATCAGCCCACACTTGTGTTGTGTCCCAGTGCCACCCTGCATGAGCTATAAAGCAATCCGAGATGGCTGTTACTTAATGCTGACCTTTGAGGTTCCCAGGTGAAACCAAGCTGTAGACCTAGGCTGCCTACTGGTAGTGTCAAACCTGGGGCTACTTAGCAAATGGTATGAGGGGTGGGGGTTCACTGAGACAGGCTGTTGCTCATTTGAGAGGATTAAAAAGTTGTGAAGCATGAGCCAAGACCAGCCATTCATATGGAAAAGCAGCTTGGGTGGGCCCGTAAGTTGGCTGGGATGGAGTCTCTAGGGACCTGCAGGGCTGGGCAAGAACTATTAGCCAGGTTGATGGAAGCTCAGATATGCCATCTGCCTGCCTGTGGGGGAGTGTTCAGAAAAGAGACAATGGCCTCTGCCCACCTTACTGTTTGGGAGAAAGCTGTCCCCCAGCTCCTGCCTTGATGCCAGAAACTTCAGGTTCTTCTCTGTATGCCGCTGGTGCCTTTCAAGCTGGCATCTCAGTGCTGGAGCTCAGAGGAAGTGAGTCTGAGTAAGTCCGTGTGTGGGTTCTTTAAGAGGAACTGCTTGGGACTCCAGAAATTTCTTCTACCAACTGAGTCCTTGCTGGATTTTGCAGCCAGAAGTTATGGGGATTTATCTTCCTGGCACTGGAACCCTGGACTCAGGGGCCTTGTGTGGGGCTAGGACTCCTCTCTCCTGAGCTATCCCTCCTGAATTTTTATCCCCCACAATTGGATGTGGGACCAGGCTCTTCTGCATCTCCGCCCTTCCATCCAATCAGGATGGATGTGTTTTTTTTTAATTCCATTGTTGTCAGATTTCCATTTAACTTGATTTTGAATGGTTCTGAGTGATGGCTGCTCTGTGTTTTAGTTGTAATTTTGATGTGATTTTGTGAGGAGGCTAGCATGATTTCCTATGTGCCATCTTGACTGGAAGTCCAGATCTCACTTAATTTTTTAAATTCTTTTCTTCTTTGTATTTTATTTTTGATAATTTTGATTGTTATGACTTCAAGTTCACTAATATTTTCTTCCATAATACCTAATGAGCTGTTAATCCCATTCAATGTATTTTTCAATGTGAAGATTATCATTTTCACCTCTACAATTTTTATTGTAATGTTATCATGTTACTATTTACGTTTTTGACCTATGAATTA
Organism: Desmodus rotundus; assembly: GCF_022682495.2. Classification (NCBI taxonomy): domain Eukaryota; kingdom Metazoa; phylum Chordata; class Mammalia; order Chiroptera; family Phyllostomidae; genus Desmodus; species Desmodus rotundus. Next base: position 50,231,691 of record NC_071394.1, on the reverse strand, counting down.
CTGATGTAATATCTTTTTCTGTATCAGTTCTGAGTCAGTTTTAATGGATTGATCTTTCTCCTCATTATGAGGCATGTTTTTTGGTCTCTTCCTGCCTGTTAATCTTTAATTGTATGTCTGACATTGTGAATTTTATCTTCTTGGGACTGGATTCTGTTTTATTTGTACAAATCCTATGAACATTGTTCTGGAGTGCAGTTAAGTTGTTTTTAAATAGTTTGACCCATTTGGCACCACTTCCCTTGGTGCTGTTCATTCTTTCAAATGGTTCTTTTCACTCATGTGCACTGAGGATATTCTGCTGAATACCTGAAAGGACATCTGCAGATGTCTGGGTTTCTTTCTCTATTGACTTGGGCTCATCTCATTTGTTTCTCATCTCCCAGGGATCGCTATTTTTTATTGCCTGCTATATTGCAGTTTTGTCCTGCTTTATTTTACTTTTTTTATTGTTTCAAGTAGAAGGGAAAATGTGGCCTGTCCTTATTAATCATTCTTGGCCTGAAGTTCAAGAATTGCAGTTTGGGTTTAAATTTTGACTCTGTCATATCCCAATTATGGATTATTTATTAGTCTGTTTGTTTATTTGTTTATTTATAATATTTTTACCCAAATCTAATGATCTTTGTTTTTATGTGGAACATTTAGGCCACATTTACATTTATTGAAAATACTGATAGATCTTAATTTATTTCTACTATCATTTCTGGTTTCTGTTTTTCTTTGCATTCCTTTGTTTTGTTTCTATTTTTAAAAAAACTTTTTCCTTAAAGGCAAACAAAATATAACCAGTGACATTGAAATTAAGAACAATGTAACAATAGCCAGAGGGGAGTGGGGAGGGGATAGTGGGGAGAGGGGTCTACAAGAGCTACTATAAAAGACACATGGACAAAATCAAAGGGGAGGGTAGAGGTGGGGGAGGGAGGTGGGACTGGCTGGGGTGGGAGAAAATGCAGACAATTGTATCTGAATAAAAAAAAAAATTTCAAAAAACCCCCAAAAACAATAAAAATTTTTTTAACAAGTTTATTTATAATTACTAATAAATTGAACTGCTTGAAGTTGTTTACTGAAAAAAGTAAAAAAAACAATAAAAACATTTTTTCTTGATTTCTTTTGTACTAATTGATTATTTTCTTATAAATTTTCCTACTGGTAGTTTAGAAGTTAAACATTTCATTTTTATATTTAGTACTAGATGTTTTAGCATATCAGAGATGCTTTAGCTCAATGCCTCAGAGTGTAAGTGTAACTGATATTTTTACCTACTCCCAAATGTAGTCTTTATAAAGATTTAATTCTAACAACCCCTCTGAATATATATTGTCTTTTATTGTGTAATTTAATCTTTTTCTTTTGAACCTCGGTAAGCAATTATTTTAAAATTTAAACCATCAATGTAAATTTGATTTGATGATATTATTTACTAGTTCTTTGTTATTCATTTGTTCTTGCAAATAAGTTTTAGCATAGATCTTAAAGGGAAAAACTCTTGGTTTTTCTTTTTCTACCGAACACACTGACTGACCTTCATGGAGAGAGAGTCATGCTGAGTGAAGTGGGGATTGCTGTACTGAGAGATCCAGGAGTGTGGTCAAGATTGAGACCAGCCAGCTGGCAAGTAATCCCAGGTCCCGGTTTTGGAGGGGTCTGGAATGATAGGGGATGAAGGCTATTAAAGAATAATTTTGCTCAGTTTACAATTTTTCTTAGGATTTTCTGTAAGAAAGAAAAGAAGTTGTAGTCAATTAGAAATTAGTAGAGGAGATATAGTCACATGAATTGAAAATAATAGTAGCATAATTTCTGTACTTACAGAGAAAACTCAGACTTTTGCTTTTAAATAGAATTTGGTAAAAAATGAAAAGGTAGAGGTGGGTCTCTGTTCCTGTAATTTCTGAAAGGCTATAAAGGAGAAAACATCATAAGTTCTACTGTAACATCTAAATCCTAAGCAGGAGACTTCACAATATGCTTGAGGCACAGAGATTTCAAATACCTTATTATTAATCTAACATAGACTGATGGTGATTTCATACCTCATTATAAGATTTAGCAGGTGTGCCACTTACCATAGAGCTAGAAAAAGCTTATCTTTCCCCAATGAAGACACTTCAGTTCACAGAGTTTAAAAAGATTTCCAGTGTCCTGTAGCTATTTCACAGTTCATCGTAATTTAAATATAGTGTTCTTTCCATTGCATTAGACTTTATCAGCAGTGAGCAATTTAAAAATGGTAAATAAATCATAAAATGATAAATCATAATGGTATTATTTTATTATTAATCAATGCATTTGTTTAATGTGATAAAATATGAAGAAATGTAACATATTCTATGTTCTCAATGTATTCATAGAGGTATATATGTGTGTACAGTACCATTTTGTAAATGATTATATTGTGTGGTTACATATGTGATACATTCCTGCCAATTTGTAGCTCATTTGAAACCCTGAAGTTACCCTGCAAAGTCTGACCAACCATCTCCAAATCAAGAGACTAAAGGATGCCACAAACTATAAATTCCTAAGGAGTGTGAAATGTTTCCAAAAACCTAAATAGTAATTTTAATCCTTAATTTTAATCATTCTAGTCATGCAAAAAAGCTGCTGATGAAGAACTACAGTATTCTTTTGCTTGCTAAAAAACACTTTTTTTTCTGATAATAACAGGGCATGTTTGTAAAAATAATAGGCTAATTTTTTTTATTTTAGTTACCAGAAGCATATTTATACAAGATATTCTAATAAAATATCACTTTGATCAAAGTCAGAAGATCTGAAATCAAGTTCCCTTTTTAGACAGTTAATTCTATGAATTTTTCCAGACTACATTTCCTTATCCTTAATCTGGTTTTCAATATATGATTGACAAGATTTCTTCCAGCCTATTGTTTTTTGTTTAACCTGTAGGATAAAATAGGTTAATGTTTTAACATATTTATTCATTGTTATTTATTAGTCATTGATTTATTTATACTATTTCAGTTACTTCACTGTTAAGCTACTTATTAATTTTTATTTTTTATTAATTTTCTTCTTGGAAGAGTTCATATTGATCCTTCCATGCATTTGTCCTTCCATCCATCCATCATTTGTCACCAAATGTTCATCGATTGTTTATTGTATGTAAGAACTTTCAGATGTTTATGGACCTTCCAGGCAGGTAATATGTCTAGAAATTTCTAGAGCATTTCATAAAAATATATTTACATGTTTACTTCACATGCCACTTAAAGAAAGAATAATTTTTAACAGGAGATAATATTGCTTAATATATTATTAAAATTTTTAATGACATTGATAATTATAATGATGTCAGAATTATGTATATAAATGGGATTACAAAGAATATAATGCACTCATTTCATTCATCCCTTTGATAAACCAATATTACATCCCAGTGGCCATGCTTGATGTGAGATAGTTCTTGTGGGCTGTGTTGCAGGTGCTTACAGAATAGCAGCTAAAGGAGAGGAAGGGTAAGTACACTGGGAACGTGATAAAGCTTTCTATTTGTTTTCTAAGATTCCATACTGTTTCGATTACTATCGCTTCATAATACATTTTGAAACAAGGAAGCATGATGCCTCCAGCTTTGTTCTTCTTTTCAAGATTGCTTTGACTATTGGGGGATTTTTGTGGTTCCATACCATTTTAGGATAGTTTTGTGTGTGTGTGTGTGTGAAATATATCTTTATAATTTTATTAGGGATTGCATTGAATCTGTAATAGATTGATTTGGGTTGTATGGACATTTTAACAATATTTATTTTTACAAACCATGCATGGGATAATCCATGCACTTTGCCATGGCTTGAAGGGTAAGGCAGAGAAGTAGTAGAATGTGGGAGGACCTCATACACCATACAAGCCGCTCTGATTACTCTCTGCTTGCAAGGGAGAGCCACTGAAAGATTTTGAAGTGAGAGAGTTCAATTTAATAACTGCAAATAAAAACTGTTTGCTTTCCTACAGAAATCCTCCAAAGCTGTGTGCAAGAAGGATGCAAGGAGTGCAAGAGCATGGATCATCAGGATGCTGACGATGTGAACACGGGAACTGTCTAAGGAAGGATTTAGAGAAATTGGTAGCTATTTGCTCTTTGTTTTTTGATTTTGTGTCTGGGTGAATAAAGAAAAAACAGAAAGAAGAGAAGGATTTTTAGGCTTGGGGAAAAGTTGAGGTCCTTTGTTATATTTATCTATTAGAGAAACCAAATGAGTAGATTAATGTCAGGCACAGAAGACATGGTAGACATCTAAGAGATTTGGTGGATGAGTGTGTCTATATGTATACATGTACATGTGTGTACACACACATACTTATACATCCTTACTTATATATACTTTCAGTTTTCTTACTTTTATACAGTTTCATGGAAACCAGAAGAGTGAATGGGATTCCTCAAGAAGGTAAAGGGATTAGCAGGGGTCCAACCTTTTGGTGTCTCTAGGCCACACTGGAAGAAGAGTTGTCTTGGGCCACAAGTTAAATACATTGTGACATGTAATCTCAAAAAAAAATTTCATAATGTTTTAAGCAAATTTAAGATTTTGTGTTGAGCTGCACTGATAAGCCACCCTGGGATGCGTTCGGTCCATGGGCCACAGGTTGGGCACCCCTGGATTAGAGAATGGGTTGGGGGCATAGCCTTAAGGTCATTAGCATTTAAGGGGTAGGCAGAAGAACATGATCTGGAAAAGGATTCTGGAACAGACTGAAGAGAAAGAGGTCAGCTAACATTACCAAATACCACCAAAGATAAAGTACTGTAGATGGATGACTCAGACTCATGTATTGACTTTACCCTTCAAGAGTACATAGATAACCTGAGCCAGGACAGTTTGAATGAAACGATAAAGGAGGAAGTCAGCTTGCAGTGGGTTAGAATGAATGCAGCAAAAATGATAAATGTATTTTTTAAATATAAAATTACAGTCTGTTTTTTTAGTTGTCGTGATTGGCATCCAAATCGTCATATGGAAGGTAGAGCAAAAATGTTAATAATTTACTAATTTACTAGAATTATAGACAGATATATTTTCCTAAAAGAACATTACCTATTTGAGAAATTGAGGTTATTGCAAATCTAATGTCTTTATTTGTTTCTCTGCATAGTTATTGAGATTTGACTCTCAGCAATTGCCTGAGGCACGCAGGCCACACTTCCCATACTCGGGCTGATCTGGAGTGTGACACTCAGGCACAGGAGCTCAGGGACAGTGACCAACTCTTTTAGTCTTATAAAGTTAACTGCATTTCTCTTTTCTTTCTCAAAATTGATTTTGAATTAGTGCATGTTTTCACTAATATTTACAAAAAGTTATTTCACTTACTGATGCTGATATAGATGCCTTATATGCAGCTGAACTGAAATCTAACTTTCCATTTGTTGTATATTTATAGTATTTCTTATTTTGCCTATTATGGACCATAGGTGGTTTATCCTACTTATTATTGTTATTATTATTCAAAGCTGTCTATCAATATTTATGCTAGGGATGTAAATATTGTGCTCTGTATACAAAGGTGGCTTAGACATACTGCCTACTCTTATGGTGCTTCAATTCACCTATGTTGGGTGGGAAGCAGACGTAGTAATTGGACAATTTCAATGCCATATTTAAAATGTTGTAATAGCAGGATTTGTATTGATAATATTACAACTTCTAGCACTTGCTGCATGTAAGAAACTATTCTAAATGATTTACATAAATTATGGCATTTAATATAATAGCCCGAGTAGTATTATCTGCATTTTATGATGAAGAAACTCTGGGAGAATATAAGCCTGTCCCAAGTTGCACTGCTGGGGAGTGGCCCAGTGGGACCAAGTCCAGAATTGCTTCCAAACTCTGAATCCCACACACCTAACTGCAATGCTAAATTGCTTCCCCTTGCAAAAGCCTCAGGGGAGCGCACAGGACCCCAGATAACTGTCGTTAGGGAATGCTTCCCTGAAAAATTAAGGATAGATTTGGAGGCACATATCAGCATTGAAGTGTGGCAGCCAGTCTGGACATTGATAGTGAGAGACACCCAGTAGATGGTGCAGATGGCAGAGCTGCTATCACTGGCTATGCTTCTTTCTGACCTGCCACAAGGTTGCTCCAAAGCTGAGGGGGTGCCTTTACCTTCATGGATGTGATATTTATGTATTGTTTTGAAAGATATTTGAGAATGTAATAAACAGAGAAGAAAGGGAAGGGCATTCCAGATAAAGGATCAGCAAGTGTGCATGTACAGAGTTATAAAACAGTGTGACCAGGGTGTGATTAGAAAATTTAGCTCATCGTCTCCCAGTATGCCTCGGGGGTGAGCAGAGAGGTGTAGAAGCTGGATGTGCACCATGTAGATAGGTTCAGTTGTATCCTGTGCCTCAGGACATCCTGGAAGTGGATCTCACTCCTGGTAAGTCCTAAGTCACCAAATAAATGGTGGAGAGCCAGTTTGCAGGATCTTTTTCACTTTTCCAGAACAAAGTAGTAACAACTTAGCAGTAGGACACAAGAAAGACAATGGAGATAAAAGTTAATGCAAGATAAGAATGTAACCAAGTCTGATGTCAGCGATCTTTTAATATTCTTTCTACCTTCTGACTGTGTTTATTCTTGCTACTGTGAAGTGTGCGAATGGGCCACATTTGGATCTAGCTTATCCAACAGCACTGGCTGTCCTCCCATTCAGAGCAGCCACGCTTAACACGAAGAGAGGGGACAGAACAAAGTGAAATTGTTGTACAGTTGAACAGTGGTCCTATACTGTAAATTATGTTAAGTATGATTTTTAAAATTTAAATCGTATTATTTTGAAAGACATTTTCACCAAAGTGACAAAGTTGGCAATGCTTTAACATTCAAGACTCTAAGCTCCAGTTTTACGTAACAATTTTCTTAGAACTTCTAATTCCCTGAGAGCCGTTACTTTATGCAAGGTGGTGTATTATCATCTGAGTAAAGTTTTGCTGCTGGCTGCAATATTTATGTGCAAATGAATGTGATTTAGTGAATATTATTCAGCCTGTAGCCTACTGGCTTATTTAGCCCAAATTAAATGACTTCACCTCCTTTGACATCATCTCTTTGACCTGGAAGAGAGGACTACTCTTTAGCGACATCTGCTGGATTTACCAGGTTTGTGGACGAGGAAGAAATCTGGACCGGTTGCATCAGGATTTCCTGTTTTCTCTATGTTTCAACTCTTCAAAGTTATTATGATTTCTTTTACATTTTGATGCTTTGAATGTCCTGACTAATTCAGCTGGACACTCATGTCCTTGCTGACTTATCTTGGACTGTCTGACAGCTTCCATTAACACTGTGAGCTCATTTGTGCAAGTAAGGGGTGTTTGTTAATTCTAACCATATAATCCTTGAAAGGCTGGGGATTCAAAATGGAATACTAACTTCTCTGTTTGAGGAAAGTGGGAATTTGTTTTGGATAATAAGATAGAAATTGTACTGAGATAAAAATCAGGAGAACTGTCTTCTGATGCATATAAGTCAGCAGTTGGATATGTAAGACAGCTCCTTCTTAAAAAAAAAAAAAAGTTCTTCAAGATTATAATATTAGCACTTGTTCCCTGTACCAAACTGGGGCAAAAGAGAAAAGTACAACTTTTAAGTCTTTATGCTTATGTGTGTGTGTTGCTACCTTTCAAGTTGTGCTTCCTGTAAGCCCTGGACAATGCTCAGCACTTTACGACTCATAAAGTTTTGGGGTCTTATTTTCTCATCCCAGTGATTTTGTGAGCAAGCACCTCAGTGGAGAGTTTCAGTCCAGCCTGGGTTAGTTCATAGTTTGAGAAGAGATGCAGTTCATTTCTGGAAAATAGTGTGCAGCTGGGCTGGAACTTTTATGAAGAAGCAAAATAAAGAAACTAGGTTTAAGAACTGGTATAAAGTTGTTCTAGTATCTTCTTTGAAGCCCTCATAGTATTCTGATTTATGTAAAAGCACTTTAGCCATTTTTGGAGATATGTAGATGAGCATCAAACATGTGAAAAAATAAGATGTAAAACAAAAACAACTCAGCACCATCTGCCCTGCACCAATTCTCAGCAATGTTGCCGCACCTGCTCACTCTTTCTTGTGCCCTTTACTTGGAGGTCTCAGTAGAGCTGGTGAGATGATTCTTACCAAGCAATCACAATAGCAGCCCCCTTTTGGGAGTGGAGACTGCTTGGGGTTACTGTCCTTAGAGCTTTCTGATATGCAAATCTGACCTTGGCAGGTCCTTTATTGACTGCACATATTCCATACCTGTTTGGAAGTCCTACCTGAACCTCCTGGCCCAGGCTTCCAACCCCACTTCCTAGGAACCCAGGCCTGTTTTATTCATTGACATTATATGCCCCACCCTTGTAAGGGATGGCACTTAGCCAAGTGGGGAACATGTCTTCAGAAAAGCCTCATTGAATGAGGGAATAGATGGATACCACTACTTTTACTTCAGCAGAGAGGGTCATATCAGGTGAACCAGGGTTCTTTAGAGAAATTGAACCAATAAGTAGAATGAAAAGATCAATAGGATCTCAAAGAGGGAGAGAGGCGGAGAGAGAGAGAGATGATAGGTAGGTAGGTAGATGATAGGTAGACGATAGATAGATGATAGACAGATAGAGAGATGATAGATAGAGATTGATTTTAAAGAATTAGCTCATGCTCTTGTGGGAGCTCCCAAGTCCAAATTCTTCAGAGCAGGCCAGCAGGCCGGAGAACAGGGAAGAGCGGATTTGCAGCTCAAACTTGAAGGTACTTTGGAGGCAGAATTTTCTCTTTCTCTGGGCCCTCTAATTCTTCTTTCTTATGGCTCTCATATGGCTTTTAAGTGACTGGATGAGACCCACCACATTAGGGAGGATAATCTCTTTACTCAAAGTCTACTGATTTTAAGTGTTGATGACATAGAAAATACAATTTCACAGCAACATTCTGACTGGTATTTGACCCAAAAATGGGTACCATGGCTTAGCCAAGTTGACACATAAATTAACTTTTACAAACAGGTTAATATCAGTCAGACAAAGAGTAACAGATGACAGCCTCAAGCTCTGGCTGCTTGGTATTTGGTAGACAGAAGATGCACCTGAGTTCAGAGGGAACAAACATTTCTCAGCTGTGGAAATGATGGGGAATCAGGCATGCACTGAGAGGTGCCCTTAAGAGATCTTTCTCAGGCCTGGAAAATGTATTTCCAATTCCCACCCTGACATAGGTATAAAATGAAAAGAAAAAGTAGATTTTTAGGGCAGTGGGGAGTTGTGGAGAAATACCTTACATTCTTCTCCTGACTGCAAGCTCTGGCAGTGAGGGTGGAATTGTCCAGACACCATGGATGGAGGGATGGCACACAGGACAGAGGCTGAGGAAGAAAACAAAGGGCTATAGCAACTCCATGAGCTGGGCTGAGTGACTGGGGGCCTGGGCCACATAGCATAGTATGCACTGTGTCTGATTCCGGGAACAGGCCAGAGGCAGGAGAGCAGAGATGTGAACTCGTGGCAAAGAAGATAATGGCCAGCTATCAGGATTTATCTTGCTTCCTCCTCCTGCTCTCCCTGGAAGCATGCAGTTGCATGCTTTTGTTTTTACAGTGACTTAGTCGCATCTCTTCTTTTAATAGGAATGCTTCTGGTTCAAGTACAGATCTGCTTGTTTTTTATGAAGATAGGCTTTCTGCTAGGATGAATATTTCGCAGTTATGAGAGGAAAAAGCACACTCAGACAGAATACAACCTATTAAGATGTCACTCTTTAAGAGTTTCACCTTATTTGTTTTGTTCTCTCCATATCAGATTCTCAGCTATATTGCTAGAAATGGGCCCACTTATCACCTGGTTTTACTCTGTAACTTGAAAGATCATCCCCAACCTGGGACATTATTAGACAGAATCATACCACAGTGGGACCAGATGAGCTATGTGGCCTGGGTCTCACCTATGTGAAGATTTTTGATTTTATCTCCTAATGAAATTGTACATTCAATTGCAGAGCTAGACTGAAAATATTTTAAGAGCGTCATCTTACAACTTAATCTATACTGCAAACATTACATATAATATAATATACTCAAAATGAATTCTGCAATTGTTTTGTGAATTATAGTATAGACAATTTAATATGTTAACTGATTTTTGTGTATTGATTTTATATATTAATTTATTTGCTTAATGTACTTTTATATATTAATTTAGTTGTTTAATGTTAACATTTGTTTAAATTGCCCACTTATTTATTATTAACATACACTATGCTCTAAATTTGGTAATTTCTAAAATATACTGGGAACCTCAGGATCTGAACAAGTCCTAGCCTCTCTGTCCCTCTGCGTGGTCTTTCTCTGGACTTTTCCACACATTTACATGGCATAACTCCATTTAACCCTCTGAGAGGAGATATACCAGACTGTGACATGGGGGCTGGTCTCTGACACATTTCTCTTGAGGATTAAATGGCATAATCTTGAGCTGTATTAATTTGGGGGGGAGCTAGTTCATGTTGTGCTCTCCCCATTCTTGCCCTCTGAACTCCTTCTGCAACGGGGAATCATTTTAAACTCCTTTTGCAGAAGAACAATCTGGACTGAGTTTGAGCTCAAAACTCATCTCTTATCTGGTTGGAAACATGGATTTCAAATTTGTCACTGTGAATAATATTGAACATTTTCTTCCCCCAGCTTCAGCAGCGTGGGCTAGGGAGGCAGGAGAGTCAGAGAGAAAAACAGACTAACCTGTATTTAACCAATCCCAGCCAGCTCCGTGTGCCTACATTTATCTTGGTGCTATTCTTAGAATTGCTTCTAAATTGTATAGAAGTGAAACTGATTTTTATATATTAATTTTGTATTCTGTGACTTTACTGAATCCACTTATTTTTTAGTAGAGTCTTTAGGGTTTCTATATATAATATCGTGTCATCTGCAAAGAATGGCTTTTATTTGTTTTCCTTGTCTTATTTCTGTGCCCAAGACTTCTAATACTATGTTGAATAAAAGTGGTGAGAGTAGGCATCCTTGTCTTGTTCCTGATCTTAGACGAAAATCTTTCAGCTACCTTGTTAAGTATAATGTTAGCGATGGGTTTGTCATATATTGCCTTAATTATGTTAATGTATGTTCCCTCCATGTCCACTTTGTTGAGAGTCTTTGTCATTAAGGGATGTTGAATAATGTCAAATATTTGCTTGTAAATTGAATTCCAATAAGCAATAGTTGGAATAAAAATTGTGCTGAAGAGTGGTTATTATTATCGTGAACATTATGTTACCAATAATATATATGATAATGGAATAATTCAATTTTTACTCTAATTATGTAAAGAGTGAAAATATAATGCTACATGTTATGATAAGGAAGGTTTTGTGTAAATGACAAATTTTGTATGAGTGAAATCACCAGTGACATATCTTGACCAAAATAGAGGCAATATGAGGAAATGAGTTACATTTTTTGATAAACTTATTTATACATAAAGCAGCATGATCCAAATGTGGTGATCATTTGAATTAAAATGATCTAATTTTTAGTTTAGCTATATAAAAATATTTGCTCTACTAAAACAGGAAAAACCATCTTTTTTTTTTTTGCCTGTTTTTTCTTTCTTACAAAAAACACTTCTACTTCCGGTTACCAAATTTGCAAAGGCTTTTTTGTCCCATTAAACAATCTTCTAGATGCCTTACAACTTAACTGAATTCTAACACTATGTATTTGGAAATAGTGTCAGTTTGTACAGATTAAAGTCTCAGTTCTGCAAGGTTCCATCCTACTTCAGATGCCAATCACAAGTAGTAGATCTCTAAGTGACTCACACAATTTCTGTTCCATTTGGTTACAAATCAAAGCTTCCCACAACCCCCTCCTGAAGTTTGATTAGTTTGCTAGAGCAGCTCACAGAGCTCAGGGAAACACATTTACTGGTTCATTAAAGGATATGATAAAGGATACAGATGAACAGCCAAATAAAATGACACATAAAGGCAAGGTCTGAGCACAGGAACTTCTTTCTTGTGAAACTGAAGTGTGCTACCCCTCTGGTCTGTGATTGTGTTCAGTAACCTGGAAGTTCTCCAAACCCCACACTTCTGGGATTTTGTGGAGGCTTTTTCACCTAATCATGATAAATAATTAAGTCCATTTCCAGCCTCCCTCTCCTCTCTGGAAAATGGTGGGGGGATGTAACAGAATTTAGGTTGGGAGGTCCCAAGGCCCCCCAAAGGAAGGATTTGTAATGGGTCCAGAACTTGGGGTATCTGGGAATATAGGATATCCTTACAGACACGGCTGGGGGATGGGAGACATGGAGCAGGGCCACTTATTTTGCATAACAACAGCAGGCTAACTAGGGATATGGGTGTGACTTTGACCCATGACGTATCTGGGAGGGAGCTCCTCCTGGTTACAGTGCCTGTGTGAAAGCTTGAAGCTGGTTCACTTCTTGCCACGGGGCCACACCTGCCTGGATAAACTACAGCAGCCAAAAAGGCTGAAAATATGGGAGTGCTGGCAGGTGTAGCTGATTGTGGGAGGAGTTGGAAATGGGGTTACAAAGGAGGTTCCAGGCTGTGATTTAAACTACAGGCGGGCTGCCATGAAGGAGAGAGGCAACAGGAGACAAGGAAGAGATAATGTGCAGCCATGCTGGAAGAAAAGCAGTGAAAGGACTCTTGCTGATGGGTCATGAGGAGGGGCCATGTGGTTTTGGATTAAGAAAGGGAGATCATGGTGGCTACATGGCTGATGGTGCTGGGGACTGCGGCAGACCGCCCAGCTGAGCACAGACTTCTAGGAGGAACCGGAAGTCCAACTGAGCCAAGGACTTCTATTTCTTTTCCTGAGATACAGTACCCCTGAGACTAGCCTGAATGGGAAAAGGCAGGACTGTGTGTGTGTTTGTTTCAAAAGGGTCTTTGGGATTTTAATGGCAACATTCTGCCATTACTCTAAACCTGTATAACTTTTGAATAAATAATTCCTTTCCTTTTCACCAAACTCTGGCATTGAAAGCCACAGTTCATATTGGTGATGGGCAAAGATGAACCTAAAACAGAAAGACCCTGGGACGCTTGTTTCAGGACCAGTATCGCGGCTCCTCCATGGGTCCTTTTCTGTAAGGGAGGGAGGGCTGAAAATTCTAAGCTCCTATTCATGGCTTGGTCTTAGAAGTGACCAGCCCCCATCCAGGACTTATCCAGAAGCCCACCCAGAGTCACCTCACTGGAACAAAAAATGCATCTAGTGCTTTTATCACATAAGAATTTACCAGAGTCTTAGGAATCCTGTGTCAGGGATGGAGCCAAAAACAAATATTAGAAAAAGAGATGCTCCTAGTGTTTTAATCACTTAGGAAATTACAAGGATTTCAGCAGTTCTGTGCCAGGAACTGGGGGTAGAGTCCAATATATACATATATATTTTTTAAACTGTATTTTTTCATTATCATTTAGTCCCCTTATATCCCCTCCCCCGGCATTCACCACACTGTTGTCTATGTCCATAATATATATTTATTATCTTATATACCTACTCTAAGCAACACATTGTAAAATGTTCCATATGCAATCTAAAATATGAGTTATAATAATAAAGGAAGTTTTCCCCAGAATTTCAGTTTATAATATATTTAACCCTAAAAGTTTATGTGGTAATAACACTAGCCAAAGATGGCCAAGTGTTAACATATTAATTTGGAGACATTTGAATGCACTTTATAGAAATTTAAGTCAATCTAGAAAAAATCTTTGGGTCTCCAAGGAAACTTTGCTTTTCAGGAAGAGGCTGCTTCCCAAATGAGAATGGCAGAAAATTTTTTGTTATTAAATTTACTGGGGTGACCTGGGTTAATAAGATTATATAGCTTTTAAGTGTACATTTCTATGATACATGATCTGTATATTGCATTGTGTGCCCATCACCCAAAGTCAAATCACCTTCTGTCACCATATATTTCCCCCCTTTACCATTTACTACCCTTCACACCCTTCCCTCTGGTAAGCGACGTACTGTTGTGTGTGTCTATGAGTTTCAGTTTTACGTCCCACATATGAGTGAAATCATATTGTTCTTAGTTTTTTTCTGATGGGCTCATTTCACTTAGCACAGTATTCTCATGGTCCATCTATGTTGACACAAATGGTAATATTTTATCTTTTCTTATGGCTGAGTAGTATTCCATTATATATATGTACCACATCTTCTTTATCCAAACATTTATTGCATGACATTTTGGTTGTTTCCATGTCTTGGCCACTGTGAATAATGCTGCAATGAACATAGGGTACATATATCTTTGCCAGTAAATATTTTCAACTTTTTCGGGTAGATACCCAGAAGAGGGATTGCCAGGTCATATGGAAACTCTTATTCTTAATTTTTTGAGGAAGCTCCATATTGTTTTCCATAATGGCTGTACCAGTTTATATTCCCACCAGTAGAGAATGAGGATTTTTTCCCCCATGGCCTCTCCAACACTTGTAATTACCTCTCTCGTTGATACAAACTCCTGGCTAGACTCACTAAGGTAAAAAGAGAAAAGGAAAATAAACAAAATCAGAAATAAAAGAGGAGAAGTTACCGAAGACATCACAGAAATCCAGGGATTATACTAGAATACTATGGCAGACTATATGCCATGAAATTCAATAACCTAGAAGAAATGGATAAGTTTCTGGAAATATAACCTTCCTAGACTATATCATGAGGAATTGGAAAATATAAATAGACTGATTAACAGTGAGGAAATTCAAACAGTCATCAAATACTTCCCCAAACATAAAAGTCCAGGACCAGATGGCTTCACTAGAGAATTCAAGCAGTCAAAGAAGATTTGATATTATCTTTCTCAAACTCTTCCAAAAAGCTGAAGGAGAGGCAGTACTTCTAATACATTTTATGATGCCAACTCAAACCTGATACTGAAACCTGACAACAATGGCACAAAAAAGAAAACCACAGACCAATAGCTCTGATGAATACAGATGCAAAAAATCTGGCACAAAATACTAACAAATTAAATACAATAATACATTAAAATAGACATCACAGTTGAGTGGGGCTCAATC
The DNA here is from genome assembly GCF_022682495.2 of Desmodus rotundus. Classification (NCBI taxonomy): domain Eukaryota; kingdom Metazoa; phylum Chordata; class Mammalia; order Chiroptera; family Phyllostomidae; genus Desmodus; species Desmodus rotundus. The sequence goes on along the minus strand of NC_071394.1, from coordinate 50,216,626 downwards.
CAGGGGTACCAGGATGTTTCAACAAACACAAATGGATCGATGCAATACACCACATTCATAATATCAATAGATACAGAAAACAATGTCGATAATAACAAAGTATGTGAAGGGCCTATACTGAAAACTACAAAGTGTTATTAAAAGAGATTGACCAGTGGGGAGGGAGGAAAGGGGTACTGGGGGGAAGAAATGGAAGGGTCAAGTCAAGGAACATGTATAAAGGACACATGAACGAACACAATGAGGGGGAGGATTGAATGTAGGAGGTGGGGGTAGAGAGGACAGGGGAGAGTAATGGGGGAAAATGGGGATAACTGTAATAGAACAACAATTAAAACAAAGACATTGAAGAAGACACAATGAAATGGAAATATATTCCATGCTCATAGATGGAAGAGTCAACATAGTTAAAATGTCCATATTACCCAAATCAATATACAGATTTAATGCAATCCCCATCAAAATCTCAATGGCATTTTTTAAAGAAATAAAACAAAAAAAATGAGATTTGTATCAACCACAAAAGACACAAAATAGGCAAAACTCTCATGTGAAAATGGAATAAAACAAGAAGTATCACACTACCTGTCTTCAAATTATACTACAGACCTATGCTAATGAAAACATCATCGGTGTTGGCAGAAGAACAGACACACAGACCAATGAAGGAAAATCAAGAGCCCAGAAATAAACCCAAATGTATAGGGCAAATATTTTTTAACAAAGGAGTCAAAAAACATACAATGGACAAAACAAATCTTCAATAAATAGTGCTGGGAAAATTGGAGAGCCACAGGCAAAACAAATAAACAAACTAGACTGTTATTAGTCCCCATGTACAGAAATCAAATTAAAATAGATCAAACAATAAATTACATAGGGGAAAACATAAGTACCAAGCTTATGGACCTTAATGTTAGAGACAACTTTATGATTTTGACCCCAAAGCCAAGGGAAGTAAAGGTAAAAATAAATGAAAAGAACTATATCAACTAAAAAGCTTCTGCACAGCAAAAGAAGCCACCAACAAAATAGGAGTTGATATTTGCAAACAACAGCTCTCTGACAAAAGTTTAATATCCAATGTATATATAAAGAACTCATAAAACTCAACACCAAACAAACAAACAATTCAATCATAAAATGGGCAGAGGATCTGAACAGATACTTCTCTCAATAAGACATAAAAACGGCCAACAGATGCATGAAAAGATGCTCAACTTCACTAGCTATGAGGAAAATACAAATCAAAACTACAATGAGATACCACCTCACACCTGATAGAATGACTATTATCAACAAAAATGAAATTTTAACAGCAAACAGAACCTTGATTTTTAATCCAATAAAAAGTTTGAATTTATACTTTGATGATTATTTCAAACAACTTTTCACATTATTTTCAATTACTTATGTTGCTGTATAATGCAAGTAGTTGAAAATAAATTTGGAATTAGCTTAATTTTGTAAACCTGAAGATGCGCACACCTTATGACCTAGCAACCCCAATTCCAAATATTTACCCCAGAGGAAATTTCCTTCACGTAGACAAGGTGGCATGCATGCATATATATTGCAATACTGTTTGCAAATAGTGTTGTAAAAAACTGAAAGTGACCAAAATGTTGTTAGTAAAGGAATATACAAGGTCCAGCAAAAATAGTGCCCCTTTTTTATTACAAAATCATAAGCATGTAATTCTGTAACACTCAATCACACCATATGACATTTTAGGTGAAATGTTGAAATTAAAACTATAAATTATTACACCCATATTATTACCCTACCAATCACACTCAAGCAGGCGTTACTGCTGCCAGACCCCATACAAACAAGCTGAGGTCTGTCTGCATGGTGGGGTATTATAGAACAGGGGCAAATTCCTAGAGTTTGATATCTCAACAGGAATGACTTAGAAAAGATGTAATAGAGGAGACTGAAAGGAAATTTTTAAAAACTGCATATAAAGTTTGATATTTTTATGTTTTAAGTCACTAAGTATTTTATATTTACCTACATTTATTTTAGTATTTATATATATACATTTTATGTTATATTTATCCATATACAAATACATGTACGTCTGAAGGAGGGTAGCAAACCCATAGTGATTACATTTGGATGGGGAGACAAAGCTGTTAATATTATTTCTCCCTTTTTTATTTTCTGAAATTTTCAAAACTTTCAAACCTTCAAAGAAAGAAAAGGATTTATCTTTTTATATTTTCTCCCTTCTTGTATTGTTGAATCCCAATTTGGGAGGATAACTAGGATTCATGGTCTACTGAGAGAGGAAAGTCTCTTAATATAAAACTTCCATTTTTAAGGGAAACCAGTGATTCTATGATATGTGAGTTGTTAACCTAAACATAAAAGACCAAAGTGAGAGGCAACAAGAATTTATTTGAGATAAAAGAAGCACAATCTGGGAAGACTTGACTCAGGCAGGAACCCAAATAGTGTTCTGACTAGTAGGGGAAGGCAAGGGGTCTTTCTAAGGACGAGAATGGAATAATTACATGAATATATGAATAAATTTCTATTGGTATTAATTAGCCAAGAAAGTAATTTCTGTAGGTGCAAATAAGCTAAGTTATTCTTTAGCTATACATGATGGTGCTAACACTAGAATGTCACTGACTTCCAGTCTGGTAGTCGGATGTCTGTTTTCCTGTTACCTTTGCAAACAGTTGTTTGCAGTACAATATCATTTTGGCCTAGTCCAAAGGTCATTTTGCCCAGTTCAGTCATGCTGAAGATTTGAGCGGGAAGATGACAATGCCTTTGGGATGATGGCTCTGACTCCATTTTGAAGTGTCTTCATTAATATTTTCAAAGGGCCTATGTAACTTTATGTCTTATAGGTTTATAGGGAGAATCTCACGTAACTAATTAAGTTTCATTTAAAATTTTAGTGTAGACACATAAAATAACAATGTCTGGTGCTTAAGCAGTGCATTCTATCTCACAAAGAGGTATATTCACAGTGAGATATTTTAATCGAATGATTTTAATTAAAAACAACAGCTTCTATGAAATTGTGCATATTTTCCCTAACTCAACTCCCGAGGAACATAAAATAATAGATAAAATTTTAAGGTAATTTTACAAAGGTTTGTAAATCAAGTAATTTTTGAGAAACTGAGGGGAAATAAAGATAGTTTTGTTTTTGCTTTTTGGTTTTTGTTTTTTTTTTGATGCCCTAATGTCCTGTAGAATTTTCTTGATATGACTTCCCTTGGCTTCACATTTCCAACCAAATTATTTCATATTTCTCCTATGATTTGCACATTCATTTATGAAATAAACAGTCATGTTGATAATTATTTCCTAAAGTAATCTGAAAAGTCAAAAGGTAAATGTGGACTCAGGCATAGCTGGATCCAGAGCTTTATTACTTTTCCTATTTTTTTTACCTTATTTATTTCTGCTTGGCTTTATTCTCAGGCTCGTTTTTTCTGGTCTGAGCCTCCTGGACACTAGTAACCCTACACACTCATTTTTAACCATAAGCTCTGAATCCCACATGAAGAACATAACTCTCTGTTATTCAGCAGCCTTATCAACACTCATCAAGGTCCCCAGTTAGGTTTGCTTGAATCATATGTCCCCCATGGAAGAAACAGTGTGTCTAGGAAGACGGTGTCATCATTTGGCTAACTTTAGTGACTCTGTTGGGGGCAGGAAGAGGCCCATGATTGATGTCCACCCAAATCACAAGGAGTGGAGCAGGTTGTTTTCCTATGGATAGAGAAAGTCCAGGCAAACCATTACTTAAATCAGTTCTCTGTGTGAAGCATTTCGTTTGTTTCTCTGTGTACCATGGATACTTTACATACTGGTTCTGTAATAATTTGCTTCTCACCTACAACTGAGCTATGCCTGTTCAGTAGCAGGGACCCTATCTTTCTCATCTTTGCGGTCCTATTACTTAAACTAAAATGTGGCATGAAGTTGATAAATAATTTACATGTTGAATAAAGTCATATATTAATTGATGAAAGAAGATGTTGATTGTGGAGAAACAGCTCTCATACCAATTGTTTTTTTTTTAAAGTATATTTTATTGATTATGCTATTACAATTGTCCCATTTTTTTCCTCTCCTTTATTCCCCTCCATCCTGCACCCCCTCCCATCAGCATCCCCTCACTCCCTTAGTTCACGTCCACGGGATGTACATATAAGTTCTTTGGCTTCTCCATTTCCTGTATTATTCTTAACCTCCCCCTGTCTATTTTGTGCTATTTATGCTTCTTATTCCCCCATTCTCCCTCATCTCCTCCTCTCTGCTGATAACCCTATATGTGATCTCCATTTCTGTGATTTTTATGTTGTAGTTGTTTGCTTAGTTTATTTATTTATTTATTTATTTTTAGGTTCAGTGGTTGATATTTGTTGTCATTTTACTCTTCATGGTTTTGATCTTCTTTTTCTTAGATAAGTCCCTTTAACATTTTATATAATAAAGTCTTGGTGATGATGAACTCCTTTAACTTGACCTTATCTGGGAAGCCCTTTATCTGGCCTTCCATTCTAAGTGAAAGCTTTGCTGGATAGAGTAATCTTGGGAATAGGTCCTTGCCTTTCATGACTTTGAATACTTCTTTCAAGCTCATTCTTGCCTGCAAGGTTTCTTTTGAGAAATCAGCTGATAGTTTTATGGGAACTCCTTTGTAGGTAGCTGTCTCCTTTTCTCTTGCTGCTTTTAAGATTCTCTCTTTATCTTTAATCTTGGGTAATGTAATTATGATGTGCCTTGGTGTGTGCTTCCTTGGGTCCAACTTCTTTGGGATTCTCTGAGCTTCCTGGACTTTCTAGAAGTCGATTTTGTTTACCAGATTGGGGAAGTTTTCCTTCATGATTCATTCAAATAAGTTTTCAATTCCTTGTTCTTCCTCTTCTCCTTCTGGCACCCCTATGATTTGGATGTTGGAACATTTAAAGTTGTCCCCAAGGTTCCTAAGCTTCTCCTCTTTTTTAAAAAAAATTCCTGTTTCTTCATTCTGTTCCAGTTGAATGTTTATTTCTTCCTTCTGCTCCAAATCATTGATTTGAGTCTGGATTTCTTTCCCTTTACTGTTGGTTCCCTGTACATTTTTCTTTATTTCATTTTCCATAGCCTTCACTTTTCCCTCTATTTTGTGACCATACTCAACCATTTCTGTGAGCATGCTGATTACTAATGTTTTTGAAGTCTGCATCTGATAGGTTGGCTATCTCTTTATCACACAGTTCTATTTTTGGAGCTTTGATCTCTTCTTTCATTTTGGGCCATGTATCTTTGTCTTGGCGCTCCTGTTACATTGTAAGGGGCAGAGCCTTAGGTATTCACCAGGGTTAGGTAACCCACGTGTCTGCCTTGTGGCACTATATGTGGAGGAGGGGTCAAAGAGGGAACAATGCTGGTTGCTGGGCTCTCCACTGGCTTTCAGTCACTGGCTGTTTTTATAGCCAGAGGTTTTGGGGCTTTATTTCCCTGTGCTGGAATCCTGGATTGCAGAGTTCGTCTCACTCCCTAGTTGCTCCTCCCAGTTTATCTGCACACAACTGTGGGAACTCCTGGTCCACCAGCTGCTGCCTTGTTTTGTGTCCTCTCTGCCCCAGCTGCCCATATCCACCCCTCCTACTAGTCTGAATGAATGTTTATTCTTTAACTGCTTTATCTGCTTGTCAGACTTCCATACAGTTCAATTTTCTGATAGTTCTGCTTATTTTTTGTTTTTAAATTTGTTGTTTTCCTTCTTTTGGTTGTGCGAGGAGGCAAAGTATATATACCTATGCCTCCATCTTTGCTGGAAGTCTCATACTAATTGTTTCGTTGACTTGTTTTAATAATTTCTAAGAAAGCTGTTGTAGTTCTTGACTATAAAGAAAATTGAACTAATTAATAACTTTGTCTAAACTCAAGCAATGGTGTTGAGTTGATGGATGACATCTGATATATCAATACTATTTTCTAAACTAAATATATTAACTGAATTATTGTCAGACATAGAATTTGTTTTGGTGTCATACAAACATAACTGAAAGCAAATAATGTAACTGTCCTTCACACTCTGAAGTGCTGTCTGCCCTTGACTAGCATATGTGCCCCATATGCATAATCTGCTGTAAACAATGTGCCTACCTAGTAGTTCATGCATGATGCCTAATTATGTTTAGTCTTTTAGTCCTACATATTTGATTATAACAGAAGAGTTCATTTCCAAGTTTTGGAAATAATTGCAGAACTGGAATCAACATATCATAATCTTTCTTCCCCTTTTTAATGTTCCCAGAGAGTTGAGTTGAACAGAATAAAAGAAATTCTCGGGAGAACCTTCAAGAAACTCAAGAATTTGAACAACTTGTGAGTACTTACTGCTTGTCTATAGGATTTCTAAAATTATGAGCTAGTTGTATTGCGGTCTACCATGAGAAGTCACTTTGAGATTAAAGAACAGCTAGAGCTAGAAAGAAATATTGTTAGAGGTTTCATAACTAGCAAAATTCTGGTACTTCTTTCCACTGCCTATCTTTTTGCTACCTTTGAATTTGGGAGACATTCTTATTTATATAATTGTCATTTATATTCTATTTGTTTAGAATAGCCTCCTGAGATGAAGAAACATGAGAAGAAATAGTTAAATAACTTGTCTCTGAGTCCCATAGCCAAAGCTTGGAAATGGAGTAACTCATGATTCCAAAGCTCGTGCTTTCCCTGATGTGCTGCTGGAACTCCTTACTTGTGATACTATGAAAACCTTACAGTGATTTAGTAGAAAAATTACAACTTTATGGTTAAATTCTGATAGAAATTTTCAATGTTTGAAAAACATTGATTTTTTTCACTCTACAGATATTTATTATCTGTTTTCTCTGAGGGCTTGGTATTCAGACCACAATGACCCACAATCCTGCTGTGATTACTGGGAGTCTGACCTTGTAGGACAGTCAGTAAATAAAAACCCAACTGTAAAACATATATCATAAAAGCGCAATAAGTGCTAAAATGAAAAAGAGTACAATGCTATGATAGATGATGACAAGAGGCTTAGAAGTGTTAATAGTGCTCAATATTTAAAATACTGCATTTAGATTAATCCATACAGTCAAACTTCTAAAAGTTTAGAGTATTCATTGTTGTTAGAACCATGTGGGTGCATCAACCTTCTTGTCAAAATGTTTTCATAATCAAGTTAGCAGTATTATTAATTTAGCTGAACTTCTCACCATATTACAGTCAAGCTAGTCCTAATTTTAGGGTTGAGATCATTTTACACTTATACTTTTTCCATCTGGTTTCTTTCCAAAAACTAATGCCTGAATACACATACTTGATCACAATATCTCTGGTTATGATGGTGTTAAGTTTATAAGTAATTAAGGACCATGGGATCTATTCCTTGCTTAACATTAAAGCAGTGGTTTCCAAAGTGTAATGTGTAAAACATTTTTCTGGAATACTTGTGGGCATGAAATTGTCCAGCTTTGTTCCCAGAGATTCTGGTTTAACTGTTCTCAGGACCAACCCACAGATTTACATTTTTTATGAGTGTCTCTAGGGGGTCTGATTCTTGGGGAGTACATCATAGAAGCTTCCGACACTGTCTACTGAGATATGTAGATGATAAATAACAAATCTTATTAATTTATTAAATTGCTATTTTGCCAAATATTATTCAATTCCTTCCTTAGGAGAGTATAACAAAATGAAAACCTCCATTGGAATTTGTCCACATTCTGGAGTATAGCCCATGATACTTTAACTATTGATGAACAATCCACTTCTTCATTTGGTAGAAACTATATTTCATCTTAATTTGTGTCTGAATGTTTTTGTTATAAAACATATTAAAATAACGATCATTTATGGTTTTAATTACAGGCCACATGATATGCTAGTGGCTTTATATAATTTAGTGCTGGTCCTCGCTGCCACACATTTTGATCTGCGTCATTAAACGAGGGAACTGAGGCTGTCGTGCGATTTACCCACGTTTGCATGATTAGAATGGGGTGGTCTCAGGGTTCACGTACAGTTTGAAGTGTTAACTGATATTTTGCACGGTTTCTCTTGAAAGCTTTCTGGAAGGTTAGTTTATCATAACACACAATGCATCACTTAAGTAATAAATTCTGTAAGATGCAGGGACATGGAGTAGGAAATGGGACATTAAAAGACTCCTGGGATTGGAGAGAACTTGAGTTACAGAGGTAAATACCCCAGGATTTAATGGGTTCTGAGGATCTATTGAATTTATATTGATGCTGCAAGCATGTTAAGTGAAAAGTAAATCTTTTAGTTTAGGGTAATTACTGAGTTTCTAGTTGTGTTTTTCAAAACTTTCAAACTACCAAATTTTTCAAGAAAATATCAGTATCTAAAGTATTTCCCAAATTTGATATAATTGTTGGGTTTGTGGTACTATGTTTTATATAATATGATGTGAATTCTTCACTTATGTTTCATCTATGAGAGCTTGTTGATGAATCACCCAGTCACTATTTCATTTATTTGCTTTTATTTAAAGATCTGTTAGAACACTTTTTTCCCGTTAAAACTTTAGAGGACTGATGTTCAATGTTTTGCCAAAGGTGTAAGTAGCCATACTTTAACTACGAGGTTTGTTTTTAAGGTTATCTTGTAGCAAAAGAGCAAAATTTCCAGCAGTAAATATATGCACAACTTTATAATTGGAGGTATGTGGTAGAATTTAAATAAGGCATTAATTTTGGGGATAGTGGAAACATGAAGATTATACCTGGCTTTCCATCATTAACAGTAATATCACTTTGCAATTTCTTTACTTTGTAACTTATTTTTAGGATGAAAAGATAACCACAAGGGGATTTACGCTGATCTAGATGGTAGCATACAAACCATTCAGGTGAAAACAAAGAAAGAAACAAACAAACAGACATCTGGATAAACTACAAAAGCAATCCTATGAAAATTTCATAGGCACTCAAAGCAACCAGGACTTAAGAAGCTAAATAAAATCTAGGAAAGAAAGGAAACTCATTGAGCTGACTCAAACCTTCTGTACTACTTTTTTTTTTTGTCTCTGGCCATTAGGTAATTCAATAATAGAGGCTAAAGAGAAGGCAGAGTCTTAGATTTCATGACAGTCTCACTGGGCTGGAAAGACAAAGATCGAAGTTTAAGGCCACCAAGACAAGCAGCTTTAGCAGTTCAAGATACCCAACGGAAGGCAGGGGCAGAATAGTGAGGTGAAGAGTGTGCAGGCATTTCAGTGGAGACAGTTGCTCAATTAGAACCTACGCATAAGGGGAGTGACTGCCAAAAACTGATGAAAGCAGCTGCTAAGTCTTGAAAAGCTAGTCAGCCTTTTGGTAGATTCAAGATACCAGAAAAATAAAATAAAAAGTTTAGGGACCATCACAGAAAAAACAATCGATCGAACAAGCAAACAAGTGAAAAAACAGGTCCTGATAAATACTTCAGGTTTTAATTTTGTACCTCTGCAGAGCTTTTCCGTAAGGGCTCCGGGCCATCCCAGACTGAGCCACGATGATCTGCTATATTATGTCTGCCTCACAAAAACAAATGTAACTGTCTCTGGAAAAATATAAAATGATCCAAGTACTCTATACTTTTTCATTCACACTGTCTGGCATTTGATAAAAGATTGTCCAAGCATGCCAGGAAACGAAGAGAAAAAAACAGACAACTAAAAAGCCATGTTTAAAATTTTGAGCTTGTAACATAGATTTAAAAAAAATTATTATATTGTTGTTCAATTACTGTTGTCTGCATTTGCCCTCCACCACTCCCCCAACCCCAGCTAAACCCACCCTTCTCCCTTGGTTTTGTCCATGTGTCCTTTATAGTAGTTCCTGAAAACCCTTACCCCCACTGTCCCCTCCCCATCCCTCTGGTTATTGTTAGATTTTTCTTAATTTCAATGTCTCTGGTTACATTTTATTTGCTTTTTTCTTTTGTTGATTATGTTCCATTTAAAGGTGAGATCATATGGTATTTGTCCCTCACTGCCTGGTTTATTTCACTTAGCATAATGCTCTCCAGTTCCATCCATGCTGTCCCAAAGGGTGGGCGCTCCTTCTTTCTCTCTGCTGCATAGTATTCCATTGTCTAAATGTACCATGGTTTTTTGATCCACTCATTTACTGCTGGGCACTTAGGTTGCTTCCAGCACTTGGCTATTGTAAATTGTGCTGCTATGAACATTGGGGTGCACAGGTTCTTTTGGATTGGTGATTCAGGGCTCTTAGGATATAGTCCCAGCAGTGGAATTGCTGGGCCAAAAGGCAGTTCCATTTTTAGTTTTCTGAAGAAATTCCATACTGTTTTCCACCAACAGTGCACTAGGGTTCCTTTTTCTCCACATCCTCTCCAACACTTGATTTGTTTATGATGGCCATTCTGACCGGTGTGAAGCGGTATCTCATTGTAGTTTTAATTTGCATCTCTCTGATGGCTAGTGATGCTGAGCATCTTTTCATGTGTCTCTGGGCCCTCTGTAACTCCCCCTTGGAGAAGTGTCTGTTCAAGTCTTTTGCCCATTTTTTAATTGGGGTTTTTGTCTTCCTGTAGTGGAGTCATGTGAGTTCTTTATATATTTTGGAGATCAAATAACAAAATAATATATCTAAAATATATGAAAAAATAGTGATTTTTATCAGAGAAAAGGAAATTGTTGTATGTTTTTCTTAGAACTGAAAAAAAGAAATGTTAAATTTAGGGATTGAGTAGATTAGTTCAGTAATAGATTAGAATATTGCAGAAGAAAATTTGGGTACAGGATAGATCATTTAAAAATCCAGATAGTAACACATTAGGAAAAAAGATGAGGAATATGGGAAAGGTAGTAGGAATGTGACAAAAATTACATGATGTGTAATTGGAATCACAGACAGATGAAAGAGATAATGGGTCAGGAGCAATAATTAAAATGATTTAAAACACTTGTATTTTCTCAAAAAAAAAATCCCAAGCCACAGATTCAAGAAAACTCTATGAAACATACAAGGCAATGAAAAGAAAAATATAGTCAAGAACATTGTAGTATAATTGCTAAAAACCAAAGACAAAGGGATAATTTTAAACATATTCTTAGGTAAAAATACATTATCTTTGAAAAAATAACCACAGAATAATGTAACAAAAAGGGATAAGCATTTTTGAAGTGCTAAAAGAAAATAACTGGAAGACTTGAATTTTATTTACAGGAAAATTATCCTTTAAAAGTGAAGGTAAGCCCTGGCTTGCGTGGCTCAGTGGGCTGAGTGCTGGCCTGTGAACCAAGGGGTCACTGGTTCAATTCCCAGTCAGGGCTGGTGCCTGGGTTGCCAACCAGGTCCCCAACTGGGTGCTGTGAGAGGAAACTGATTGCTGTTTCTCTCGCACATCGATGTTTCTTTCCCTCCCTTCCTTTCTCCTTTCCCCTGTTTCTAAAATAAATAAGTAAAATCTTTAAAAAACCATAAAGTAAACTCAAGTGTATTTTGTTTAAAGAGATAAACATAAAGGCACATAAAAATCAGAAGTTTAATACTACAAAAGAAAGCTATTTTATTACAATAATTGTTAACAGAGTAGAGTTCATGCTGAATAAAACACCAATTCAACAGGAAGATACAATAATAAATTTGCACACACCTATAAAATTTATAAAGCTGAAATTAGCAAATAAAAGGAAAAACAGAAATGTCCACACACATATAGTTACAGATTTTAACAGAGTACTCAGTACAAAGACAAAAATGAATAAGAATATAAAAGATTTATAACAATCAAATTTAAAAAATGAGCAAAGGACCTAAATAGACATTTCTCCAAAGAGGACATAGAAATGGCTAACTGACATATGAAAAAATGCTCAGTGTCACTAAAAATCAGAGATTCAAACAAAAACCTCAAAGCTATATCACTTTACACCTGTCAGAATGGCTACCATCAATCAATAAAAAAACAGGTGCTGGTGAGGATGTGGAGAAAAGGGAACCCTAGTGCACTGTTGATGGGAATGAAGACTGGTGCAGCCACTGTGGAAAACAATATGGAGTATCCCAGAAATTCCACTTCTGGGAATACACCCTAAGGATCCTGAAACACCAATACAAAAAAAAAAATAATGCACCCCTATGTTTATAGCAGTGCTATTTTTAATAGCCAAGTTTTGGAAACAGCCTAAGGATCCACTGGTAAATGAGTGAATAAAGAAGCTTTGGTACATTTACACAATGGAATACCATGTAGCAGTAAAAAAGAAACTCTTATATTTTACAACAGCATGGATGGACCTGGAAACAATTACGCTAAGTGAATTAAGCCAGTCAGTGAAAGAAAAATACCACCTGATCTCACTTATATGTGGAATCTAATGAACACAGTAAACTAATGAACAGAATAGTAACAGAAGCTTAGATACCTAAAACAGACTGACAGCTGCTGAGACAGAGGAGAGGGGATGGTGAAGGGATTAACCAAAGAACATTTGTGCACAACCCATGGACGTGGACATGGACATGGACATGGACAACAATATAGGGACTGACTTGGGGAGCAGAAAAGGTGAGGCTGGGTGGAAGTGGGGAAAAGGAGAAACAGCAGGAATAACTGTAACAGCATAAATAATAAAAAAGAAAGAATAAATTGCTGAATACAGTAAAAATTAGTAATAAACATTCTAATTAATAATTAAATAGTAGAAACTTTCCTTCAAAAATAAAAGATGAGGTATGGATGCTTACTTACTCTTACAACTTATAATCAACATTATATTCCAGACTTTTTTTGCTGTAAGGTTAGATAAAAAAATACAAAATGATAAAGATTATAAAAGAATAATTAAAATAGTATTATTTACATATATATTTGTACACACAAAACAAAGTACTATTTAGATTGACTATTGTAATAAATAACAATGTAGTGATGGTATAAAAAACAAGTATATTTCTATATTTTGGCAACAACCATTTCAAAAAAATCTTTGTGATACAATTTGCAGTAATATTAAAATATTTGATAACTAAAAATAAATGTAACAAAGCCTGTGAGAAAAACTATAAAACATTACTAAGAGAAATTTAAGAAATCTGAAATAAATGAACAAATATATTATGGTTATGAATTGGAAGACATATTATTAAGATATCACTTTTTAAAATTTGATTTATATATTCAATGTCATCCCAGTCAAATATCAGCAGACCATTTTGTGGAAATGTGTGAGCTAAATCTACAAAGGGCCAAGCATAGCTTGTCAAATGTTAAAGAAGGACGTGGTAGAAGCCCCGAGACCCCGAGATATCAAGACTTATAAACAAAAGAAATTAAAAGTATGCCATTGGTTCAGTAGTAGAGAGACTAATGAAACAGAATGAAGAGTTTAGGAGCAGACACACGTGTAGTGACCAATGGAGCTATTACACAGGTGTACCTCCTGGCAGTGGGAAAATGACAATTTTCAAATAAATGGTGCATAGGCATTTGGATATACATGTAGAATAGATGGATTTTGCCACTATTTCACTACTTTGCCTCATACACAATAATCAATTCCAGATAGATCATAGATCATGTAAAAGCTAAAAATATCAAAGATTGTGGAAGATAACAGAAAATATCTTTATACTCTTAAGACAAAGATTTCTCAGCAGACACAAAAATCAGTAACAAAAGAAAATAATTGATAAATTTGAGTTTATTAAAATTGAGAACTTTAGCTTACCAAAGACCAATGTGACCAAAATGAGAAGTCAGACTGGGACATTTGCAAACATGTTTGTCCAGCAAAGGGTTAGTATCAGGAACTCTTACAGATTCATGAGTGAAAGGCAGAAACACAACTGAAAAATGGGTAACTTTTAAACTGCCATTTGGCAAATAATATCCAAATAGCCAGTAAACTCATGAAACAATATTCATCGTCATTTGTAATCAGGGATTATTGATTTGTAGCTTTATTCCAATTGTTTGGAGAAGATACTTTGTATCTGCTGATTTCAATCTATTTAAATTTTCTGGTACTTGATTTATGGTTTCACACATGCTCTTTGCTAAAGAATGATCCATGTGCACTTGAGAAGAATGATTATTCTTTTCTCACATTCTAAAGGATGCTTATTCTCTTCTGTTGTGTAGTGTGATCAAAAAACATATACATGTAATATATACAATCTTACACATGTCTGTAATTGTCTACAATTGACTACAACTATAAACATCTTTTATTAAGTTTTAGATAAAGATAACCATTTATAGTTACAAAGTCAAATGTATCTATTCAAATAAATACATATGCTTTGTTGATGTTAAAGATATAATTAAATGTGCTATTGTAAATGTATTAGACTCTATTATGAGAAAGTGTGCATGCATTGTAAGTTTGGCAGAACAACTTCACGACAGCAGAGGTGATGTGACCAGAAAGCCTAAGGTTACCACTACTCTGCACTGGGGAGTGACTTCCCCCAGGAGTGGAAAAGAAGAGTGGGGCATTTCTTCTCACAGGGAATAGCTTGAGGGAGAGGACAATTGGATGCCCTTTTAATAGTGAGAGGTAAAGTTTCAGAGCAAGAATCATAGGAACTGTTGTGCTTATTATGTAACAATATTAAAAGTTTTATGTTGAGGAGAGCAGGTTTAGCATAAGTGCACGTTATGGCACAGGTGGCAATCCCCCAGTCTTCCCACTCAGACGGGGGTGATAAACAGCACTGGCTAGTTAGCACTCACTGCTCAGTGTTGGTGTTGGGGGAGGGACAGGGCAGAGTGAACATTTGATCTGGGAGAGACAAGGGGAGAGTAGGTCCATCTTGAAGGTAGGACCCTTCAGAGGTCTGAGGCTTGATTTTGTCTTCATCAATTATAGAAATAATATAGTGCACACAACTTCTTTTGGAGAGGCACTGAGGCCCAGACTGGCTATGGATTAAGCAACCATTTAGCAGAAGAGCCAAGAATAAAATAGTTCCCTTAAGTCACAGGTGGCAAACACAAGGCCCGAGGGCCGAATCTGGCCCTCCACCTTGTTTTATCTGGCCCGGCACCTTGTTTCTACCTGGCAGCAGCGTGGAGCTCTTGCTTAACTAACTGTTAAGAAGTAGTTACATTCATACAGTGCTAAAATTACATTCGGCCCTTTGAAGGCAACATCGAGGATGATGTGGCCTCTGGTGAAAATGAGTTTGACACCCCTGCCTTAAGTCCTCACTCCAAGCCATTTCTGCTGCTGTTTGTTCATCTTGCTACTGGTGGCTCTTATGCTAATTTATTGTCCTGTGGTACCTTTTATTCGGCTTTTGCTTCTTGAGAGGTCATATTATAAAAATGTGTGAAGCATCATTCTAGGTGTTAAAAAAGTTACTTAACATTCAGATTGTTATTTTTATATTGTCAGGCATTTCGGGGACCCACAAAAAAATGGAATTATCTTCTGGAGGGCAGGCCCCTTGTAGTACAGGCTTCTCCCACTAGGTGAGTGTTCTAGGAACCCATCTGTATCAATGTATCAGCTGGCAGGTTGTCCTGAGAGGCTGCATTCAGCTTTAGTGAATTTTTTTTTTTGACTCTTTCAACGTGTTTGCCCATTGCATGATGGGTGATTTAGTAGTGCACCTCCTCACACAGCTCTGACTGTTCGGCAGTTTTTGATCAAAAACAGCATGCCTCACCCTCCCTATTAACCCGATCTTGCCCCAAGTGACTTTTTTTTAACCTACCCTAATTAAAAAGTCCTCAAAGGGAAATCTTGCAGATGTGGAAGAGGTGAAACAAAAAACAGGAGAAGCACTAAAAAGCATTACCATTGACAAGTTCAAAAGCTGTTTTTAGCAGTGGAAAAAAACATCTCAATAGGTGTATTGCATTACATGGAGAGTACTTTTGAAGGTGACAGAAGTTTATACATGTAAGAATAAACACACAATTTTTTATAAATCAATTCCATTTTCTAGGGGGGTTCCCCCTCATACAACATCTTAAACTACATAAAATATCCTTCTCCACTAGTTTCCTATTGTAGCTTGGTAAATTGCCACAAACTTTGTGAATGAAAACTACCCCCAGTTATGAGCCCGCAGTCTGGAAGTTCTGTGAGCAGAGGTCTGGCAGGCTGGGCTCTCAGCAAGGTGTCAGCAGTTGAGCACTTCACTGGAGGCTGAGGGAAGCACCTGCCCCCAGGTTCATTCAGGTTGTTTCTGAATTCAGATCCGGCCAGTCATAGGTGAGGTTCCTACTTCTTCACTTGGGAGTCATTCTCAGCTCCTATAGGCCTCTCTCTGGGGACAGGTGACCCCCTCCCCACCATCTTCACAGATAGCATAGGCCCACCAAATTCTTCCTATGCTTTAAGTCTCTCTGACTTGCTCTTCTGCCAGGAATAGCAAAAACACTGCTTCCAGCAGTGGTCCCCAACCTTTTTAGCACCCGGGACTGGTAGAGAGCAGCGGTGTGGGGAGTAGGGAGGTGGAGCTCAGGTGAGCTTTGCCTGCAGCCCAGTTCCTAACAGGCCAGACTGGTACTGGTCTGCAGCTGGGGGTTGGGGATCCCTAAAGGACTCATGAAAATATATCAGGTCTGTCCAGGTAATTTCACTTTGATTAACTCTAAGTCAGCTGATTAGTAACTTTACATTTGAAAATTCCTTTTTCAAGGTAATTTAGTCAGACATGATATATCATCATATTCAAAGTCTCATCTGTGGGGAATCTTAGAATTTTGCCTGCCATTCCCTCTGAAGTCTGAATTTCTGCTTCACTTGGTATGTGTGCTTGTGTGTGTATATATATTATATATAGTGCACAAAAGTAGGCTTAAAGTTGAGTATGCAAAAGTTTATTATTGTATTATTATTTTTTTACAATTAAAAAATACTTTTGTCCACCCTCTCTATGTATGTATTCTTATAATCTATTTTTAATTAATGTATCATTTTTCTTAATAAGATTTTATGCCAGCACATAATAGGACATTATTAAAGTATTTTATAACTTTTGCTATCATTTCATTTATACTTTACAGAGTACATGCTTGTATATTACTATAAAGCAATTAAATACTATTCTAAAACCTACAGATTAGTAGCAACTTTATGATGTGTGGAAACCTAGAATACTAAAATCCATTTGAATACAGATATACTTGATATACTTTCCTACTGATTTTTTAATGGAGATATTAGTAGGATAGTACTTTTTCTGTTCATTTTACAATATATTAGTAATATAAAATTATGACTCATGTACCAGTCTTTTGCTAAACTTAAATGTTAAACTACATTGCTATTTAGCAATTTAATTTCCATTTCTTTTGAAGTTCATAAAAATAAGGATATGGTGTCCTGAGGGAGCACACAAAAGTAACTTATTTAGCTGTCAGAAGAAATTATTTCTGTTTCTATAAATGGCTGAGTTGTAAGAGAGTCTCAGCTGGAACTATGCAAATGCCATGGTTACATGGTTACCCTATGAATTAAGCTTTTGTAATATCCAGAATTCCAAGAAAACAGTCAGTAACAAGCAAGACATTAAGGGAAAATGTTTGCAATATGTTGCCTAAAACCACTCGGAATACACTATATTGTTGTATATAACAAATTAGGAAAGTTATTTTTATTGCACATTTTGAGACTATTTAACCCTCTCCCTTCCACTCTCAGGATTAAAGGCATTTGCAAAACCTTCAAAATATAGAAAATTTCTCCAGGATATCTCCCATAAATATGGCTACAAGCCACATGCCTTAGGGCAGGGGTGTCAAACTCATTTTCACCAGGGGCCACATCAGCCTCACAGTTGCCTTCAAAGGGCTTAACGTAATTACGACTCCTGAACTGTTAAGGAGTAGTTACGTTTATACAATCCTAAAATTATTTCGGCCCTTTGAAGGCCACTGCAAAGCTGATATGACCTCTGGTGAAAACGAGTTTGACACCCCTGCCTTAGGAGTTACCTTCAGTTCAATGATAAATTTCATCCACAGTTTTCATGGTAACTTCATTGTGTTCAGAAACTACATTTTCAAGTGGTCCCTTAAATTACAATAGGTTTTCATAGCAAAATCTTTGAAGTGTGATCTATTTTATAGGACATATGCTCCAGATTGTGTATCCAAGTCTAAAAATACTTCCCCAAATACATAAGGAACACTTAAGAGCCTCCACTTGTATAAAGAAATGTAGGAATCTAGAAGACCTACCACCCTTTTAATAAGAGCCATCAACATGTTTTGAGCGCTCAATAAGGACCAACCTGTGCTACTTAAATTCTCATGAGAGTTGTATACAGGAAGGCATTATCCACCTTAAAAACAAAAGTTGAGCAGGTATTGTCACCAAAAAGAATGTATTATGGGAAAAAAACAAAGGATTGAAATGCACTATGTGTAGCCACGGTGCACCACATAAAGCAAGAGAAGGAGAAAAAGTAAGAAGGCCCTTTTATAGAGGGAAAGAGGAAGTTAAGCAGAGGGAGGGGCTATTAAACCTTAGAGCTCAGCAGCAAACACAGAGTTCTTCCTGCAGGGCTCTCTCCCAGAGGTAAAGTGTGAGAGCCCCTCCCATAGCCCTCCCTATCTCTGCCCAGATTAACGTCTGTGTCATAAATTTGAACAGCTTTATTATTTTTCCCACCATGCAAGCTAAGATAGTGGATTTGAATGTAGAACCCAAACTTGAATCCAGAGCACCAAACTGTAGCCACTGTACTTAATGACACTTTTCACGAATTCCCAGTTCCCACATGGAGCAACATCTTGTTTTTAAATTTACCCTTATACAGAGCCCTGCTCTTCCCTAGGAAAGGCCCAGGCACTGTCCTTTTGTGGTAGGCAGTTAGACAGACGTGAGTAGAGTAACCACGATAGGCCAGGTATGGAAGGTCACCAGGGTGGAGAGACCCAAGTGCCTGGTAATGGGCAAAACTGGGAAAACAAAAACCTTGCCTTCAGGGTGAACTTTCCTCTGGCTGGTCATGTGGTTTAAAACCCCTGACTTTTCTCACTGGATGTGCCACTCATACCCTCCCCTGACCTTTCCTCCCCTGTCATGTCACTAGTCATGCAGTAGATCCCCTTGGAGGAGGAATATGGGTCTGAAGAATGGTCTCCTGTGCCTCCCACACAGGCCTTTGCCTGTTCACTCCCTTAGGCATCAACCCCTAGAGATGAGATCTAGGTGTCAGTTATGTTTCAGTTCCAGGCCCAGAAAAGGAGCAAAACTGAAACCAAAAATCCAACATTCGTGCTGCCTGTCACATACTGAACCCAATAAGCAGAGATAGGGGTTGAATCTTTGTGGGTGCTTTCTTCAGATGGCTGGCAATCTGAGAAGACAGCGGGTTCATACCCTCACGGACAGTCTTAGATTTTGTTCAAGCCAGCCTTTTCATAGCAGGGAATATACAAGGTGTGGTGAGAGGTTTTGAAATTCAGGGAAAATTAGGTAAAAGAAAACTTCAGCATTCTTGCCCTGGGTGGTTAGCTGGTCCCCCAGTGGGGCGGTCAGCTGTCTCTCTGGGGAGTGGTGGGCCTTAACTGCAATTCCTGAAACAACAGCTTTAACAAATGCATTACCTACTAGGCTTATTAACTATTTACCTTAAACTAAAACTTTCCAACTCTGGAGTCCCCTATCAAAACCTGATAAGCATTGCCGTGGCTGACGTCAGGACCAGCTGCATTGATTAATGACTCCCAGCTCTGATACTGATCAATCCATGGAGACCACGGCTCTGAAAGGACACACCTGGAAAGCTAACAAATACTCTATTGAGATCCTCCCCTGGGACTCCCCCTAAAATCCCCACCCTTAAAAGCCCTTAGGAAGAAGGACCCAGCACAGCTCCCTCTCTAAGGCTCTGTCTTTATGGAGCATGTCGGAGCCTTTCCCCACCCCTTCCATCCAGACTCATTTTCCTTGCCTCTGTCTTTCTCCTGAACTCCAAGGGCCCTTTCTTTTGCCTCTGTAACATGTTTCCTGCATGCATTTCTTCTACGGCTCACTTCTTCTACCTATGTGACTTTCTAAATGACCTTTCCCTTGCAGTTTGAGGCTTAATTCTGAACTCTTTCTTAGCCGGAACTCAAGTACTGAGGTTGCTGAACTGAGGTCTGACACCTGGTGCCGTTTTTTGCCGACAGCACTTTCATCCACCATATAGGCATTCTCAGGCACTAAAAGCTGAGAACTTACTTCAGGGTAAACCAAAAATGGGGAACTTAAATAGGAACAGTTGGCTGGTAATTGGAGACTACTGTACTTTTCTCTTTAAAAGCAGTTAAGTTTTCCCAAAAGAATATAGTAGCAATTTTAGAGTATCTGGTTCTAAGATTGCAGTTCCATCTTTATGCTGCCCAGTCAATCCATCAGTCAGGTTTTTATTCAATTTTCCATTTACTATTTGGTTTATTGAAGTCCATAGGAATGGATTTTTTTCTGAATGCCAACACCTGCTGCCTTTCATACTGTAATGCCTCACCTTTCCCACTTTGCTTTGTTGTACTTCCTATTTCTGGTCCATTCTGTGCGTTGGTAATCAATGGTGTCTTTGCCCTTTAGCTTCAGTCCTGCTGCGGCCATATGGAGTGCCTGGTGCCTGGCGGCTTTCTGGAGAGAGGCAGGACCTGGGGGCTCAGAAGACCATTTTCATTGCACAATGACTCACTGGGGAGCTAGAAGTTGGCAACCAGGAAAAATAAAGGAGTAATTTCAAACTGGTGGAACTTTCTTCAAAAGACCTTTCATAACCACTTGGAAATCTTTGTGTTTGAATAAGATTGGAATAAAAGACTCCTCGAAGTGTGTGTGTGTGTGTGTGTTCTCCACTGGAGTTAGAAGGAAAGAGGACAATTTTCAAACACTTTTGACTTTTTTTTTCCTGTTATCAGTAGAAGTAGATCTAGTAAGTTTTGAAAAACCCATGCATCATTTGTTTCTTAAAATGTGTACTTGTTTCATTATAAAATTATTGCATAGTTGTATAGACAACTTATAAAATACAGAAAAGTCAAACATTAAGAGGCAAACCTAAGGCAACATTCCAACGTTCAGAGGACATTGTCTTGCTAACATTTGTATGCTCTCATTCCCTGATCCAGAAATCATTACTCTTTTTTTTTAACAATAATTTCTGTGGTGAAAGTAAAGCTGAATTTGTGACTTTTTAAAGATTTTATTTATTTTATTTTTCGACAGAGGGGAGAAGAGGGAGAAAGAGAGGGAGAGAAACATCAAAGTGCTGTTGCCTCTTGCGCTCCCCCTACTCGGGACCTGGCCTGCAATCCAGGCATGTGCCCTGACTGGGAATCGAACTGGTGACCCTGTGGTTCCCAGGCCAGTGCTCAATCCACTGAGCCACATTATCCATGGGAGAAATCATTACTCTTTAAAAAAAATATGTATATGTATATTTACTTTTTATATTGAAGGAGGGAGAAAGATCAGGAAAGAAACATACATGTGAAAGAGAAATATCGGTTGCTTCTTGCATGTGCCCCATCTGGAGACCAAACCTGCAATTCAGGCATGTGCCCTGACTGGGACTCAAACTAGTGACCTTTTTCTTTGCAGAATGATGCTCAACCAAAGGGCCACACTGGTCAGGGCAGGGATTATTACCTTAAAAATTATATTTCTTTAAGCTCCTCAGGTACTATGTAGCACATGTGAAAACCAGACAGAAATGGAGCATGCTTTTTGGTGTTGCTGTTTTCAGTGGCATCAGTAGAACCAAAAAAAACTTGTGGCACTTAATAGAAAAGTATTACACTTGAAGGATAAAGTTCTACTTTTTGAAGTGAATTAATAGAGTGTTTATATATTTTATTAGCACTATTGTTATGGTAACTTTTATTAGTCTTCTGCAAATGTACAAATATATAGCACCAAAGGTTATCTTTTAATGTCACTAATATCAAAGAATGGATAAATTAAATTTTACTGCTTTTAAATTTTGTGAGCATTTATTTAATTTAAAAAGGTTGGGGAATTGGGAAGGCCTTTGGCCAAACTGTCAGACTGGTGAGTTATTCTGTTAATTTTCTCCTTTTTAGCTTCCCCAGGATTCTCTGTTAACAGTCCAACCTCCTGACCCTTCTCAGACTTTCTTAACCCCTTTTCCATGCACACAAAAACACATACATACACAGATGTAGATATAGTTATGGATAAAAGTGTGTGTGCGTGTGTGCATTTAAAAAATTTTTTTTCTTTTTTTACTTTTTAGCCCAGAGGAGGCACAACCCATGGATTTACACTTTGATGCTTATAGCACCTTAATTATAATCTCTCTCAAGCTGAATTTATGACAGACCTGACTCAACAACTTCTATCCCTCTGGCTATATTTTCTTTTTTGGTGAATGGTGACATCAATACCATCCTTCCGGTAATCCCGATCTGAAATTTGGGAGTAACCTTTGTTATTTATGACCCCATATTCAATTACTTATCAACTATTATTGATTTTACTTCTGAATCATTCAGATCCTTCTTTTCCTTATTTATAGCCTTAATCTGGGTTATTGTCAAGTCTCCCTAAGATTATGTCAACAGCCTCCTATGCCAGGCAGTCTCTGACAGGAAACAATGGCACACACAGATCGGGCGTTTTGAAGAGAATTTAGTTAAGGGACAATTACAATGGTTTGGGCATAGTTTAGAAAAACACAATAAAAATGGTGATATCCCATGCGAAGTGGATTTTATCACCCCTGAAGGGACAGTTGGAGGGAGCATATATAATGTATAAATACAGAGATATATAGAGAGAATTATGTGCAGAGAAATGCTTGATAGGAACTATGGTCTTTAGATGGAGGCAGTCAGCCTTCCTTTAAGGAAGGAGAGTGGGGAGTAGATATCTCAATTTCACTTTCCTTCCTGTCTTCAAATCTTGCTGTTGCTTCCCACTGGCTGATCCCAACTGAAAGGCAGAAGAAAGAAACCATTGTTTCAGTCCCTATAGGTCAGCGCAGAGTTGCATGGAAAAGGGCAAAGAGTGGATCCCAGAAGCAAACAGAAAATATCCCACATACTTTAGCCTCCTTTCACTATTTTCCTTTACCTCACTCCAATCTAAACTAACAAGACGAAACAAAACAGAACAATGATACTGTTTTTATCCTATTTTAACATTTATATTTGTAAATGCCATTATTTCTTTGTCTAAAGAGTTCCAGTGTGTCTCCAGGACTTTCAGGATAAGAAGGGAACTTGTAGGAAATCATACAAGTCATTCAAAACTTATCCCACACCTAAGTGACCCCTCTAATCTGCACACGTCTAATGTCTTCTGGCCGTGATTGATATCCACAACTGTGAGACACTCCCTGTACCATCTCTGGAACCCTCTCACCACACTGTATTTTTACTTCTTTATATAATTCCCATCTGTCCCTCAAAATTCTATGTGTTCTCCTCTTGGAAACTTCCCTTGGCTTTCTGGGAAGCTTTTCCTTCCTGATTTGTCCCATAGCTCTTTAACATAAAAATTTATTTAAAAAATGTGATTTGTTATTTGGTTCCTTTGTTAAAGCTTTGAGAATGTTAAAGGAAGAAGCTTTGCTTTATAACTCTGAAAATAGAGTTGGGTACAGAAAGAAGTGTTTAAAACTATTTAAATATGCATTATATAATATTTAAGGTCTCTTAAAATGTCTAATAATGAACACAAATGTAAACATCCAAGTTAAGAAATAAATCAACAGTAAACCTAATTGCATCCCTTTTTCTCAGCACCAAGGTATCTACTATGATAAAATTACTATTTTTTATTTCTAATATTTATTTATACTTCAATGGGGTGATCTATATCTCTAAATAATGCATCATCTTATTAAGCGATATCACACTGTAAAGCAGGGAGCAGTTAATATTAATAGTGATATTTTGATTGGATATCTGAATAAATCCAGTCTGCCTCAACTGCTAACCAAAAACTCAAGATGGCAGGAGTTACGACTGCCAATGACCCATGCATTGACCCTTCTCTGGAGTGTGGGTGCTACTTATGTGTATAATAATGCATAAATCCTATGGTATTTACACTGCATGACAAAGGTAAAGGGGTTTTTCATATATAATAAAGATCTCACTCTAATTAGTTGACTTTTAATAAATCAAAATGGAGGTTATTTCCTGTGAGCCAAACCTATTCAGCTGAGCCCTTTAAAAGTGACTTAAGCAGCAGACATGCTCTCCCAGTGGCGTGGAAGGAGAAAACCAGTCAAGCCATGAAGGAGAGGGGGGCTTCCAGCAGCTGAGAGCCTCAGCCCTCCAACTGTGAGGAACTGAATTCTGCCCATAACCTGAGTGAGTTGGGAAGAGGGCCCCAAGCTCTCTTTTTGACCTGAAACCAAATACATGGAAAAAAACATAGACACTAAGCCACTGAACATTGGTTTTAGTGATTTTTTTGTGTGTGAATTTTACTCCAAAAGCAAGGGAAACAAAAAGTAGACAAATGCGACTATATCAAACTCAAAACGTTCTGCACAACAAAAGAAACCATCAATGAAGTAAAAAGTAAGCTGACCTAATGGAAGAATATGTTTGTAAGTGATATTTCCAATATGGAGTTAATATTCAAAATATTTTTAAAAACTTTACACAACTGAACAAGAACAGTAACAAGAACTGACTAAGAAATGGGCAGAGGATCTGATAGACATTTTTCAAAGGAAGACAGACAGATGGCTAACAGACACATGTGATTTTCAACATTGCTAATTACAAGGCAAGTGCAAATTGGAGTCACAATGAGGTATTGTCTCATACCTGTTAGAATGGTTATTATCAAAATGACAAGAAATAACAAGTGCTGGAGATACAGTGGAAAAAAGGGAACTCTTATACACTCCTGGTGGGGATGTCAATTGGTTCATCCACTATGGAAAACAGTATGGAGTTCCTCATCAAATTAATAATTGAACTACTGTACCATCCAGCAATTTCTTTTTTGGGTATTGAGCTAAAGAATGTGAAAACACATATTCAAAAAGATATATATATACCCTTATGTTTATTGCAGCATTGTGTATAATAGTCAAGATATGGAAACAGCCTAAGTACCCATCGCCAGATAAAATGTTTTATATATGCCTTGTATATTAATATATATAATAAAATAGTCATAAAAAAGATGAAATATTGCCATCTGCAACAACATGGATGGACCTTGAGAGTACTGTGCCACATGAAAGAAATCAGGTGGAAAAGGAAAAAACAAATCAAAACCAAAGTCAGACATGTGAACAACAGATAGGTGGTTACAGAAGGGAAAGGGGAACGGGTAGGGCAAATGGGTAAAGGAGATCCAATGTATGGTGATAAATGGAAACTAGACTTCGGTGGTAAGCACAGCCTAGTGTATTCAGACATCAAATTATAATGTTGTACACCTGAAGCTAATATAATGAAAACTCCCACATTTAACAGAAAGAATTCTTCTAAAGTGTACTGAGCTATAAAAGATGATTTAGTAAGTGGAAGGACAAACCTTGTTCTTAGATAGATAACGTCAATATGATAAAATGTAGATATTAATTTAAAAATTTAAAAGATATTTTAAAAATTTGAATAATGCTCCTAAAGTACACCTAGAAAAAAACATCTGTGAAAATAACCATTAAAACAGTAGAAGAGGCGCACTGTATTAGGAAAAATATTTCTAATACATGTTATAAGCAAAAAAATTTTTTACATGCAAAGAGTTAATAAATCAATAAAGACAAACAAGTAGATATATGGAGAAAGAATCTAGTTAATTTATATGAAACTACTCTTCATATAACATAAACCAGAAAGCAATACTTTAAATATTTTCATTTTAATATCTACAAATAGACTCAGACACATGTCAGAAATACACATGTGATTATGTCAGCATTGCAGATCACATGGAAATATAAATATATCAATAGTAATGACAATAAGTCTTTTGGAAAAATAAAATTAATTGCTATGAATCAAAGATATAAGCATGTAAATGGAACCACAATAGCTTAAGAAAACAAGTAAGGTTATAATGTAACTTTAGACTCAGGGAAGCCTAAACATGATATAAGATGCAAAAATGTTGAAAGAAATGACCAATAAATTGCATTACATAAAATTTAAAACATTTGTGTGGTATAAATAATAAAACAATCCCAAAGTACAAACTATAAGCTTAAAAAAATATTTTTAATACATGTTATAAGCAAATTAAAATTTTTTACATGCAGAGTTAATAGTAAATCAATAAAGACAAATGAGTAGATATATGGAGAAAGAATCTAGTTAATTTACAGAAAAAGAAAAAAATGGACATTACTACAAATTTTCAAAATATCTATTTTTTACTTCTGAATATTTAAATTATGAAGTCTTAAAATTTCAGAAGACAGAGGACAATCAATCTATTGGATGTGTAAAAGAATTTGTCACTCATAGAGAGATTTGACATGTAAATGTGCCTTTTCCTTTGAGAAATATACATGTTCAATTGATAATAAATCTATGTTCTTTAAATCAGCCTGACATTTTTTATTCCCTTTCACCATGCCCCCTGTTTGAATGTTTTGAATTACAAATGTGGTACTTCCAATAAAGTAAATATTTTTAGTGGTATTGAGGATGGCACATTTTTAAAAGATAGTTGTTACTGATTTTTCCCACATATCTCTTTGTAGCTACACAAATCACTCAGGAATTATGCTTTATGCATATTGAAAGTTTGGTTCTCTGTTTACTTCAGTAAGCATGGAAATGAAGTACACAATCCTGCCACGTTAATGGCAGCAGAACCAGATTTCTGGAGAGTGTCCAAATGAAAAGTAAACATAACAAGCAGAAACATCAACATTATTGCCACTTACAAAAACAAAAAGAATATGTTATTTGCATTTAAATGTGGATATAATGATTCACTTTCAGAGTAAATCTTGCCATTTTCTCGAATGGAGAATTTTACATTACACATGAGAAAGCTCTATTTTGCTTTTTTCCACTTTGATGAGTATATAACTATGCAAAAAGCTTTTACCTTTCCTAATAGTTACTTGTTGCTTTTTTTTAAACAAAATATTTCCAACCACAGTATATTTTTATGTAACATCAAGTGTACAAGCATATGTGTGCATTGTGTTTATTTAACACACTGTATTTCAGCAACAAAAGATGTAGCTGATAAAACAGGCCTATTGGTCTCTGCTGTTTCCTTTTTGCCTCCAAGGATTTAATCATCAGGATAAACAGATCCCGCGCTTCAGAAATTATTTTATTTCTTCAGTAAAAATATAACGTTTTTTTACTTGGGAATTTTGTTTGTATCTTTTATTGTTTCTCGGCATCATAGGCAATAGTAGAACACAGAGGCCCATCATGACTTTCCTTAAGCTCGCACTGATTTTTGGTGAAGATGCGTTAGGTGCTGGTTTATACCCTGAATTTCAGCAGGAGCACTCATAAATTTTGAACGCATCTTCTTTGTGAAAAATAAAATAAAAATAATAAATGACAGTCTCTATAATCACTTAACCAAAACATTGTTAGGAAAAGGTTTCATCCATGAAAATTATAACAAAGATTTTGATGGAAGACATAGGCTTTGAATAAACTTTGACAGAAATATGTATTTGTGATTGAAAAATGCATTCAACTGTGAACCATTTTAATAAATTTGTTTCTTGTCAGCAATAAAAATAGTTCCAAGAAAACTATCTCACACTTTAGATTATTAACATTCATATTGAATTACAATGTTAAAGAAATGGAAACAACTTCAGTGCAATTTTTAGAAATTTCATGTTTTATTTTTTACCAAAATTTAGATTACTATGTAAGAATATGCAGAAATATAGGCTTCAAGCACTTTTTCTAAAATAATGAAAAATGATGAATTATGATAAGTAGTATCTTTTCCTCTCTGTATGGTGGTATTGAAAGAGAATAAGCATTAATATCCGAAGGCATCCTTTGTATGAAATAGATCAACTTCTTTCCTAGGCACCATCTTTGGGAGAACTAAGAAAATAGTCAAACATATTGTTTCCTGTGTTTTGTGGTCCAGATAAGATTGAGATTGTATATATATACCATGTATCACACATAGGCACATATCACATAGATAATGCACAAATTACACATATGTAATGTATGCACAAACATATGGGTACACATATGCGTATGTATCCACATGCATATGAATATAAATATGCACATAAAAATGTGCTTACATGCATATACCTTATGGTACATGCATTCATGCGTATACTTAATAGATTATGGAGACAGAATAGTAGTCATGCTTCAAGTAAAAATAGCTGTATACTGGTAGTTTCGGGACCTAAAGAAGTGTAGTAACATATTCTCTCAGGACAACAGTTGTGACTGGTATCAATTACATATAAATGAGCCATGTTGCTTTCAGCCAGTTGAAAAATTCCTTTAACATATGGTGAATTCTAAAGTTTATTGGGTTGTTTACTGAAGCTAAGAATAATCCACAAAATGGGCATTATTTCTTTATGGTGTCAGCTCTAATGCATAGTGTAGATTGATTGATTTACCCCCTGATACCCAGAAACTAGACAATCATAAATGGTGAGTGATAGTTTCAGTGTCATAGATGGGATGTTAGAAAGTGGCTTTGGATGCTGTTTGGGAAATAGAGTGGCTGAGCCTTTAAGGATGAAGCATGTGGTGAGCAAGTTAGGAGAAGTTGAGACTGAGGATGTCTACACTGTCTTTGTCATTCTGTATAATGACTACAATAATCATCTGCTTCATTGGCCAAAGCATTTCTATTTTCCTAATCAGTTATGTCAACTAATACCCCACAAAACAAATACTTTACATATACTAAAAGTGAACCTTCTAGCATTTGACTTAGACGATGGATTTTAGAAGATTTGGATTTTTAAAATACTATAGAATATTCAGAAACATGTGCCACTATAATTAGCAGATTTTTCTCGTACACTTAGACATGCCATAATTATTTAAATTTGAAAGAAATTTAAAATGTATTTACTGAAAAATCTATAATTTTAACTTGCCAGAATGCTTTTTCAAAAGCATTCAGAGTTGCTGAAAGATGATTTTCTGTAAGTTGTTTTGCTGTTCAATTTATTCTACCACCTGTTATTGTTCTCCCTGGATTTTCTAGAAGTCATTTTTGGACCATTTGATAGTTCTATAAAAAGAGCCGCACTTTCTATCGTATAATAGACTCTGGGTTTGACAGTTTAACAAATACACACTGAGAGTCCACTGTGTGCCAAGAGCAATGATATTTATTTTTCCAAGGGAAATACTTAAGCTAGGGTGTATGTATCTCTCCATCTGTTTATTTAGGAGTATGTTTCTTTGTTACCATGATTATGTTCATAATATTCCTTTTAAATAATAGGCTCCAGGAAAACAAGAATTTTGTCCCTGGCTTTATTGTGCTTTTGGGTATATTTTAGGGTAATTTAATAAATATAAATTATTTTTGAAAAGTCTTTTGTTATGAATTACTGTCTTAATATAGCTTTTTTTTGAATAGAAAATTATAAATTTCTAAATTTAGTCAGCCATGTCAGTAAATGTTTTTCTATTGTATAAAGCACTATATCTGGTAGAATTCTTGTTTGTAAAATCTGTTTCTCACTGTGGAATTTTGTTAATTTGTGTTTTTCAGTCTCCTTAACAACCACCAAATCACAAAGATATCCAGAAATGCTTTTGAAGGACTTGAAAATTTGTTATATCTATGAGTTTCAAGAAAGGTCAACAATAACTTATAATATTGATAGATTATTTTGGCCTTTATGTTGATTCAACTAAAGTAATTCCTCATCTTCTTGAAAAGCACTATCAACTTTTGCATGAAACTCACATTTTAAACAAAGTCAATTGTTGCTTCAAATAGATGCTTCATCAGAAAATATTCAAATATTTATGCACATATCTATCTTTACCCCTGCAACAAAAATTCTAAATTAGAGAAAAATACCAACAAAACAGAGTTTGTTCAACTTTCACTTTCAAATCTAATTAATCAATAATTGTAAAATCTATAGATCCAAAAGAAGCTTTACATCAACTCAGCCATCCAACACCTTCTATAGCCAATGATCAAATATAATTAGGAACTAATGAACTTGGGTAAGAACCAAATTTTGGAGACTTGGATCAACAGTGTGGGGGTGAGGGCAGAGAGACTGCCTTCCACTGTCATGGTTTGGTGGAACTGGAGAATCACCAGGACAGCCAGACAGGACTCCAGTCAAAGGCTAGCCAGAGCCCTGTGGTGGGGGCAGTCCCCGGAGGAAGTGCTCCTTGTCTGTAAGTGAGCAGTCTGGCCAAGACAGAGGTATGGGTAGAAACACTTGGCTTCCTTGCACAACCAAAAGAAGGATAACAGCAATTTAAAAACAAAAAACAACCACAAGTACCAGAAATCCAAACTGCATGGAATTCTGACAACTAAGAAGCTAGAGAAACATTTATCCAGACTGGTAGGAGGGGCAGAGATGGGCTAAAAAACTTCCTGAACTGTAATAGCATAATCAATAAAATATACTAAAATAAAAGTAAAAAGTACATTAGAAAAAAGAAAAAAAACAAATTTTGGAAAAATTAGCTCACCAAAATAACATTTATAAATGTTGTTCATTGTTTTTCTGGGTGATTTTTTTTAACTGTCTTGTCTGAGCTTTAATGTCATTCCTCTAGGACTAATGCTAGGTCAAGTAAACCTGTCCTCTTTTTTCTCTATCATGATGCTCTGTTTATTTCATTATTTTTTAAGTTTCCATGGATTCTATGAAGGCAAGTGGCCAAACTCCTCTTATTTATCACATGGTCCAGCATTTAGATGTAGTAACTGCTCATTAAATATTTGTTGAATAAATAAGGCAACATAAGGCACTCAATAAATATTTGATATTTGTTTTATTAATATTCTTAGTTATGTTGAGTTCATTAGTTTTTGAGCAGATTGATAACACAATTAAATGCCTCAGCTTTTTCAGGAATATGAATCAATCTATTATTTATTTTGTGTTTTTTTGCAAGGACTTCAGTTGTTTATATTACAGAAGGTAGTTATAGTGCAAGTCTAATCAAGAGGCTAGTTTTCATTAGACTAGGCATGCCTCAGAAATGCTGTTTTGCCCCTCTGAACACAAAGGAGAACACATATTTTTCTCTAAAGCAAATGCATTTCTGAACTCTTCTGCAATTCTAACATATTTTGGTCCAAAACATATCATTGTTGGGAACTGCCCTGCCTGGTTTCAGAAGCTGTAAACCCCCATGGGTAAGGCTGAGTCACAGACCTTGGGACCATAAGCCATTAAGGAGACAAAGCTTATTTCCCTGGCAGGGGCGCCGCCTCTGCCCACTTTACTTCACCCTGCTTGGCCCTGAGCCTGACTAGTTAGCCAATGACGGGTAAGATTCCTTAAGGGAGGGACAACCTAAGACAGGCATGGTCACAAAGAGGCCCTCAGGGAAGGACTTGGGGGGGCTGTAGAAAAAAGGGGGTGATGTACCCTCGCCCCTCAGCTTTGACATAGCCTGAGTCCTCATTCTGTCTGCAAGAAGTCTCCTAATCTCTTGGCTGCCTTACTTCCCCTGCCTGACTTAAGCCTGAAACAATGACAGAGGGAGGTGCAGTCCTGTGCTGGAAAGTCTGGATTCCCCAGGGGCCATCAGGCCTAAGAAAGAATACATAAAGCATTGTGAAACCTGCTTTGCTAAGAATGCCCTCAGTTTTCTGTTAAGGGTTTAAGCATGAAATGAGTTTGTTTCCCAAAGTTTTATAGCCCTTTAGCTAACTGACCCTGACTCACAATAAGCCCTCAGAGTTCTTTGTATATTATCTATTATTTGATCCTTACTGCCTGACAATGATTGATGAGCTTTACCTGTATTCCTGTGCAAATTGAACCCAATAAAAGCCCATGGAGGAAAAGGCTGTTGGCCCTTCTCCTTGGAGAGATTGGCCATCTTTCCTCCCCAAGCAGATAATGTCTGGGTAGACTTATTCTTATCCGTGGTGGCCGGAGGGTCCTGCAGGTGGAGCACCCCCACAGTTGATTCCCTTGGACAAAAACAAATGGAAACATCTTAGGACAAATTTTGGTTTTAGAGTCACAAGTAAAAGTACTATTGTTTAAGAATATCTTTGGAAACTGTGGTTCATTTAAGATCAGCTGAATTTGCCCTCACCGGTGTTTCTCAGTTGATTGGGCATCATCCACACAGCAAAATGTCACCAGTGCAATTCTCAGTGGGGCTCTTGCCTAGTTTGTGGGTTTGGCTTGATTCAATCCTTGGTTAAGTGTGTACGAGAGGCAACCAATTGATGTTTCTCTTTCACATCAATGTTTCTCTACCTCTTCTTCTCCCTCCCTCCCCCTCTTTCTATAAATAAAAATTTTAAAAAAGATTAGCTGAATTTTAGAGCTGAGATACCTTTGAAAAACTGAGGCCAACATTTTCTTTTTCTCAGTTTAGCAGACCAGTAACTGCTAAGCATAGCATACCCTGTATTCATTATTGTTAACCACTATTTCTAACTATTAGAAATAGTGTAATGGTATACTTGAAAATGAAATGTATTTATTGAGCAACATCTTAACATATACAAAGTGGTAATTATATCATCATTTATGAGCACTGAATGATTTTTAAAAATTATTCATAGGGCAAAAACTGTTGCATATCTGTGCATGTTAGAGATGAATTCAGCATGATTTGAAAGCATTTAAAGGGGAAATTTACTCCACATTCAAATCCATGATTCTGTTTCTGGGTATGGTTCCCATTTCCAAAGTTTAGTTTTTTCTCTGCATTGTAGCTTCTCCCTGCCCTTCTAGCCCAGCTCTTGGAGTCATTGTCCTCATGAACTCCTATCACTGAATGCTACTTCCTCTGCAGAAAACTTGCCTTCTTAGATCTTGGAAAAATGTATCATTTGCAATTGTGTGTTTAGCACTGGCCTTTTCCATCACTCTCCAGTCTCAGAATTTATTTGGAGTCTTCCCCATTTCTTTTGCAACCTATAGTTAAAAATGTCTTCTTGTGGAAATATTGGGCAAATGAATGTGATTGAAGAATCTGACCTCTAATGGTGTAAACTTGAGGAACACAGCTCACTTCTCTGGCCACTCTTTTAACCCTCTTTGAGGATTACTGACAATCTAACAAAATGAGTGGGTTTCTTCTTCACTCTAGCAGTGAGCTTTTGCTGTGTACTAAACTATTCCAGAACTTAGTGACAAAGCAATAAAGAGTTACTATTTGTCACAAATGATTTATGGGTTGACTAGGCAGTTTGTCTGGTTTAGGCTGGCTCAGTTGGGGCTGGAAGGTCTAGGATCGCTTCACTCACATATCTGGCAATTGCGCAGTATCAGTGAAGATAGCTTTCTCCTCCACGTGAACTCTCTTTCTCTAGCAAGTGAAATTTTGCTTGTTCATAAAGTGATCTTATTCTTAGTGCCATCAAGGATGAATGTCTCATGCCTTACTTGGGTCATGTTTGCTAGTGCCTCATTTCCCAAGTCAAGTCACATGGCCAAGATCTGATTCAAGCAAACATTGGAGTAATAGATTCCAATCTCCAGGTAGGAAAAGTAGCATAATGACATTTCAAAGGATATGAACCTAGAGGAGAGAAACTTGTGACCATTTCTATAATCTATCACATTCACTGAAGGATTGGGAAATTCCAAGAGTGGTTGCAATCATGATCAGTCACATCCTGGGTTAGTCACCAGGATAGATGTACGCAATGGATACCATATTCACAAAGGGAGAAGAGGTCTTGTCTACTTGGGGAAACGAGGCAGGTTAGACTTGATGAAAGGAAAAAGGCTTCAGCTTAACCTTCAGAGAAGATGTGTTAGAAAAGGCAAGGCATGGTCTGGTATTTTCCCAAAATTATAAGTATCTTTTAATGACTAGATTGTAGGGTCCAAATAGAACGTGATGAGAGATAGGGCTAGTGAGTTTGATAAAGGTCAAATAATTGGGAGGGTTTTGTGCCAAGCTCTCTGTCTCCACTTATTAACCTCTTATTTATTTCTACTCACCCCAAATCAGCCTCCATTCTTATGACTCCACTTGAAGTTCTCTGACAAAGGACACTTATGTTGCTGAACATATTAAAAACATTCTGTTACATACTGTGTTAAATTATGTCTAGTGGTTTCCTTTGTTTGCCACTCATCTTTTTGGAAATTTCTTCGGTGTTAGTGACACATCATGTTCCTGGTTTTCCCTTTGTTGTTCTGCCTGCTGCTCAGACTCCTTCACCTAGAGCTCTACCACAGGCATTGTCATTTTTCATTCTTTATACCTCTCTGTGGTTGAACATACCTGCTTTCATGGTATAAGTATCAGTTTTTATGTACATGCTACTGGCTCACAAATATTTACTTTTAGCCTAAATTGCTTTGATGTTTCAAAGTCTACACACACATACATATTTGTTTACTCAATATTTCCACTGATGTGTCCCATGTGAGCTTCAAACTCAACATGACTTAAACTGATTATCTTTCTTCATTAAAAGCTGCTCTTTATTTTCCGTTCAAAAATACTTCTTATTTTGATAAATGATGACAGGCTCATACAATCATTGAAACTAAATATTCTTGCAACATACTGGCTTTCTCCCAATTCCTCACTCACTATATAGTTAGTTGAAAAGTCCTATAGATTCTACCTGTACATTGTTCATAGCTTTCCCTCCTATTTATTATACTGTGCTGACTTCAATTTTAACCTTGTTAGCCATCACACTGACTGTAAGGAAACCTCGTTTCTCTCTTAAAGCCTTTCCTCCTCTAACTCTCTGGAGGACAGCCAGTTCTGTTAAAAAAAGAAAACAAAACAAAACAAAATGTCAGTCATGCCATTCTCTAAGTGTTCTTCAATGGTTCTCCGTCACTGTTTGGATGCACCATAGGTAAGATTTGACTTCATTTACATTTTCACATTTCTTGACAATCACCTCCTTAACTGTGCTACCAAGTTCCTGATGGGTGAAAGTTGATGCCTTCCTGAATAGCCGCTTTCAGATCCTCTCTGGGTTACTGGATTATAGAAGAGAATTGTGTTTTCCAGTGAATCTTTCCTGCTCTGACTTTGATACTCAGATCATGTCACAGATCTATTGCTCATTATCAGCTACACCATATATCACAATACACAATATCAGTAATCTGTGCAACACACCTGTAAAGTTTAATAGATGGGAAAAATGAACTCAGAGTAATTAACTTTACAGGGACACAAATGTGGAAATGCTCTTGACTTCTAAGAATAAATTGGAGAACTGAAGGGAAAAACAGAGACTGGGGTGGAGAGGAGTAACACAGATCTCTACCTTGTGTGAGACGGAGTGCCCTAGTTTACTGAGTGAGTTGTCATTTACTTAGATAGCTGCATCAAACTATCAGAAGTTAATGAGAACAAGCATCAACATAATGTAACTCTGAATCTATTTTCATCATTTCTGATTATCATCTAATTCTCATAGAGGTTTACTTTCAGGGAAAGAATATACTGGCTAGCTAGCTGATAAGAGTAGTATGATCTTCAAGAAATTCAAATTATTTCTATTTTCTTATGAGTTTGGCTTGGGTGGATCAGTTTCCAAAGGCATAAAATATATTTGGGTTCTCCGACCAAATCCATTTTATAGGCCAAGGTGAGGAACCAAGGTAGTGACCGCTGGGAGAGTAATGCCTTCTGGGAGATCCTCTTTGGGCCATTAGTTCAGCTTCCCTCCACAACATCCGCTTTCCCCCTCTATGCTGGCAACTATATTCTGTACAGAATTTATAATTCAGAACTATAAAATTTTGCTTTATAGTTTTGAACTATAAAAACTTTGCATATTTTGGCTAGGAAATTTTAGTTTTTATTTATCTGTCTATTGTTCCATCTACTCATTCATCCAACCATCCAGGATTCTACACATTTAACATCTATTCACCCATCCATCAATCATGTAATAAACACCTACTACATACCAAGTATTGTATTGGTCCTATAAAACTGTGGTGAGCAAAAAAGAAATGATTGTTGCAATTACTGAGCCTATAGACTGATTGAGCAGATGGACATTATTTGAGAATTTTCTTTCTTAATATTTTAATTATAGATTACCATACCCTGTGTATTTGGAATCAGCGATGTCCAAAATGAGGTTCAGGAAATCTGAGAAGGGATGTTTCAATTTGACCCAAACTCTCTGATGTTTAATTTTATGCTTTCATGAATTTCCAAAAAAGACTTCACTTTTTTTCTGGCATATATGAATTTATGAAGCAGTTTGGTGATATAAGCTCAACCTTATACAGGAAAAGGGCCAGAAAGACTGTTTTCTTAGTCAGAATGACCCATGGGTACAAGAATTCTTTTTTGTCCAGAGATTTCCCTCACTCTTTTTTCCTTCCTGATTTCTATTTGACTTCAGACCTTTTGAGACCATGTTTCCCAAATCCACCACATTACTGTCTCTGACCTACTATTCACTTGGGCAGTGTTTGCAGTAAATAACTTCCAGGTTGGAAAAAGAGGAGGGAGGAGTGGATTCAGTATTGCTTTGAATTGTGTATTTGCTAATAATGCAAAAACTGTCTTTGGAATTTGAGTTCCATTAAAAATGCATTTAATGAACATCCAACAATTCAGTTATCTATGTACCTTTTTATTTTTAAATATTTTATTTATTTAAAAATTATTTCATTGTTGTTCAATTACAGTCATCTCCATTTTTGCCCCATTACTCTCCCCTGCTATGCCCACCCCCAACCACATTCAGATTTTTTTCAATTAGAAGTTCTCCTCACATTTGATATAATTTCTGAGCTGCAATTAGCAAGTACGTATCAAGGAATTTATTAAATACTTTTGCTTTTCAGGTAAAATATAGCATAGTCCCTGGAATCCAGAAGTATTAAATAAATGATCATTAAGTTTATCTATATTTTTAGTTTGTAAAATGGATGACTTAGAAAAAACACAATATTCAAAAGTTTGATGGATAGGTGTGTAAAACAAATTGGGACTTAGATTAATTTCCAGAAAGAATGATTTCAGTTAAGTTATTCACTCATTCATTCAACAAACTTTTTTATTATGTATTTTTAATAGAAGTTATTAGGGTAACATTGGTTAATGAAATTATATAGGCTTCAGGTGTACAATTCTATAATACATCATCAGTTTATTGTATTGCATGCTCACCACTCCAAGTCAAGTCTCCTTGCATTCCCATTTATTCCCCCTTTACCCTGTTTTATCTCCACCCATTCCGGTTTCCCTCTGGTAGTCACCATACTGTTGTCTGACTGTGTCTACAAGGTTTCTTTTCTATGCTTAATCCCTTTACCTTTTTCACCCAGCCCCCCGACCCTCCTCCCCCTGACAGCTGTCAGTCTGTTCTCTGTATCTATGAGTCTGTTTCTATT
This sequence comes from Desmodus rotundus, assembly GCF_022682495.2. NCBI lineage: Eukaryota > Metazoa > Chordata > Mammalia > Chiroptera > Phyllostomidae > Desmodus > Desmodus rotundus. Next base: position 50,179,196 of record NC_071394.1, on the reverse strand, counting down.
TTGTTAGTTTATTTTGTTCATTAGATTCCACATATAAGTGAAATCATACAGTACTTCTCTTTCTTTGACTGGCTTATTTCACTTACATAATGAAACAGGGTGCAGCCAAGAGGAGGGCCCCAGATAGAGATTTGTAATGGGGTCCAGAACTCAAGGTGTCCAGGAAATATTAGAAAAATATATATAGGATGCCCTCACCTCCACAGGCCTGAGCTGGGGGATAGGACACATGGTGCAGGGCCATTCAGAGCTGTTTTGTATAGCAACAGCTTTGCACCTTGCCCCTGGCATGGTCATTTAACATATATATAACCTTTAACTGGTTTCATAGATATGTTAAATAGCTGTGGCCATGCTTTGAGCCAGGGGGATGGGAATGACTTCCACCCAAGATGTAACTGGGAAGCAACTCCCCCTGGTTACAGGGCCTGCATGAGAGCTTGGAGATGATTGGCTCCATGCCATAGGGCCACACCTGCCCAGACTTACTATGGCAGCCCAGTAAAGCTGGAAGAATATGGGAATGCTGGCAGGTGTAACTGATTGTAGGAGGAGCCAGAAATGGGGCTGCAGAGGAAGACGGGCGCTGGGATTTAAACCCAGGCGTGGCAGCCATAGAAAGAGAGGACCACCCGCTTTTGGGGAAGAAGGGGGAGGATCGTGAAGCTTTGGCGAAGTGAATAGAGAGGACCCTGCAGTTTTGGAGGAGAGGGACGAGGACCATGTGGCTTTGGAGTGCTCCTTTTTGCCACGTGGCTTAGGCAGCAGGAGAGACTTTGCCAGGAAGAAAAGGGAAGAAAGGACTCATGCTGGTGGGCCTTGAGAAGGTGCCATGTGGCTTTGGATTAACTGGAGATTGCAGCAGCCACACAGTTGATGGTGCCGGGAGCCTGAATCACAGACTTCTACTTCTTTTCCTGAGACATGTTACCCCGGACTGGCCAGAGGGAGAGGGAAGGACTGTCCATCTGTGAGTATTCTAGAGGACTTTAGTATCTTAATGAAGACATTAAGTCATTACTCTAAGTCTGTGTAACTTTTAAATAAATAATTTCTTTCCTTTTCACCAGTCTCTGGCATTGAGAGACGTCTTTCTTCTGGCGGTGGGCATTTCAAACCTAGTAGGTGTGTGTTTGTGCATGTGTGTGTGTGGGGGAACCTCCAGAGAGAGAAAGGGGGGATCCTTTCTGTAATAATATATCGTGAACCACCCCCATCCTGTTCTGTAACAATAATATTCTCGAATCCATCCATGCTGCAGCAAAGAATAAGATTTCCTTCCTTTAAAGGCTGAATAGTGTAAATGTACCAATGTTTTATCCACCCACTTACTGATGGGCACTTTAGCTGCTTCCAAATCTTGGCTGTAAAAATGCTGCAATGAACATAGAGGTGCATATATTCATTTAAATTAGTGTTTCAGTTTTCTTCAGGTGTATTTCCAGAAGTGCAATCACTTTGTCATAAGGCAGTTCAACTTTTAATTTTTTGAGGAAATTCCATACTGCTTTCCTCAGTGGCTGCACAAATCTGCATTCTCAGCAACAGTGCATGAAGTTTCTTTTCTTTACATCCTCACCAACCTTTTGTTTGTTGACTTATTGATGACAGCCATTCTTACAGGTGTGAGGTGATATTTCACTGTGGCTTTAATTTGCCACAGTGAAATATCTGATGATATTGAACATCTTTTCATATCTATTGGTGATATTGAACATCTTCTCATATCTATGGCCATCTGTAAGTCCACTTTGAAGAAGTTTCTATGCAGGTCCTTTGCCCATTAAAAAAATTTTTTTGGTGTTGAGTTGTAAAATGTTTTTATATATTTTGGATATTAACCCCTTATCAAATGTATCATTGGCAAATACATTCTGCCATTCATTGGGTTGTTTTTTCATTTTGTTGAAGGTTTTCTTTGCTGTGTCCTATTTGTTTATTTTTTCATTGTTTCCCTTTCCCAAGGAGATATATCATAAAAAAGTATTATTATGAGAAATGTCTGAGATTTTACTGGCTATGTTTTCTTATAGGATTTTTATGGTTTTTAGAAAAACATTTAAGTCTTTAATGAATTTTGAGTTTTTTTCTTGTGTATGGTGTAAGAAGGTGGTTTAGTTTCTTTTTTTTTGCACCTATCTGTTCAATTATCTCAACACCATTAATTAAATAAACTATCATTACCCTATTGCACATTCTTGCCTCCTTAATAAAATATTAATTGACCATAAAAACATGGGCTTAATTCTTGGATCTCTATTATGTTCTGTTGATCTATATGTCTGTTTTTATACCATACCATCCTGTTTTGATTACTATGGCCTTGAAGTGTAGTTTTATATCAGATGGGGTGATTCCTCCAACTTTGTTTTTCTTTCTGAAGATTGCTGTGGCTATTTGGGGTCTTTTTTGGTTCCATCTAAATTTTTGCAATATTTGTTATAGCTCTGTGAAACTATATCAATTTTATGTTGATAGGAATTGCATTGAATCTATAGATAGCTTTGGTTAATATGAATGTTTTGTTAATGTTAATTATTAATATAGCAATAAACATAGTATAATGTTTCACTTATTTATTTCATCTTTGTCAATTTCTTTCTTTTTTAAAATTTCTTTTGTTGGTGTCTTATAATTTCCTGCGTACTTTTAATGTTTTTCTTCAGTGTGCTGCTTTTTAACAAAAGGAAGAAATAGCTAATAATCACGACTCAATAAGTAATAACATTTCTTTATTTTTATTATGGTTAAATATACATACATAAAATTTACCATTTTAATCATTTTTAGTTGTTCAATTCAGTGACATTATGCACATTCACAATGTTATGCAACCATAACAATTATTCATTTCTAGAACTTTTTCATTATCACCAATAAAAACTCGGTATCCAATAAACAATAAATTTCCATTGCTCTCTTGCATCAGCCCTTGGTAGTTCTATTCTACTTGATGTCCATGAATTGGCCTATTAAAAGCAGCTCATATAAGTGGAATAATTCAATATTTGTCTTTTTTGTTTGGCTTATTTCAATTAGCATGTTTTTCAAGTTCCATCTGTGTTATAACATGTATCCAAACACCATTTCTTTTCAAGTTTTCAATAACATTTTATTGTATGGTTATACCACTTTTTGTTATCTAGTCATCTGTTGATGGAAATTTAGGTTGTTTCCACTTTTTGCCTATTTGAATAATGCTACTATGAATATTACTATATGTTATGTTGGTCCATGCTTTAAATTTTTTAGGTATGTTATAGAAATGAAATGCAATTTTTCATGCAATAGTTTACTGATGTATTACTTTCATTAATTTATATATTCATTCAATATTCTGTTGAATCCTTACAATGGACCTATGATTTGGCTTATTATATACTAACTACAGAAATAAAGAACATATGTCTTTATTGGAATAATAACCCTATTCCTTCCTCAAATGGCTAATGATTAATATTAAAGCTGTATTACTTTTAAGTAAAGAAAAAGTGTATTTGTCTTCATAGAAACATATCCAATTGCCAAGTTTGCTTTAAAAATGTGTGTATCTCTGTCTTAGTTTTCTCTCAAAATTTTAATTTGAATAGTTGTAAGAAACAGAAAAGTTGTTAAACACCTATATACCATTCCTCTAATAAAATTAATTCAAATTAATTAAATTTTCAACTTTTAATTTACCTGTTTTTATGCATAATACATTTTACTAAACCATATGAAAATGTGTAGCACACATGGCACAAGTCATCCTTTGGCACTGAGTAACTATTTACCTCAGTTCACACTACTTGATATGTCTTGTCAACAAATAGAAAATAATTATACATATATGTTAGGCATTAATACAGTTATATTAATAATGTGCAAATGGTCTCAGTATAACAATTAAAATGACACTATTTGAATGTGATAAAAAATCAACTATAGTTGTCTACAAGAAACCCACGTTAAATATAAAAATTTAATATTTAGATTAAATATTTAACATTAATATTTTGATTAAAAGTAAAGTGATAAAAAGATGTACCATGCTAACATATATCTAAAGAGAAATAGGATAGCTATATTAATTTTGGATAAAGCAGACTTCAGAACAAGAAAAATTATAAAGGATAAATGGAATAATTACATAATGATAAATAAGGGTAATTCTTCAAGAAGACATAATTTTTTATGTGTATGCACCTAACAATAGAGCATTATATTTTGAGGCAAAAACCTGTAGACCTGAAAAGAGAAACAAACTAATTAAATTTGGAGACTTCAACACCTGTCTGTAAGTAACTGACAGATTCAGCAGTAAGAAAATTAGTAAGGACATAAATGAACTGAATAGCATTATCACTTAATGAACTTAGAGATCCAAGATGGCAGAGAAGTAAGTGGAAGCTACACTAACCTCCTCCCAGGACCAATCTGGAATTACAACTAAATTGTAAAGACATAGTGAGTAACTGACTGAACAATAGCTGGATAAAAACCTTATAAACAACGATAGACAAAAGAAACCACTTCACCACTACAAGACTGGTAGGGAGTGCAGATGAGGTGCAAGAGGGCTATCTGGGCTACCACAGGTGGCAGCTGAAGCTCTGGAGGGTTATTTCAGTGGACAGGAAAGTCCACTGAGAAGAGTGGGGTCTAAACCCCAAGATGGGCTCCCCAGCCTACAGCATCAGAGCTGGAAAGGAACCCAAATAACATCCAGCTGTGAAAAGCAGCAGGGTTTTTGTCTACCAGGGAAAGATGGATGGCTGGTCTCTTAAAGGGCCAACACACAAATTTTCCTTTGCAATCACTTACTCTGAGCTTCAGCAGATGGAGGGCAGAGTGGACTAGAGACACTTGCTGAGACTCTGAGGTTGGTGGCTCTGAGGAGAGAACTGAAGAAATAGCCACCAGGATCCTTGTGCTGAGATTCCCCATATTGCAGAAGCCACTTTTGTCAGGCAGAACACTCCTCCCCAAGTGGCATCAGCCTGAGCAGAAGCAATAGGCCCACCCACAGGAATTATTCTGCCCCACCCTGTGGAGCTTCTGATTACAGCTTGCTTAGTTCAGCAACAGATCAGCTTAATAATGGATTAGTTTAACAACTAAGGCAGAAAATACAAAGCAACCAAAATTTGAAGACAAAAAAACAGACCCCACATGAAAGTAAAAGAGAATTCTCCAAAAGCACTAGATGAAATGGAGGCAAGCATTTATGAGATAGAGAGTTTAGAGTAATGATTATAAGGATACTCAACAGAATGAAAAAAAGCATAGAAACCGTAAAACAGGACTAATCAGAAATAAAGAATGCAATATCTGAAATAAATAATATACTGGAAAGAATAAATAGTAGGTTAGATGAAGCAGAGGATTGAATCAGTGTTTTGGAAGACAAGGTAGAAAAAAACACACAGGCAGAGCAGCAAGAGGAAACAAAGAAATTTTAAAAAATGAGGAGAACTTAAGAAACATTTTGGAAACATGAAGCATAACAACATCTGTATCATGGGAATACCAGAAGAAGAGAACAATCAAGGGATCGAGAACCTATTTGAAGAAATTTTCTGGTAAAAGAAAAAGACACACAAATCCAGGAAGCTCAGAGAGTTCCAAAAAAGTTGGATACAAAGAGGCCTACACTGAGACACATCACAATTAACATGACAAGGCTTAAAGAGAAGGAGAGAATCCTAAAAGCTTCAAGAGAAAAGGAGGTATTTACCTACAAGGGAGCCCCAATTAGAATGTTACCTGATTTCTCAACAGAAACATTTCAGGCCAGAAGGGAGTGGCATGAAATATTCAAGGTAGTGAAGAGCAAGGACCTACAACCAAGGCTACTTTACCTAGCAAGGCTATCATTTAAAATGGAAGGAGAGATAAGGAACTTTCTAGACAAGAAAAAGTTAAAGGAGTTTGTTAACACCAAACCAGTACTGCAACAAATGGTAAAGGGCTTGCTTCAAGAAGAAGAGAAGGAAAAGAGGGAGAAAGAAAGAAAAAAAAATAAACCCCAGGAAAACAGGCCAACAATAAAATTGCACTACATACACATGTATCAACAATCACCTTAATGTAAGTAGCTTAAATGCTTCAACCAAATGACATAGGGTAGCTGAATGGATAAGAAAACAAGACCCATATGTATGCTGTCTCTAAGAGATCCCTTGCAGATCAAAAGATACACACAGACTAAAAGTAAATGGTTGGAAGAAGATATTTCCTGTGAATGGAAGAGAAAAAAAATTGTGGTAGCTGTACTTATATCCAATAAAATAGACTTTAGAACCAAGGCTATAGTAAGAGACAGAAGTACACTACATAATGATAAAGGGAACAATCCAACAGGAGGATGAAACCCTAGTAAATATCTGCACACCCAATACAGGATCACCTAAATATGTAAAGCAAATCTTGGTGGACATAAAGAGAGAGATAAAGAGAAAATACAGTCATAGTCAGAGATTTTAACATCCCATGGACTTCAATGGATAGATCTCCTAGGCAGAAAATCAAGTAGAAGTCAGCATCCTTAAATGACACACTAGATAAAGTAGTTTACATCGATACCTTCAGAACATTTCACCTCAAAGCAGCAGAATACACACACTTTTCCATGTGCACATGGAATGTTGTCTAGGATAGATCACATGTTAGGACACAAAACAAGTCTCAATAAATTTAAGAAGATTGAAATCATATCAAGCATCTTCTTTGACCACAATGCTATGAAACTAGAAATCAATCACAAGATGAACTCTGAAAAACACACAAAGACATGGAAGCTAAATACCATGTTATTAAACAATGAAAGGGTCAACAATGAGATCAAGGAAGAAATCAAAAGATACTTTGAAATAAATGAAAATGAGCATACAACAATCCAAAATCTGTAGGACACTGGAAAAGTAATCCTAAGAGGAAAATTCATAGTATTACAGGTGTATCTCAAAAAAAAACAAGAAAAAGTTTAAGTAAGCAATCTAACTTTACACTAAAGAAATTGAAAAAGAACAAAAAACCCTGAAGTGAATATTATGAGTGAAATAATAAAGATCAGAGAAAAAATAAATGAAATAGAGTTTAAAAAATTATACAAAAGATCAATGAATCAAAATGCTGTGCCTCTGAAAAGATAAACAAGATTGACAAACCTTTAACCAGACTCACCAAGATAAGAAGAGAAAGTACCCAAATAAATAAAATCAGAAGTGAAAGAGGAAAAATAGCAACCAACACCAAAGAAATAGGAGGGACTATAAGAAAATATTATGAACAACTATATGCCCCAAAACTGGACAACCTGGACTAAATGGATAAATTTCTAGACACATACAATCTTTCAAAACTAAATCAGGAAGAATCAGAGAATCTGAATAGACAGATGATAACTAGTGAAATTGAAGCAGTAATAAAAAATCTCCCCAAAACAAAAGTCCTGGACCAGAAGACTTCACAGATGAATTTTACCAAACATTCTGAGAGGAACTAATACCTCTCATTCTCAAACTATTTCATAAGAGGAGTGAAGGCTTCCAAACTCATTTTACAAAGCCAGCATTATCCTAATTCCAAAACTAGCTAAAGACACTACAAAGAAAGAAAATAATAGGCCAATATCTCTGATGAACATTGATGCTAAAATCCTCAACAAAACATTAGCAGACTGAATACAGCAATGCATTAAAAAGATCATGTACCATTATCAAGTAGGATTTATTCTAGAAATGCAAGGTTGGTACAACATTCACAAATCTGTATATATGATTCAATGCATAAACAAAATGAAGGATAGAAACCACATGATCATATCAATAAATGCAAAAAAAAGCATTTGATAAAATCCAGCATCCATTTATGAGAAAAACTTTTAGCAAAGTGGAATGCGGAGAACATACCAAAACATAATAAAGGTGATATATGACGAACTTACTGCCAGCATCATACTCAGTGGACAAAAACTATAAATGTTCCCATTAAGATTAGGAAAAAGACAGGGGGTATCCATTTTCACCTTTCTTATTTAACATAGGACTGAAATTCCTAGCCACTGCAATCAGACAAGAAGAAGAAATGAAAGGCATCCAAATTGGAAAGGAGGTAGTAAAATTCTCTTTCTTTGCAGATGACATGACACTGTACATAGAGAACCACAAAGATTCCACCAAGAAACTACTAGAACTGATAAATGATTCAGCAAAATAGCAGGATACAAAATTAATATTCAGAAATCAGTTGCATTTTTATTTGCCAATAATAAACTAACAGAAAGGGAAATTTAGAAAACAATCCCATTTAGAATTGCTAAAAAAGAATAAAATACCTAGGAATAAACATAACCAAGGGTGTAAAAGACCTGTACTTGGAAAATTATAATACACTGAAGAAAGAAATTGAAGATACAAATAAGTGGAAGCACATATTGTGCTCATGGATAGTATGAATTAATATCATTAAAATGTCCATGCTACCCAAAGCAATCTATAGATTCAACACAATTCCATTCAAGATTCCAATGATGTATTTCACAGAACTAGAACAGATATTTCAAAAATTTCTAAGGAACCACAAAAGGCCTTGTATAGCATCAGCGATCCCAAGGAAGAAGGAAAAAAAGCACCTTCTCGTGGCCCACCAGCAAGACTCCTTTCACTCCTTTTCTCCCCAGCAAGGTCTCTCCTGCTTCCTAAGCCACATGGCTAGAGGGAGCACCCCGAATCTTCGTGGTCCCAACCTTGCATGGCTGCCGTGCCTGGGTTTAAATCCCAGCAGCAATCTTCCCCCTGAAGCCCCATTTCTGACTCCTCCCACAATCAGCTACTCCTGCCAGCATTCCCATGTTTTTCTAGCTTTTCTGGGCTGCCATAGTAAGTCTGGGCAGAAATGGACCCATAGTGTGGAGCGAATAATCTCCAAGCTCTCATGCAAGCACTGTAACCAGTGGGAGTTCCCTCCAGTTACATCATGGGTGGAAGTCACTCCCATCTTCCTGGCTCAAAGCATGGCCACAGCTATTTAACATATCTATGAAACCAGTTAAAGGTTATAGATATGTTAAATGACCATGCCTGAGGTTACTTGCAAAACTGTTGCTACACAGAACAACTCTCAATGGCCCTGCTCCATTTGTCTCATTCCACAGTTCAGACTTGTAGGGGTGAGGACATTATATATATATATCATATATATTTATATTTATATTTCCTCGACACCTGAGTTCTGGACCTCATTACAAATCCCTATTTGGGGACTCCCTGCCTGGCTTCACCCTGTTACACCTGTGTATTAGTCACTTGGTAGCATCTTGGTTTTGAGATTATCACATTATCACAGTGGTTGTGTTCAAGTAACCCTTGTTTTACTTATAGTATCCACCAAAGCACAAGAGTAGGATGCTGGCAATTCAGATATGTCAAAGAGAAGCCATAATGTGCTTCCTTTAAGTGAAAAGTTATGTTTGTATAGGAAAAATCATAATATATGTAAGGTTCAGTACTATTTACATTTCAGGCATACATTGGGGGTCTGAGAATGTACCCCCACAGATAAGAGGGGGATTACTGTAGAAGGCTTAAGGCAGAGTTCAAAATGATGTCTTAAAAATACTACTGGTTCTCATATCTCTTCACTAATTCACATGCAACCACATTTGAGAACTACCAGTGGCTTTTGAGGCCACAGTTCAATCAATGCTCCTTGTAAACCTGTTTGAAGACACATGGTCCCAGAATATTCTTTTTCTTACTATCCAAATATGTAACTATTTTTGAGACTCTGTGTCAAAGCAAGATGTCCCATAGTAACAAATAATGCTAAAGGAAAACAAAATCTCCTGTTGGACATAAATCCCCAACTGGCCCTCCTCTTTGAGAAACTACAGCAGTTCTAATTTGTGAGAAGAGCAAGTAGTTTGGAACTTCCCAAACGTCACTAAACAAGATTTAGAAAAGCAGTCTCTTTACATTCACATTCAGCTAGAACTGTATTTCTATGCTCCCTAAGTCATTTGAGGATGGATTACATCAGAATCACTGGGAAACTTGTAAAACAAGTGGTTTCTTAGACCTCACCCCAAGAGAATTGTGTGGAGCTGGATTTTGGGGGTGGGGGTAGGCTCAGGATTTGTTTTTAACAAACTACCAGGTGATTCGGATGCAATCAGAATAGCTGTGAATTGTAGCCTATGGAAAGGCACATTCCAAAGGAACTTGTTAGAAATTTTCAGGAATTCTGGTTGCCTCAAACTCCCAGAGGAACAATTAGAAAAGATCCAAGGTTTCACTTTTATAACATTTACAAAACCCATAAAGATTAGAGTTAAATAATTTTGCCACCCTATATCTTAAGAAAAAAATACAAAGAAAGTGCTCATACTTTAAATAAGTTGTTTCCATCAAATCGTAAGGTCAGATTGGATATATCATTACATTTGTGAACCCATTTACAGTATTCTTTCCTGTAGGTTTTCAGCAGCAGCCATGGGAGAACCAAAATGCATCTTGTGAATCTGTTAAAATGTGTTTATCGCCATTCAGATGATATCCCCATGGTGATATTTGCCAGCTTTGCAAATGTAACTCTCAATTCAATATATTCAGTATGATAGAATGGATTTTTGAAAATTGTTACAGTTGAAGTTTTTCTTAAAAATGTTGCTATTCAGTATATATGACCTCATTAGTCAGATTTTGTTTTTATAATCACTTTATGTTTTAGAGTCTAAAGTGGTGATTCTTAATATCTTGGATCAATAATCCCTTTGAGAATCTTACATGAGACTTTGAACTTTCTTATCCAGGCAGTTGAACATATTTGAATGAAATAAAAAATTTTATATAATTTTAGGGACTATTAACATGCAAATTCTCCTTAGATCAACACTGCAATTTAAAAAGTCATGATCTAAGTTGAGTTTATGTGTTTTTTTGGTACCTGAAAAAGAATAAAATTCATGCCTTTGATAAGCAAACCTTTAAATAACTCAAATCTCTGGAACAGCTGCAAGTAATTAAAAGATAGTTGAACATTTTTATTTGAAGCTTTGTAATGCCGCTTAAATGATGGACTGTTCTGTCATAAATTGAATAAAAATCAGGAAGTATGAATCAGTTGGCAGGAGGACAGAAAGATAGAACTCAGCTGGAATCCCAGCTCCTGACTTAATTAGTTGTGGGCCAGCAGGCAAGTTGCCTTCCCTCTGTTTCCAAATCTATAAAATGAAGATAGTTCTGCTATGAGGATTAAGATCTGCATCCAAAGAAACTAGTTTATTGATTAACACAAAATAGGCATTTTAGAATAGGTAATTGATAGCTGTGATTGTTATTAATTTATGAAACAAGTTTATAGACATTTGACTGATATGAGAACTTCCAGAACATGAGATCTAAACTCTCATTTACAAATGATAAAAGCAATTCCAAGGTAATTAAAGAACTTGTCTAAGATTAAAAGTTCATGTTATTATTGTTACAGCCTAGACCTCCTGACTTCTATCTACCTCATTGCACTTTTTAACCTTTGACACTTTACTGCTGGTTTCAAAAATGTCTGAAATTCCATAAACCTTAGGTTCCCCTGTCAGAATTTTAGTGTGAAATATGAGTTTCTCAATATAAAAAAGTCATGTCATGTAGTTACACTGCTATGAACTACAATTTGATATAATAAATAGAGGTATCACTCAATTATTAGTGTCTGCCACACTAATTAGATATTTGAAGAGATTTTTTTCTATTGATGACAAGCTGCAGGATATTTTTTAAGCTCAGATATATAGGATGCTTGTTGACTTTTAATAAATAGGACTCAAATGCTAGAAACCTTTTTACTTCCAAATTATTTCTATCTTCAAGGTGGCTTCTTAGTTTCAAAATGCTATTTACATTCATTTCTATAATAAACATGTTTTTATAAAACTCCAAAAAATATCTGGATTTTTTTTCTAGCAGGTTAATGTGTTAGGTTATAGTTTTAAAATATAATTAATCAATTAAATGTATTTTAAAAAATCATTGTTTCTGTCTACTTCTTCCCTTATTAATTTTGTTTTACATGACTAATGAACTATCCCTGTGAAAAGTGTGTTTCTTCATTTTTTTGTGTGATGTTTTAGGTAATTTTTACTACATTGCAGAATCAATACAAAAACCAGTTAAGTGTAAAATCTTGCCCTGGCTGGTATGGCTCAGTGGACTGACTACAGGCCTGCGAACCAAAGAACTGCAGGTTAGATTTCCAGTCAGGGCACATGCCTAGGTTGCAGGCCAGGTCCCCAGTTGGGGGTGCAAGAGACGCAACCACACACTGACATTTCTCTCCCTCTCTTTCTCCCTCCCTTTCCGTCTCTGTCTCTCTAAAAATAAATGAATAAAATCTTTTTAAAAAAACAATTAAGTGTAGAATCTTTAATAACAACAACAAACAAACCCTTATCAGATGGTTTATAAATATTAGCATATGAAAGCTTCTAATTACCATTTAAAATGCACATAATTCTCATTAGCAAATTCTTTGTATTTTCATAATAATTACTGGGCTTATTAATACTGAGCTGTGATGATGTTTAAAGCCATGGGGGAAAAAATCTACTTTCTGTTTCAAAAGCATGATTCCATGCTTATGTATATCACTATTTGAAGTTAATTTTTGGATACCAACATTGTAATCTTTAATCCTGGGATTTTTTAAAATTTTAATCATAGCTCTGAAAACCAATTTTATTTTAGTATATTTCTACAAAACTGAAGTAGAGCTTGAGGTGCCAAAGATATTTGTCTCTTTAAGATTTATTGACATTGCCTTATTTTTAATGATTCTATTGTACATGATCTTATTTGGGTTAAATTCCTTTTAGAGAAAGGCCGAATATATGATAAACACATTGCCTTGCATAGTAAAATATTGTAATGCCAGTTTCGCTACTGTTATGATTCTTTATAATGAGTATAAAAATATAATGAGTATGATTCTTTATGATGAGTATTTTCCTATAAACTTCAAGACAGCCTGTGATCAAACAAATGTAGAAATGGGAAGTGAGAGACGAAATATTGAAAAAGGATCTTTTAACCTTTGGTTATGTATTTTGCCTTGTATAATGTGCACTTTTTTGCCCAGATTTTTTAGAGAAAAATAAGGATGCACATTATACATGGGTAGCAATAATTCCATATCTATATTGGTGTTTTTCATTCTTTTATTTATGCTTATGCATTAAAAATATAATTCTAGAAAGCAATAATGATATCTGTATGCAAATAATACCCTGGAATATGATAATCAATTTTGTTAAAATTAAATTAAACAAATTTTGTTAAAAAATTATAACGAAATGTTTTTTTTCATGAAAGTTTGGGCCAAAAATGTGGGTGTGCATTATACGTGGCAAAATATGGTAACTGAAAATTTGATAAACTAACTTATTTAAAAACCACTTTATTAAGTTATGTTTGACATATGAACACTTCATATTTAATGTATATACCTTGATGAGTTTAAAAATAGGTATACACTTATGAATCCTTCACCACAATCTCTTCCATAAACATATCCCTCACGTCATAAAATTTCTCTCCACCTTCTTTATGTTCTTATGATGACAAGGTAATGTAAGAACAGTTAACATAAGATCTACCCACTTAGAAAAATCTTTAAGCATATAATATAGTATTAAGTCCAGACACCATAAAACTACTAAAAGAAAACACAGAGAAAATCCTCTTCAAATTGATGTTGGCATAATTCTCAGATATGAAATGAGGAACAAAAGCAAAAACTAAACAATTATAGCTACATTGAACTAAAAACCTTCTGCCTAGCAAAGAAAACCATCAACAAAAGGAAAGACAACCTATGTAATGGGAGGAAATATTTACAAACATATAGCTGATAAGTTCAAAATATATAGGGAAACTTTACAAATAAAAAAGCAAATAAACTGATTTTAAAAATAGGCGAAGGACTGGGACAGATAGTTCTCCAAAACGACTTATAAATGGCAAACATGTATATGAAAATGTGCTCCACATCAGTAATCATCCAGGAAATGCAAATCAAAACACAATGAGAAGTCCTGTTAGAATGCTTATTATCACTCTGCCCACCAGCAAAAAAAAAAGAAAAAAAAATAGCTGCCGGTAAGGATGTGGAGGAAAGGAAATTTGTACACCTTTGATGAGATTGTAAATTAGTGCAGCCACTACAGAAAAGAGTATGGGGGTTCCTCAAAAGATTTAAAATGGCCCTGGCTGGTGTGACTCAGTGGATTGACTGCCAGTTCAATTCCCAGTCAGGGCACATGCCTGGGTTGTGGGCCAGGTCTCCAGTAGGGGGCACATGAGAGGCAACAGCATATTGATGTTTCTCTTCTAAACGTTCTCCTTCCCTTCCCCTCCATCTAAAAATAGAACAAATAAAATCTTAAAAAAAGATTTAAAATAAACTTTCATATAATCAACCAGTTTCACTTCTTGGTATATCAAAAAGATACCTGCATTTCCATGTTTACTGCAGCATTCTTCATAATAGTTAAAATGTGGAAGCAATCTAGATGTCCAGCATCAGATAAATGGATAAAGAAAATGTGGTACATACATACAATGGAATGTTCTTCCGAACTTTAAAAAATCTTGCCAGTTGTGTATTTATGGGTGAATTTGGAGGCCATATGCTAAGTGAAATATGCCAGACACAGAAGGACAAATCCTACCTGGTACTGTTTCTAAGAGGATCAAGAACAAGCAAATTCTTAGAAGCATAGGGTAGAATAGGGATTGCCAGGGAATGAGGTAGGGGAAAATAGGGGGTATTAATTACACAGTAGAAAGTTTTAGTGATGCAAAATGAATAAAACCTAGAGACTTACTTTATAAAACTGTGACAAACCACATTCTACTTAAAGATAAATGTTTTCTTTATGCTGCCTTAAACTGTTTTCTATGTGTTGGCTACATAAAGAAAAATTTGTGATCAAACATAACAAAATCATACACTAAAACATAAATATCATCTGTGTTGGGAACCGCCCTGCCTGGTTTCAGAGGCTGTAACCCCTCATGGTTAAGGCTGAGTCAGAGTTGGGACCATAAGCCACTAAGGAGACAAAGCTTGTCTCCCTGGCAGAAGTGCCACCTCTGCCCACTTCACCCTGCTTGGCCCTGAGCTTGGCCAGTTAGCCAATGACGGGTAAGAATCCTCAAGGGAGGATCAACCTAAGACAGGCTCTGGTCACGAAAGAGGCCTGCAGGGAAGGACTCGGGGGGCTGTGGAAAAAGGGGGTGATGGACCCTCGCCCCTCGGCTTTGAAATAGCCCAAGTCCTCATTCTGTCTGCAAGAAGTCTCCTAATCTCTTGGCTGCCTTACTTCCCTTGCCTGATTTAAGCCTGAAGCAATAACAGAGGGCAGTGCAGTCCTGTGCTGGGAGGGGCGGATTCCCTGGGGAATCAGGCCTAACAAAAATACATACATTCCTGTGAAACCTACTTAATCTGTACCCTCAGTTTAAGAGATAAGGGTCCAGACCTGAGATGAGTCTGGCGCCTAAAGTTTTATGGCCCTCTAACTAATTGGCTGTAACTCAGAATAAGCCCTCAGAGTTCTCTGTAAATCTTGTATTTTTTAACCCTTACTGGCTGACAATGATTGATGAGCTTTATCTGTATTCCTATGTGAATGAACCTAATAAAAGCCCCTGGAGAGAGAGGCTCGGGGCCCTTCTCCCCCTGAGAGAAACGGCCACCTTTCCTCCCCAAGCAGATCATATCTTGGTAGTCTTTTTCTTAGGCCGTGGCGGAACCTGGGGGGCTGCGTTAAAGCCCCCCCGACACATCTGAAGCCTTAATGAGGTGTAGTTATTTCTGTTGAATAATGCGTTCTCCTATGGATTGTGTTCAAAGCAGTAGGTGGAGTAGGGAAGAGTAATTATCTTCATAAAAATTTTAACAATTGAATTTTACATAGGAAGATGGAATGATCATACATTAGGATAGCATATATTAAAATGAACTTATGAGGATATAATGAATTTTACCCAGTGTAAAGATCATGTTCTTAAGTATAATTTTCTATTTCACATCCAATATTCCTGGTTAAGGAGGATGGTGTCTTCAGAGCAGATTTCTGCTCTACAAATGAAACAGAGGATTCTAATGCTTACACCTTTCAAAAACAGAGGCACTGCTGTGCTCTTGGAAAGCCCAGTTTAATATTTCTCATATTATTAGTCAATCATTGTGTCAATGAAGTTTTTGTCTTGCCTCTTTAATAGGCACCAAATAACTCTTTTGTAAAAAATAATATTTTGTAGTCGTTTCTTATGTGACCATTGAACTAGAGCGATATTATCCATTTTAATTAGTCATTAGTGTTTAACCTATATTTCCTTTTCAATATAGTACTTTATATTTCTTATTTTTTCTTTTCTTTAGATGTTTACATATTTATAAATTGTATATTTCATCCAGAGTATCTTTATTAGGTAACAGCAGACTTTCATACCTTGTTAAACTGTTATATATTGCTCCAGCTCTTAAATCATCTACTGTAATTATGAAAAGAGGCAAGCTGTGATTCTGAGGACATAGGGTCTTAGATATTAGACTGAACTAAGTTTGATTTAATGGAAAATGTATTGCACTTATAAGCTATCTGATCTTGAGCATCTCACTTTACAATTGTAAACCTTAATTTCCTTTATTATTTTTAAAGGAGAATAATAAAGGCAATTTCCAGGCTAACTCTGAGATATAGGATACATATGTGAAATGCTTGGGAAGAGTAGATTTTGAAATAAAAATACCTATTATCTTTGTTACTGTATTTGTTACTATTTTATAATTATTATTTCACTAATTGCTTTCAGCACAACTTCTTTGAAGAATCAGCTAATATTGAGTGATGAATTTTAAATACAAAATTATCTTTCACCTTTCTTGATCTGCCTAGTCTATTTTAAAGCATATTCTAATTTTATTCCTTCATGTAAGCCAATACTGGCTGTAAATGCTAAAAATATAATATTTAAAAAATGTAAGTATCTAAAATTATAAAGTTAATATTTCAAAGGTTTTATTAAAATTTCTCATTTTTTCTGAGAAGACTAATTAAAATTTTTTTTAAGAATACAAAGTTATAAGAAATGGAATAACTAGCAGATTTTTACATTCATATGTACTTGAAAATGCAAAAAAAATCTGACTGGAATAAAAGAATATATAAGTAAAACTTCTTTGCTCATTCATTGCCTGAAAATTCTGCATTAGAGTCATTTTAAATTTATCCAGATTGTCAAAGATTGTCAATACCATTCATCCAAAGACTACCAGGAATATACCTGTAGTTAAACAAGTTGAGTTTTTCACTTTTGCAGTGAAGGAGAACATAAGACATGGAGGATCAGTAAGATCAGTAAGAAGGAGTGTCAGTAAGAAGGTGTTAGACCATACTATAGAACTTAGACTTGGTGTGAGTGATTTGGAGACAGGTAGGAAAGCTCAAGTGTTCTTTAAATTGGATAATGCCACAAAGTAAGCACAATTTATGATTGAGCATATTAATAAATCTTATTTTTAGAGAAGAGAGAATAGAATGAATATAAAGTTGTAATTGGTAAGGATCTGACATTCACTCAATTTGGTCAAGATAATAGGATGTTTGGTATTTTGTGGGTGGCACAGTAATCTTGTTTTATCTGTGCTTAAAATTGTAAAGTAGCCTTATTTTATCCCATTTTATTAAGGTTTCAGAATAACCTTGTTTTAGCTTGAATTCTGTGAGAATATATTCCGTAGAAGAATACCATGGCCTATCCATGAGTGCCAGCCAGCTCCTCAATGTCAATGTCAAGATGCTTTTTCTTTTTTCTTTCTCAAGATAAATTAGGATCCAAAATTCAAACCATTATGGTTGTAATGATTCTTCATCAAATAATTTATTTAAAATAATTCTTTCATCATGATGATTAGTAACTTATCCTCAGTATAAAAAACATCTTTGATGTTATACATCTGGGAGAGTTTCATTAATTTATAAACAGAGACAAATTTCTGATTTTGACAATGATGGAGTAGGAGAGAGAAAATTTACATTTTGATGTTAAAAACCAGAAAACCAGATAAAATGTAAGAAACAACGGTTTGCAGGCATTTAGACAACAAAAGTCTGTGATCCGTGAGAGAAGTAACGCATGAAGTGATCTCTCTGATTGTTACAGTTTACTGCTTTGTGGAAGTTTACAGGTTGAAATGTGAGGAGGAAGAGTTACACAACCAGAGACCAGCAGGTTTGGTGAGTTGAGGAAACAGAAACTGGAGTTTGAGAAGCCTAGCATGTTTAAAATTGTTGGCATGGGGTACCAAAGAGCAGGATGCTGCACACAGAGAGCTCTGGAAATCTAAAGTCTTTGGCTGGATGCTGATCTGCACATGTATGAAAGGAAACTACCTATGTGCAGAAAAGAAAAACTGGAAAAGTTTAGGCCCAAAATTCCCAGAAATTTCCACTCAGAGCAGAGAATAGTTTGTGTCACTACCAGCCATTATGGAAGAACCTCATGCTGGATAAAATCCTCAGAAGGATGTCACCCTAATAGATGGGAATATATAAGTTCTATTATTAAAATTGCTCTAATAAATGTTAAAACAAACCTGAGAGACTGAAACCGATCCCAGCTAATATGACTGTATTCTAGGACATATTCCAATATTATTCAAAGGAATACAACAAAATCTAGCACCCAATAACCCAACATTCACAATTCTCATTATTCAATAAAAAATTACCAGGCAAGTACATTATACCAGAGTTATAAAATTGAGAAACCCAAACCTGAAAGAACTAAAAAAAGAAATAAACAAATTTAATATTCCTCTGTCTAATTGATAGAACAAACATAAAAATCAGTAAGTATAAAGAAGACCAGACTACTAATATGAACTAAATAGACATAACTGATATCAATAGAGCACTCCATCTAAACCCCAAATAATATACATTTTTAGTGCATAAAGAATATTTTCCAAGATAAATCATATTCTGGGCTAAAAATACATCTCAATAAATATAAGAGGATTAAAATCATACAAAATATTTTTTCAGATGAAAACAGAATTAAACTAGAAAATAATAAAAAGATCTATAAATTTCAAATATTTAGAATTATTAAGTAATTCAAAGAAGAAATCATAAAAAGGCTATAAACTTTTTTGAATAGAATAAAAATGAAATTATAAATATTGAAAATTTGATGATGCAATTAAAGTCATGGCTAGATTTAAATTTATAAAATTAAATACTTATATTTGAAAAGAATAAAGATCTCAAATCAATGATACAAGTTTCTACTTAATGAACAGAGGCAAAACAGTAAATACATTCAAAGTAAGGAGAAATAAAAAATAACAAAGATGAGTTAAAAATCAAAGAAATTAAAAACATAACCACAACAGAGAGAAGTCAATACAAAAAAATACTCCTTGAGAATACCAATAGTATTGTTACCTCAATATTGGTACCTCAATAATATTGGTATTTCAAGCCAAAGTATCAGAAAAAAGGAAGAAGACACCATTTCCAATATCAAAAATGGGGGTGTTGATGTAAAACAAATAGTGTAGAAACACTGATAGATAATAAGAAAGTATCATGAACAATTTTCTGCCAATAAATTTGACAACAAATGAAATAAAATATTTTTGAAATATACAACTTATAAAGTTTATTCAAGACCAAAGAAATAATCTTTGTAACAATATATGTACATATAATTCAACTTGTAATTAAGTATTTTCAATTTAAAATAATTTTATATTCAGATATCTTCACTGGTGAATTCTTACATTTAATGAAGAAATGAATTCAATTCTATACCTATTCTTTCAGAAAAAAAAATATTTCTCAGCTCATTTTATGAGTTGCAATCATTTCATGACACCAAAATAAAACAAAAGCATTACAAGAAAATAAAATATCTCTCATTAACATGTATGTAAAATTCCTTAACAAAATATTAACAAATCAAATCCAGCAGTTATATAAAAGAGACAATAAATAAATCATACACAACTAGGTTTAATTTTAGGCACACCAGTTGGTTTAATATTTTAAAACCAAAAATATATTTTACCATATTAGTAGATTAAAGAAGAAAAAACATGATTATCTCAATATATGCAGAAAATTATTTGACAAAATTTAATACATATTCATAATTAAAACCTCCTAAAATTAAGAACAAGTAAGAATTTTCTCTACGTGGTAAAGGGCATCTAGGAAAGGCCCTTGCTTCTCTTCACACTGGTTCTACTTTACTGACTACTTTACTCTTGCCACTGAGAACAAAGGGAGAATGAAAGACAATAAGCACATCATCGTAAATCATTGGGGAAATGCACATTTAAATCACTATAGGATACCAATGACATGTCTTGTAGAATGGCTGAAATTAAAGAGACTGAAAATACAAAGTTTTAGGGTAAATGTGAAGCAACTGGAACTCTCACACATTGCTGCTGAGAATGCAAAATCACACAGCTGCTTTGAAAGAAGATGTGGCAGTTTTTTAAGAAAGTTAAACATTAAGAGTTTTTATGAGTAATTTTAAGAGCAATTTCACTTTTAAGTATTTACCCTGAAAAAATAATAAAACATATTTCTATAGGAAGAGTACTGTTTGAGTGATTATGACAGCTTATTAAAATCACCCTGGACAAAAACACTAGTATCCATCAACTGGTGAAGAGATAAACAAATCATGGTACACCCATACAACAGGATGACAATTGGCAATAAACGGGAGCAAACCTCTGATAGCCATATGATACCCATAACATCATGGATGATTTTCTAATGCATTCACTAAGTGAAAGGAGCTAGACAAGTGAGACTTGATACTATTTGATTAAATTTACATAACATTCTAGGAAATGCACAACTATAGTGATGGAGAGAAGCTAAGACTTTCCATGGGGCCAGAGGATGGGGTGGAGGTCGGAAATGGCTGCAAAGATAAGGGAATTTTTTGTAATCATGGAAATATCTTATGTCATACCTGTGATGCCACTTAGATGATATATGTTTATCACAAGTAATTTTCTAATTTGTATAGTTAAAATTGATGAATTATATGTAAATCATATCTCAATAAAGCTGGCTTTAAAAAGACAAATGAATTTAATTGATATCATCAGAGCATTTAACCCCAAAGCAGCAGGATATACATACTTTTCAAATGAACATAGGATGTTTTCTAGGGTAGACCACATACTAGGACACAAAACAAATCTCAAAAAATTTAAGAAGATTGAAATCATATCAAGCATCTTCTATGAAAACAATGCCATGAAATTAGAAATCATCTAAAAGAGGAACACTGAAAATCATGCAAAAACATGAAAGCTAAATCACATGTTATTAAACAATGGATGCGTCAACAACAAGAGCAAGGAAGAAATCAAAAGATAACTTGAAGCAAGTTAAAATGAGGATACAACAATCTAAAATCTGTGGGACACTGGGAAAGCAATCCTAAGTGGGAAATTCATACAGATTACAGGTATTTCTCAAAAAACAAGAAAAATCTAAAAAAAAAACCAATCAACTTCACATTTAAAGGAACTTGAAAAGGAACAACAAATAAAGCCCAATGTGAGTAGAAGGAAGGAAAAAATTAATACCAGAGCAGAAATAAATGAATTAGAGTCTAAAAAATGATACAAAAGATCAGTGAAACCAAGAGTTGTTTCTTTGAAAAGACAAACAAGATAGACAAGTTTTTAACCAAACTCATCAAAACAAAAAAGAGAGAGGACCCAAATAAATAAAACCAAAAATGAAAGAGGAGAAATTACAACTGACACCAAAGAAATACAAAGGATTGTAAAAAATATTATGAAAAATTATATGCCAACAAACTGGATGACCTGGACAAAATGGATACATTCTTAGAAACATACAATCTTCCAAAACTAAATCACGAAGAATCAGAGAATCTGAATAGACAGATTACATCTAATAAAATTGAGTATTAATCAAAAAACTCTCAACAAACAAAAGCCCTGGACCAGATAACTTCACAGGTGAATTTTACCAAACATTCTGAGAGGAAATAACACCTCTTCTTCTCAAACTATTTCATAAAATTCAACAGGAATGAAGGCTCCAAACTCATTTTACAAGGCCATAATTATATTAATTCCAAAACCAGATAAAAACACTGCAAAGACAGAAAATAATAGGCCAATATCACTGAAGACCATAGATGCTAAAATCCTTAACAAAATATTAACAGACCAAATACAGCAATTCTAAAAGGACATACATTAGGATCAAGTGGGATTTATCCTAAGAATGCAAGGATGGTACAACATTGCCAAATCAATAAAAGGGATTCACCACATAAACAAGAAAGGATAAAAACCACATGATTTTATCCATACATGCAGAAAAACTTTTGATAAAACTCAGCACCTATTTGTGATAAAAACTCTTAGCAAAGTGGGAATAGAGGAAACGTACTTAAACATAATAAAGGCCTTATATGACAAACCCAGTGCCAGCATTTACTCAATGGACAAAAACTACAAACAATGCCCTAAAGACTGGGAACAAAACAGGGATGCCCATTTTCACCTCTCTTATTCAACATAACATTGGAAGTACAAGCCACAGCAATCAGACAAGAAGAAGAAATGAAAGGCATCCAAATTGGAAAGGAAGAAGTAAAACTGTCTTTGCAGATAACAAGACACTGTACATAGAGACCACAAAGATTCCACCAAGAAACTATTAGAACTGATAAATAAAAAGCAAAGTAGCAGGATACAAAATTAATATCCAGAAATCAGTTGCATTTTTAATACTAATAATGAACTAACAGAAAGGGAAATTAAGAAAACAATCCCATTTAGAATTGCTAAAAAAGAATAAAATACCTAGGAATAAACCTAACCAAGGTACTTGGAAAATTATAAGGCACTGAAGAAAGAAATTGATGAAGATATAAATAAATGGAAGCACATACCATGTTCATGGAGAGCATGAATTAATAACATTAAAATGTCCATACTACCCCAAACAATCTATAGATTCAATACAATTCCTATCAAGATTCCAATAACATATTTCATGGAACAAGAACAAATATTTCAAAAATTTATATGGAACCACAAAAGGACCCACATAGCAATAGTGATCCTGAGGAAGAAAACAAAGTTGGAGGAATCATTCTAACTAACATCAAACTATACGACTAGGCCATAGTAATCAAAACAGCCCAGTCCTGGCATAAAAACAGACACAAAGATCAATGGAACAGATTAGAAAGCCCAGAAATAAACCCACACCTATATAGTCAACTAGAATATATATTCTAGTGTCTGCCATGAGGAAGTAACCGCTTGAGCTAAAGCCGACCCAGTCAATTAATATTCTACAGAAGAAGAAAGCACACACAATGGGCTAAAGATAGTTTATTCAATAAATGGTGTTGAGAAAATTGGACCGATACATGTAGAAAAATGAAATTAGACCACCTTCTTACACCACACACAAGAATAAATTCAAAATGGATTGAAGACTTAAATGTTAGACTCCAAACCATAAAAACCCCAGAAGAAAACACATAGGTGGCAAAATCTTATTGCTCATAGCAATTTTTTATCAGATATATTTCCCCAGGCAAGGGGAACAAACAAACAAACAAATAAATAAACAAATGGGACTACATGAATCTAAGAAGTTTTTGCACAGCAAAGGAAATCATTAACAAAATAAAAAGATAACCCACAGAATGGGAGAACATATTCACCAATTCATCTGAGAAGGGCTTAATATCCAAAATTGATCAAGTGTTTACAAAACTCAAAACCAAAAAGACCCCAAACAATTCAATTAAAAATGGGCAAAGAACCCGAATAGACAGTTCTCCAAAGAGGACATACAGATGCCAACAGACATATGAAAAAGTTGTTCAATGTCACTAATCATCAGAGAAATGCAAATAGAAACCACAATGAGATACCATCTCACAACTGTCAAAATGGCTATCATCAATAAATCAATAAACAAGTGCTAGCAAGGACGTGGAGAAAGGGGAACCCTTTTCCACTGTTGGCGGGAAGGCAGACTGGTGCAGCCACTGTGGAAAACAGTATGGAGATACCTCAAAAAATTAAAAATGGAACTGATGTTGGGAACCGCCCTGCCTGGTTTCAGAGGCTGTAACCCCTCATGGTTAAGGCTGAGTCAGAGTTGGGACCATAAGCCACTAAGGAGACAAAGCTTATCTCCCTGGCAGGGGTGCCACCTCTGCCCACTTCACCCTGTTTGGCCCTGAGATTGACTAGTTAGCCAACGACGGGTAAGAATCCTCAAGGGAGGATCAACCTAAGACAGGCTCTGGTCACCAGGGATAAGCTCGCACGGAAGGACTCGGGGAGCTGTGGCAAAAGGGGGTGATGGACCCTCGCCCCTCGGCTTTGAAATAGCCTGAGTCCTCATTCTGTCTGCAAGAAGTCTCCTAATCTCTTGGCTGCCTTACTTCCCTTGCCTGAGTTAAGCCTGAAGCAATAACAGAGGGCAGTGCAGTCCTGTGCTGGGAGGGGCAGATTCCCTGGGGAATCAGGCCTAAGAAAAATACATACATTCCTGTGAAACCTACTTAATTTGTACCCTCAGCTTAAAAGATAAGGGTCCAGACCAGAGATGAGTCTGGCGCTTAAAGTTTTGTGGCCCACACCCTTACTGCCTGACAATGATTGATGAGCTTTATCTGCATTCCTATGAGAATGAACCTAATAAAAGCCCATGGAGGGAAAGGCTGTGGGCCTTTCTCCTTTGAGAGAACGGCCACCTCTCCTCCCCAAGCAGATCATGTCTTGGTAGACTTATTCTTCATCCGTGGAGGACTGGGGGGCTGCGTTAAAGCTCCCCGACAAACTGCCTTTTGACCGAGACATCTCACTTCTAGGAATATATATGAAGAAACCCAAAACCCTAATTCAAAAGAACACAAGCACCCTTATGCTCATTGCAGCATTATTTACAATCTCCAAGATATGGAAGTAGCCCAAATGTCCATCAATAGATGAGTGGATAAAACAACTATGGATCATTTATACAATGGAATTCTACTCAGCCATAAAAAATAAGAAAATATTATCCTTTTTAACAGTGTGGATAGACCTGGAGACCATGATGCTAAGTGAAATGAACCATTCAGTGAAAGATAATACCATATGATTTCACTCATATGTGGAATCTAATGAACAAACTGAACTAACAAGCAAAAGAGAGAGACTCATAGATGGAGAACAGATGACAGGCAGTTGGTGGGGAGGTTACAGGGTGGAGGGATTGAGCAAAAAAAAATCACTCATGGACATGGGCAACAAGATGGTGATTGCTGGGGGTAGGGGAGTATAAGGGGACTAAATGGTAACGGAAAATATAATAAAGGTTATATATTTAAAAAATTAAAAGATAAATAAATATTTCATTATTTACCATATTTTTCTGTGGACTTACCCTCATTCACTTTTTTGTTTGCTCAATGTATGAATTCTTATACTGCCTTAGAGTAATTCTTGAAGTCTGACAGTAAAATGTTTCCAATTTTTATTTTAAAAATTTGTTTGCATTCCCATATAAATTTTAGAATTATCTTGTTCATTTCTAATTGCCCCTTAATTGCTTCCTGCTTCAATCAACACAACCACCAAATAAAAGCTGTGTGACAGTCTGATTGGAGTTACATTTAATTTATAGATCAATTTATTGGGATTTTTATTATGAAACATACTATAAATATGTTCAGACTAGATATAATCAAATGGGTTATTTGTGGTAGAGTTATATCCAAGCAAAATTTCAGTCACTTCAAAAGTTTTGATAAAACCAAAACACATCTTTGGCTGGTAACAGCATCACATGTATCTTGGTTAGAGCAACCAGGGGAAGTTTCCTGGGACCTGAGAGTTGAGAACTGGATATGCAGTTATAGGGGAGAGCAATTTAATCCTATTCCCTGAGCATCATTAAAATTCCATTTTTAATCACCTTTCTAGGAATAGGGATTTTTCCTAACCAGAAGATATGTTTTCTTTAAATTGATTTGGGAGAGAGAAGACAGAGAGAGAGAGAGAGAGAGAGAGATCCCTCAGTTGTTTCCCATATGCACCCTGGCCTGGGATCCAACCAGCAACCTAGTTATGTGCCCTGACAGGGAATCAATCCCGCAACCTTTTGATGTATGGACAATGCTGCAACCAAATGAGCCACCTGACCAAGGCTCTCAAAATAGTTTTGTTCTTGCATTATTTAATTTTTTCTTTCAAAGTTGCTTTATGACAAAGTTTGAGATACATTTGAGAAAATGGTAATATAACATTCTCTTTGTTAACACTCAAGACCATCCCTTGAGTGGTTCTGGGGACAGGATGGACTGCCCATCAGGCTGAGAGTGTTGTGGCTTTTTAAATTCATTCCACGATATCATCCTTATTCCTCATTGCAATACCCCAGTGTGAGTGTCACTCTGGCAAATCCTCTTTTTGGATACTTCATGCAAAGAAGGCTTTGTGGGTCTTTTCCTCTACTGTACAATTCTAGATAAAATCAGTAAGACATAAAGGATAATCCTGACTTTGAAAATGTCTAAGTTTGTTCTTCAACAGAAGCTAAATGTTAAAAATAGAAAAGTTCTCTGATATCCTTTGAAATTCTCCAAGATTCCTAGGGAGAGGCTCAGCCACTCACACTGAGAAATAGATCACTGGGGTTGGGATTGAGTAAATCTCATCTTTCCTGTGACTCTGTGTTGCACACAGGCGCTTCTGACTGGCTGGGATCAGAGATAAAGAGGAAGTCAGGTCAGACTTCAAGCCCCACCACTGCTGTTAAAATGTCTAGAGTGGAGAATAACATTTATGGGTGTATGTTTTTAAGCCATTCTGTAAACAACTAATGCCAACGCATTTGCGTTTGGGTTTTTGACTGAATTTCCTTCCCTAACTTAGGTTTTCAGAGGACAGGTTATGCATCAGTGTTCCAAAGGTAAAACTTCCATCAGCCTTGCAGTTTGCTCAGTAGTGTTCCCAAACCAAAGAGTATTCAGCCTGGCAGCATGTTAGAATGACCCAGCAAGCTCATATAAATAGCTCTTTCTGCCCACCCTCACAAAAAATCAGACTCTCAGGAGGATGATGCTGGCATTGGAGGTTTATTTTAAATTTTCCTGGGAGATTCTAATGTGCAGTTAAGGGTAAGAATCATTAGTAACTGGAAGACCAGAAAGTGCACTTCCCAGGCTGACTGGCTTTTCAGCTGCCAGCCCTTTCCACACCTCCACCCTTCTTAGCAGCCTCTATGTGGCTTCTTCTGTAAATCCTTGGTAATAATATCTTAGTTCAAGTAGACTCTAATTGGTTGTTTAGGTTGATTGCTCTATAACATAACTACAAATTTGGTTTGGCACTGGGAGCAGGTGAATAGCTTCAACCTACTCAGAAGCCAACTTGAAATCCAATCTCTTTTAAAATTCTCATGAAGTCTTAAGTGTTAATAATCAAAGATATCTACGGAGCCTGTGTTTCCAGTGGGACTGCTATGGTCAAAGGTGTTTAAAAGAAGTATGCTTATCCCTGAACAATAGGTTAAAACTACTCCAACTCATCCACAGTCTGTGCTATAGACAAATTATATGAATATGCTTGCCTCAAAAATTATAGCACCTTGATCTGCACAAAAGCCTACTGCAAAGACTGAAGATTGTGGTAGCAAAATTTAGTCAAAAACAGGTATATATTAAGGGGCATTCAGGGTATGTTCTTGCTTATTGGGACATCTTCCACTAAATGAATGGTGGCTGTGTAAGAAATTTTTCACCATTACTAGATTCCTACTGTTTCTTAATCTTAACTCACCTAGTCATTTCCTACTCTGGAACCTTTTCATTATCCTCTGCTTGGAATGCTCTGACCCAAGATGGTCCCCTCCCTCTGTTAGGGTCTCTGTTGAAACACCCCTCACTGTGAGGCTGCTCCTCCACTTGATGTAATATCACCCCTCGTCCTCCCCCTCTTTCACAATTGCACTACAACCATCTCCCTGATATGCTGTACATTGACTTGTTTTTTCATTTTCTTTATTCATTAGAATATAAATACCCCGAAACAAATTTTTTCTGTTTTATTCACTAATTTATTTCCAGTGTCTATAAAACACTAATCACTTTATATGATTACACCATTCACTGGGATATGTGATGACAATCACTATCCATGCTTTGAATGTGTTCATCTCTCACCTCTAAGTCTGTTCAGATGCTCTTTGCTATTCCTGGAATCTCATACCCATCTTTTCTAGCTCATGAAATTTCTTGTTGCTCAGCATCTGTATAAGTTAGGTGAGTGTTCTGACTTAAGTAACAGAAAATGACCTTACGGTGTCTCATACTTTACCTCTCTGCTAACTTGAAAGAGCCCTGTTTTCATACTTTACTTGCTATTGAGTGTACCTGCCTTGCCCCCAGTGATGAGACTGATTCCCATCAAGTTCCTGCCACCAGCCAGGGGTCTGAGATATCTGTGTCATGTTATTTTCCACAGCTGCTCCAGATGTGACCTCCAGCATCTAATGGTCCCAGATAGGTGATCTGTCTTCCTTCAGTCTACACGGGACAGAAATAACAGGATAAACCAAAACAGGCAAGTAAATAGGGAACACATATGACTATGTGTGGCCTACATGGATACCACTTCCTGATGGGCAATGATAGTGAGAACCCGCTTCAGTAGATTCAGTTCCTTGACTAAGCAAGTTGGTAGCCGTACATGCACTCTGGCCAAACCCCTTCTTAGCATGTGTTTTGGGGAGATAGTCCTGACTCTGAGCTGAGCAGATTCAACTGCCCACTTTCCTCTTGGTGTGTGTTTAAAGGCTAAAGGACTGATTCAATATGTTAAAAGTCATATACCCTAGCCTTCAGATTTGGGTTTTCATCCAACTACAATTCATTCATTCATTCATTCATTCACTCATTCATGTGCACGTTCAAAATATTTACTGAGCATGTACTTTGTGCTAAGTGATTTATAGGCACTGGAAGTAAATTAGGGAAGAAAACAGAAAAAACTTGTTTCAGGGTATTTATATTCTAATGAGTAAAGAAAATGAAAAAGCAACTCAATGTATAGAATATCAGGGAGATGGTTGTAGTGAAATTGTGAAAGGGTGAGAGGGCAAGGGGTAGTGTTACATAGGGTGGAGGAGCAGCCTTACAGTGACGGGTGTTTCAACAGACCCTAACAGAGGGAGGGGACCATTTTGGAAGGAAGCATTTCAAGCAAAGGGTAAGTGCAAAGGCTCCAAAGTAGGAACTGACTTGGGGCATTAAAATTAAAGAGAGTCTGTTTAATGGGCTCGCTCAGTCCTAGAACATATACAAACCCACCCACTCTGGGAATCATCACCAGGGTAGCAGCTGGAGTGGTGTCAGTCACATACAGGAAGTGGGTGAAGTGACTGGAAACTGGGCAAGTGATGGGCAAACCTCCAGAGGCCAGGCAGCAACACTCTCCCTTCTCCAAGCAATCCCCCCCCACCACCAGAGACTTAGAAATGGCTAGTGAATTATGAGAACCAAGAAAAGATATTCTAGAAGCCCAACAAATATTTTTAGGTTTTAAGGAGTCATAAACTAGTTCAAGGCTGTTAAGAAGTCAAGTAAGAGATGAATGGAAACTGAACATTTGATTTTGCAAACTCATCATCAGTGTCACTCTTTACATGTTAATCTAGGTGCAAGCATGAGGCACAGAGTCAAGAGAGACAGCAGATAAGAAAAAGGATAAGACAATGACAATTGGTAGCATACAAAGAAGAAAAGAAGAACACCCATAATCTCCAACTCTGAAAAAGTATTTTTAGTCACACTTGTGCTTATGTGTATGTAGAACTGGGATGAGTGACATGAAAGTGTACATGCACTTCTATGTTGGAATTCTTTTTTTTTAAAGTGTGCACTTATAGTGTTTATTAAATGTATTGGCTTCCTAATGCTTCCATAACATTACCACAAATTTAATAGCTTAAACCACACAAATTAATTTTTCAATGGTTCTGTAGGTCAGAATTTGGTATGGTCTCAAGTGGCTAAAATCAGTGCATTGGCAGAGCTGTGTTTCCTTTCTGATGCTTTAGGCGGCCTCATTTCCTGCTCATTGAGGTTGTTGGCAAAATGCAGTTTCATGAGGTTGTAGAACTGTGAGCTGAGGTATGGTCCCAGCTTGTACAAGTTACCTGCATTTCTTGGCTCATGGCTCCCTTCCTCCACCTTCAGGAATAGCAGTGGTGGATTCTCTTTGATGGGTCTCCGCTGTTTCTTCTTTTATATCTCTTAATTGACCCTGGCGCCTTCCTTTTCAGTTTTTAATAACTCATGTGACCAGATTTGTCCCACCCAGATAATCCCCATTCCCAAATTCTCAACCGTAATCATGGTTGTGAAGTCCCTTCTGCCATGTAATGTAACACATTCACAGGTTTTAGGGATTAGATAACTTGGAGCAGCATTATTCTGCCTACTACAGTACTATAACATTAAACATTCTTTGATGATGCAATTTAATGGCTGTATATTGTTAACTATGTGAATGTATTACAATTAATTTTAAACATTTATTTTATTGTTGGACATTTTTATATTTTCAAATTTTGCCACCTGAAATAGTACTATGGTGACATCCTTTTTTTGTCTTCATTTTTAAATTATATCCTGCAGAGAAATTATGTACATGTTTTTGACACAAGCTAGGAAAACTTATTTTCTGCCTTCCTAAGTCATTTTTACAGTTTCAAGGAACATGGGAGAATCTGTAATTTTTGGTCCCAGAACGATTGCCTAAATAACTTGAGGATGAGTCAAATGACCTTTTTTAGTAGTGTTTTAATCATCTCCTGGTTGTAATGTTGCAATGGTCTGATCTTTCCCTTTTGAAATCATCTTATACACAACCACCAGATCAGACACAGAAGAAAACTGGGACACAGATGAATTAAGCTACTTGGCCAAGATCAAACAGCCAGTGAGTGAAGGAGCCAGGATTCAAGTCAGGAGTCTGGGTCCAGATTTCTGCTCCTGACTTCTATACATATTTCCTTTTCTGCATTTTTTTCATGACCGCCTCACTAGTCAGGAAAGGATTGCAGAGAAGTCAAGTAGCAGTGACCTCAGTCTCTCCCCTGTAGGTTTCTACTCTGTGTGTACGCTGCACAGTTTTGTCCTACTCCCCAATGAATCTCTCTCCTACTAGGTTTTAAGGATAATGAGGGATTTGTGTTTTACTACTAACTACCACTGTTACCTGCAGCTCACTTTAAGTATATACATGCAGAAGAGTAGTGGCCACTTAGGCTGTCATCAGCCCTGGACTATAATATCTTCTGAAGATAATCGTAATAATTACCTCATAGAGCTGTAAAGATTAAATAGGGTGATTCATATAAAGTGGCTAGATCAGGGCCTGGCAGACAGTAAATGCCACAGAAGTTCTTATATATTGTTTAGGTTAGAGTCTTGAGAGAGAGTGAATATTCAATAAGTACGGATTGGAATTTGAGGCTGGACAGCAGATAAGGAGAGCAGATAGAAATATGAAGGGACTTGTGGGTAGAGGTGCTCAGGCATGAAGACTTGGCAGGCTAGGACACATACATAATTTCCTCATAGCAGACAGCAGTGGGGTGTGGAGGTAAAAAAAAAAATCATACGTTCCAGATTATGGCAGGCCTTATACCACATGCTAAGGTATCTTGTTGGTGAGAAGATGATGAGGAGTGATTTAATCAGATTCATACTTTAGAAAGTCTTTCTGTCAGCTACTTAATAAATGGGCTGTATGCATCTAAAATGAGAAAAAAAAGTAAAGAAAAAAAATTTTTTTAAATAAGAATGAAGACACTGCACTGGGGAATGGGCAAAGGTAAATGTAAAATCTACAGCAACTGACACAAGTGAACAGTAGCATAAAAGAGGCGCTGAGTCATCTGATTGAATATTGATGCTATTCTCTGAATGAGGAGCCCAGAAGGGACAGCTGGAGGGAACAAGGATGCCATGCTGTGTTAGAGGTGCCTACAGGACACCCGGGTGGAGGTGTCTAGCACGCAGCTGGGAATGCAGGTCTGAACTGCAAGAATACGTAGCGAAGTCATTAGCACAGATAGATATGTGTGGTCAAGGTGACTGGTGAAGTTTTGTAGTAATACTATCAGCTGCATCAATTCCACCCACCCCCAGTTTTATTAGAAATAATTGGCATATATCATTGTATAAGTTCAAAGGACACAGCACAATTACTTGATTTTCATATATTGTAAGTTAATTACCACAATAGGTTTAACTAACATCCATTATATTATATAGAGATACAAGAAAAAAAACTCTGTTTGTGATGAGAGGTTGTAGGATCTACTCTTTTAACTTTCCTATATATCCCATGAAGCAGTAACTATAGCCATCGTGCTGTGCATGACAGTCCCATTGAAGCAGGGTGCAGCCAAGAGGAGGGCCCCAAGAAGGGATTTGTAATGGGGTCCAGGACTCAGGGTGTCCAGGAAATATTAGAAAAATGTATGTAGGATGTCCTCACCCTCACAGGCCTGAGCCAGGGGGGATGGGACACATGGAACAGGGCCGTTCAGAGCTGTTTTGGGTAGCAAGAGCTTTGCAGCTAACCCCTGTCATGGTCATTTAACATATCTATAACCTTTAACTGGTTTCATGCATATGTTAAATAGCTGTGGCCCTGCTTTGAGCCAGGGGGATGGGACCAAATTCCACCCAGGATGGGACTGGGAAGTAACTCCCCCTGATTACAGGGCCTGCGTGAGAGCGTGGAGATGATTGGCTCCATGCCATGGGGCCACACCTGCCCAGACTTACTATGGCAGTCCAGTAAAGCTGGAAGAATACAGGGATGCTGGCAGGTGTAGCTGACTGTAGGAGGAGTCAGAAATGGGGCTGCAAAGGAAGACGGGCGCTGGGATTTAAACCTAGGCCCAGCAGCCATAGAAAGGGGAGACCATGCGGCTCTGGAGTAAAGAAGAGACCACGCGGCTCCATAGTAGTAGGGAGGACCAAAAGGTTTTGGGGAAGGAAGGAAGAGACCACGCAGCTCCAAAGTAAATAGGGAAGAGACCATGCGGCTCTGAAGGAGAGAAGAGACCACGCACCTCTGAAGTAAATGGGAGAACCACGAGGCTCTGAAGCAAGTAGATAGATAGAGGTCCATGTGGTTCTGAAGTGGGGAAAAGGACCACGCGGTTCTGAAGGAGAGTAGAGAGGACCACGAGGTTTTGGAGTGCTTCTTCTTGCCACGCGGCTTAGGCAGCAGGAGAGACTTTGCAGCCATAGAAAAGGGGAGAAAGGACTCTTGCTGGTGGGCCATGAGAAGGTGCCACATGGCTTTGGATTAACTGGAGATTGCAGCAGCCACACAGCTGATGGTGCCGGGAGCCTGAATCACGGACTTCTACTTCTTTTCCTGAGACATGGTACCCCAGACTGGGCACAGGGAGAGGGAAGGACTGTGCATCTGTGGGTATTCTAGAGGACTTTAGTATCTTATTGAAGACATTAGGTCATTATTTTAAGTTTGTGTAACTTTTAAATAAACAATTCCTTTCCTTTTCACCAGTCTCTGGCATTGAGAGATGTCTTTCCTCTGGCGGCGGGCATTGCGAACCTAGCAGGTGGGCGTGGGGGAAGGAACCTCCAGAGACAGAAAGGGGGAATCCTTTCTGTAATAATTTATCGTGAAGGAACCACCCCCCCTCTTGCTCTGTAACACCAGTTCTTATTTATCTTATAATTAGGAGTTTGTGCTTTTGACCACTGTTCTTTAATCTTCTCTACTTCCCTCCTCTGGTAATGAACATCTCCTTTAAATGGCAATTAAATGGTACGCACTGTTAACATTCAATCATATACTGGTAACGAATGTAATCAGAAGGATATGCTGTGCACCTGGAAATGCACAACTTGAGAGACAGGAAGACTAACTACTTAGTGACAGAAATAGAGTAGGAGGTGGGATGAGAGGCATGAAAATAGATATCATTGTTTACCTCAGGAATGAAAATTTTTCTTAAACTGCTGGTATATTGTTACTCACATACCTTCTAGATGGAGCTATAACCTTAACATATGTGTTAAATAAAGCTTTAGACACTATTGGTTTAACAAATTGAATATTAACATGTACACTGATCCTATAATAATTTAAATTCCTTAAGATTCAGTTACCCGGTGGTTCTGACAGGCTTCTCATAAGAACAGCTATTCTGATGTGTTGTTATACCTCTTGCCTCCTGCAGGTGTCACTGTTAACTCACAGTCCTGACCTGGCCGGCCTTGCGCACCGGCAGCAGACCAAGAGTTTGTCCTCAAGGGCCTTGCCTATCTAGCTAAGATTCTTGTGTGCGGTACCTGCACTTTGGGAAGATTCTGAGGACAGATTGTAGTAATATGAGGGCAATATTTATATTTCAACAACACTTTTACTTTGGTGAGAGGAAAAACTATGTGTAGAATAAAGTTTCAGATGGAAATATATCTGGATATTGTTATTCCCCTGCTACCCACTCCACCCCCTTCCAGAACTTAAATTAGCAACCCATTTTACACATAACAAACTGTTAGGTTTTCCTATTTCTTACTTACCACGACACTATATAGCCAGTATTTGTGTTTTTAGGGCAAATCTGTGGGCAGGCTCAAAATCAAGCATGAGTATGACGTTTACCAGGTAATGTGACTATCTGAGGTCCTGTTTTCTGCCTGTCATTGTGTAAGTGACGCTCAACATGGACACTTGCTGGGTTTTTAGCAGTCACCCAATGCTTTGCTGTAAGAGGACAGATAACCTGCCAGAATTTTCTCTGAGTCAGAAATCATTGGTTTCATGGTTGGGTCTTGATTGAATCTCATTTTATTATTATTTTTTTTCTTTTTTTATTGGTTTTCACGTACAGTTGCCTCCATTTCCCCTCCCCCCTCCCCCACCTCACTCCCCCCCTCCCCCCCACAATCCTACCTCCCATTTGTCCATGGGTCCTTTATATGTGTTCCTTGACAACCTTATCCCTTCTTTCCCTTGTTATCTCCCCCCCCCACCTTCTGATTAGCGTCAGTCTGTTCTTTATTGCAATGTCTCTGGTTATATTTTGCTTGCTTGTTTATTTTGTTGATCAGGTTCTGCTTATCAGTGAGATCATATGGTATTTGTCTTTCACCACCATTTTGAACCTGGCTGATCCATAAAGCATCATCTAGATTTTCCTTCTGTTAAAAGTCTCCATATTTTGTAATTGTTTACTGAAATGGTTTAGTGGAAAGAGATGTTATATTAAGTTGTATACATGTTTCTGAGTGTGTATAATTACAGAAAGATGCAGAAAAATGGGCCCCCCAAAAGTTACAGATGGTAATTATTGGGTAGTGGGATTGTTAGAGGTTTTTTTTTCAAGGCACTTTTCTGTATTGTCAGAATTTTCCTCAAGCAATATACGATTTTTAAACAGTTTTATTTAGCTATAATTTATATACCATAAAATTCACCACTTAACAGAATAATTTTTATAAAAGCCATAACTCTTTAAAAAATCATGGGCAGGTCGGCCCTGACCAAGTGGCTCAGCTGGAACATCATCCTGTAAACTAGAAAATTCAGGTTCAGCTCCTGGAGCGCACTACCTGGGTTGTTGCACGGAGCTTCTGGGAGGCAACCAGATTAATGTTTCTCTCACATTAATGTTTCTCTCTCTCGTCTCCCTTCTCCACTCTCTAAAATCAGTGGAAGAAAAACATGTCTTTAGGTGAGGGTTAAAAAAAAATCATGGATAGGTCAGACAAAAAACAAAACAGACTTCACAGAGCATGTCTTTTCTGGACTTTTCCTGTAGTGAGGAACATGATTATGTGTGGAGACTTTTAAAAGATTTTTTTTTTTTTTGAATGAAGGTGGCATATAAGCTAGACTAGCAAACAAAAGCAGTTTTGGTTCAAAATTGTTCTTCTTCCTTCTTATAAGCTCTCAGTCCTCTGGGATTGTACCTTATCAAGGACAATTCAACACAGCTTTATTTCAATAAATCAGGGTTGTGATTGAACAACTTCAGTGTTTTCCTGGTTGGTTTGGAACTTTTGCATTCCTAACCTTAAACTTGTTCAAAGGTTCCAAAAGTTTCAAGCTTGAAGTTTTAGGTTGGAAAACTCCCAAGAGCAATTTCCTATGAAATTGTGCTGTTTCTATTTCAGGAGAGAATCAGTGACCACATAATAGA
Source organism: Desmodus rotundus (assembly GCF_022682495.2). NCBI lineage: Eukaryota > Metazoa > Chordata > Mammalia > Chiroptera > Phyllostomidae > Desmodus > Desmodus rotundus. Next base: position 50,142,862 of record NC_071394.1, on the reverse strand, counting down.
ATTTGATGATTTCCTGTTCTATAACTAGGCACAAACCAAAAGTAAGAGTTTCATTAATGCATCCCAAATGTTCAAAGGATAATTGTAAATGACAAGTAAAGAATTATTTGAGGATAACTTATTTTTATATTAGTGGTTTTATGTTTTTCACTTAATGGTGGCATCACTAGAAAAATTTCACATCCAAAATGGAAATTCAGTGTTACACATTTATGTGATATCTTTGACTCCATATTAAGTGGGAATATTTGCCTAAAATTGCCTAAATGTTCAGAGTTGTAGTGATCTTTCAAAAAGTCCAGAGAAAGAGGTTTAAGGGTGTTTTTTAAAAGCTCATACTGTAACAGCTTAAATGCATTTCCCTTTTAGAGAAAGGCCAGTCTGTCAATCCAATTGTTCATAACATGTCAGCCATTCAACATAAAATTATTTCCAAGTTCTATGACATGCTTCTGAGCGAGAACTTTGTAATAGCTCATACTTATTAGTATGTCTTTGGAGCACTTGCCCTATGCTTAGCACTTTGCAGATATCTCTTTTTATTCTAAGAAAACAGCTTTTCAGATGATTAAAACAATTATATGCCATGTAAAAGAGGGTATTTAAAATATATAATAACATGATTATATTTAAAACAAGGTCATATACACTTGTTATAATTTCCATCCTAAATTAGGAGTCAGGAGGAAGCCAGGTGACAAATGAGATCACCAGAGGTGGCACTACTTAGGCAGTTGAGTGGACCCTATTCCTGTTGCCAAAGCCCTTGTGCCTCTGGGTTACATGCTTAAATTCTATCCAAGGCCCTGAGCTTGGCCAGGATCTAACATGAGGCTAACTTTTCTTTTTCTCTATTGTTATCTTTAAACATTTTTGGAGAATTTTCCTTTACTAGACCTTATTTTCATCTCTGGAAGATCTGGAAATTTACTGATTTCTTTGAGGGATTAAAAAATTCTAGCCATGTAGAGTTAAATCTTGTATCGATTTTAAATTCCCTCTCATTGCTCAGGTTTACTGTTGGGCCTGAGGGACCTGCTATACAAAAGCAGCAAGGTCACATTCATCCACCTTAAAATATGGATGTGGAAGTCTTCTTGGGAACATCTGACTGCTGATGTATAAAGGAGTTAGTAGGGGATGCAGTTTGTGCAAATATTCTTGAGATAATGTGAGTTTTCATTTTTACAAAAGCATGGCATATTAATCTTAGAAGGACTTTGGGCATCAAGTTTAACCCTTCCATTTGTGTTTTGCCATGTTTTATTTTTTAGTTGCTGATAAAATTAAGAACTGGACAAATTAACTGATTTTCTCAAAAATCACAAGGCAAGTTAATGGCAGGCCCAAATTGGAAACCAGGATTTTAGACTACTAGTAAATTCTTTTCCAGCCTGTCACGGCTGCTGGGTCATGTTGGCTGCATATTCAACTTGATAAAAAGAAAATGTTATTTTTAAAATACAGTTTTAAAATTATTTTGAAAAGCAAGGAAGAACAGAAATGAATACACATTTGTAGATGCTCCACAACATTCTTCTGTCATATATAAGAATATTTAAAAACGCATATCACTCACAAATCATAATGCCTTTATCAATTGTGAACTTAATTCTTTTCACAGTAAAATCCTGGAGTCATCTTTTACTTCACATCTATTTCATCTTTTATGTCAGCCTTTAATTCTTTCCTTTCTCCCTACTCCCTTTACCCCCATATGTGCCTCTCTTCTGTGACACCTGCAATGGCCACTTAACAGGTTTTCCTGCCATTATTATCCCTCTTATTTAGTTCATTCTCTGTATCTCTGTCAGATTTTTTTCAGCCACTTTCTGCCTCATTAATATACAATTGCTGTGTGTCATGTACAGGGATGAGAGCAGATTCACTCTTCTCTCATTGTCAAGGTATTATGTAGTGGAAACTGCCAGTCGTCTCCCTTTACTTTCATAGTGCATATAACCCTCTAGTGAGGTTAGTGTTTTTTGTGCTATTATTTATGCTGTTTTCCTATTACTGGCCTCTTTCTCTTAATTTCATCTCTATAAAAATTTCTCAAGATACAAATCAACATTTAACATAGCTCTCTTGGGCACCAACAATTGTTGGATTCCCCCAAATTTCAATCCATAGTGATTTCTGTTACTTTTAACAGATTAAAACATTTAGCTATATCCACAGTTTAGAACATATTATATGCTGTCTTATACTGTGGTTGCTTCACAAAATATATCTTGATTTGTATAAATACTGTGCACTCATTGATTTTTATGGTCTTTAAGATAAAAATAAGTGATATATGCCCAGCTGGATCTCCATGAGAAATCGTATGCTAATTAAAATTTCAGAATAGGAATCCATCTATTGGGTTACTATAACCACACAAAAGTTCTCATTCATTTAATATAAGTTGGCCATTATTTCTTGTTTGTTCTTTAAAAAGATTAATATGTAAAAAAACATGATAAAAATAAAACAATATATACTTACTTGTGAAGTTAAAAAAGAGCTCTGTTAAAAACATCTCTGTAGCCTTAGAGAGGTTTGTTGGATATATAGCCTTGCCATTACATGAAGATAAATGAATGCAATAACTACATTAAACAGAAGCAATCTCTTAAAGTCAACATTAATCGAAACCCACATTACATTTTTTTTATACTCCACTATAAGGGAGTATAGTGGAGGAAAAAACCTATTTTGCTTTTAGCTGTTAATTTGCAAAGGCTCAAAAAATATTGTCAATAATGTATTATTGATTGGATGTTGATCTTCACAAACTAGAAGCAATGGTTACAAGGTAGTAGACTGCAATTAATCTATTTTTCCTTTGAAGCTAATTGAAAGCTTGTCACAAGTTGAGAAATAGAGCAAGGACATATAAAGTTGTCCCTGCATAAAAAAGTATAAAGAGCAATTACACTTAAAATAATATTGCCACTCATCTTTGATATGCAATACAAAGCAAGTATGATGAAAGTTGTTTTACACTTAGCATTTTAGAAATAGCAAATCTGCTCTGGCAAAGAAGCTCAGCCAAGTCTTAGAAATCATGAGCAAAACATAGTTAAGTCTATTTAAAATAGATTATTATGGTGATTATTTTGTGATGTCTCTAAATATCAAATCACTATACTGTCACCTGAAACTAACAGGATATTGTAGGCCAATTATACCTTAATAAATGAATGAAAGGGTTTTATTCATAAACTGCTTCAGCACACAGAGCAATATTATATAAATACATATGAGGTCTGTGCAGAAACTATCCATCCATGTACCATGCACAATAAAGACCTTTATTGAAGAAGACACAAGATACAAGAAACATTGTACGCAGAACAATGATACCTCAGTCTCCTTCACAGTAGGAACCATGGGACCTCACACAGTTCTCCCAGTCACCATCAGCTGTCCCAACATATTTTCCTGAATCTGGTTGATGGTCTGAAATCTCTTCCCTTTCAAAGGTAATTTCAGTTTTGGGAAAAGCCAGAAGTCAAAGGGCACCAAATCTGGGCTGTAGGCGGCTGAGTCACCTGGGTGATTTTATGCTTCCCCAAAAATACTCTGCATGAGATGTAATGAATGAGTGGGTACATTGTCATTCATGATGAAGCTGCCAATCACCAGTTGCCTATAGCTGTGGCCTTCTGAATCATCCAAATAGTTTCCATAGCAGAATGTTCAAGCTTAATGCAAAATTTGGTGCAGACTCATTGCTCTACTTGCTCAGCCATTTTGAATGTGACAGCCACACAGTACATGTGCTCACTCAATGGTGTTTACCACCCCCAATGGCTAGTACAGTAAAGTTGTCATTGTTCACACATGTGCATTCCAATTGGCTGCCAGGTTACATCAATATTGCACAAACCATTCTTGTTATATTTATAATGGCTGGACATTTTCTGGACAGAACTCATATATTGTATTATATATAATATATAAAATGATTTGAATTGGTGGTTTTGAACTTGTTTGAGTATAATAAAAAGACTTTGCATGCTATATAATTAATTTTTGCTTCAGAAAGATCTTTAATATATTTTAGCAAAATTCAGTTATAGCACAGGATGATATTTTATTGCTGTAGAACAATAGATCTCCACTAGAGTTCTAATAGGAATCATCTAATACATAAAAACAAATGGAGAGGCAGTAAAAATGAACAGACAAAGAAACAGGTCTCAAATGCAAAAAAGGAGAAAACTCCAAAAAAGAACTAAATGAAGTGGAGGCTAGCAATCCACCAGATATAGAGTTCAAAACACTGGTTAAGGAAGGTCAATGAACTTAAAGGAAGAATATATGAAATCAGTGAGAATTAAAAAAAAGACATAGTAAGAATAAAAAAGGACATTGAAATAAGAAAAAGTGAGCCAAAAGTAAGGAATGTAACAACTGAAAAAAGACTACACTGGAAGGAATCAATAGCAGATTAAATGAAACAGAGGATTGAATCATTAATTTGGAAAACAAGATAGTAGAAAAAATACAATCAGAACAGTGATAAAGAAAAAAAATAAAAAATAAGGATAGCTTAAGGGACCTCTGGGACATCAAGCATACAAACTTTGCATCATAGGGTTATGAGAAAGAGGAGAGAGCAGAAGACTGAGAAATTATTTAAAGAAATAATTACTGGAAACTTCCTTAATCTGGAGAAGGAAAAAGACATACAAGATCAGGAGGAGCAGAGTACTAAAACATGATGAACCCAAAGAGGCCTACACCAAGACATGTTACAATTAAAATGGCAAAGTTTAAAGACAAGGAGAGTATCTTAAAAGCATCAAGACAAAAACAGTTACCTACAAGGGAGAACATATAGGAATGTCAGCTGATTTCCCAACAGAAACCAGGACCCATGTGCTTAGTCCCTCTCCATACCATAGATACCATCTTTTGTGGGTATAGCACTCCCCTCCTTACTGCATCAGCCTGGGGGGATGCAACATCCTCACCCTTTGAGCTCTTTGTTGCCTTTTTCTGTGGAGCTCATCCCCTTCTGAAGAGTCAGAAGCAACCAGCACTAAAGAGTCAAAGTGATGAAGAGCAAGGACCTAAAGGCAAGACTATTTTACCCAGTAAGTCTATTCTTAAAAAAAAAATTGAAGGAAATATAAAGAACATCCAGACAAAAATAAGCTAAAAAATTAATCACCATGAAACCAGTATTACACAAAATGTTAGTGACATTTTTAAGAAGGAAAAAAGAGCATAAATATAAATAATAAAATGATAATAACTACATATCTGTCAATAGTCACCTTAAATATAAATGGCTTGAGATCCAATATGGTGGAGAAGTAGGTGGATATTATACTCCCCCCCCAGACCAAACTTGAATTACAACCAAAATATAGAAAAATCAACCTGAATAACCAACTTAAAAGTAGCTGAAGAATCTTATAATCAAGGATTTAGAAAAGAAAGTACATTGAGATTGGTAGGAAGGGTGGCGATGTGGAAAGGACTAGCACTGCTTCCATGGGTGGCAGCTGAGATTCTGGAGGGATATCTCAGCTGCAAAGTTTCTCCCAAAGAGTTGAGGTCTCAATTCCAAGCTGGACTCCTCAGCCCAGAGCAACAGAGCTGGGAAGAGGTGCCCACATAACTCATGGCTGTGGAAATCAGCAAAGATTCTGTCTGACAGGGCCAGAGGTCTACTAGAGACACAGTCACCCTCTTAAAGGGTCAACGTACAAAATCACGTTCACTACTACTCAAGTTGTGCTCAAAGGGAAAGAGGGCAGAGCAAGCTAGAGTCATGTGAGGAGAGAGAGGAATTTATGGCTCTGGGGAGACAACTGAAAAGACAGCCACCAGGACCCATGTGCTTAGGCCCTCTCCCACACCACAGATGCCATCTTTTATGGGTGTAGCACTCCACTCTTTACTGCATCAGCCCGTGAGGATACAACAACCCCACCCTTTGAGCTCTTCGTTGCCCTTCTCTGTGGAGCTCATGCCCTTCTGAAGAGTCAGCTGTCTGGGATGAAGTGTTGAGTTCTGGAAAGACTCAAGAAATGTCAGTGCCTGAGTGGGGTAGGAGCCATTCCCTGGACTTTCCTGTGAACCTTACTAGAGACACCTCCCCCTGGGAAATATACTAACCCGATCCTCTGGGTTTCTGGTGGCCCCAGCCTCCCGACTCTTGGTGGTCTTACCTTGCTGAGGTCTGGGCAGAATCCACAACAGACTGAGTTGTGTGGCTCTGAGGCAAGGACCACTTCTCCCACCTTCCACCAAGCCTGACTGGCAACTTTCCTTCATGGGAGATCCACTAGCCCCAACCGCTCAGCTTCTGGCAGTTCCACTCTACTGAGCTCAGACTCCCAGTAGAATCTTGGAGAGATTGAGTTGTATGGCTCTAGAACAGGGGCCATTATTCTCTTGCATGCCCAGCCAGTGCAGAGCCCTACCTTAATGTGACCAAATCTTGGCCTGTTTGGGCCTTGCACTGCTGGCGTCACCCTGATGGCTTCCTGAAATCCCACTGCAGCACAAATGTCTGCAGGGATCCTGGCAAAATAAAAAGACACACAAGCTCAGGCAGTGCAGAGAGTCCTAAACAAGATGAACCCAGAGAAGCACACATCATAATTAAAATGGCAAAATTTAAAGACAAAGAGAGAAGGTTAAAAGCAGCAAGAGAAAGACAGTTACCTACAAGGGAGTTCCCATAAGACTGTCAGCTGATTTCTCAACAGATACATTTCAGGCCAGAACGGGTTGGCATGAAATATTCAAGCTGATTAAAAGCAAGGACATACAACCAGACTACTTTACCCAGCAAGACTATCATTTAAAATTGAACAAGAAATAAAGAGCTTCCCATACAAGAAAAAGTTAAAGGAGTTCATTACCACCAAATCAGTATTACAAGAAATGTTAAAGGATCGTTTTGAAGAAGGAGGACGAAGATGAGGAGGAAAGAGAGGAATATAGTTATTTATAATGAAATGGCAATAAATATATACCTATATTTAATAATGACTTTAAATGTGAATGGCTTAAGTACACAAATAAAATGGTCATAGGGCAGCAGGAGGGATAAGAAAACATATACATACATATATATACATTCGGCAAGAGACCCACCTGAGAACAAAAGTAAAGGGTTGGAAAACTAGTTCATGCAAACGTAAATGAAAAAAGCTGGGGTAGTAATACTTATGCCAGACAAAACAGACTTCAAAACAAAGGCCATAAAAAAAGACAATGGAAAACATTACATAATGCTAAAGGGATTAATTTAAAAAGAATATGCATTTACACAATGGAATTCTATGCAGCAGAGAGAAGGAAGGAGTTTATACCCTTTGCAACAGCATGGATGGAACTGGAGAGCATTATGCTAAGTGAAATAAGCCAGATGGTGAGGGACAAATACCATATGATCTCACCTTTAACTGGAACATAATCAACAAAAGAAAAAAGCAAACAAAATATAACCAGAGACATTGAAATTAAGAACAATGTAACAATAGCCAGAGGGGATTGAGGAGGGGATAGTGGGGAGAGGGGTTTACAGGAGCTACTATAAAGGACACAAGGACAAAATCAAGGGGGAGGGTAGAGGTAGGGGAGGGAGGTGGGATTGGCTGGAGTGGGGTGGAAGGGTGGGGAGAAAATGCAGATAGTTGTAATTGAATAACAATTAAAAAAAGGAAAAAAAGCCCCCCCAAACCCAAAAAACAAAACAAACAAAACAGGATATAATCCCTGCAAACATTTATGCACACAACATAGAAACATATAAATATTTACAGCACATGTTGATGGATATAAAGGGAGAGATTGACAATAATGCAGTCATAGTGAGAGATTTTTAATGTACCTTCAACATCAATGTATTAATCTTCCAAATAGAAAATTAACAGGGAAACAACAGTCTTAAATGACACACTAGAACAGATGAATTTCATTGATATCTTCAGAGCATTTGACACAAAGGCTGCATTCTTTTCAAGTGCATATGGAATATTTTCAAGGATAGGCCACATGTTAGGACACAAAGCAAGTCTTAATAAATTTAAGAAGATTGAAATCATGTCATCTGATAATGTTATGAAACTAGAAATCAATCACAGGAAAAAAACTGAAAAAAGACACAAAGACTTGAAGGCTAAATAAACAATGAATGGTTTTGCAATGAGATCAATGAAAAAGTCATACCTTGAAACAAATGACAGTGAGGACACAACAACCAAAAATCTAGCGGACAGATTGAAACCAGTCTTAAGAGGGCAATTCATAGCATTACAGGCCTACCTCAAGAAACAAGAAAAAGTGCAAATAAACAATCTAACTTTACACTTAAAGGAACTTGAAAGAGTACAACAAACAAAGCCCAAAGTGAGTAGAAGAAAGGATATAATAAAGGTCAGAGCAAAAATAAATGAGACAGAGTCTAGAAAAACAATACACAAGGTCAGTGAAATCAAGAGCTGGTTCTATGAAAAGATAAAGAAGATTGACCAACTTTAACCAGACTTATCAAGAAAAAAAGGAGAGACCCAAATAAATAAAATAAAATAAATGAAAGAGGAGAAGTAACAACTGATCCATAGAAATGCAAAGGAATGCAAGAAATTACAAACAACTATATGCTAACAAACTGAATAATCTAGACAAAAAGAATAAATTCCTAGAGTCATACAATCCTCCAAAACTGAATCAGGAAGAATCAGAGTATCTGAATAGATAGATTATATCTTGTGGAATTGAAGTAGTAATCAAAGAACTGCCAACAAGCAAAAGACCTGGATCAGATGGCTTCACAGGTGAATGCTACCAAACATTCAAAAAAGAAATAACACTTATCTTTCTCAACATACTCCAAAAAAATTCAAGAGAAGGGAAATCTTTGAAGCTCATGTTATGATGCCAGCATTATCTTAATCCCAAAAGAAAATAAAGACACTACAAAAAACATATATTATAGAGCAAGACCAATCATGAACATGGATGCTAAAATCTTTCACAAAATATTCGCAGGCTGGATACAGCAATACATTAAGAGAATCATACATTGTGATCAAGTGGGATTTATTCCACGGATGCCAGGTTGGTACAATATCTTCGAATCAATAAACTTGATATGCCAAATAAACTAAATGAAAGATAAAAATCACATGATCATATGATGAGATTCAGAAAAAGCATTTGATAAGATCCAGTACCCATTTATTATAAAACTCTCAGCAAGGTGGGAATAGAGAGAACATACCCCAACATTAAAAAAAGTCCATATATGACAAACCCACAGTAAACATCACACTCACTGGGCCAAAACTTCAAACGTTTCCCTTAAGATTAGAAACATGACAGGATGTCTATTTTCACCACTCTTATTCAACTTGGTACTACAAGTAGTAACCACAGGAATCATGCAAGAAGAAGGAAAAGCAACCCTCCCACTCTATTAATGAGATTGCAAATTGGTATAGCTACTATGAAAAATAGTATGGAAATTCCTCAAAATATTAAAAATAGAATTCCCTTATGACCCAGCAATTCCTTTTCTAGATATTTATCTGAAGAAGTTCAAAACATTACTTTGAAAAGATGTATGTATCCCAATATTAATTGCAGCATTAATTACAATAGCCAAGATATGGAAGCAACCAAAATGTCCATCAATAGACCACTGGATAAAATAGTAGTGGTATATATATTGAATGGAATATTACCTGTCCATAAAAAGAATGAGATCTTAATAATTCTAACATTGGTGGACCTAGAGGGTATGATTCTAAGTGAAATGTGTGAGATAGGGAAAGACAAATTCTGTATGATCTCACTTATATGTGAAATCTAAATAACTAAATAAACAAACAAAACAGAAACTGACTCAGACACAGAAAGCAAACTAATAGTTGCCAGATGAGAGGGATTTTCAGGGACTGGATGGAAAAGTGAAGGGATTAAGAAGTACAAATAGGTACTTTCAGAATTGTCACTGAGATATAAAGTACAGCATAAGGAATACAGTCAATAATATTATAATAAGTATAGATGGCAATAGGTGGCTAATAAATTATCAGGGTGGTCACTTCATAAGTTATATAAATGTCTAACCACACTGCTGTACACCTGAAACTAATATAAAGTTGTATGTCAACTCTAATTTTAAAAAAAAGAACAAAAAGAATCATCTGCAGAATTTGTTACAAATATCAATAATTGTGTCATACCCAGCCCAATGCAAACCAAATTTCCCATATTGGGTGCCTCAAATCCATATATATTAAAAAACAGTTCTCCATGAAATTATAATGTTCACATAGGTTAAAAAATTAGTGATGAAAGGTCACATTTAATGAAATGACTCCATAATGTTGCTTTATTTATTTTAATATTTATTCTTAAAAGAAATATGATCAGATCAGGAGTAAACATTATTAAACTCTATGGTTTGATAACTCTAATTGTTTTATTTGTCAATCTTTGGTATTGAAATAAAGCTTTAGGGGCATTTTAAATTTGGGGGCACTGAGAATCTAATACACAATTTATAATGGCTTAATAGACCCCTAGAGTTGCGAAACAGTTAAAGGAGCCCTGATAGCATGTTACTACCAAGGAGTGATTTACAATATCCAATGGCAAAATACAGATGATTATATGACTTGAGGCAAAATATATCATTTCTTTGTATTTCTCATCTTATTCTGGCAAATGAGAATAGTACCATACTCTCCAGGGAATGCTAATATTTTAAAATTAATTTTATCTAGAAATATACTGGAGTAGAATGTTAATTTAAAGTTAAAATGAAGAGCCATGAAGACATTCTAAGTTTTTTTTATCTTAGTGGATTTTATTGCTATGAATCCTTTTTCTTTGAAGGAAAAATATAAATGAAAATATATTCTTGGAAAGACTGTAGTTTGTGTCTGTCAAAGCCACGATTCTCACAGAGCCTCAGACTTAAATAACAGTTTGTCTTCTCAATGGGCCAAATGAAAATCAACTTCTTTTTAGAGTTGACTTGAACTTATATTTCTAATCAAGAGTTGCTAAGCAGTAGTTTCATAATCAGAGCTATATTTTATACCTGTCATATTTTACATGAATTGAATAGAGTAAATACAACTTGATTCTTTGAGTCAAATTGTATGATCCTGTTATTCATCTCAGATGGATTTTATAAATTTTTTAAAATTGCATAACTTTATTTTAGAGAAAGCTTTAATAATATCCTTTCAGAGTTAGAAACATAGAGAAATAAAATCTACCCAAAGTGGAATCTATATCCTTTCAAGTGTTTTATTATTAAAAAGGGTATGCATTATTATACCTCAGTTATGATTCTAAATTGAAGTTTCACATCCAAGTGGTTTACACAGTTACTTAGAGGACTTCAAAGACTATTATATATCTATATTGATATAAAAAGTTTGAACCAGGTGAGTACTTTAAAATACCATAAAATTTGAAGTAAGGAAGAGAGAGGAACTAATAGAAAGATGACATCAAAATGTTTATAATTATTAAGTGTCAGTCTGTACTATGTGTTATATATGTCTCTCTATATATGAATAATATTTTGCTAACCCTCATCAAACCTCTAAAATATTGTCATTTTCACTTGTGATGAGTAATAACAGTAAATCTCTGGGAGTTTAGCTTATGTGACAAAAATCACACGGTTCATTTTTTCCTCATGACTCCCATGGCTTTCAGCCATGGAAAGGACAGATAAACATCTAAAAAAACACCCATGATGTGATTGGATAAATGCTTAATGGATGTGTGTATAAAACACTGTTGCTAGGCATTTAATTTTTGGGTCAACTTTCCAGAATGATTAAGTATATGTCCAGAACACTGTTTACCTCACTCCCACTTTGTCCCAATGCCCCTGCTTTATCTTGTAGCCTGAGATTACTTGAAAACAGTCTGAATTGATGAACAGAAGATTTTCCTTACTTGGAATGACCTTTTCCCCATGTGTACTTATTTACCTAGAAGCAAATACCCATTTGTCTTTCAAAACTCTAATCAAATATTATAGACTACAAATATTCCCTAATCTCCACCCTTCATCAATGGACAGGTGCTCCATAATTCCATTTCTCTTGTGATACTCTGATCATCATACTTTGTAAATTTATATTGTTTCTTCAGTTCCAGACTACAAACTCCTAGAAGATAGAGGCATATCTCCTTCACCTGAGAAAATCCCTCATAATCAAGTCCAAGCATCATGTCAGACATTCACCTAGTGCTCAATAAAGGTGTTTATGCATGTATAAAGCAGTGATTAAATAAAGACACAAATTATGCCTGGGATGGTAAGAAAAGTCTACGGAAACCATGATATTTTAAAGTGGTCTTAAAGGTTGTGTAGAAATTTTTAAGTCAGAGAACTGGGCAAGGCACCTCTTACATGAGAAAAGGGAGCAATATATGAAAGGGAGCAATCACAATATTTACTGATGGACTGGTTATCAGATGTAAGAAAGGGAGGAGCTAAGGATAGCTTTCAGGAGTTGGAAGGATGGGGCTCTCATCCTTTGAGATAAGGAGGTGAGGAAGAAGGTTTGCAACTTAAATGCCTGTCAGTAAATGAATGGGTAAAAAAACGGTGGTACATTTACATGATGGAGTACTACACAGCAGAAAGAAAGAAGGAGCTCCTACCCTTTGAGACAGCATGGATGAAACTGGAGAGCTGTAGGGGGGCTTTAACGCAGCCCCCCGGTTCCACCACGGATGAAGAAAAAGACTACCAAGACATGATCTGCTTGGGGAGGAAAGGTGGCCGCTTCTCTCAAGGGGACAAGGGCCCCGAGCCTCTCTCTCCAGGGGCTTTTATTAGGTTCATTCACATAGAAACACGGATAAAGCTCATCAATCATTGTCAGCCAGTAAGGGTTAAACAATACATGATTTACAGAGAACTCTGAGGGCTTATTCTGAGCTACAGCCAATTAGTTAGAGGGCCATAAAACTTTAGGCGCCAGACTCATCTCAGGTCTGAACCATTATCTCTTAAACTGAGGGTACAAATTAAGTAGGTTTCACAGGAATGTATGTATTTTTGTTAGGCCTGATTCCCCAGGGAATCCGCCCCTCCCAGCACAGGACTGCACTGCCCTCTGTTATTGCTTCAGGCTTAAGTCAGGCAAGGGAAGTAAGGCAGCCAAGAGATTAGGAGACTTCTTGCAGACAGAATGAGGACTCAGGCTATTTCAAAGCCGAGGGGCGAGGGTCCATCACCCCCTTTTTCCACAGCCCCCTGAGTCCTTCCCTGCGGGCCTCTTCTGTGACCAGAGCCTGTCTTAGGTTGATCCTCCCTTGAGGATTCTTACCCGTCATTGGCTAACTGGCCAAGCTCAGGGCCAAGCAGGGTGAAGTGGGAAGAAGTGGCACACCTGCCAGGGAGACAAGCTTTGTCTCCTTAGTGGCTTATGGTCCCAACTCTGACTCAGCCTTAACCATGGGGGGTTACAGCCTCTGAAACCAGGCAGGGCGGTTCTCAACAGAGAGCATTATGCTAAGTGAAATAAGGCAGGCGGTGAAAGACAAATATCATATGACCTCACCTATAAGTGGAACCTAATCAACAAAACAAACAAGCAAACAAAAATATAACCAGAAGCTTTGAAGTTAAGAACAAACTGAGAGTAACCAGAGGGGAGGTGGGAGGGAATAATGGGGGGAAAGGGGAAAGGGTTTTCAGGAACATCTATGAAGGACACATGGACAAAACCAAAGTGGAGTAGGATCAAGTGTGGGAAGTGAGGATGTCTGGGGTGGGGGAGAGTGGTGAGGGGAAAATGGAGACAATTGTACTTGAACAACATTTTTAAAAAGTTAAAAAATAAAAAATTAATTAAAAAAGAGGAAGGTTTGGTTGACTGAGGGATTGAAGAAGGTATTAGGTGTTTGGACTGGAGTATTTAAATGTGAGATATTTACTGCACATTGAGGTTATACATATGCAGTTCATGTGGAAGAGGAGTTCAGGGGAATTGTAGGAACTATATGTATAAATTTAGGAATTTTGATAGTAGAAATATTATTTAAGCCATGACACTAGAATGAAATAATTTAGGGAGTAAAGTTAGATAAATAAAAAAAAGGGAAATAAGGAATTATTTCAAAGAACTTCAAATTTTACCAGTAAGGAAGATGACGAGGGGCCAGCTAAAGAGATGGAGGAGTGGCCATCAACAGCAGTTACGTGAAAATTGACGTCTGATTGCCTCCATTCAGATCTGTTCTCTACTCTCAACATTGCCTACCTCATCTGGGACCTTACTGTATAACACTCCAGTTAGGCCATTCTCCCATGTTTTTAGCCTTTTCCAAGGAAACAGTGATCTCTGTGGCTGATCTTCCCTTTTTTAAATTTAATATCTTTTTTTAATTGTTGTTCAATTACAGTTGTCCCCATCCCCTCCCCATTATTCTCCTCTGCCCTATCCACGCCACCTCCCACATTCAGTCCTCCCATCCCCCATTGTCTTTGTCCATGGGTCCTTCATACATGTTCCTTGACTAACCTTCCCCTTCTTTCCTCCATTATTTCCCTCCCCGCTCCCCTCTGCTTACTGTCAGTTTGTTCTTTATTTCCATGTCTCTGGTTCTATTTTGCTTGCTTTTTTTGTTGTTGTTGTTGATTAGGTTCCACGTACAGGTGAGATCCTATGATATTTGTCTTTCACCACCTGAATTATTTCACTTAGCATACTGTTCTCCAGTTCCATCCCTACTCTCACGAAGAGTAGGAGCTCCTTCTTTCTTTCTGCTGCATAGTATTCCATCATGTAAATGCACCAGTTTTTTGATCCACTCATTTACTGATGGGCACATAAGCTGTTTCCAGCCCTTGGCTATTGTAAATTACACTGCAATATTTTCACTGATATGTCCCCTACAGCAAGAGACATGAAAGAAGGAATAATCAAATGGGTCTTCATTAAATTAAAAGGCTTCTGCACTGCTAAAGAAAAACATCAGCAAAATGTAAAGGGAACCAACCTTAAGGGAAAACATATTTGCCAATGATACCTCAGAGAAGGGTTTCATCTCCAAAATATATAAAGAACTCACATGACTCTACTCCAGGGACACAAACAATCCAATTAAAAAATGGGCAAAGGACCTGAACTGACACTTCTTCAGGGAGGACATACAAAGGACTGAGAGACACATGAAAAAATGCTCAACATCACTAGCCATTAGAGAGATTCAAACTGAAACCACAATGCGATACCTCTTCACAGTGGTCAGAATGTCTGTCATTAATAAATCAGCAAACAGCAATTACTGGCGAGGTTGTGGAGAAAAGGGAACCCTAGTATGCTGTTGGTGGGAATGCAGACTGGTGCAGCCGCTGTGGATAACAACATGGAATTTCCTCAAAAAACTAAAAATAGAACTGGCTTGTGACCTGGCAATACCCTGCTAGGAGTATACCCTAAGAATCCTGAAACACCAATTCAAAAGAATTAATGCACCCCAGTGTTCATAGCAGCACAATTTACAATAGCCAAGTGATCTTCCCTTTTGATCTTCCATCTAAACTCTCTTTCACTGTGTCCTTTAGAACTGCAGCTCAATGACCAAGATGCTTTCATAGCTTCATGGTTTTGCTTTTTAAAGCCCTTCTTGCCAACTTCTCTCTTCAGCTGGAACCAAGCCCTGCTTCTTCAAAACCGATGTCCTCAGGTGAGGAGGCAGCATTAGCATCCTCCCAGCTTCACATTGCTGTTTTAGCAGCAGGTGTGATTTTAGGTCTTAAAGTTTTATGTTTTACTATGTGTTTCTCTACCTGAGATAATGTCATGGTGCTTCAGATTAATGTTTCTCAATGCATGTGTCCTCCAGAGTGTATGCTATGAAACAGGAATTTTGTACATAGCAGCAGTGATTTAAAGAAAAATTTGAGCATTGGCTTATTTGTAAATGCAACTTTTCTTCACTAATCTCGGCTTTCAGAGATCAGAGTGGGGATATAATCCCCCACATTTTCCAGGGCTATGTTTACTGAGGCTCTGCCTTCTCCACGGAGCCCTGGAAGATATTACATGACTGCCTGGACTCAATTTGGGGTGACAGAGTGCATGTGGGAAATAGACATATGTAAATTGATAACATTTGTTTGAAGTATTGGATCTCTGAAGGTTCAGCAATTCAAATTTATTATACTTTACCTCTCTTCAGCAGTCTTATGTAAGATAAGGAATTCAAATTGGCCATTTGGAAGGTGCCACCTAACAGGTTGGTGTATTACAAATAATTATATCATAAGTGTTTCAATGACCAAATCATATGTATTTTCATAATATAGTATTTAATCTACCTAATAGGGTCTTAAATTCTGCATTTAAAAAGCTTTACATATATCTTCATATTTTTCATATGTAGAAATATTACACTTTCTACTAAATATGAAATTAATGACTTAAAAGGACAGGACTATGGATTAAAATTTGGAAATACGTCACATTTGCTGATTGAGTAATTGATTCTTTTTGCAATTAAAAAAAATTTTTAGTTGTTCAATTATAGTTGTATGCCTTTTCTCCCCAGCAATTTTTTTGATTAACTATTTCATATGACGATCGTGTTCTTCTTTATAACTATTATCTTCTGCTTATATATTATTAATTTCCAATGAGATATGTTTCCAATGGGATAGAAACAATTTATTCTTAATGCAATGCTAATATGCCCAGGATTTCAAACAGCCACAAACTTCCTTAGAGAGAAATACACCTCTGTGTTCTTCTTCAATTGTTGTAAGATGGTCTATTCATGGTTGACAGAACTCCTGTAATCTGTGACATGTCATTTATGGCTTAAATCCAGAAATAAAATGTAAAATAAAAGCATAACTTTATATATGAGCATAGAGAAAACATTGTAAATATATGGGAAACTTTGGTCAAAGCTGTTTCTAGTTCTCTCTCAGGTATAAATCTCCAAGTGGCAATCAACCATGTCCAGATATTGGATTTATGGGTTCACATGAGAGGATGTTACAGCCCAGAACGCTTAGAGAATTATTGAATTTTGACTTGGCAAGAATTTTGTAGGGCAAGCTTGAATTTAACTTTTATAATGTATGCATTTAGAAAGTGAGTTTGAATTTCTGAAATCAATTTTAAGCAAGAGGAGGCAGGCATACATGTATGACAATAATAATAATAAAAAATAATAATTCTTGGTATGTTGTTTTCTCATTATTGTGAAACAAATACATTCGTAATAAATATTGTGACTCTTGTTGTCTTCATTAGATTTTGAGTAATTTTTATTATAGCTACATTCCATTTCCTATTGCAAAGTTTCTCACTGATATAGTAGTCAAATGCCATGTTTGTTGCTGGTCACAAAAAAAAAAGGCAGTAAGTTCATACTGGTATGTGAATTAAAATTTTTTCTTGCCCATTGCCCATCTGACTCAGCTTCCCCAGCTACTCAGATTTAGGCCAACTACCTTTATCCTCAGATTCATCCCAGCTCAGTTTCCCAAGCCACTTTCATTGAAGAAGGAGGACACAGTTCCATTGCTCAGGCGTAAGGCACAGGCCAGAGTACATAAAATGCGGGCCGCTGGTGCTTCTCTCACTGTTTCCCATTTTCAGAGACTTCTTGCAACCAATTTGACCTCTTATGCTAAGAGCTAGCCTTGAAGCACATAGCCTCTCTTGGATAGGAGCCCACTTCTGATACTAGCCTATAGTAGCAGCTTTTCTACCTCAATTGTTACCTGTTATTAATCTCTCCTGAGTTCAGGTCTTTAACATACCTGCTAGCTAGAATCTACTCTGTTTGAAAAAGTCTTAACTTCTTGGTGCTTATATAAAATTGATTTCATATGAAAGCTCTGGAGGCTGAGGAAAAGATGAATCATCCTATAACACATGGCCATGAAGCCTTCTAAGATGCCATTCATCTCCTTATAACCCATCTCACACATCTAGACTAATCAAACAAGCAAATCTGCACTTTATGGCCAAGATAGGGACATATTGAAATATTTCTTTCTTTTTGATTTTGGTCCTTCCTGTCTGACTTCTGTCTGTGCCAGCTTCTTAGAAATCCCATTGCACAAATCCTATCATTTTCTTTTTTTTTTTAGCATTGCTTCACATAATCCGGTGGTTTAGTGTTTGCTTTTTCTTTCAGCCTATTTCTTCCTTCTACTGGGAGCAACTTAATTGCTCTCTTTTCTTCACAGTATGAGCTCTGAAATTTCTACATTATGCTGCTTTTACCTGATTTTCATTTCCAAAATTTTAGTTGATGTATAAATTGTGTATAATGGCACATTTAGGGGATTTTTGTGGAAATGAGCTCAGGAGGAGCCATCTGACCTAATGAATATTGTCCATTGTGACAGTGTCATGGAATTATGATACATGAAGGAAATGAGAAATCATGTAGTTATTCCCTTGGTTTTAAACTCAGCTAAAGTATTTAGCAAGTAACGTGTTTGGGGAAGGCACGTAGCAAGCTGGGGAGGAGGGACAGCCACCACAAACACCCTAAGTTAGGAGTGTTACTGGCATATGAGAGGAGCCCTTTGAATGCTGATGTGACCACAGCAATGAGGCGGGTTCAATTGGCACAGGACCTTGTAGATTAGAGGAACCAATCTGCTTTGTACTGTTGTGAATAATTTGCTTTTTTATACTCAGCAAATACTGCAGGATTTTGAAGAAAGAGAAGGTAGGGTTGATATCACAGGTTATTATTTAATTTTATATATTTTATTTTATTTTTCCAATACCATTTAGTCCCCTCATACTACTCACCCCCTACAATCACTACCCTGTGGTCCATATCCATGAGTCCTTTTTCCTCTTTGCTCAGTTCCTCTACCTTCTACCCAACCCGCACCCCCTTAGCTGTCAGGCTGCTCTCTGAGTCTGTCTCTATATTTCTTGTTAGTTCAGTTTGTTCATTAGATTCCACATGAGTGAAATCATATGGTGTTTGTCTTTCTCTGACTGGTTTATTTCACTTAGCATAATGCTCTTCATGTCTATCCATACTGTTCCAAAGGGTAAAATTTTCTTATTTTTTTACTGCTGAGTAGTATTCCATTGTGTAAATATCCCATAGTTGTTTTATCCACTCATCTACTGATGGACACTTGGCTATACTTAGGTTCATTGCAACATTATTTCCTATCTTACAGATTTTAAAATGATTATTCTGACTTCTGCATTTTCTGCCTTCTTTTGACTGCAATGTTGACAATACACTGAGATCAGGTGAGGAAAGGCAGTAAGGGAAGTAGTAAGGAGTCCCTTAGTGTAAACTAGGCCAGAGAGGGTGGTACCTCTGACCAGGGAGGTAGCACCATGGGTGTGGGTGCAGATTCTGGATCTATTTTTTAAAATATTTTATTTATTTGTTTTCAGAGAGAAGGGAAGGGATGGAGAAAGAGAGGGAGAGAAACATCAGCGTGTGGTTGCCTCTCGTGTACCCCCAGCTAGGGACCTGGCCTGAAACCCAAGCATGTGCCCTGACTGGGAATTGAATCAGTGGCCCTTTGGTTCACAGGCCAGTACTCAACCCACTGAGCCAACCAGCCAGGGCTGGATCTATTTTTAAACTAACCACTTGGTTATAGGATGCTGGAGAAAGATAGTAAAGAATGTTACTGAGATTTTTGACCTGAGCAACTAGAAGAAAGTTTCATCAGCTGAGATTGGGAAGGCTGTGGGTAGAATGGGTGATGGAGGGGTAATTCAGATTACACATTTGTACATGATGAGTTTCAGATGTCTACTAAGCAGCCATGTGAGCATGAGGGTGTGGGGTAGGCAATAGAATGTAGGAGTCTGGAGTGCTACAGAGTGACCTGAGCTGGCTATACAATTTTGGTGTCACTGGCTACAGCTATGAGACTGGATGGCTTTTAGAGAAGAGCCTCAGGACTGATCCCTGTGTATTCAAAACAAGAGGATGGGTAAAAGAAAACAAAGCGCCAAAGGAGTCTGAGAAGGAATAGCTATTTAGGTAGGACAGAAGCCAGTGAAGGAAGCATATTGAAGAGGACGGGGTTATCAATGGGCTCGAATGTTGTTGAACTGTCAAATTAAGAAATGACTCAACACTGAGCAGCAGCTTTAGTAGTAACAACAAAAATGACCTGAATTCTTTATCTTGCTTGCTGTAGTGACAATTCAAACTGTGCTCCTCTGTCCTTTTTTTCATACATTTCTCTGATATTTCATAGTTGACTTTGCCTTTTTGCTTAGGAAAAAAGTTGAAGGCAAATGTTAGTAAACATCTAGCTTTCCCTGCCAACAAGAACCTATCATGAATTTGCCTCAACCTGTTTTACTGGAACACTTTATTACCATTTATTTATGTATTTATTTGTTTTTAATTTTTATCATTTTTTTATTTTCAATTATGGTTGACATACATTATTATATTAGTTTCAGGTTATACCCCAGTGATTAGACATAAATCACTTAGTAAGTGATCATCCTGCTCTTACCACCTTTTCCAAAGTGACATTTTTAAATAGTGCATTTTGATATCATCCAATCCCTTTCCTCCTCTCATGGTCTTTCTCAACTTGCATCTTTAATTTTTATCTCTTCTTCTCTGATGCCCTTTTAATTACTTCCCATCATTTTTCCTTTCTGGGATCTTAAGTAGCTCTTTCACTCATGCAGCCCTTCAGTCTAGGCTCCACACAGCAGCCAAAGTCACCACCACTATTCCCTGCTTAAAAATTAAGCCAGGTTCTGGTTCCTCATTTCTCAACCTCGGCACCACTGACAAATTGGGCAAGGTAATGTTATGGGGGCTGTCCTGTGCATTGTAGAATATTTAGCCACATCCCTTTTCTCTTCCCACTAGATGGCTGTAGCCCCACCTCCTCCAGATATAACAAACAAAAATTTCTCTGCATGTTACCAAATATCCCCTGAGTGGGCAAAATTACCCTGAGTTGGAAACCACTGATCTAGCTCATCACACTTTACCTTGAGCTAACTTCCAATCTTCTTTTGTTCAAATTACTACCATGATAATGTTTTAAAAACAAAATTTAATGAAATTTTATTTATTTATATCATCTAATGTATCTTTATAACTTTTAGGATAAAAATCAATCGTCCTTATTGAGCACAGAGGAAATGTGTGATTTGGTTCCTGCCTAACTCTATCTTTCCAAAGCTCCACAGACATGTATGCCTCTGTCCAACTACTACTGTTCTGTAAGAGTCATGTGCTTCCATGTCTCGGTGCTTCAGATATTCTTGCCTTCTCACTTCTTACACTGCCTTTGCTCTTTTGCACCTACATAAGTACAACTTTCCCATGATAATTACATTATAAATTTTATTCTCTGAACATCCTTTCTTTATTTTTAAACCTGGCTTAGATCTTTTATTCTCTCATGGTATTCTTTGGATGCCCTTATCATAATACATATCCTATTAGACTATGGTAAATTATTTCTTATCTTTTACCTCCTACCAGAATATAATCTCAGAGAAAGTCAAGGATCTTGTCTTCCACTTCATAGGCACATAATACATGCATATTAATTTTTTAATATGCTAAAAGATCACAGAGGAGTAAAGTTACCTTTTTTAGATTGTAGAAACTTAATTTTTTCCTTTTTTATTTTTGTGCAATTGCAGTTATACTCATTTTCCCTCCATTACTTTCCCTTACCCTATCTACCTCTACCTCCCATATTCGATCCTCCTCCCTCCCCTTGTCTTTGTCCATGGGTCCTTTATACATGTTCCTCAATGACCCTTCCCTTTCTTTGCCCTGTTATCCTCCTCCCCTTCTGCTTTGGTTACTGTCATTTGTTCTTTACTTCTATGACACTTCTCCAAGGAGGACATACATAGGGCCCAGAGACATATGAAAGGATGCTCAGCATCACTAGCCATCAGAGAGATGCAAATTAAAACCACAATGAGATACCACATCACACCAATGAGAATGGCCATCATAAACAAAGCAACAAAAAACAAGTGTTGGAGAGGATGTGGAGAAAAGGGAAAACTAGTACATTGTTGATGGCAATGAAGACTGGTGCAACCACTATGGAAAACAGTATAGAATTTCCTCAGAAAACTAAAAATGGATCTGCCTTTTGACCTGACAATTCCACTGCTAGGATTAGGTCCTAAGAACCCTGAAACAACAATCCAAAAGAACCTATGCACTCCAATGTTCATAGCAGCACAATTTACAATAGTCAAGTGCTGGAAGCAACCTCAGTGCCCATCAGTAAATGAATGGATCAAAAAACTATGGTACATTTACACAATGGAATTCTATGCAGCAGAAAGAAAGGAGTTCCTACCCTTTGGGAAAGCATGGATGGAACTGGAGAGCATTATGCTAAGTGAAATAAGCCAGGCGGTGAGGGACAAATACCATATGATCTCACCTCTAATAGGAACCTAATCAACAAAATGAACAAACAATCAAAATATAACCAAAGACATTGAAATTGAGAACAGGCTGACAGTGACCAGAGGGGAGAGGGGAAGGGATTTTAGGGGAAAAGGGTGAAGGGTTTGCAGGAACAATTATAGAGGACACATGGACAATAACAAGGAGGGGTGGAAATAGGGGAGGGAGATGAGGAGGCTTGGGGTGGTGGGGAGGGGTGGGGGGAAAAGGCAGAAAACTCTACTTGAACAATAAAAAAATTACATCACTTTTTCTATGAATAATCTAAGATTGAATACTTCTTGAGGAGTCAATCTGTACAATATCATTTTAGCTCAGTTTAACTATTTAAGAATAAATATGTTTTGTATTACAGATTTTGGTAGAATATACTGTTACTGACTTCAGCATAGCATGCAAATAAGATACTGGAAAGCTTTTCTCTTGAACTTAATGGGTTATGGAAATTTAGTCATTTTTCCCCTTTAACATCAGTTAAAATAATTTACTGTTCTCTGAAATGAAGATCTCCACTCATATGCTTAATTAACTCTTCAAATGTGTGAATAATTTATTTCTCTAACAGATTATTCTTATTTGCTCTTGTGCAACAAAGCCAGAAAACCCACATTTTAATTTCATATGAACTATATGGAAAGTTGGGGTCCCCATGATGCACCAGCGTGTAAAAATTCTTTGGTGGATATGGAGGCAGGACACAGATCTCCATCAGCTATCTCTCATTGCTCCTGCTCCGAATTGTTTCATGTTCTAAGATTGTTGAGGTCCTTTTTTAAACATCCCCTCACCTGCACGTTTCCAATATGTATTCTTTTAGCTTATATTTTACATATACATAGACACCTGCAAAATTATACACACAGATACACACAGACTCATATACATAAACAGAACTTCCCTTTATCATCAGTACTCCTTTATTTATATATGTCCTCAAGGCTTTTGAGGAAATAAAAAGTAGCTTTTTTATAAAATGTTGAGATATTAAACATACCATTTTGACTGTGTAGTTAGATACAGATATATATATATACATATATGTGTGTGTGTGTGTATATATATATATATCTATATATATATATAGATATATATATATATATAGTGTTCTTCTCCCCCTCTCTGCTCTTACGTTAGAGTGGGGTTGCCAAGGTGACAATATGGCACAGTGGGTTTGCTTTCACGTGGCTCAGTGAGTTCACACCAAAAGCTAAATCAATACCAGCAAGTACTCATCTTTAGAATCACTCTCTATTATTTTTGTTGTCATTTTTTTTGCTACATGTTCCTGCTCTGCATGTTTTAGAGAAGTTGGGAAGATTTCTGTCCTCATTTTGGTCACCTAATACCTGCAGATAGTTGTGTAAGTAAACATTAATCAGGTACTAGCTCGAACACTTGACATTCTAAAACATCTCTTTGGAATGACATTTATTCTCTTTCAGAAACTCCCAGAAGAATTTGTTCTCCAAGGTCATTAGTGCCTAAGGATCCTATAAGGTTCTTTTTTTATTGTTGTTCAGTTACAGTTGGCCCATTTTGACCCCATTACTCTCCCTGCCCTACCCACACCCACCTCCCACATTCAATCCTTGCCCTCACTGTTGCCTTTAATACTTGTTCTTTGATGACCATTCCCCTACTTTCCCCTGTTGTTCCCTGCCCTCTGGTTACTGTCAGTTTGTTCTTTATTTCCATATCTGTGGTTCTATTTTGCTCATTTGTTTGTTTTGTTGATTAGTTCTTATATTACCATACCTGAGGATGTAGCTTAGTTGACTTAGTGTGGTAGTTGTGGTTAAAAGGAGAATGGAATAAATTCAAGAGATGTTTATGAGGCAAAATCAAAAGACTTTGGGTTGGATAACATACAGGGAGTGAGGAAGAAGGAGGTGTTAACACTAGTTTTCTGAGTTGTACAAACTGATACATGATAGTTACATTAATTAAGACAAACAATAGCAGAAACAGCAGATGTAGTGGGGGAAGATTATGAATTAGGTTTCAGACATGTTTGGTTAGAGGTACCTTTGTGACATCCAGAGGATATTTAAGTTGGATCTATAAATCTAGATCTTACAGGTAAATCTGGAGAGGTAATTTGTAAGCTTTCTGCATAGAGATAATAATTGAAGCCATGGGTGTAGATGAGTTATTTAGGAAGGCTGTGTTTGAATATATAAGAAATGACAATGAGGATAATTTTCTGCCTTAAAAATTTGAAGAAATAGCTAACAGCCTATTGATGTCTAAATTTCTTGAAATATTTTAAACATATTTAAAATCCTTTCAAGTGAATATTCACATTTATCTGCTTGCAATAGATGCCTAAAAAGGTTAGGATTTTCAACAGCATAGTAAATATAAGATTACAGAAGAGGATAGACTTGCTATATTATTAAGTTTAGAAGGGAGAGAAAAATCAAAGCTAAATCCCTAACGGGGCTAAAGCCATTACAGAAATCAAACAAACCTAACTTGAAACATCATACTGCTTTAAATTGTTTCAAAGTAAAAAAAATTTTTTTGGAAAAATTTTTGCTGTAAAATTTGTCAAATCATATGGACAAAAAGCTTAAAGATGTCTGCACTATATTCAGTCAGAACTCTCTGGGTTGTCTTATTTCCCTGCTAAGAACAAAATCTAGTTTTGCAAATTTTTCACCATCTTCAGTGAATTCAAATGCAATTTGCTTATCCTACCGCATGTTAGATTGAAGTCAAGCGGAAAGCATTTATCCTGCAAGGCATCCCTGAATGAGTTTAGAAATGGGAATCTGTATTCTAGGGAAGCATTGTTGGAATGGAGAATAAAATAGGGCTGTGATTAGTAGGTTCTCGGTAGGTGTATTCTGATAGAGATCAAGTATTTCTTATGAATTACTAAGTATAAACTGGTAAGTATAAACTATTTAAAAGTAAAATCAATATTTATTAATCACTTTAATTACTGTAGAGTAAAAATCACAAATTCTATTGGCAAAAATGTAATTGTATGATTTGCCTTTAACATCATAGTAGCTATGATCTTGAATAAACAATTGTAGGTTATTTTAACCCTTGGATTATCTCCTTGGCCTGAGTTTAGTTGGCTTGGTGTATTAGAAACTTCCCCAACAGAAAGCTCTCTTTATTCTATTTACTTTTCTAGTTACCTTCTTTCTGCTTACCCAGACACCTGTGCAAGCTATGCAAGCTGCACATTTGATTGACGATGGCAGGAAGAACAGTGCCAAGGGAAAATGTTTTTGCTAAATTCCAGTTTTATTTGTGTTGAAAAGTATAAACAAATTTCAAAGGGAGTTTAAAGTGTAGAAAGAAGAAATATCAGAGGTCTAGCTCACTCATAAACCAGAATATACATTTTAAAAATCTGAAAGTTGGTATTAAGGTAGCAAAGAACAAATCCTGGCTTATGACATCTTCCCTTGTGGTTTGTTAGGTTGTTTCATGACCTGCAATGGGCTACTTTTACTCACCTTTTAAAGACAAAGGCCCTAAAATTGGTTGGAATGACTGCCAGGCAAACTGAGAAGCAGCCTCCATTGGTGTTTGGGGGCATGGGTCTTGCTTGATTTATGGCTTGGATTTAGTACTGATCAGCTCTGTGGCCTTGGACACTAGCCTTCTCCAAGTGGCGTATCTGTTTCTATACTGAAGAAAGGCTTTGTTCCTGGCATTGTTAGATGAAATTTCAGTTGGTCATGCATGCGTGTTCCATCTGTCAGGTAAGTCCAAATATGCTGCTCTCTTTACCACCAGACAGGCTGTTGTCCCAGGTTATAAGAGACACATCTACCTAAACTGAATCTTGGTCCTAGCATTTCCAAGCTTTGAGAAATTGAACAAGTTACTTAAACTCTCTGTCCCACATTTTCCCATTCAAATAATGGGTGTATTCACAGAATCTACCTCACAGTAGGTAGGAAGGCTGTGTTAGAAAGAACATGAAATGATGATAATTTTCTGCCTTAAATACATGAAGAGATAGCTACTGGTCTATTGATGTCTAAATTCCTTGAAATGTTTTAAACATATTTCAAATCCTTTCAAGCAATCATTCACATTTCTCTACTTGAAATAGATGCCTGAAAATGGATTAAATATGGCTAAATGCATGTAAAGCACTTAGAATAATAAATAAATGGTTGGTGTTATTATTATTATTATATTGTTCATGCTAAATTGAAGCTCTAAGCAACATTTATTCATATCCATCATAAAGGGTCTATTTGCATTCCACATTTGTGAGCATGAAATCCAATGATGCAATGCATTTTACTTGGAAAGAAAAATCCTATAATAGATCTCTTTCCAAATCTTTTTTCACCAGTCACTGAAGCTTCTCACTCTCCCCTTCTTCCTGCTTCCTCCAGCACACCCAAACATCTCTTCAACACTCTTTCCCCCTCTCTCTTTTTCTTAATTCTTTCAGGATCCCTCTCCTTCATTATATTCTAGAAGGTGTGTGTGTAAATTTAAAGTAACAAAGTTGCTTTATGTAAATACTAAAGCAATCATTGCTTTTTATCTCATACTTTAAAAAAGTAAAAGTAAAAGTATCTCATACTTTTACTTTTATATTAAATGGACACCTTGGGAGGAATGCGTGTGTTCACCAACTAGGATGCCAAATCTCGGAGGGTGGGAAGGTGCAGCTCAGACTGTAGGAAATTATTGTAACTGAAGACGGGCTGGCTGCCTGCCACTTTGAAAGCCAATACTCCAGAGACAGGTACTAAGGAAAGTGGTTTATTTTCAGGTGCCAGCAACATGAGAAGATAAGGGACACTTGTCTCAAAGCCTATCTTAACATATCCGATCAAGCCAGTGATTCTTACAGGGAGTTGGTGGGTATTTGGGAAGGGGGAAATTCCTAGGGGGATTGTGTATGCTCTGTTTCTCTTGGGAATAAAGGGAGGGAGGGACTGAAAGGGGAGTCAGCACAGCTTCTTCCCAAGCTCACTCCCTTTGCTCCCATGTTATTTCTCTATTTGCATTAGCATTCTTCCCTTCCCTGGACACCTGTGGTTTATGGCCAGCACCAGTGTATCTTGTACCTGCAAGGAGAACTGAAGCATAGGGTGACTAAATACTTTGATCTGTTACAGAATACATACTAACTGGGAGATACTAAATTGTGATTACAAGTTAACATCTTAGTGCAGGCAGAGGTTTTTACAAGGAGGAAGGAGAGGGAAAGCAGAACAAATAGATGAGGGGGAGAGGTTGTGGGCATGCAGGCACTATCTTTGCTGGTCCTGGTATGAATCTTCATGGTCAGCATCCTTGAGTCACTGGGACTCTGAGGTCAGACTCTTTCTTAGGTACACACAGGAACTGAACCTGTTGATTCTAGTAAAGTGTACTTAAAAAGGAAAATTTTAACATGTAAACTCTAGCTTTGAGAGAGAAATCAGGTTAGAGTACAAGCTGGGTTTAATGTTTACTAAGATTAACATGGGTAGCTTTATATAAATATAGTGTATTCATTCCACATTACAGCATCATTCCTTTCCAACTGCATCCTTTTCATTCTCTTGTGATTATTATGCTCTTGCATTAGGTGTCTTAAATGCTGGTTCTATAATAATGATTTTACAAGAAAGAGGCTCATGAATGGAGAAGAGGTGTTTCTTTTCCTTCAATGTTTTATTTTTTATCAAAAATATTTCCATTTGTGATGAAATAAATAAGTTTTATGTAAACATGTAAGACATAAAGCTTTTCTTTTTATCTGAGAGCCCTCACTTCAAGTCAAAGAACTTTCTCTTGTAAACTTGACCAAGTCAAGTGCAATTTACTGCTTCCTCCCACAGGGATGTAGCTCAGTGTGAGACTTAGGTTGTTTCTTTTCACCATGACTTTTGTGTTTGAGGTGCTTTCTGCAGGCAATTCACCATAGACTGAGGCATATGGCTGTCAGTTTTAATTTAATGATTTGAGAAAGTTGTGTTTACTAGTCAGGTGCAGTGTGAAATTTAAATTTTGTAGCGGTGTATCCAACCTTACCAGCAGATCTAAGGTAGGCTCTGCTCAGCTCTCTGCTGTGAAGGTACACTTCTCCATTTCATCACAAGATTTCGGAGGGAAATGTAAACCTTAACATCTTTGGTGTTGGTGCTTGTTATTTCAAGAGGAACCTTTCTCAAGTGGCATCTTTGGAAATACTTACTGGATAAATTGCACCGGGAAGTAATGAGCACAGAAAAGGTCTAGTTCTGAACAGATTAAAACAAGACACATAACTTTTCATACATCCTTTGGCATTATAATTAATTCATTTCAAATATTCATCATATTGTGTCAACTATGTCACTTTTTTTAGACAGGAAAATTATCTCTATTCTGAAATAAAAATAAGCATGTGGTCCTAAGTAATATGTGGTACTATGATTTCAATCTTTCCAATTATTCTAGCTTCACTTTAGGTGTTTTAATGAATAGAAGAGTAACTTTACCAACCGCTTAGCATCTTTCTATTTAAGAGCACAACCTAAGGACAGGGGCATCATCAAGTTACAATTTCTGAAGGGGCTGTCCTTTCCTTGTTGCAAAGTCAGGTTTTTAGATGCATGATTGTAAAGGTCAGAAGAGACTTGAAATATCTCAGAGTTGAATGTTAACTAAAGCTATTGCTCACTTCTCAAACATGTTACTTTACTTAACAGCACAAGAAATGAACGACTTGATTTTGTGCCTTCCAGGTACATCCATTTTGCTCAGATAGAAACACTACAGGCAGAAACCTTTGGAGACCTTTTGAAATTAGAGTTGATTCATAGAAGTTCTTTGCTTCTGCTTTACATATTCCATTTGTTAACATATTGACTTCCTTGGAAATCAGAATATTTTGTTGTAAGTCTAAGAAGCAGAGCCTGCACCCTTGTCCTATAAAATAGAGTTACTATAAGACATCACATAGTTTGAAATAAATGGATAAAAGATGGCTAACCCAGTTAAAAATAGGGCTAAAATGATGAACTGTACTTCAAAATGAGGTACAACCACCTTAAACACTTATGGCAGAAACTATTACAATTAAATATACGCATTCCATATGACCTGTGAATTCTACTTCCAGTTATGGACAGGGCAGAAATGCACATGTGTTTGCACCACAAAATGTGTTTGTGTGCATTTGTGGCAGCGTTGTTCCTCGCAGCTCCACACTGCAGGCTACCCAGACACCCAACAACAAAAGAGAAATAACTTGCACATATCCATAAAATAAAATACTATATAATATAGATGAATCTCAGAAACATTTTGAGCCAAAAATTTAAAAAAAATCAAAAACACTGAAAGGTCCATAACTTGATTTTGTTTTTAGAGGATATTATAAAAACAGCAGAAATCCACAGTACTTGGAAGGCAGACAGTATGTAGCTATGGATGAAAGAGGTGACAGAGAATGGCGGGGGGAGCTTCTGCTGTCCTGGGTGGTATTTACACAGCTGCCTTCACTTCTGGGAATGGCATTGTGCTCTTTATAATGATGTGTGAGATTTTCTAGATAAATGTTATGCTTCAATTGAACTTTATTAAATATCAGTGACAAATCAAAAGGGCACTTGAACACCCTTCTTGTGTTTTGTCTTTTATCAGATAAAGATACTCTACTACTTAGCTTCCACTAATTTCTCATAGTTACAAATTTACTGTGCCTTTAGGTAAAGATATGGTACTTTTTCTGAAAAAAGAAAGAAAACACAAAATTACACAGCTAAACTTAATTAGGAATATCTTTCCTCATACAAATCTGAATTAAGACCTATAAGTTTCTAAAAAGAACTAGTAAAATTAAAAGATAAATAAATCTAGTCAGCTACATTCCTAAGATATCATGGGAGTAGTAGTCTAGTAGATAAATAGTAATTATTATACTATTTCCCCATTTTATAAATAGAGACAGGTTTAGAGGGATTAATTGGCTTAAAAACAGTTACAGAAATAACAAGTAGCAGTTATATCTGAATTGGGAGCCATAATAATATGTATGACACAGACTAATATTAAAATAACATTAATTTGGATATATTGTCACAATCTGTATAAAAATAAAAATTTTGGAACTGGAGAGCATTATGCTAAGTGAAATAAGCCAGGCGGTGAGGGACAAATACCATATGATCTCACCTTTAACTGGAACATAATCAACAAAAGAAAAAAGCAAACAAAATATAACCAGAGACATTGAAATTAAGAACAATGTAACAATAGCCAGAGGGGAGTGGGGAGGGGACAGTGAGGAGAGGGGTCTACAAGAGCTACTATAAAGGACACAAGGACAAAATCAAGGGGGAAGGTAGAGGTATGGGAGGGAGGTGGGACTGGCTGGGGTGGGGTGGAGGGATGGGGAAAAATGCAGACTATTGTAACTGAATAAAAAAATAAATAAAATAAAATAAAAAATTTGGGCAATGATTTTTCAATATTTACATACCTTTTTTCAAAATCTATTATGAAGGATACGTGCTTTTCTCTTGATTTGGTTTGCCTTTAAAACAATTAATTCTGGTCTATTTGGCTTAGAATATAGATAATATCTTACATGTATGATTATCAATGTTATTTCCACTCTTAAATATGCTATGAGAAGAAACAGCTGCCATTTTAATGTTTCACATTGAACTACAGTAGTTGTAACAAAATGATGAAATAAAACTTATAGCCTAGCAAAATTAAAATATGCATAAATTGTCCCAATCATACAGCTTTTTCCAAAATTCAGCTGCAATATGCTACCATAAGCTATTTCTCCCTCATAAAATTCTACTCCAGTATACCCTGAGATATGGAAATGGGTTAGGACTTGTGGTTCGGAATGAGAATTAATGTGACTTCCATCTGTCCACCCATTTTAACCTAATTGTCTTCTATTTCTTCTCTTGTCATATTTCTGAATTTGGTGGATTGGATGAAACAGGGAAAAATGAGAATAAAGAACCAAAATAGAAAAGATCAGGGAAAATTTATGTCTACCCAGATGTGCATCAAATTATCAAAACCATAAAAAGAGTTTGACTTCTGCTCACTCTCCTCTACTTTAATCCCTAACAGATAAAATAGTTAAAATATAGCTAAAATACCATATTTATAGGTGAACATGGTCAGGTGATTTTACTTAATTTTGAGACAGGGGTACTGGTCATAAAGTAGCACCATGAAGAGCCTGCAGATTCAAGAATAAATGGCATGGGGCTTGCCTCTGTTGTGCAGAGACTATTGTTTTGCTCTCTCTTCATACGTGTTGAATATTCAATCAGTAACCAGAGAGATCCTACGTGGTTATTTCCTGAGTCATAATTTATCTAGTCATAGTAGGAGGAGGTGATGTGGCCAATGCCACCCAGGAAAAAAGAGGGGGAGAAATACTGTGGCTGCATCTCCTCTGCTTTCTCCACCCTCCATCATCTCCCATGGTGAAACCTAAACCAAAAGAGGAAGTCCTGGGCCATGGGGCCTGGGAAATGCCCTTCTTTGTGATCTTGCCTTTGTGAAGGACGTGGGCATGGTTTAGAGAGGGAAGAAGCAGAGAGCTGTCTAGCCAGCAATCACCACAGCACCAAATGGGACTAGTTTAGCTAGACTATGGCTGATCAGTAAACTGAAGTACAGAAAAAGGGTTGCCATCTGCAGGATTCAGCTCAGCATGGTTCATTTGCAGGCTTCTGAAGTCATATATCTTTATTGTGCCATTTTCTTAATGAATATATTATCTATTTACCTTGATTTCCTATGCGTTTAAAGATTTTTTGAATTACTCTTTAGCATTTGTAATTTCTAAATAAAACTTCAAAAGAGGAGAAAATGCTAATATACTGGTAGGCACATACCTGTAAACCTTAAAAACAAATGCTTGCATGAATGATACTCTGCTTTGTATTCGACCTTTTTCACTGAAATACTTATATAATTGCACTTGGTTTCACAATTAGGTTAAAACAGTTGTTGCCTAAACTCATTGTTACTGTGTTATGATTTCAAGTTGTCTCTTATTTTTTCAGATTTTTGCATAACAACAAACTATCTAAAATCCCAGCTAGGAGCTTTTTTCATCTGAATTCATTAAAGAGACTGTAAGTGAAAGCAAATGCATAAACGCAAAAACCTTATGAAATTCTCCAAAATAACTAAATTCCAAACAAAGATTTGCTTTTGTTTTCTTTTGACGTGAAAGATCATTGCGGTTCTAGGGTGTTAGGGAGAAAATGGTGTTGTTAACTGCAGAGTGATAGAGGACACAGGCAGTCTACTGAGCTTTCATGTATTCTCTTAGAAGTGATTTTCAAAAGGAATATTGAAGATAGAAGTTTTCCTCGGTTCTCGGTAATTTCTTTGTTGGGCAAATCTAAAGACTCCCAAGACTTCCTTTAACTTTTATTTAAAAAACAAGATGTGAGAAGTTCCAAAGAAAGTCTAACTCCTCTGGTAAGGCTTCAGGAGTTTTCCCTCGTCACACACGTGGTTACCAGTACAGTCCGTTTCCTTCTATATTAAATGAAACTACTAAAATTCCAATCCCAATCTTCTCATAATCTCCATTTGCCTCACTTGTCTTTTATGCGAATCACTCTCCTTTACTCTGATCTGTCTTTTCACCCTGATCTGATCTGTGTGTATTCTTCTGCCTTGTCGATACTTTTTTTCCTTTCCTTTTATTTTTTTTCTGACAGTACACATAGACATAAGTTCCACTTATCAGGTAAATGTCAAATGCCCTGCTTCCACAGGCTGGTTGGAAAGCACATAGTAGAAAAATCAGAAAGGTGTACTTTTCACTTATGATTGAGGCTGCTTTGTTGTTTTTGCCGTTCTGAGCTTGTGTGCCCAGATCCCCGTCCATGTGCAAAGGAGTGTTAAGAATAAGTAAAAATCAGACTATTGAAGGAAATAAATATGTGATCAATCAGTGCCTGGAGATAACATTTGTTGTCTTTGCATTTAAAATAGCATGAATGATCACGAGAACAAATGATCCAGTTCTAGTTTATTTTCTTTTTCAAGTTTATATTCCCTATTTTTTGGCAATTCTCACGGCAGAGGGTCATGATGCTTCCTCACAGTCTTCTCTCTTCCGGCTTTTTTTTTTTAAATATATTTATTGATTAAGCAATTACAGTTGTCCCATTTCCCCTCCTCACTCCACTCCATCCTGCCCACCCCCTCCCTCCCACATTCCCCCCCTATAGTTCATGTCCATGGGTCATACTTATAAGTTCTTTGGCTTCTACATTTCCTACACTATTTTTACCCTTCCCCTGTCTATTTTCCACCTATCATCTATGCTACTTATTCTCTGTGCCTTTCCCCCTCCCCCTCCCACTCCCCTATTGACAACCCTCCATGTGATCTCCATCTCTATGCTTCTGTTCCTGTTCTAGTTGTTTGCCTAGTTTGCTCTTGTTTTTATTTTAGGTGTGGTCGTTAATAACTGTGAGTTTGCTGTCATTTTTACTGTTCCTATTTTTGATCTTCTTTTTCTTAGGTAAGTCCCTTTAATATTTCATATAATAAGGGCGTGGTGATGATGAACTTCTTTAACTTGACCTTATCTGAGAAACACTTTATCTTCCCTTCCATTCTAAATGATAGCTTTGCTGGATACAGTAATCTTGGATGTAGGTCCTTGCCTTTCATGACTTGGAATACTTCTTGCCAGCCCCTTCTTGCCTGTAAGGTCTCTTTGGAGAAATCAGCTGACAGTCTTATGGGAAGTCCTTTGTAGGTAACTGTCTCCTTTTCTCTTGCTGCTTCTCAGATTGTCTCCTTCTGCTTAATCTTGGGTAATGTAATTATGATGTGCCTTGGTGTGTTCCTCCTTGGGTCCAGCTTCTCTTCTGGCTTTTCTCTTTGTGCTCAAACCCACAAAGTCCTTGGTTAAAGATCTTCTTTTTCTGCCAAAGTTTTCTTGTCAGAACTGGTTGCACCACAGTAATTTGAAATAAAAAGCATATCCATTCTTTTTGTTGTTGTTTTGGGTGTTTAAAATAAACTATTTCTCAGAGTAGTTTTAAGTTCACAGAAAAATTTAGTAGAAATTATTGAAATTTCTCATATATCCCCTTCTCCCCACACATGCACAGCCTCCCCCACTATCAACATGTAGACCTTCATAAAATGGTATTGTTTTCAGTGATAGCTGGATATTTCCTATAAATTTATTTTAAAAGTCCTGTCTCTATCCTGCAGTGGTTCCCAGCCCTTTTGGCACCGAGGACCAATTTCATGCAAGACAATTTTTCTATGGACAGGGGCTAGGAGGATGGTTTTGGGATGGTTCAAGAGCTTTACATTTAAGCTCACCTCCTTTTGTGTGGTCAGGTTCCTAAGAGGCCTGGACCGGTATGGATCTATGACTCAGAGGTTGGGAACCCCTGCTTTAGAGCAAATTTAAAACATGGGGAACACATGCTCACCAATATCTCTGTGTCAAGGTAGTTTACAAGACAAAATAACAAGTCATCTAGGGTAGCTGCATGAATCTTACACAAGCATAATTACAAGCCTCCTTTGAGCAATAAAGCCTCTACTCTTTCTTTTAACTAATTCAATATGAAAAAGTAAAAAAACTAAACACCAAAGATAAACAAAATTGACAAGCCTATAACCAGACTCATTCAAACAAAAAAGAGGACCCAAATAAATAAAATCAGAAATGAAAGAGGAGAAATTACAACCCATATTACAAAAATGCAAAGGATTATAAGAAATTACTATGAATGACTATACGCCAAGAAATTTGAAAACCTGGGTGAAATGGACAAATTTCTAGAAAAATATAATCTTCCAAAACTGAATCAAGAAGGAGCAGAAAGCCTGATTAGGCTAACAGCTAGTGAAATTGAAGCAGTAATCAAATAACTCCTGGCACATAAAAGTCCTGGACTGAAATGGCTTCACAGGAGAATTTTACAAAACATTTAGGTAAGAACTAAAACCTATCCTGCTCAAGCTATTCCCAAAAATCCAAGAGGAGAGGAGCATTCTTTTTATGAGGCCAGCATCATCCTAATTCCAAAACCAGATAAAGACACAACAGAAAAAGAAAACTACGGGTCCGTATCACTGATGAACATGGATGCTAAAATCCTCAATGAAATATTGGCAAACCACACCCAGCAATCCATTAAAAAGGTCATACACTATGATCAACTGGGATTCATCCCAGGGACGCAAGGATGGTACAATACTTGTAAACCAATAAATGTAATACATCACATACACAAAATTAAAAACAAAAATCACGTGATTATATTAATAGATGCTGAAAAAGCATTTGATAAAGTACAGCACCCATTTACAATAAAAAGTACTTCGCAAAATGGGACTAGAGGGTGCATGCCTCAACATAATAAAGGTCATTTATGAGAACCTACAGTCAACATCATACTCAATGGGCAAAAACTAAAAGCTTTCCCCCTTAGATCAGCACAAGACATGGATGTTCTCTTCACTACTTCTATTCAACATAGTATTGGAAGTCTTAGCCACTGTGATCAGACAAGAAAAAGAAGTAAAAGGCATCCAGACTGGAAAGGAAGAAGTAAAACTGTCATTGTTTGCAGATGACATGATAGTGTGCATAGAAAATCCTATAGACTCCACCAAAAACTATTCAACCTAATCAGTCAATTTGACAAAAAGTTAAGATACAAGGTCAATATTCACAAATCAAAGGCATTTTTTATGCCAACAATGAACTATCAGAAATAGAAATTAGGGGGAAAAATCCCACTTACTAAAGAACCAGAAAAATAAAGTACCTAGGTATACTCTTAATCAAGAAGGTAAAAGAACTACAGTCAGGACACTACAGAATGTTGAAGAAAGAAATTAAGGAAGACATAAATAAATGGAAGCATATATCATGTTCATGGATTGGAAGAATTAACATCATTAAAACATCCATACTACCCAAAGCAATTTACAGATTCAATGCAACTCCTATTAATATACCAATGATATATTACACATAGATAGAACAAACATTTCAAAAATTTATGTGGAACTATAAATGAGCCCAAATAGCCTCAGCAATTTTGAGAAAGAAGACCCAAGTAGGAGGGATCACAATACCTGATATAAAACTATATAACAAGGCCACTGTAATCAACACAGTATGGTGCTGGCATAAGAACAGAACACATAGATAACTGAAACAGAATAGAGAACCCAGAAATAAACCTAAGTGTATATGGTCAATTAATATTTGCCAAAAGGGGCAGGAGCATAAAACAGAGTAAACATAGCCTTTTCAATAAATGGTGTTGGCAGATCTGGACAGGTACTTGCAAAAAATGAAACTAGACCACCAACTTATACTCTCCACCAAAATAAACTCAAGAAGGAT
Organism: Desmodus rotundus; assembly: GCF_022682495.2. Taxonomy (NCBI): domain Eukaryota; kingdom Metazoa; phylum Chordata; class Mammalia; order Chiroptera; family Phyllostomidae; genus Desmodus; species Desmodus rotundus. Next base: position 50,106,072 of record NC_071394.1, on the reverse strand, counting down.
AAAAAGACTTAAATATAAATCGTGACACCATAAGAGTCCTAGAAGAGAACATAGGCAAGAAAATTTCAAATATCACATGAAGCAATATTTTCACTGATATGCCCCTAGGGCAAGGGACATAAAGAAAAGAATAAACATAAAGAAAAGAATAAAATCCCATTCATTTGGGATTTTGGGGAAAATCCCAAAAGAATAAATGGGATTACATTAAATTAAAACCTTCTTCATGGCTAAAGAAAACATCAGCAAAATAAAAAACTGAACCAAATGAATGGGAAAACATACTTGCCAATGATACTTCAGACAAGTGTTTGTTCTCCCAAATATATAAAGAACTCACAGGACTCCACTCTAAGACAAGCAACCCAATTAAAAAATGGGCAAAGGACTTGAACAGACACTTCTCCAAGGAGGACATACAGAGGGCCCAGAGACATATAAAAGGATTCTCAGCATCACTAGCCATCAGAGAGATGCAAATTAAAACCACAATGAGATACCACTTCACACTGACCAGAGTGGCCATCATAACCAAATTAACAAACCACAAGTGCTGGCAAGGTTGTGGAGAAAAGGGAACACTACTTAGTACACTGTTCGTGGGAATGCAGGCTGGTACAACCACTGTGGAAAACAGTATGGAATTTCCTCACAAAACTAAAATGGAACTGCCTTTTGACCTGGCAGTTCCACTGCTGGGACTACACCCTAAGAACCCTGAAACACCAATTCAAAAGAAGCTATGCACCCCAAAGTTCACAGCAGTGTTATTTATAATAGCCATGTGCTGGCAACATAAGTAAATGAATGGAAAAAAAACCCAAAACAAAACTATGGTACATTTACACAACAGAATACTACACAGCAGAAAGAAAGAAGGAGCTCCTACCCTTTGTGACAGCATGTCTGGAACTGGAGAGTATCATGCTAAGTGAAATAAGTCAGGCTGTGAAAGGCAAATAGCATATGATCTCACCTATAAGTGGAACCTAGTCAACAAAACAAACAAATGAGCATAAAAGAACCAGAGACATAGAATCAAAGAACTGTCTGACAGTGGTTAGAAGGCAGATGGGAGGGGGATAATGGGGAAAAGAAGGGGAATGGTCAGGTCAAGGAAAATGTACAAAAGACCCATGGACAAAGACAATGGGGTGGGGATTATCTTTCGGAACAGGGTTTGGATGGGGCAGGGGAGAGCAACTAGGGGGGAAATGGGACAACTGTAACTGAACAATAATAAAGAATGTTTTAATTAAAAATATTCAGAACAGAACTTCATAGTCCCTTGTAACATTTGTAAGTCTTGCCTGCATGTGTAGGCGTCTGGGTTATGATACTGTACTTTGTGACTGTGATTTAATGTGGCTGGGGGAACTTATGCAAAGTTATGTCTGTAATGGCTGAACTCAGGCTGCTGCTACATGTGAATATCCCAACAGGCTCCGTCCACATTCCTTAGTTTTAGTGACAGAAAAGGAATTCCGTCACGGTATGCTATGTTCTCTCCATCTATACAACTTTAACACAGAAAGTAATTAAAACTACTTACAGATCTCTCTCAACGATATCTTAGAATTCTAAAATTCTGTATCTTTCAAAAATATACTAATAATTTTTTGTTAGAGAATCCTTGAGTTACTTTGAGCCCCAAGATGTGGAGGTAACATAGAAAATATCATCTACGTCTCTTTCTGGGCTGAGATTATTTGGAAACATAACAAGTAAATCCTGAGCATGGGCTCGTGTTGCAACCTTCTTTCTAAATTCAGTAATCTCTTTATGTTGCTTCACATCACTTATCTAGAGATGAAATCTCTCCCACATGACCAGAATTTCTTAGAGATAAAATGTCTTTAATTTCATTTTTTCATTTGCTAAAGGTATGCAGAGGATTTAAAAATTGCATATTTCTGGACTTAAATGATTGTGAAACTGACACATAATTTTATATTATTTTTAGAAGGAATATTAGAATTAATAACAAACCATTATGTTTTAAAATTAAAATACAATTTTTATTTTATTTATTTATTTATTTATTTTTAGAGAGGAGGAAGGAAGAAAGAGAGGGAGAGAAACATCAATGTGGGGTTGCCTCTTGCACACCCCCTGCTCAGGACCTGGCCCACAACCCAGGCATGTGCCTTGACTGGGTTTGAACTGGCAACACTCTGGTTCACAGGCTGACACTCAATCCACTGAGCCACACCAGCCAGGGCTGAAATACAATTTAATATAATCTCATCTTAATTATTTTAGTTTCAAACTTATATTTTATGCTGTCACTTTTATATAGTAAATCAGTAAAGGATTATGTACATGAATTGGCAAAAAAGGATATTAAAGATTATTTAAAATATTAGTATTTAATTATTGTTGTACTATTTGATAAAATGCAGAACCTATATGTTTAAAAGCTTGTGAATATAAAATCAATTAGCAATAGTAAACCCTTAAAAAGTTGAAATAAACCTGCCAAAAAGGAATGAGAAGATAATATAAAATAGAAAATAAAATGAATTATATATTTAACTCAATTCAATGATAATATTTAAATAAGTATATTATTATTAATTACATTATCAGTAACTAGAATGATCTGTTATGTATCTTTTCCATTCTTGCACAAATTCTGATTTTTTTGTCATGTGTACAATCAGCTCTGAATTTTTATTCTCTTATTTATAAAATATTCTAAGAGATATTATAAATAGTTGATGTACCTTTTTGTTTAATTTGGATTTCTACCTTAGTCACAAACTCAGACATGCTTGTAAAATGTGACTTTAATTCTTGCCAAAAACTAATAAGTATAGGTTAAAAATAGCTTGGAAAGAAGGCAATTATAAATACTATTAAATTTGGAATCCAGCCCAGGAGAAAAACTTCAATTAAAAGAAGACTTTAATTGATTTCCATTTAAAGTTTGTTCAAGGGTACTTGAGAAACAGAAAGCGATACTTGTAATGTCTTAAAACTGCTTGTTCAGACTTTTTACATTTTAAATTCCGTCATTGTGAGTTCAAGGTGACAAAGGTACTGACTGACTAATGTTTAGAAAGAAGCAAGTGAAAAAATCATATTGCCTGATGGAACTTAGGACGTAAAGGTTTTATTTATAATGACTGTAGAAGGTAAGATACATTTAATAGGAAACAAAGAAATTGAAAAGAAAGGATAAAATTAAAGAAAGGTGACGTATAGGTGGAAATACCTGTTAAAGTATTAATTATTTCATGTAGAAAAGTTGAAAATAAAAAGGAAGAATTCATGCCAAGAAATTTAATATCAACAAGTTCTAACTTAATGACTATTTGTTGTTAGTGATTTTTTATGAAAAGATAATACAAATAATGAAAGTATATGAAGTATAATGCAGCAAATAATTTCAAACCAACAAATATAAACCAAGTCAAGAAAATAATACTGTCAATTAATTAGAAGGTACTTAGGTATCCCTTTCTTTACACTGGCCAGGTTCTTCAACCTGCGGCTAGTAGGCTGCATGCTGCCCACGATGGCCGTGAATGCAGCCCAACACAAAATCATAAATTTACTTAAAATATGGGATTTTTTTGTGATTATGTGTCACAATGTATTTAATGCATGGCCCAAGACATCTCTTCTTCCAGTGTGGCCCAGAGATGCCAGAAGGTTGGACACCCCCATATCCCATCCTCCTGCCCTGGGGATAACACCTGTCCTGACTCTAGGATCTTTGGAGGAATGAGGTAAGCAGGGGGAGAATAACGGGGGTCGGGGAGGGAATGGGGACAACTGTAACGGAACAACAGTAAAAAAATTATGCCATTAAAAAAAAGCACTAATTGAACACAAGCAAAGGTAGAATTAAAGAATTAAAAGCTAGATTTATTGAAGTAAAGTAGGTTTCAGAGTGGTTAAGACACATGGACTCTATAGTGCAAAGGTCTGGAACATACCCAGTAGGAAAGGTGAGAAATTATGAGTCGGAGGAAATTTTTGGAGAGGTAACAATTTTCCAGACGTGAAAAAGAAAATCATAAGATTTCAGGCTAAGAGTTGTATCAATTCCCAAGAGGTTTTAAAAAGAAATCTATATTTGGGGCATTATGATTGGAACATTGGAACTTAGAGATAAAAAGCTTTTATTTCAAGATAATTTTCCGATTTGCTTCAAATGCATAGCTCAAAATGACAACTTTGTATCAGCTAAAAGGTGTGAAACATATTTAAAGTGTTAAGGAAAAATTGGTTTTCTTCACCTTTAGATAAACCTAAATTATTTGACAAATTAAAGACATTTTTAGACAAAAAATTGGGCCTTACTCAGGAATATTTGTTAAAAATGAAAAACAAACTACAAATGTAATGCTTCAGTAAATAGGAAATTGGATCCATAGGGAAGATGTGATATGCAAGAAGCAAAGGCAAATAAAGTATTTCTTAAACATGTTGGTAAATAAGAATAAACTGACATAATTAAATATAGTATTGATCAAGTTGAAAGTGAGGGAGAAGTAAAATATTAGATACATTAACTAAAGAATTATAAGGAATGAAGACATAATTAAATTATTTTCCATGCTTCATTTTTGCAGTGGAGAGTACTATTAACTTTGAAATTAGATCGGTCAAGAAGGCCTGTTAAAATTATAATAAAATACTAAAAATTAGAAAGAGAATATAACTTCCATACTAGGGGGAGCAAAATATTGTATGACTCTGACAAAAAAGAAGAAATAGAATAAAAAGGCAAAGAAAGAAATGGCATGGAGAAAAGAAAACAAAATACCTCATCAGAAATAAATCAAAGTAAATTAGTGAAAATAATAAATGTAGAGATTTAAATAGCCTATTGAGAAACATTATAAAATTGGTTAAAAAAATAAAACCCAGAAAGTGCACTTATTAGGCGTGTCTAAAACATTATAATGCTGATTGTAAACTAGATGGACAGATATAACCACTGAGTTATACTAATCAAAATATAGGTGCTATAGAAATGTTAATATCAAGTAAAATTGTACTTTCAAGGCAAAAGTATAATTGCATAAGATTTATAAATCTTTACATATCTTGCAAAAAAGCTGCCAAAATATAAAGAAAATTAAGACAATTGGAAGGATAAGTTAACACAGCCCTGTTATAGTAAGAAAAATTATACTTTTTTCTCAAAAGAATAATAACAAAAATTAGGAAGAATTTCTAAACCACATAAGAAACCTGATTTTATTATATATTCAGCTACTATATGAAAACCTAAAATGTACTGCTTTTTTTCAAGTAGCTATGAAACATTTACCCAAATTAATCACATATAAAGAAATAAAATCTCACCTCCTAGCAAAGAATCAATTTCTAAAGACCCCTTTCTTTTAAATTTATTTATTTATTTTTATTCAGTTACAATTGTCTGCATTTTCTCCCCTTCCCTCCACCCCACCCCAGCCAGTCCCACCTCCCTCCCCCACCCCTACCCTCCCCCGTGATTTTGTCCTTGTGTCCTTTATAGTAGCTCTTGTAGACCCCTCTCCCCACTATCCCCTCCCCACTCTCCTGTGGCTATTGTTACAATGTTCTTAATTTCAATGTCTCTGGTTATATTTTGTTTGCTTTTTTCTTTTGTTGATTATGTTCCAGTTAAAGGAGAGATCATATGGTATTTGTCCCTCACCATCTGGCTTATTTCACTTAGCATGATGCTCTCCAGTTCCATCCATTTCTTTTAAAATGATTTAATAAAATTAGAAATCAACTATCTTTTAATGTAATTTTAGAGATTCTTTGGACTATTCAGCAGAAAAGTAAAGTAATTACCAGCAGCTAGGAGTAACACTCAAAAATAAATTTTGAATAAGTAATTAGATATCAGTAAAGACTGTATTTAAGAAAGAGGGTAGACCATGTTTTTTGGAATAAAGGTTTTACCAATGAAAATAATAGAAAAAGACTGCATTATAACTGGAAGCCTAATGAATGTGGCTTTTAATATATCATCTTTGAATGTCACTAGATTTTGAACAAGATTGTGACATGATAAAGGAAATTCTAAACCAGCCATACTTTTCTAATGTTGAGGTTCTAGGTCATATAAATTTCCACAACTGTAAAAAAGTTATAACTGTGAAGTGATTTCTCATTGTGGTTTTAATTTGCATCTCTCTGATGGTTACTGATAGTGAGCATCTTTTCATATGTCTATGTGCCCTCTGTATGCCTTCCTTGGAGAAGTGTCTACCCAGGTCCTTTCTCCATTTTTTAATTGTATTGTTTGTCTTCCTGGTGTTGAGTCGTGTGAGTTCTTTATATATTTTGGAGATCCACCCCTTGTCTGAGATATCATTGGCAAATATGTTTTCCCATACAGTTTGTTCCCTTTTCAATTTGCTAATGTTTTCTTTAGCTGTGCAGAAGCTTTTTATTTTGATGAAGTCCCATTTGTTTATTTTTTCCTTTATGTCCCTTGTTCTAGGGGACATATCAGTGAAAATATTGCTGCATGGAAAAAAAGAGTTGTAACGCTATCAAATATTATTATACTTATAGAGGTTACAAGCAAGCCTTATAATTACATTCTAACTTATAGTTAAAGATGTCTTTGTGTGAAGAGAGGAACTTTTAATTTGTGGGTATGGATGATAAATTATTCATCTTTATCTTTATGGTAGCTAGCCACAGTTTTTAGTTCTTAGGAAACACTTAAAAAATGCTTGGTGCAATGAATTGCTTTTAATAAAGATTACTCATACTTTTCCATTAAGTCAAATGTGTTCATTGGCACATTTTCAAAGAAAAACTAAGTAAATTTCATTTATGCCAACCTTTATGTTTTTACATATGATTGCTGCTTGATTTGCATCAAAACGACAATGTAAAAGGAATATATTGAACGATAAAGACTAGGTTTGAATTTTTGAAGGAATATCATGATATAGGAATCTTAAAACTCATTTGTTTTATGAACAGATCCATCCATTTATTCACTTATATATGTATATATTTACTCACATGTATATATTACTCATGTGTATATATTACTCACATGAATCTCAGTTGTTTTTTAAAAAAGTTCCAATGAAGGTAAATTATGTTATGAATTATAAAATACAGCATGTAATCCTCAAGGTCGTGAGCCTAAATTTTGTTATCTGAGCATGTTTTAAACATGGGTTTTCACAAACTGATTATGTGTTCTCATTGTCATTGCCTTTTTATAATGTTGTATTTTAGAAGAAGCCAAGTGCATCTATGTTTTATTATAGCACTTTTTGAAACTTTTACTTATGGTGAGAAATGTTATTTTGAAAGAGTCCTTTACATGTTTTGTTTGATGACAGTTCTGATTTTAGAACAGCCGAATTCTCTCTTGTCATTTTCAAAAGAAAAAGTCTCCACCTACATTGTGTTTCAAGTATGTTAAAACAATTCATGGAGAAATATATTTGAATTCATAATATTAGACATGAAAAATTAAGAATATTTTTCTTTTTAAAATTTTTGATATTCATTATTATTTTCTGTTATTTTCAGGTGTATGACATACTGGTCAGACAATTATGTGATTTACAAAGTGATCCCTCAATTCTATCACCTATCTGGCACTGTATCGGGTTATTACAATGTTGCTGACTATATTCCTCATGCTGTATTTCACATGCCAGTGATATTTTTTTAACACCAATTTTTGCTTCTTAACCTCTTTATCTTGTTAACCTATCCCCTCAAGTTCCTCTCCCTATCTGACAAATCTCTGTTTGTTCTCTGTATCGGAGTCTGTTTCTGTTTTGTCTGCTTTTTTATTTTGGTCTTTAGATGGCACATATGAGGGGCATCATATATTATTTGTTTTTCTCTGTCTTATTTTACTTAACATAATACCCTCTAAATCCATTCATCTTATTGCAAATGGAAAGATTTCATTTTTCTTTACAGCAAAGTAATATTCTATTGTATATATGTACCACTTCTTATTTATCCAATAGTCTACATTGATGGACACTTGGGTTGCTTCTAAATCTTGGCTATTGTAAATAACTCTACAATGAATAGAGGGGTGCATAGGTCCTTTTGAATTAACACTTTGGATTTCTTTGGAAATTCATGGAAGTGCAATTGCTGTGTCATTAAGTAATTATATTTTTAATTTTTTGAGTAAACTCCATATCCTTTATAATAGTGCCTGCACTGATCTGTATTTCCATCAACAGTGCAGGAAGGCTCCCTTTTCTCCACATTCTCACCAACATCTGTTTCTTGTGTTATTGATAATAGTTATTCTGACAAGTGTGAGGTAATATCTCATTGTGGTTTTAATTTGCGTATCTCTGATGATTAGTGACACTGAGCACCTTTCCATGTCTCCTGGCCATCGGCATGTCCTCTTTGGAGCGATGTCTCTTTAGGTCTTTTGCCAAATTTTAATTAAATTGTTTGTCTCTTTGGTTTTGAGTTGTATAAATTCTTTATAAATTGTATATATTAACACCTTATCAGATGTATCATTAGCAAATATCCCCCACTCAGTAGGTTGCTTTTACATTTTGTTCACGGTTTTCTTTGTTGTGCAAAAAACTTTTAGTCTGATATATTTCCACTTGTTTATTCTTTGTTTGCTTGTTTCTTTGTTTCCCTTGCCCAAAAAGATATATCAGAAAAAATATTACTAAGAAAAATGTCAGAGTTTACTGCCTATGCTTTCTTTTAGGAGTTTTTGTTGTTCTTTCTGTTGTTTTAAATCTTACATCTAAAGTCTTTAATTTATTTTGAGTTTATTCTTGTATAAAAAGAACTTTTATGCATAAAAACACTTAACATTTCAGGAAAAAAGACATTTTATACACTTTCCTCATTCTTACACAATATATAAAATTCAGGCAACCTAAGCTCCTCTTAAACGAACACACCCCTTCAATGGCCTTATTTAGTAAACTGCAGATGTTTTATACTTTGAAGTCAAAATGCTATACACTTTTTAGTTCAGTTTGTAACTCATTCAGTAAGTATTTGTGAAGTGCCTACTAAAGAAAAATATAAAATATTAAACTTAAGGTGGATAAAAAGAAAAGGTATTGTTTATTACCATAAAGACAATAGTTTTTTGCTGGTGGGAGTTATGGAGAAAAATTATTACAAGATTATACACTTATTATAGTTGATATACTTAATAGGTGCAATGGGTTTAAGGCCCCATCTGTGCATTTCAACTGAATATGTGAACAGAATTGAGACAAGAAAAATGTTTGGTTGTCCAGAACCAATTTTAACTGCCTTTTATACCATATCATATTTAATTAGTGTTTGTTCAACTTTTGCCATAAAAGGTAGGATTGGAGGAATATCAGCTGATGTTTGTTAAAAATGATTATTTTTATTTCCTATCTACTTTGTATTAAAGCAATTATAGTGCATGAAATTTTATGGTAACTAGCACAAGGACATTGCCTTGTTTCTGGCATCCATATGATGCGCTTTATATTTGCAGTCAAATAAACATAAAGAATGCAAGAGTGGAAAGTTCTGTGATGAAACCGAAGGTGGAGAGGAAAAACAAAGACCGTTTCTCCTGGGAGGAGAGAGCTCAGTATAGCCCCACCAGAGCGTAAATTATGTTAGAGAAATTCATCAACTGATACAAGCCATAAAGCCATCAAAGTTCTCCTAAAATAAGGGTTAATGGGATCTTCAAATCAAATACATACTCAATTTAAATACCTCATATTTCAATGTTGTCTCTATAGTGAACCTTTAATGAGTTTTTTCTCAATCCCCCACCACTCCCACCCAGCACCCCAAAGCCTCCTGCCCACCTGACAGCTGTCAGGCTGCTCTCTGAGTCTGTCCTCATTTTTTTGTTACTTCAGTTTGTTCATTAGGTTCCACATATGAGTGAAATCATATTATGGTACTTGTCTTTCTCTGACTGGCATGTTTCACTTACCAAAATGCTGTCTAGGTCCATTTGTGCTAGGGGTATCCAACCCACAGCCCTCAGGCCTCATGTGGCCGAGGATGGCTATGAATGTGGCCCAACACAAAATTGTAAATTTACTTAAAACAGTAATTAGTTTTCTTATTAAGTCTTATTACTTAGATATATACATTTTCTATATTAGTGATCACAAATTCAGGACCTGTTCAATGATATTAAAAGATTATTCAAAGAGCTGCTGGATATATGTGAGGACTTTTTTGCTTATCTATGGTGGCAGATACCATGAAAATTATGCATGGGCCTTTTTTTTTTTTGCTCATCAGTTTTTGTTAGTGTTTGTGTATTTAATGTGTGGTCCAGTAAACTCTCTACTTCCAGTGTGGTCCAGAGATGCCAAAAGGCTGGATACCCCTGATCTATGCTGTTGCAAGGAGTAAGATTTCCTTCCTTTTTAAGATTAAGTCTTTGAATAAAAAAATATAAACAAAATCTGTTACAAGATTTGGCTACATTATTTTCTGTTTTTATATCACATAAATGTCCTTTTTATTGAATGATAAGCAATATATTCTTAATTTTTCTACATCTTCTCTCTTTATCACCTCCTAACCAAAATGGTTTAGTAGATTGTATTCCTTCTCTTTTAAAATATTATCTTAGGGTCACTGGTTTGGTTACCAGTCAGAGCACATGACTGTGTTGCAGATGAGGTCCCCAGTAGGGGGTGGGTGAGAGACAGCCACACACTGATGTTTTTCTCTCTTTGTCTTTCTCTAAAAATAAATAAATAAAATCTTTAAAAAATAAAATTAAATAAAATATCATCTTACCATCCTACAACTTTTACCCTTTCTATCACTGATTTTTATTCTTGTTTTTTAATAGACATTTTTTTACTTCATACTCAAATTTCTTCCCCATTGGATAGAAAATAACTGGAGAATGAATAAATGATAGAAACTTAAAATATATATTGATAATTATACTTATTGATTATACATTTCAAGTATTTCCAACCATACTTCTTTCAGGTACTTAATTACTTATTAGGAATTATTCAACCTGTTACATCTCTTGAAACTTCACAACAACAAAAATAACCACTATTTATTCTAGGTGTGCTAACTGCCTCTCAGTTACTGACTATTTATAGGCATTGTTAATTCAATTTTTACATCAATCATATAAGTATAATTTAGGAACATGGTTAAAACATAAAAAATGAGGCATTCAGAATTTTATTGACTTGTCTAAGAAGCACATTTCAGTAGGACGTTTGGATTTAAACACTGACTTATCTACTAAATATATACTGTTCTTTATACGCTATTTAATCTCCACAGGTGATAAGATAAATGTAACATTATTTTTCAACCAGAAAAATAATTAGATATATCAAGATGATCTCAGATAAGAATTAGCCAAATTGCAAGCAGAAATGGAAGGAAAATGTAAAACATCAGAAATTGAGTACGTATATAGTTCGGAAAGCTACATGCTTTTGAAACTTAAACTAAGGAGATGAAAGCCTTACCTACCTCTAAAGACCAAATATATTCAGGTGACCACAGCTGCCCTTCATTAAATTAAGGAAATGTTTGGATTGAGTGAGGAAGTAAAGAAATTAAACATGAGAACTAATTCCAGGGAGAATTTTAATTTTGGCTACCGGCGTATGGAATTGATTGGGGGTCATAGATCAAAAGTCAGCCATCTTAGGTCAAGTTCTCAAGAACCAAGAGCCTGAGCACAAGTTTGAAGGGTTGATATTTATTTGGAAAGTATAATCCCAGTATTTTGAATGTGATGAAAAAGAAAATGAAACAAAGAACAATGAAAACTGGCCATCACTTCAAGATGAACTCCAAAAGGCACAGCATATCTCTGTAGAGAGTGTGTGTAACTATACCTCAGGGCAGCCCACAAAAGAAGGGAATGCATCTTCCTGGCTTCATCCCATGGCCCATTTTCCATTACTCAGGACTTGCTCCTAGTGACTTAATTGCAGCTCTATGGTGCTTATAGGAATCATGCCTTTTGTGATGTGCCATCTGAAATGAACCTGGAAATGGAAGTGTCAGTTGTGGTTGATGGAAGTGAAGTGTATACATGGGAACCATGCAGAGCTGGGTCTTAACTAAAACTCCAGCTGGCTCAGGAAGCTTGACAGGGTGATAGCAGCATGGTGTAGGATGTAAGAGGTGCCACAATGAAGGGAGCAATAGATGCATGTGAAACATCTTTTAAGTTGTACTGCATATGAAACTATAAAACTAACCAGAAATGTCTGTGATTTTTCAAGTTTTAAACTAATATTTTTGCTCTCCAACTTGCTACTCTATTAATTTTCTATGGCTATCACAACAAATTACCACAAACTGAGTTGCACAAAACAACATAAATTTATTCTCTCACAATTTTGGAGCCTGGAAGTACAAAATCAACATGTTGGCAGGGCCATGCTACTACTGAAGGCTTTAGGAAAAATTCCTTCCTTGCCTCTTCTGAATTCTGGTAGCTCCAGGCACTTTTGCCTTGTATCTTCCTAACTCTAATCTCTGCCTCCATCTCCACTTCACCTTGTCTTCTGTGTCCGGTCCATGTCTTCTCCTTTTCTTTCTCTTATAAGGAAAATTGTCATTGTATTATGGCCTACTTAGATAATTTAGGATAATCTCACCTTGAGATCTTTGGCTTACTTACATCTGCAAATTCTTTCTCCAAATTAGGTTACATTCACAAGTTCCAGGGATTAGGCATGGACATGTCTATTGAGAGAGGCAAAAATTCAACCAACACACCCAGAACAAGCTGTCTTCAGCTTGTCTTCATATATAGTCTTAAAAGAACGCACTCTCCAAGATGCATTTCAGGTGTGACCTTAAAGAACAAAGGTCTGTGAAGAATCTCCCAAAAGGTTGAGTCAGTGGCCCTGGAGATCAACAGACTAGGGAGTTCTTTCAGAGTCCATAACAAGGAAAGTCAAGTAGGCTAAGTCTGAAAAAAAGACATAGTAGAAAATATTTGCAATTCTTGACCAGCCAAATTTGGTAGTTGCTATAAAGCAGTGATTTCTTGTGGTTTTCTGCTCTTTCCTGTTCTTCATGGGAGTTGTATCATGAATACCTTGGATCTGCTCCACCTGGATGTATCTGCGTATTAAAGGAGGAAAGGGAAGCAAGTACCTAACATTTAAATTAAAGATTCTCATCCTATGAAGAGCAGCATCCAGAGCTGATGGAACGAACTGCACATCACACACTAATTCTGGATTTAGGGATTGCACTTCAGTCCTCTTGTTTTATTAAGGGATAAATGTGAATCATTTTGTGGAAGGGTATATAGAGGAAGAGGGGTGCACTCTGGCAGAAAACAGTAGTTGTTCACACATATACACACATAAAGTTGTTCTTTCCTTCCTGTAGGCAGAGTTGTGGCCTGTAGCTGGGATATAGGCTACACGCAGACTGTATTTATCAGCCCCTTTACATCTAGACGTGGTTATATAACTCCTCAAAACCTATACTTATGAGTGAATGTAATACATGTCTAGTCCAGGGTCATCCTCCAATGTTTCTTACATTCACTGTGCCATGATGTTTGTTCTTTCTTACTGGTTGATGTAACCACAAGTTCTTGAAAGATACATGTTGGAAAGAAGGTAGTCACTGTCAGCAGATGTCCTTGAATGTCCTTGTGAGACAGACATTTTTCAGTTGCTTGATCATGTCCAGTGATGTTTAAGACACACCACAAATGATTACCTGAGTGAGAAATAATTTGTCCTTTAGGTTTTATAGTTTTGAAGTCTGTTGCAGTCATTAAGCATTTTACCCTGATTAAGACCACCAATAACAAACTTGGATACTTCACTTGAATTAAATTAACTTTCAGCAATTATTATTGCAAGAGAAGACATTAGGTATTGTGGATGGAAAATTAGCAGGTAGAGCTTTTAGGTAATTGGAGGTGTCTGGGTTAAAAAGAATAAAATTAGCAGACAACTAATTAAAACATGGGGTATTATAAAATAATGTTTTATTTAAAAAGTCAGGAAAAGCCAAATATGTTTACAGAAAACAAAGAAGACTTCACAAATAGTGTCACACATGGAGTGGAGATCCAACATGGATCAGAGATTGTCAGGGTGTGAGGGAACTGCAGCTGGGGAGTGAGCTACCCACGTGACGGTGGGGAGAGTCATGGTGTGCCTGTTCAAATATGTGATATACACCTTGCACATGCAAGGCGTTAACTACATCTTGTGAGGGATCTTTGGATTGTAAGATTAATTTTTCTCTCAATAAACTTGCATATTAGCCAGGAATACAAGTATTTGAAGTATTAACAGCCCTAAAAATAGAATTTAATAAGTACTATGAGGTAACAAATAAAACTTGTTGGCTAAAGCGGTAAACCTACTTTTGCCCACATTTGTGTTATATTGTCTACACCCATAGCTTCTATTTCCTTACCAATGATTTAATTTCTAATGTGCTCTATATGTATCACCTTTCAAAGGACTTTAGCCATTTGCATCCTACCTGAAGAAAAAGACCTGTATGTTTTATTTATTTATTCTTAATCACTTCTTAGTAGTACTTTTATTTCTGTAGTGGGTATTGGAGTTGGGAAATATTGGGTGAAGTTTTGTTTCCATGAACACATTTTATTAAAATAAGAGATTTGGCAAATATAGTTGAAAATATAACTTTAAGAAAAAATAAGGGATATAAATGCCAATATAGATATGATTATTTGAACAAAATAAAATTGTGAAAGTGGTACCTAATAAAACATAAAGATGATATGGCTTTTTTAAGCTTCCACCACACCAAAAAACCTTTCTCCTCTTTCAACTGCATTAAAGAAAAATGAACTTGCCCAACAAAGTGCCAGTGGTTTTTCTACTAATGATGAGTAGGAAGAGTTGGTGATGTTTAAATGTAAACTAATATAGCTAGAGTCATTGAGATTAAGTATATTCTACTGTATTTGCAATGTAACACTTAAAAGTAGAAGTAAACCCCACTTCTGGCCTGATTCCTCTATCTCATAAATGGCTCCTATCCTCACTGAAGCACATAATAGATTTAGTGCCTAACATTCGTCACTGTGAACCACAATACACAAGTCTTAAAACTCCTTCTGACACACATTGACTTAACATTCTCTCACAATTCCCTGTGATGAGTGAAATCCTCATTTCATTATCTTATATGTTTATGGTAATCCTTCCTAGTTTCTCAGTTGCAAAACTCCAGGGTCATAATTACATGACATAATCCAGGTTCGAATAGTGAATTCCAAACACAGGGAAAAGTTATTTAGGTAATAACAGCTCTTTGTTGTTGCAATTGTTATTTGATCTAGCTCCCAAGGCATTTATGTTTATTCATAAAAAAATAATGTGAGCTACACTAAATAAAATACAGTAAAGACTTACTTTTGCTAGAGGTATATAATTCCATAGTTTCAAAAAATGTTTAGATACCTTCTTAATAGAAATAAAAGTGACTTTTTAAACAACTCAGTAAATTTTCACAGTGAAATAAAGACTATTATATATATAATTCCTCTGCCCCATTAAGGTAGGAAAATCAATAATGAGGTTTACCAAAATTGTGTGGTCAAAATTTATATATTACCAGAAGTGAAGGCAAAATAGTTATTTGATCTGTTTTCTGTAGGATCAGAATTTGAAAACAATTTTAAAAAATGGCTAAAAATTTTGAAACCAAATTAATGTTACATTAAATATAATCCAAAATTCAAGCATTAAGTAGTAAGTCTAAAATAGGACAGCAATTAAATGCCAAAGCTTTGGCTTTTATGGTTTTGGTTAGGGTATGGTTTTTATTGTTTATGGTTGAGATATGTATTTAAGCATATAGTTTCAGGAAGCTGAGTGCTTATAATAAAGTTTGTCTTGAGGAACTAGTGTTACCTTTAATGATTTGATGCATTAAGTCACACACACATACACACACATGAGATGAGGTATGTCCAGAAATTATCCACCCATGCATCATGTCTCATGATGTTTTTTGGCAAAACATCAAATCACCCTGGGTGACTTAGACCCCCTGCAGCCCAGATTTGGCACCCTGCAACTTCTGGTGAATGAAAACTAAAATTTCCTTTGAAAGGGAAGAGATTTCAGACCATCACTGATATTCAGGGAAATATGACGGGGCAGCTGATGGAGATTCCAACAAAAAAATTGCAATGTTTTGAATAGTGGAAGAGACACTGAGAGAACTGTGTGAGGTCTAAGGTGCCTATTTTGAAGGAGACTGAGGTGTCGTTGTCCTATGTACAATGTTTTTTTGTATTTTCTTCAATAAATGTCTTTATATTTCATTATTTCATGGCTGGATACTTTCTGGACTGACCTTGCACATACATATATTCATAGTTTGTTAAAAAGCTGTGTTAACATATAAAAATTTTGAGAAAGTAAATTTATATCAATGTACTCATGCTTATTTCCTATTAAGCATTCTGGAGAGAATAAAAATCCCACCCTTCTCTGGGGTTATAAAAGAAACTCTTCTCCAACACTTCTGTTGTACTTGAGTTCATCAATATATTGATAGTAAAATGGAGAAGATGCTAAAGACATTTGGAATATTTAAACAGGTACACTTATTATAATAGCTAAATGAGGAACTAATAGAAAAGAACTTTGTCTATTAAACATCATCATCTTGAAACTAGCCCTGGTCAGTGTGGCTCAGTTGGTTGAAGCATTATCCATAAACAGAACAGCTGCAGGTTTGATTCCCAGCCAGGGCACATGCCTATGCTGCAGGTTCGATCCCCAGTTTGGACATATGCAGGAGGCAACTGATTGAGGTTTCTCCCTTTCCATCTCAAATTAAAAAAAAAAAAAGAGAGAGACATTGAAGTTAAGAACAATCTAACAATAGCCAGGGTGTCGGGGGGCTTTAACGCAGCCCCGGGGTTCGGCCACGGAGGAAGAAAAAGACTACCAAGACATGATCTGCTTGGGGAGGAAAGGTGGCTGCTTCTCTCAAGGGGAGAAGGGCCCCGAGCCTCTCTCTCCAGGGGCTTTTATTAGGTTCATTCACATAGGAATGCAGATAAAGCTCATCAATCATTGTCAACCAGTAAGGGTTAAACAATACAGGATTTACAGAGAACTCTGAGGGCTTATTCTGAGCTACAGCCAATCAGCTAGAGGGCCATAAAACTTTAAGCTCCAGACTCAGCTCAGGTCTGGACCCTTATCTTTTAAACTGAGGGTACAGATTAAGTAGGTTTCACAGGAATGTATGTATTTTCCTTAGGCTTGATTCCCCAGGGAATCCGCCCCTCCCAGCACAGGACTGCACCGCCCTCTGTTATATCTTCAGGCTCAAGTCAGACAGGGAAGTAAAGCAGCCAAGAGATTAGGAGACTTCTTGCAGACAGAATGAGGACTCAGGCTATTTCAAAGCCTAGGGGAGAGGGTCCATCATCCCCTTTTGCCACAGCCCCCCGAGTCCTTCCCTGCGAGCTTATCCCTGGTGACCAGAGCCTGTCTTAGGTTGATCCTCCCTTGAGGATTCTTACCGGTCATTGGCTAACTGGCTAAGCTCAGGGCCAAGCAGGGTGAAGTGGGCAGAGGTGGCACTTCTGCCAGGGAGATAAGCTTTGTCTCCTTAGTGGCTTATGGTCTCTACTCTGACTCAGCCTTAACCATGGGGGGTTACAGCCTCTGAAACCAGGCAGGGCGGTTCCCAACACCAGGGGGGAGTGGGGTGGGGACAGTGGGAAGAGGGGATTACAGGAACTACTATAAAGGACGCATGGACAAAATCAAGGGGGAGGGTGGAGGTGGGGGAGGGAGGTGGGTTCAGCTGGGGTCGGGTGGAGGGATGGGGAGAAAAGGCATACAACTGTAATTGAATAACAATAAAAATTAAAAAAAAAGATAAAGAAGGAAAAGAAAAAAAAACTGTCTTTGTCTCACCTCCAACTGCAACTTTTTCTTTATCCTCCAGGGTATATCCCATAGCTTCCTGGAGGCATTTTGAAAGTAGAAACATCCTGGGCAGGCTGATGTAAAACCTTTATATGACATGTGTCTCAAGGATTCTCCCTACTTGCCTACTCAGACTTGATCTTTGGTTGAATGATGTGCAAAAGGAAAGGGGCTCTGTCTGCTCTTTTAGTTTTCCTCTTTCTATATAGAGCTACTCATTTGTAGGGAATTCAGGGAAAGGCAGGAGGAGGATACATTAGAAGAGACAGTTCACACATTAGCTTCAAGGACATATGGAATAGATTCTGCTGCTAGAGTTCCCTCTTGTCTTATGGCAATGCGTGCTTTCCATTTGGTAAGTCTCCAAACACAGTAATCTCATGCAGTGTCTTATGAATTCTTAAAAGTCTCTCCAAGCTTCCTGGAACACATCCACAAACTTCAAAGGAAACTGCTAATTGCTCAGTTATTTCACAGCAATAGAAACTAACTGAACAAATGTAAGCCAAACTAGAGAAGATAATCTCCAACATCACTGTAGCTTGCAGTGACTAACTTCATGTACTTAAGGTCTAACTGAGTGCATCTAAGTGCTTCTAACTAAGGTCTCACTAATGGTTAGAGGGCTATTTTCAGGTAGAACTCAGATGGTTCCAGCTGGAACTCAGAGGTGCCACAAACTACCTTTGGCCATACAGAGGAAGGCAATGACCTAGGAGAGGACAGAGTAACAGGTGGAAGGAGCCTGGATCCCTGAATGACTCTGTGGAGCAGAGATATCTCTCCAACCTGTGCCACTTCCCTTGGGATATTTATGTCAGAAAATTTTAGAGCACTATATTGTAGCTGGTCTTCTTTTATCAGCTTAGTATTTCCCTTTCTAATACCCCAATTTGCCTAATATAACTTATCCTAAGCTTCTGCTGAGATTCCTCCATCTTGACAAAAAGCTTTCTTAGAAAGATCTTACCAAAAATCATCTGGTCTGACTACCTTCTCAGTTGTCCAAGTTATCAAGTGAGAATTCACATAGTATTGACCATTTAAACAATAGAAGTATTCCTCTGCATAGATAGCCTTTCTCCTTCACCTATTAAGTCAAATGGCAGTGTCAGCCTCTGGCTTTCTGATTGTATCAGACAGAATGTAAATGTGAGTCTCTATGTTCACACATAACTCATCAGAACCCATGGCAGCTTTGGCACCATGGCTCATAGAATTTACTTTGAAAAGGGAGATCCCAGAGCTTCTTTCCTCCACACCCCTGCCTTTCCCCCAATATCTCCACATATTTGTTCAAACATTATTCTGTGAATGAGTTTTTGGATGAGGTTAATATTTGGACCTTGAGAGCTTGTGTGGAGGTTCTAGCAGGGGAGCACAGCTACTCGTATACCCTTGACCGAAGACCGGTCCTCTCCTCTAGTTGGGAAGGTCATCCTCTTCGACCGAGCGTGCAGCTTTGGGAGGGATGCACATGGACCAGTGAGGGAAGAAGGGGACACCCGCCTAGCCAGCCAGATCAGCCGAATCAACCCTGGTGATCAATGGGGTGACAGATGTCACAGCCAGATCACCCTCACATCCAGATGAGGTTAATATTTAAATCAGTAGACTGTCTAAAGCAGTTTGCCCTCCTCAGTGTGAATGGGCTTCATTAGTTAAAGGACTTACTAGAACAACAACAAAAAAAGCTGACCTTCCTCAAGTAAGAGAATTCTGTCTGACTGTCTTCCAGCTAGGACATCAGATTTTTCCTACCTTTAACTGAAACATCATCTCTTCCTGGTCTCAAGCCAGCTGACTGTGGGACTGGAGCTACACCATCAGTTCTCCTAATCTCCAACTCGCCAACTGTGCATGGCAGATCTCGGGTTTGTCTCTATGGCCTCTAGTATCACATGAACCAGTTCCTTACAATAAAGCTCTCTCTGTGTAGGGCTCTGGTTCTCTCTGTACATTCTCTGGAGAGCCCTAAAATAAGCACCACTCCTTAGAATGTGGGTACTTCAAACATCTTTTCCTTTACCTTGGGTTTTCATACAAAATCTAAGACCACAGGAAAAGATTATTTAGTAACTATTTTTTAGTACTAAATCTTGAGGGGAATAGAAAAAGTATTTTAAAAAATTTTACATTTATTTTGACCTAAAATAAAACAAAATCTTTTTTGTTCCAAAGGAAGTAACTAGAAGTTAAATAATTCCAGGAATGGTGCAGGATTATTATTCCATGTAATTTTGTATCAAATAAAGATAACATATAGTAATTTCTAAAATTAATATTCTCGCTTCCAAAGCATACTGGCAAATGGAGCATTTGAAATTTGAAGTTTGAATTTGGCACTATTACTGATTCTCTCTCTCTCTTCACATTTATTATTAATATGAATAACAATAAAAAATTAAAATTAAAAAAAGATATCAAATGAGATCAATTTAGAAATGGCCCTATCTACTTGGTACAGGTTTACATAAATAACTATTCTTTGGCAGTTTGTATGGTAAGGAGAACCTTACATATCTTTGGCTCTATGAGTTTCAAAAACAGAAAGACACATAACATTTCTTCTATGTTAATCATTGCTTAAATTTTAAATTTGTAATTCTTTAGAGAAACCTCAGAAGGCAGGTATTACTTTTACCCCCTTTAAGATGAGGAAAGTGAAACCAGACAGAAACATGCCCAAGTCTCAGAACCCCCAGGGGAAAACAAGGAGCGGAGGGCAGGGGCTACACGCTCTTTCCTCTCACTGGACGATCCACAGCTCCACAAAGCTGACCTGCCTGTCACTCCAGGGACTAGGATCTCTACCATAGAGGATGATTACAATTGTGCTAATTAATCAGGAGGAAAGGTTAGGAGAAGGGCAGAGAAAAGAAGGGGAGTGTGTATTGCAAACACAATGTTTTCCCTAAAATTTGGGATGATTTTATAGTACTGATTGTCATGGGGAATGGCTGAGTCCTCGCAAGCTGGTTTTGATGCTCCCATAGAAAACACCCTCTGAGTTGACTCAAGGTCATGAGTTGCTTTTGTTTGGTATCTAGTCATGATTACATCATCTCAAGAAGGTCCTTGACAGAAAGGTTCTTTTCAAAGCATTTTTCTTTATATAAATGTTATTTAATTGTTTTTATATCACTTCATTGAATAACAAATAAAGTTGGATTGTCATCAACTTGAATTTCCTGTAACATTTCTGTGAAACCACCCAGCTCCCTGAACTAGTGTCAGAGAGGGCCCAGGGCTGAAAGCCACATATTTTAAGGCAGTGAGATGCATCCAGGCAGCTGTACTTGTTCATTTCTTTCAGTATGAGTGACTTTTCTAGTAATTGAACTTATGTTTACTAATTCATAATTTGTATGGGAACATGGTTTGTTATTATCTAATTCAACATTCATATAATAAACCTGATCTTAGTAATGGAAATATAAATATAATTTTTATTGAAAATATTAACTTGATTAATTTTTGATGTACTCAATTTTATATTCATAACAATATTCTAGAAGCCCAAGTGCCTCATATGGCCTATGTTCATTTTTCATAGTATATTTTTCATTTGTTTAGAAATAGTATTCTGCCCTGGCTGATGTGGCTTAGTTGGATGGGGCATTCTCCCATACACCAAAAGGTTGAGAGTTTGATTGCCAGTCAGGGCACATACTTACGTTGTGGGTTCAATCCCTGGGTGGGGCACATATGGGAAGCAACCAATCGATGTGTCTCTCTCACATTGATGTTTGTCTATCACTCCCATCCTCTCTTTCTAAAATCAATACACATGTTTTTAAGAAGAAATAATATTCTAATAGTCTTCTTCAAGGTAAAGTTTGTATTGTTTTATTTGTGCTGAAAGCAATCTAAGCAATTTCTCTGGTTGTTAAAACAGTTTAACTTTGTTTTTGTTTTTTTTGATCGAGAAATAGAATTATAAACCTTAAAATTGTCAAATTGTAGAATACTACATGTCATATTTCAGACAGTACTTTAGAATGAGAAAGTAGGAGTGGGCAGGTAAAGTGATTCCTATGCCAACAATATGACAGTTTGTAACCACTCCAGAGAGGGGCAGCAGATTGAAAGCAGAGATGAATAGTGATAAGGAGGCTGCAGCTATACATGGTGTCCAACAGGTGAATTTCAAAACCATAGACAAAGAAAACAAAGCAGTATCTTCATTCTTTAATTAAAAATTAAATTATACAAATTAAAAAAAAAGTTTGCAAGAAACAATGAATGGGACCCCTCTCTTTCCCTTTAGGGCTTTCTAAAATTTCTAATTAGTGCTACCAGAAGGTAGAGCTACTTAATATGTGTGGGGTGGCCACATGTAAACAAGTTGATTTTTAAATAAAAGTTCTTCTGAAGCACTGCACATGAAATGGAAAAGGTATAAGACATTGGATGCATTAAGAGAGCACATTTTGTGCATCTGAGGACAGTTGACACCTTGGTTCTGCTGCACTCAGTGTAGGGCTGCATGCTGCTTAGATTGTTGTCCTAGGGATTCCTAGGGAAGCAGTGTGAAGTACTGGAAACAACATGGACCTTAGTGGGATAAGACCTGGGTTCTATTCCTATCTTTGCCATTGTGAATGATCTTATGCATCATTTAATATTCCTAAACCTCAGTTTTCTCAACTGTAAAATGAACATAACCTACCTAAAAGAATTGACATGACAATCAAATTAATTTGATAGCAAATTTCAAACAAATTATGAAAGGCTAAAAAGCATCCTACATAGGACCAAAAGAGAATGTTCCATATCACTATTTCTACTTAAAATTGTGTGAATTTTCCTAATCCATATAGTAATGCAAAATTATAAAAATAAATAATCTTAGGAAGGAAGAAAATCAAAACTTTGATACTTATAAAAGATACAATAGTTTGCCTAAGAAATTCAAGAGAATCTGAATTGGCAAGATGGCAGAGGATTGAATGGAAGTCACACTAACCTCCTCCCAGGACTAATCTCAAATTACCACTAAATTGTGGAGAAATCACCCAGAACCAGCAACTGAAAATTAAATTACATGGTGAGTGAGAGAGGAGTGAGAGAGAAGACGTATAACCTCACATAGACAGACAAATCAGCTTCAACACAACCTGATTAGTAGGGAGTGTGGTGGACACTTGAGAAGGCTGGCTGGGCACCCATAGGCAGCAGCACCAAAGAGATAATTAAGTGGCTGGTTGAATCCCTCTGAGAAAAGTGGGGTCTAAACCCTAAGCTGGGATCCCCAGCCTATTACAGAAAGGACCTGTGGCTGGGGAACAAGATACTGTTACTGAATGGACTCCCACCTCCCCAGGGGTCCCTCAGTACTAGATTCTCCTTGCCTGCTGCCCTTAGGAATTATGGCTCTCAATGCCAGAGTGTGGTAAAAAGGAAAGGAACTATTTATTCAAAAGTGATACAGACTTAGAGTAATGTCTTAATGTCTTTGTTAAAATGCCAAAGTCCCTTAAAACACCCACAAACACACACAGTCCTTTCTCCCCACCTTTGCCCAGTCAGGCCAGTCAGCAGTACCATATCTCAGGAAAAAATAGAAGGCCGTGGCTTAGTTAGCTCGCAGTCCTTCCCAGAAATCTGTGCTTGGCTGGCAGGCCTCCTGCATTTCCCAACACCATCAGCTGTGTCCCCATGATCTCCAGTTCTTAACCCAAACCCATGTGGCACCTTTTCACAGCCCAGAAGCAAGATTCCTTTCATCCCTTGCTTCTGGGGATGTCTCTCCTACATTCTTCTGAACTGCTGTAAGAGAGCTGTGCATGTCTGCTACATCTTGCTTTCATGCTTCTTAAGCTGTGAGGTAAAAGGAGCCCCAAACTGCCTGATTCCAACCTACATGGCTGCCGCGTCTGGGTTTAAATCCTGGTGCAAATCTTCCTCTGCAACCCCATTTCCGACTCCTCCCACAATCAGCTACACCTGCCAGCATTCCTGTATTTTTCCAGCCTTTCTTGGTGGCCGTAGTTAGTCTGGGCAGGCATGGCCTCATGGTGTGGAACAAACCATCTTCAAGCTCTCATGCAGGCCCTGTAACCAGGGGGAGCTGCCTCCCAGTTATGTCATAGGTCAAAGTCACTCCCATCTCCTTGGCTCAAAGCAGGGCCACAGCTAATTAACATAACTATGAAGCTAGCCAGCTGTTATAGATATGCAAAATAAACATTTTTTCATATCAGATTAGAAGGTGGCCAACTGTTGATATGCAAAAAAACTCTCAATGGCCCCGCTCCATGGGTCCCATACCCCAGTTCAGACTTGTGAGGGTGAGGATATCTATATGTTTTATATTTCATGGACATCCCAAATTCTGGACCCCATTACAAATCACTCTTTGTTGGGGGCCCTGGCTGCACCCCATTACAAGTCTATAACACCAGAGTCCAAAAAGTGTACAGATAACAACCAGCGGTGAAAAGTGGCAGGGTTGCTCTCTGCCAGAGATGGTCAGCGAAGATGCAATGAGCTGTTTAAAGGGCCAATGACAAACTTTCTTTTGCAGCCACTTACCGTGGGCTCTGGCAAAGGTGGGGGCAGAGTGGTCTAGAGACACCTGAGGAAAGACTAGGGATGGAGGCTATGGGGAGCAAACTGGGAGAGTGGACACCGAGATCTTGGTGCTGGGTTGTCCCCCATATGGCAGCAGCCAAGATACTCAGGCAGACTACTCTCCTGAGGGGCAGCAGCCTGAGGGGAAACAATAGTGCCGCTCCCAGGACGGACTCTGCCCTGGCCCTTGGGTGCTTAAGCCTGATTGCTGAGTTCAAAGTGACTAAATCAACAAGAGTCAAGAGGAAGAGAAAAATGCAATTTCTGAACTGAAGAACACAGTAGAAGGAATCAAAAGAAGGCTAGATGAAGCAGAGGTTGAATCAGTGAGCTGAGGGACAGGTAGAAATAAACTCCCAGAAAGGGCAAGAAAAGGAAAAAAAGATTCAAAAAGAATGAAGAGGGGTTAAGGGAACTGCAGGACAACATGAAACCTAATAATATCTGTATTATAGGGATACCAGAAGGAGAAGAGGAACAAGGAAGAGAAAACCTTTTGAAAAAGTAATAATAAAACTTCCCTAAGTTGATGAGGGAAAAAGTCATGAAAGTCCAGGAAGCACAAAGGGTCCAAACCAAGAGACCACAAAGAGGCCCACTCTCAGAGACATCAAAATTAAAATAGCAAAATTCAAAGACAAAGAAAGAATCTTAAAGGCAGCAAGGGAGAAACAGGGAGTAACGTAGAAGGGACCCCAATAAGGCTAACAGCTGACTTCTCAACAGAAACAGTACAGGTCTGAAGGGAATGGAAAGAAATATTTCAAATAATGAAAATCAAAGGTCTGCAACCAAGACTACTCTACCCAGCTAGGATCTCAATTAAAATGGAATTGAAATAAGGAGTTTCCCAGACAAAAGATGGCTAAAAGAATGCACTCTCACCAAACCAGCACTGAAAGATATGCTAAAGGGACTGCTTTAAGAAAGTTAAAAAAAAAAAAAAAAACAGTGGGAGGAAGAGGAACGCAGATACAAAGGTGATAGAAGAGTAATGAATAAGTACCTATCAATAATAATCCTAAATGAAAATGGAATACATGCTCCAATAAAAAGACAAAGAGTAGCTGAATGGATAAGAAAACATGGCCTGCACATATGCTGCCTACAAGAGACCCACCTCAGAACAAAATACCTACACAGACTGAAAGTGAAGGGTTGGAAGATATATTCCAAGCAACCAGACAGGAAAAAGGAAGCTGGAGAAGCAATATTCATATCAGACAAAGTATATTTAAAAATAAAGGCCATAAAAAGAGACACAAAAGAGCACTTCATAATACTCAAGGGAAGAATGCACCAAGAAGACGTAAATATTGTAAACATATATGCACCCAACATAGGAACACCGAAGTATATAAGGAAAATCTTGGTGGACTTCAAGAAAGATATACACAACAACACAGTTACACAGGGGATTTTAATACCCCACTATAAACAATGAATAGATCTTCCAAACAAAATATCAGAAAGTATATTGTGAAAGTGAATGGCACATTAGATCAAATGGACTTAACTGATATATATAGAAACTTTCATCCCAAAGAAGCAAAACATACATTTTTTACAAATGAACATGGAATACTTTCAAAGATAGACCACATGGTAAGACACAAAATAAGCCTCAACAAATTCAAGAAAATTAAAATCATATCAAGCATTTTATTGGAGCACAAGAGTCTGAAACTAGAAACCAATCTCAAGGAAAAAACTCAAAAACATTTAAACTCATGGAAACTGAATAGCATACTATTAAACAATGAATGGGTTAATAATGAGATCAAGGAAGAAATCAGAAATTTTCTAGAAATAAATGAAAATGAACACACAACAGTCCAAACCTATGGGACATAGCGAAGGCAGTCCTGAGAAGGAAGTTCATAGCAATACAGGCATAAGAAGATAGAGACATTTCAGATAAACAACCTAACCCTACATCTACAAGAACTGGAGGAACAACAACAAAGGCCAGAGAAAGTAGAAGGAAGAAAATAATCAAGATCAGAGGAGAATTAAATGACGTAAAGACTAACAGAACAATCCAAAGGATCAATAAATCCAGGAGCTTGTTCTTTGAAAAAATAAACAAAATTGGCAAGCCTTTAATCAGACTCATCAAGAAAAAAAGGGAGAGGAGATTGAAATGAAAGAATAGAAATTACAAAAGATGACATAGAAATACAAAGGATTGTCAGAAACTACAATGAACAACTGTATGCCAAGAAATTTGAAAACTTGGGTGAAATGGACAAAATTCTAGAAAAATATAATCTTCCACACCTGAACCAAGAAGAAGCAGAAAGTCTGCAGAGACAGATAACAGATGGTGAAACTGAAGCAGTAATCAAAAAACTCCTGGCACACAAAAGCCATGGACCAGACAGATTCACAGGAGAATTTTACAAAATATTTAAGGAAGAGCTAGCTCCTATCCTTCTCATACTATTCCAAAAAATCCAAGAAGAAAGAAGACTCCAAAACTCTTTTATGAGGACATCATTATCTTAATCCAAAAACCAGACAAAGACACAACAGAAAAAGAAAACTATAGGTTAATATCACTGATGCACATAGATGCTAAAATCTTCAACAAAATATTGGCAAACCACATCCAGCAATACATTAAAAAGATCATACACCATGATTAAGTGGGATTCATCCCGAGGATACAAGAATGGAACATTTGCAAATCAATAAACATAATACATCATATAAACAAAAGTAAAGATAAAAATCACAAGATCATCTCAATAGATGTGGAAAAAGCATTTAATAAGATGCAGCACCCATTTATGATAAAAACACTCAGCAAAGTGGGAATAGAGGGATCATACCTCAACATATTAAAGGCATTATATGAGAAGCCTACAGCCACCATCATACTTATGGGCAAAAACTAAAAGCTTTTCTACTAAGATCAGGAGCAAGACAAGGATGTCCGCTTTCACCACTTCCATTCAATATAGTATTGATAGTCCTAGCACAGCGATCAGACAAGATAGAAATAAAAGGCATCCAAATTGGAAAGGAGGAAGTAAAACTGTCATTGTTTGCAGATGACTTGATAGTGTACATAGAAAACCCTACAACTTCCACCAAAAAATTACTTGACCTATAAGTGAATTTAGAAAAACAGAGAGATATAAAGTCAGTATTCACAAATTGAAGGCATTTTTGTACACCAACATTGAAATATCAGAAACAGAAATTAGGAAAATATCCCATTTGATCTAGCAACAAGAAAAGTAAATTTCCTAGGAATAAACCTAACCAAGGAGGTAAAAGACCTGTACTCAGAAAACTACGCAACACTAAAGAAAGAAATTAAGGAAGACACAAATGGAAGCATATGCCATGTTCATGGATTAGAAAAATTAAATCATCAAAATGTCCATACTACCCAAAGCAATTTATAGATTCAACACAATCCTTATTACAATGCCAATGACATATTTCACAGATATAGAACAAAGATTTCAAAAATTTTTATGGAACCATAAATAACCCCGAATAGCCTCAGCAATTTTGAGAAAGAAGAATGAAGTAGGAGGGTTCACAATACCTGATATCAAACTATATTACAAGGCCACTATAACCAAAATAAGTCTGGTACTTGCATAAGAACAGACACATAGATTGATGGAACATAATTGAGGCCACAGAAATAAACCCATGTTTCTATGGTCAATTAATATTTGACAAAGGGGGCAGAAGCATAAAATGGAGTAAAAATTTAATGGAGTTCAACAAATGGTGTTGGGGGACCTGGACAGCTACATGCAAAAAAATGAAACTTGACCACCAAATTATATTATACATAAAAATAAACTCAAGATGGATAAAAAAGTTAAATATAAGGTGTGACACCATAAAAGTCCTAAAGGAGAGCATAGGCAGGAAAATTTCAGATATTCCACACAGTGATATTTTCACTGATATGTCCCCTAGGCCAAGGGACATAGAGGAAAGAATAAACAAATGGGACTGAATCAAAATAAAAAGATTCTGCATGGATAAAGAAAACAGCAGCAAAATGAAAAAAGGAATCGACCATATGGTAATAGGTATTTGCCAATGATAACTTGGAAAAGGGTTTGATCTCCAAAAGACCTCACACAACTTCACTCCAGGAAGACAAACAATCCAATTAAAAAATGCACCAATGCCCTGGTCATACGCTTCTCCGAGGAGGACATACAGAGGGCCCAGAGACATATGAAATGATGCTCACCATTTCTAGGCATCAGAGAGAAGCAAATTAAAACCAAAATGGGTTACCACTTCACTGCGGGCAGAATGGCCATCACAAACAAATCAATAAAACAACAAGTGCTGCCAAGGTTGTGAAGAAAAGGGAACCCTATTACACTGTAGTTGTGAATGCAGACTGGTGCAGCCACTGTGGGAAACAGTATGGAATTTCCTCAGAAAACTATAAATGGAACTGCCTTTTGACCTGGCAATTCTACTGCTGGGATTATATCCTAAGAACCCTGAAACACCAATCCAAAAGAACCTATGCACCCCAATGTTCATAGCAGCACAATTTACAATAGCCATGTCCTGGAAGCAACCTAAGTGCCCATCAGTAAATAAGTGGATCAAAAAAATGTCTACATTTACATGACGCAATATTATGTAGCAGAAAGAAAGGAGCTCCTACCCTTTGCGACAGCATGGATGGAACTGGAGAGCATTATGCTAAGTGAAATAATCTAGGCGGTGAAAGACACATACCATATGATCTCACCTATAAGTGGAACTTAATCAACAAAACAAATAAGCAAGAAAAATATAACCAGAGACATTGAAATAATGAACAAGCTGACAGTGACTGTGACCAGAGGGGAGGGGGATAAAGGGGGAAAGGGGATGGCTTATCAAGGATCATATATAAAGGACCCATGGACAAAGCCAAAGGGCGGTAGGACTGAGGGTCAGAAGTGGGGGTTGGTGGGGCAGGGGAAAGTGGTGGCAGGAAAATGGGACAACTGTACTTGGACAACAGTGAAAAAAGTGCAAAAAAGAAAGAAATTCAAGAGAATCTAGAAATAAATTAATAGGATTAATTAAAGAATTCAAGAGTGGGAGAACCAAGATGGCGGCGTAGGTAAACACACTACGCCTCCTTGCACAACCAGAACTGACAGAAAATTGAATGGCAAGGGGGTTCAACACCAAGGAAATACAAAATAAACATTCATCCAGACCGGTAGGAGGGGCAGAGATGGGCACCGGGGTGGAGAGGACTCACGTGGCGGGACTGAGACTGGCGGAGTGTGGGATGAAGGGCGCAGGCAGTCTGACCACTAGCAGACTCTGCAGCCCCACATTCACTCACAGATAAACCGAGAGGGCCGGACTCAGAGTGGCAGAGAGTGGGGCAGGCAGAGCAGTGGGTAGCACCCCGGAGCCCCACATTCACACACAGATAAACCGGGCGAACGGCGGGGAGTGAAGCAGACTGCGCAACCCAGGGCTCCAGCTCCAGGAAATAAAGCCTCAAACCTCTGATTGAAAGCGCCCATGGGGGTTGGGGCAGCAGCAGAAGAGACTCCCAGCCTCACGGGAGAGGTCGTTGGAGAGACCCACAGGGGCCTAGAGTGTGCACAAGCCCACCCACTGGGGAACCAGCACCAGAGGGGCCCAGTTTGATTGTGGGTAGCGGAGTGAAAGATTGAAAGCCGGAGGAGAGTGGAGCGGGCATCATTGCTCCCTCTCCGCCCCTCCCCCACGTACAGCATCACAGCGCAGCACAGACCAGCGTTACCCCGCCCCGGGGAACACCTAAAGCTCCGCCCCTTTAAGTAACAGACGTCCCAAGACAAAAAAAAAAAAAAAGAAGGCCCAAATGACACAACACTTCAAAGCTCCAGAAAAAATACAACTAAGCGAGGAAGAGATAGCCAACCTATTGGATGCACAGTTCAAAGCACTGGTTATCAAGATGCTCACAGAATTGGTTGAATCTGTTCGAAAAGTAGATGAAAAAATGAAGCCTATGCTAAGAGAAACAAAGGAAAATGTACAGGGAACCAATAGTGATGTGAAGGAAACTGGGACTCAAATCAACGGTGTGGGCCAGAAGGAAGAAAGAAACATCCAACCAGAAAAGAATGAAGAAACAAGAACTCGGAAAAATGAGGAGAGGCTTAGGAACCTCCAGGACATCTCGAAACCTTCCAACATCTGAATTATAGGGGTGCCAGAAGGAGAAGAGGAAGAACAAAAAATTGAAAACTTATTTGAACAAATAATGAAGGAGAACTTCCCCAGTCTGGCAAAGGAAATAGACTTCTGGGAAGTCCAGGAAGCTCAGAGAGTCCCAAAGAAGCTGGACCCAAGGAGGAACACACCAAGGCACATCATCATTACATTACCCAAGATTAAACGCAAGGACCTACATCCAAGATTACTGTATCCAGCAAAGCTATCATTTAGAATGGAAGGGAAGATAAAGTGCTTCTTAGGTAAGGTCAAGTTAAAGAAGTTCATCATCACCAAGCCCTTATTATATGAAATGTTAAAGGGAGTTACCTAAGAAAAGGAAGATCAAAAATATGAACAGTAAAAATGACAGCAAACTCACAGTTATTAACGACCACACCTAAAACAAAAATGAGAGCAAACTAGGCAAACAACTAGAACATGAGGGTGGTCAATAAGGGAGTGGGAGGGGGAGAGGGGGGAAACGTACAGAGAATAAGTAGCATAGATGATAGGTTGAAAATAGACAGGGGGAGGGTAAAAATAGTGTAGGAAATGTAGAGGCCAAAGAACTTATAAGTATGACCCATGGACATGAACTATATGGGGGGAATGTGTGAGGGAGGGGGTGGGCAGGATGGAGTGGAGTGTGGGGGGAAATGGGACAACTGTAATAGCATAATCAATAAATATATTTTTAAAAAATGAAAAAAAAAGAATTCAAGAGTGTTACTAGCTTTCTGATCAATGTAAAAATGAATTGCATTCCTGTATGTTAGCAACAAACAATATAAAACATAATTTATAAGGATCCATTTTAATATAATCATAACAACTTAATATTTTCAAAAATTCAGCTAATCAAAGATGTGGGACATATTTATAAGAGGGAAATAGCAATACTACAGAAAAAGAATGGATAAGCATAAAACAAATGGAAAGACATGGTGCATCTGTGTAAAGACTCGGTATCACAGTTTTCTTATTCTTTTTTATGTAAGTAAAGATTATTTTATTTATTTTTAAATATATTTTATTGATTATGCTATTACAGTTGTCCCTTTTTTTCTCCCTTTTATTCACCTCAGCCTTGCACCACCCCTCCCAAAAGTATCCCCACTCCCTT
Source organism: Desmodus rotundus (assembly GCF_022682495.2). Taxonomy (NCBI): domain Eukaryota; kingdom Metazoa; phylum Chordata; class Mammalia; order Chiroptera; family Phyllostomidae; genus Desmodus; species Desmodus rotundus. The sequence continues at coordinate 50,074,257 of NC_071394.1, read as the reverse complement.
AGTTCATGTCCATTGGTCATATATATGTCCTTTGGCTTCTCCATTTCCTATACTATTCTTAATCTCCCCCTGTCTATTTGTACCTACAATTTATGCTTCTTCTTCCCTGTACCTTTTCCCCCATTCTCCCCCTGCCCTTTCCCCACTGATAACCCTCCATGTTATCTCCATTTCTCCTATTCTGTTCTTGTTCTAGTTGTTTACTTAGTTTCTTTTGTTTTTTTAAGTTCAGTTGTTGATAGTTGTGAGTTTATTGTCATTTTATAGTTCATAGTTTTGATCTTGTTTTTCTTAGATATGTCCCTTTAACATTTTATATGATAACAATTTGGTGAAGAACTCCTTTAACTTTACCTTATCTTGGAAGCACTTTGTCTGCCCTTCCATCCTAAATGATAGCTTTGCTGGATAGAGTAATCTTGGATGTATGTCCTTGCCTTTGATGACTTTGAATACTTTCCAGGCCCCTGTTCTCTATAAGTTTTCTTTTGAGAATCTAGATGACAGTCTTATGGGAACTCCTTTGGAGGTAACTGTGTCCTTTTCTCTTGCTGCTTTTAAGATTCTCTCCTTATCTTTAATCCTGGGAATGTAATTATGATGTGTCTTGGTGTTTGCTTCCTTGGGTTCAACTTCTTTTGGGGTCTCTAAGCTTCCTGGATTTCCTGGAAGTCTATTTCCTTTGCCAGGTTAGGGAAGTTGTCATTCATTATTTTTGAAAATAAATTTTCAATTTCTTGCTCTTCCTGTTTTCCTTCTGGAGTCCCTATGATTTGGATGTTGAAAGGTTTAAAATTGTCCCGGAGGTTCCTAAGCCTCTGCTCATATTTTTGAATTCTTGTTTCTTTATTCTGTTCTGGTTGAATGTTTATTTCTTCCTTCTGGTCCAAATCATTGAGTCCTGGTTTTCTTCCTTTCACTGTTGGCTCCCTGTATATTTTGCTTTATTTCATTTTGTATAGCCTTCACTTTTTCCTCTATTTGCAACCACACTCAACCATTTCTGTGAACTTCCTGATAACCAGTGTTTTGAACTCTGCATCTGATAGGTTGGCTATCTCTTCATCTCTTAGTTTTATTTTTGGAGCTTTTACCTGTTTTTTTCATTTGGGCCATATTTTTTGTCTTGCTGTGTTTTTTGCATTGAAAGGGGTGGAGTCTTAGGTGTTCATCAGAGTGGGGCAACCAACTTTGCTGTGTTGCGGTGCCATATGGGGGGGACATGTCAGAGAGGGAATAATGCTATTTACTGGGCTCTAGGCTGGCTTTCAGATACCTCCCCTGCTATCCACAAACAAATGGGGGCCTTTTGGTGCTGATTCCTGGGTGGGTGGGCTTCTGTATGTTCAAGGGCCCTGTGGACCTCTCCAATGAACTCTCCCATGAGGATGGGAGTTTCTCCCACTGCCCTAAAGCCCACAGGTTTTTACAGCCACAGCTTCTGAAGCTTTCTTTTCCCATGCTGGAACCCTGGGTTTCTTGGTCTGTCTCACTCCCCATTTGTTCCTACGGGTTTATCTGTATGCAAATGTGGTACTCCCTGGTCTGCCAGCTGCCACCCTGCCTGCCAGATCTTCCAACCTACTGCCTTGTCAGCTGTCCTCTCCACCCTGGCTGCCCATCTCCACCCCTCCTACCAGTCTGAATGAATGTTTGTTCTTTAACTCCTTGGTTGTTGGACTTTCATACAGTTCGATGTTCTGACAATTCTGCTTTTTTTTTTTTTTTTTTTTTTAATTTGTTATTGTCCTTCTTTTGGCTGTGCAAAGAGGCAAAGTATATCTACCTAAGCTTCCATCTTGGCTGAAAGTCCTATACACTCTTTTACAACTACCCTTTTACACTGACTTTGGACTCATCCGTTTTTAATCTAATTTGTAAGATATTAAATTGTATCCTACTTAAGTATTAAGAAAATGTTGGAATTACTCCTATAACTGAATATTCTTTATTTTGTGATTTTATGGCTGCCCATGAAGAAAATGTTTTTGACTTTCCACTACTTTTTACCTTTGTCTACCTGATTGACCTAAATTATAACATGATAGAGATGTTTTTTTTTCCCCCATGAATTAACTTCCTACTCATTTTTGTAGGCAGATTGAGCATAATGGGCCAATAAACTTCTCCTTGGAAATAGCATCATTTATCATCTAAGAATCTCTGTGTTAATAAAACCAAATTCCTAAAATGTATATTGTTGATTCCATGGAGAAACATGCCATAATAATCTCCATTTCCTACAATTGCTTCTGTGTTCTGGGGGTGTTAATTATTGGATTGAAATAAAAATTTAGGATAAAGAAAAAGAAAATGTTGGGATGCTTTAGCAGAGTTGTCTCAATAGTGCCATATATTATGTGTTTCTGTCAAGTAGTAATAGTCAACAGTTTCTCCATTCACTTTTTTATGATATAAAAGCTCAAGTAAGTTCTAGATGTGAATAATACTTGAACAAAGCAGAGCTCAATAGTACTAATCGACTTTTACGTAAAATCAATTGCTACTTTTTTAACATTCTATCCAATTTAACTGCCTGTTAACATAGATATTTGCACCTTTGACATGCTTGAGGAAAAAAGAAACAAGGAAGCTAAAACGTACTGTTATTTCTATAATAAAAACATGAAATGCCTACTTTTAGTGAACATTTCTGAATATAACACAGGCATGTTCAAAAGCCAGAATATTTAGTGTAACTTGTATGTCTTATCAATTCCTGGCTGGAAATGTACACTAGAACTCAATATATTGAACAGTTTCTTCAATTATTATAAAAATTTTCATAAATAGAAGTGATATAGTTGTGATAAACACTAAAGGTCCTCACTCTGCCCAGCAGCCATTCATAATCTCTTTATCTTATACAGACATCCTACCACGGAAACTATGAAAAATAAACACTCATGTTCCAAGACTCCCTTGCAGTTCGGGGTGGTCAGATGGCATGATACTGGCCAATATAAGCAGAAATATGCAGGGGGCAGGGAGTTTTGTGTAAGTTTTATTTTTCTAATAAAAGGGACAGAAAGCTTTAAGCATTGATATCTACCGGTATTAGCACAGCCATATTAAGACCCTGAGGCAACAAACATTAGGAGGAAAGCACAAGTAGATCCAAGAAGTTGGCTCTATCATTACACTAATGACAGAGGTCACTATATTCACACCTCGTATTTTTAAGACAGTATAATCAAAAGTAACTGCTGGTGTTATTTTTTCTTCAAATGTCTCTAACAATTGCATTTTGCTTTTCATTTTTTTCTTTAGGATTATATTTAACTTTCTCATCATCTAACACCAAAAATCTAGTTGTGAACAAGTTCATTTTTCTGATTATGGATCCATAGCCTTCTGTTTTTTGAGTCTTATCCATCCTGTCTATACATAATACACCCCAGAACAAAACTTGGGTCCATAGGATCAAGAGAGAATCCTCTCACTAGTTCTGTTTGGTAGAACTATATTTGTGATAGAAATGTCCCTTGCCTATGCTGTCTAATATAGTGGCCATTAGCTGTAATTGACTAGTGAGCATTGAAAATGTGGTTAGCACAACTGAGGAAGTAAAATATTAATATCATCTAATTTAATTAATTTAAATTTATATATCCCCATGTGTTTAGTGGCTACCATATTGGAGACCAGAGCCCAGAGCAACTGAAAAAGAATGGTCTAGGGTAGTGTAAGTTCAATGTATAAGTATGGCTTTCAGACTAAATTTTAGACTTAATTGCCTCCAATTATTTGTTCTTTAATCCAATTTACCTACATATCTCTTTTTTTTCCACTTAAATTCCTCAAGCAATGGATAATTTCACTTGCTTGCTCAAAAGCCTATAAAGGCATCTCATGGCCTATCTTTACTTCAAAAGTTGGCATTTAAGAGTCTTCAAAACAGATTCTTTTTGTCTCCTAAAGATTCTCTATTCACACAATTTTTCTTGCTAAAGTGGTCTGCTCTTTGTGAACATAGAAATGATTTTTTTCTCTGCTCATTGTGATTTTCTCACTTGAGCTGAGCTGCATAAAACTAGATCAAGTTGGCAAGAATTTCTATCTTAATAATATGAATTCCCTAATTCATAAACATGGATCTCTTTCCATTTATTTTGGCCCTTTTTAGTTTCTTTAAACAATAATTATTATTTCTAAAGTAATTTTTTTAGTATCTTTGTTAAATGTATTCCAAAGTATTTTAACCTTTTTGATGCTAAAAAATAGAATCATTTTGTGAGTTCATTTTCATTGTGCTTCTTGCTAGTTCATAGGAACACAATTGACTTTATGTATTCAGAATTTCCGCAATCTTGATTAAATTGTTTATTATTTTAGTAGTTTTAGTAAGTTCCTTAAGATTTTAATATATACAAGATTATGTCTTCTTCAAATAGAGATCATTTTATCTCCTTTCCAACCTAAATGCCTTTTTTTTCCTGCCTAAGTGGCTTGGCTAGAAATTACAGCATGTAACTGAATAGAGGTGGTGAGTGGACAAACTTTTCTGATCATAAAGAGGAAACATTCAGTCTTTCACCAGTAAGTATGATGTTAGGTCTGGGTTTTCATAGGTGTCCTTTATCAGTTAAGAAGTTTTTATTCTAGTCTTAATTTGTTGAGGGCTTTTTAAAAATCATCAAATGATATTAGATTTTGTTAAATGCAATTTCTATGTATATTTAGATAATTGTATGGTTTTGTCCTTTGTTGAAGTGATATATTACATGAGTTGATTTTCAGATGTTAAATCAACCTTGCACTCTTGGGATAAATTGAAGTTGGCTGTGGTACCATATATGTTACTGGATTCTGTTTGCTAGTGTTTGGTTGAGGACTTCTGTATTTATATTCATAAGATGTTCTGGTCTTTGATTATGATGTCTTTGTCTAGGTTTCATATCATAATAATACTGGTCTCATAGCATATGTTTGAAAGTATTCTTAACTTCTGTATTTTTTGGAAGAGTTTGTGAAAAATTGTTATTAATCCTTCTCTAAATATTTGTTAGAATTCACCAATGAAGCCATCTAAACCTAAACTGTCCTTTGTAGGCATTTTTAAAAAATTACTAGTTGAATCTCTTTACTTGTTTTTAATCTATTCACATTTTCTATATCTTGAGTTAGTTTTGCAGTAAGTCTAGGATTTTTTCTATTTCATCTAGATATATTATATTATGGCATACAGTTACCCCCTTATAATCCTTTTTATTTCATAAGATTGAGAATAGTATTTCCTCTTTCTAATATTGGTAATTTAAATGCCCCCACCTCTCATTAGTCTAGCCAAAGTTTGCTAAATTAATCTTTCTAAATAATCTTTCTAAATTTGATTTTGTTTATTTTGTTTTTCTATTGTTTACTTCATTGATTTCACCTTCTCTTTTCTCCATTTTTAAGGTAAGTGGTTATGTATTGATTTGAGATATTATTTTTATTAATAATATAGGTATTTACAGCTTCTAATTTTCCTAAAACTGCATCTATCTTCACTTCAGTCTTGATATATTTTGTTTTTATTTATTCATCTTATAGTATTTTGTAATTTTTCTTGTGATTTCTTCCATACTTTTTGGTTATTTAGCAATAGATTGTTTTTAAAAAACCACATATTTTTAATATGACAAGTTTTTCTGTGATTATTTGTAATTTTAATCCATTTATGATAATAACACATATTTTGTATGATTATAATCATTATAATTTACTGAGTCTTGTTTTATGGCTGAAAACATGGTCAATCCTGGGTATGTTCCATTTGTGCTTGAGAAAAATACGTATTATGCTGAAGGAGTATTCCATTGGTGTCCATTAGCTCTAGTTCATTTATACCATTTTAAAAGTGTTTCATAGCCTTGTTGTTAGTTTGTCTAATTGTTCTATTTTTATTGAAAGTGAGGTATTGAAATCTCTGACCATTGTTGTTAAATTGTCTAAGTCTTCCTCAATTTTTCTGTTGCCTCACTCATTTTGGGGCTCTGTTTTAGATGCATATGTCTTTATAACTGTGATACATTCTTGATGGATTGATCCTTTTATCATAAAATATTTATGTTATGTTTAGTACATTTTTTGTTTTAATATCTATTTTATCTGATATTAGTGTAGCCACTGGAACTCTCTTGGTTCCTTTTTTCATAGTATATCTTACTTAACTTATTACTTTCAATCTATTTGCATTTTTATATCTGAAGTGAGTGGTCTGTCAACAGGGTACAGTTAGATCTTGTTTTTTGTTTGTTAAATTTATTTTTTAATTTTAAACTGACAATCTTTTTCTTTAATTAGATTTTTAGAGTAACTAAAGTTTATGTTACTGAGTCAGTTCCCTAAGCAGCCAGGAGCGGATTATATTAAAAGATACCACTACCAAATGTACGTTGTATACTTATGCTGTTTAATTTATAAGCAAACAGTGGTAATACTCCATTATTATTTTGTTTTATTTTATTATTATAATTTAGGTAATCTTTTAAAAAAGATTTTATTTATTTTTAGAAGAGAAGAGGGATAGAAAAAGAGAGGAAAAGTAATATCAATGTATGAGAGAAACATTGATTGGTTGCCTCTCAAAAGTGCCCCAACCAGGGATTTACAACCCAGGCATTTGCCCTGACCAGTTACCTTTTGCTTTATGGGACAATGCCCCACCAGCTGAGTCACAATGGTCAGGGCCGTTTTAGGTAATCTTGAGCCTATTTCCTAATTTGGTGTGATGCAATAAAGTGAAATGAACTTTGAAATATATCATAAAGTAGATGAGTTGTACTGTCTCTCCAAGACACTCTCACATCTATCTCAATTTTTTTTTTTACATAAAAGAACATTAAGAATGTTCTGTGCTCTAAAATTCTCAATGAAATATTGGCAAACCGCATCCAGCAATACATTAAAAAGATCATACACCATGATCAAGTGGGATTCATTCCAGGGATGCAAGGATGGTACAATATTCGCAAATCAATGCACATAAGGCATCACATAAACAACAGCAAAGACAAAAATCAGATGATCATATCAATAGATGCATAAAAAGCATTTGATAAGATAGAGCGCCCATTTCTGATAAAAACACTCAGCAAAGTAGGAATAGAGGGAGCAGTCCTCAACATAATAAAGGCCATATATGAGAGACCTACAGCCAACATCATACTCAATGGACAAAAACTTAGAGTTTTCCCACTAAGATCAGGAAAAAGACAAGGATGCCCTCTCTCACCACTCTTATTCAACATAGTATTGGAAATCCTAGCCACAGCAATCATACAAGAAAAAGAAATAAAAGGAATCCAAATTGGAAAGGAGGAAATGAAACTGTCACTGTTTGCAGATGACATGATAGTGTACATGGAAAAACCTATAGACTCCACCAAAAAACTACTTGACCTAGCAAATGAATTTGGCAAAACAGCTGGATACAAAGTCCATACTCAGAAATCAAAGGCATTCCTGTATACCAACAATGAAACAGCAGAAATAGAAATCAGGAAAACAATCCCATTTGATATAGCAACAAGAAAAATAAAGTACCTGGGAATAAACCTAACCAAGGAGGTAAAAGACCTGTATTCAGAAAACTACACAACACTGAAGAAAGAAATTAAGGGAGACACAAACAAATGGAAGCAGGTACCATGCTCATGGATTGGAAGAATTAACATCATCAAAATGGCCATACTACCCAAAGCAATTTATAGATTCAGTGAAATCCCTATTAAAGTACCCATGGCATATTTCACAGATATACAACAAACATTTCAGAAATTCATATGGAACCATAAACGATCCTGAATAGTTGCAGCAATTTTGAGAAAGAAGAACAAAGCAGGAGGGATCACAATACCTGATATCAAACTGTATTACAAGGCCACTGTAATCAAAACAGCCTGGTACTGGCATAAAAACAGGCACATAGACCAATGGCACAGCCAATGGCACAGAACAGAGAACCCAGAAATAAACCCAAGTCTTTACAATCAATTAATATTTGACAAAGGAGGCAGGAGCATAAAATGGAACAAAAACAGCCTCTTTAACAAATGGTGTTGGGATATCTGGACAGCTATGTGCAAAAAAAGGAAACTCGATCACCAATTTACACCATATACAAAAATAAATTCAAGGTGGATAAAAGCCTTAAATATAAGTCGTAACACCATAAAAGTCCTAGAGGAAAACATTTGGCAGGAAAATCTCAGGTATTCCACACAGCAATATTTTCACTGATATTTCCATTAGAGCAAGGGACATAAAGGAAAGAATAAACAAATGGGACCTCATCAAAATAAAAAGCCTCTGCATGGCTAAAGAAAACATGATTAAAATAAAAAGAGAACCAACAGTATGGGAAAACATATTTGCCAATGATACCTCAGACAAGGGCCTGATCTCCAAAATATATAAAGAACTCACACGACTGCACTTCAGGAAGACAAAAAACCCAATTAAAAAATGGGCAAAGGACTTGAACAGACACTTCTCCAAGGAAGACATACAGAGGGCCCAGAGACATATGAAAACATGCTCAGCATCACTAGCCATCAGCGAGATGCAAATTAAAACCACAATGAGATACCATCTCACACAGTCAGAATGGCCAACATAAACAAATCAACAAACAAGTGTTGGAGAGGATGCAGAGAAAAGGGAACCCTAATACATTGTTGGTGGGAATGCAGAGTGGTGTGGCCACTGTGGAAAACAGTATAGAATTTCCTCAGAAAATGAAAAATGGAACTGCCCTTTGACCCAGCAATTCCGATGTTGGGATTATACCCTTAGAACCCTGAAACACCAATCCAAAAGAACCTATGCACCCCAATGTTCATAGCAGCACAATTTACAATAGCTAAGTACTGGAAGCAACCTAAGTGCCCATCAGCAAATGAGTGGATCAAGAAACCATGGTATATTTACACAATGGAATTCTACGCAGCAGAGAGAAAGAAGGAGCTTATACCCTTTGCAACAGCATGGATTGAACTGGAGAGCATCATGCTAAGTGAAATAAGCCAGGCGGTGAAGGACAAATACCATATGATCTCACCTTTAACTGGAACATAATCAAAAAAAAAAAAGCAAACAAATTATAACCAGAGACATTGAAGTTAAGAACAATCTAACAATAGCCAGGGGTGGGGTGGGGTGGGGACAGTGGGAAGAGGGGATTACAGGAAGTACTATAAAGGACACGTAGACAAAATCAAGGGGAGGGTGGAGGCAGGGGAGGGAGGTGGATTTGGCTGGGGTGGGGTGGAGGGATGGGGAGAAAAGGCATACAACTCTAATTGAATAACAATAAAAATTTAGAAAAAGAGAATGTTGTGTGAATAAAAATAGGTGCAGCCATAAACTCAGAAATTCATGATGAAATTCATCAAAATAATACCTACAAATGCATATATTATAAATACATACCCTTGCCTATCTCCATAACTTTTTACTTTGATTTCTGGGTTCTAACTTATTGTACATTGATTCTTATTCCTTGCTTCCACTTTTAATGTTTGTTGCTGACTGCTCTCCAAAATAGATTTCCTTTTGTATTTCAGTCTTAATATGCTAAAAGATGCAAAATTCAGTTTTCATCCTATGAGTGTACATTGGAAAAGGGTAGCTTCCTGGGCTCTGTGACATAACCTGTACTCCTAGATATACCTATATTTTTCTGGCCTTTATACTCCCCTGGTTGTTTTGGATTTATCCCCATTATATTTTTTGAAGTCTTGTTTTTATGTTAACAAAGCTAATGACTTGTGTTTTTTAGTTTCATTTTTATTGTTTATGCTGTTACAGTTTTTCTCACTATATCAAAGAGAAACATGTTTGCTTAAGTGTGTAACTCTCATCTTTGAATATTTAAATCATTGACCCATGGAGATTTTATAGTTCTACATTAACTAGATAACAGTTTTCTGCTCTTATAATTGAGACACTCCATATTCATGCTAGTTAAATGAACTTGACAAGGTTTTTGTCTTGTTTTGTTTTGTTTGTGTCATATCACTTCCTTTGGAGATGTTGTAAAGTTCTAGGTTGGTTTTCAAAAATGAAACTCACTCTCTCTGTTGCTGCTGCTGGTAGAGGATGGAGCTGCTTAGAACACTGACTGAGGCTCAGAGACAGTGACTTCTCTTTAGAGGTGAGCTCTGGTGTTTGAAGCTGAGCCACTCCATCTCTGACTGCCATGGGCAATCCTGATGCCAATGTGGTGTGTTAGCTCCTATAATTCTCTAGCTGTTAACATAATGACATTTGGTTTCAAACTGCACTTCAGAAAATTGCCTCTTCTTAAGATTCTTTACCATTCCAGGATCTCATAGTATACATTTATTCAGTTTTAAAGCACAAAAATATATCTTTAATGAATGAAGCTGATTATGTCAAAGACTCTCTCCTCCAATATAATACAGAAGGACACTAGCTCCTATTTCATAACCACTTCACCCCTTCCTTCTCTCAGATAGGAATCTCCAGAAATCATTAGAACACAGATTCTTTCATTGATTATCAAGAAAGTTAATACATGAAATACTTCCCTGAGACATATTTTATATGTATAATTAATGAAGTTTACATCCATGTAGTACAATAAAATCATTGTTTAGTACACCAAAGTACTACACCATAGCCCTTACCATTTAGAATTAGGAAGTTACTAATAAATACATGATTTATAAAAATTTCTTCTCAAGACTTCAGAAAACTAAAAAAAGAGATGATTGAAGAAAATCTATTGACATCATGGGAATTTTTTAATAAAAAATAATTAATACCTTTTCCATAATCTACCATATTGGACACTAGGAGAAATGATGTTAGTTAACCTACATAAATGGGAATTGCCTTTGAGAAGAATGGTTACAATCATAACTGAGAGCAAATTTAAATAATTCATTAATGTCAGAGTTTTATGGAATCCAATTTTGGACTTTTTTTTCTTTTTCAATATATTTTATTGATTATGCTATTACAGTTGCCCCATTCCCCCCCCCCCTCTTTATTCCCCTCAGGCCTGCACACCCCTCCCACTCCCATTCCCTCACCTTAGTTCATGTCCATGGGTCATACATATAAGTTCTTTGGCTTCTCCATTTCCAATACTATTCTTAACCTCCCCCTATCCATTTTCTACCTACCGTTTATGCTATTTATTCCCTGTACCTTTTCCACCATTCTCCCCCCTCTCTCTTCCTGCTGACAAACCTCCATGTGATCTCCATTTCTGTGATTCTGTTCCTGTTCTAGTTGTTTGATTAGTTCATTTTTGATTTTGTTTTTGTTTAGGTTCACTTGTTAATAGTTGTGAGTTTGTTGTCATTTTGCTGTTCATATTTTTGATCTTTTTTTCTTAGGTAAGTCCCTTTAACATTTCATACAATAAGGTCTTGGTGATGATGAACTCCTTGAAGTTGACCTTATCTGGGAAGCACTTTATCTGCCCTTCCATTCTAAATGATAGCTTTGCTGGATAGAGTAATTTTGGATGTAGGACCTTGCCTTTCATGATTTTGAATACTTCTTTCCAATCCCTTCTTGCCTGCAAGGTTTCTTTTGAGAAATCAGCTGATGGTCTTATGGGAACTCCTTTGTAGGTAACTGTCTCCTTTTCTCTTGCTGCTTTTAAGATTCTCTCTTTATCTTCCATCTTGGGTAATTTAGTTATGATGTGTCTTGATATGTTCCTCCTTGGGTCCAACATCTTTGGGAGTCTGTGAGCTTCCTGGACTTCCTGGAAGTCTATTTCCTTTGCCAGATTGGGGAAGTTCTCCATTATTTGCTCAAATAAGTTTTCAATTTCTTGCTCTTCCTCTTCTTCTCTGACACCCCTATAATTCAGATGCTGTAACGTTTAAAGTTGTCCCAGAGGTTCCTAAGCCTCTCTTCATTTTTTTTGAATTGTTATTTCTTCATCCTGTTCTCATTGAATGTTTATTTCTTCCTTCTGTTCCAAATCTTTCATTTTAGTCCCGGTTTCCTTCCCATCACTATTGGCTCCCTGTACATTTTCCTTCATTTTACTTTTCATAGCTCTCACTTTCCCCTTTATTTTGCAATCATACTCAACCAATTCTATGAGCATCCTGATTACCAGTGTTTTGAACTGTGCATCTGATAGGCTGGCTATCTCCTCATTGCTTAGTTGTGTTTTTTTCTGGATCTTTGATCTGTTCTTTCATTTGGGCCATTTTTCTTTTCTTTTTTTTGTCTCTGCATGCCTGTTACACATAATGGGTGGAGCCTTAGGTATTTGCCAGGGAAGGGCAATGCTTGTCACTATGTTGTGGCTTGTAGGTGGGGTAGGAGTCAGAGAGGGAACAATGCCGCTTGCTCAGCTCTCTGTTGACTTTCAGTCACTTCTGCCACTAGCCACAAACAAATTGGGCCCTTTTGGTGCTAATTCCCAGGTGGGTGGTTTTATGTGCATTCTAGGACCCATTGGGTCTCTCCAATGAACTCTCCTGTGATGCTGAGATTTTCTCCTGCCATCTCAACCTCCACAGACTTTTTCAGTCATAGGTTTTGAGGCTTTATTTCCTGGCATTGGAACCCTAGGCTGCATAGTTTGTCTCACTCCCCAGGTGTTCTTCTGGGTTTATCTGCACATAAAAGTGGGACTGACTGTTCCTCCAGCAGCTGCCTTGACATGAGTCCTCTCTGCCTGGCTGTCTCTCTCCACCCCTCCTATGGGTCTGGATGAATGTTTCTTCTTTAACTCCTTGGTTGTCAGACTTTCATATAATTCAATTTTCTGGCAGTTCTGGTTGTTTTTTGTTTTTAAATTTGTTGTCCTTCTTTTAGTTCTGTGAGGAGGCACAGTGTATCTACCTACACTTCCACCTAGACCAGAAGTCCACACATGATGGACTTTAACATGAAATAAATGTGAAGTTAGTAGATTGCATAAGGAAGAGATATGTTCTTAACATGATTGATGAAAAATACAATGCTAGCAATCCAAACTGCATTGACTCTCAAATTTTCCAAAACATCATCAGTCGCAATTTATAAACTAATGAACCTACAACTAAGAACTTTTCTTCTTACTGACCTTGTTTTCTAGAAAAATAAGTTAATAAACATGAAACAATATGGGAATGTTTGTAGCAACTAATACAAAAAACATCGTTCTTCATGAAAACAATGACAAAATAAATGCGTGGGGATCTAGATGTCCAGACTTTTTCATATGGATTATTTTAACTGAATAATGAAATTATCACTGCAGTTTGTTATAGGAGGGGAACAAAGGGTAATTTTATCCAAAACTTGTTAGGGTTTATCTTTAAAGTTCTGTCTTATAACCTTTACACATTAAGAGAAATGTAGTTTGGGTAGAGATGTGAGAAAGATTAGACTCTGAAGAGTTACAGATACACACACATGTTCATGATATATCATATGATTGATACATATCAAAGAAACTTTAACCCTAACATTTACTGTAAGTACCAAATAAATTGGTTTACAGGTCTTTTTTTTTTTTTCCTATTTTGACTTGAACCTTAAACACTTGTAGAGATAGGAAGCATATCCTTTATTTCCTGTGTTGTTTAACATTTGAGACAAGTTTAGCCCATGAGAAGCAGTATTGGACATTTTTTTCTAAGGCTTTTAACTAACATACTGGCTCCATGCCACCAGGCATAAGTTGTACAATAGTAACAGCCCAGTTTGGTCATCATTATCTCTTCTGCTTTGTAAAGACCTCAATTTAAGTTAGCTCTCACTCACAATAGCAGTGATACCACCACAGACAGGTGATTGCAAGGCAATTAACAATTACGAGGCACTACATAAGTGTCCCTTTCACTGTGTATTTCTATAACCCTGCACTGGCAGTACAGAAGGGTAACACACCAAAAGCTATTTTCTGTTCTAAACTTTGGATTTACACCTTTTCCTCATATTTCTCATTGTTATCTTTGCCCTATTACTCTACAGTTGCTCAGTCTGTGAATTAATGTCTTGTGTATTATATGGTCAGTATGATCAGAGAAAATCTTAGGAGCTAAAAATATAAACCGCTTAGATAAGGTCAAAATAAACTATGACACATTATATTTCACAATTTTTGCTGCTCTCTGCAAGTTTCATTATGTGGTTTTTATTTACTGGTTATCTATTTTTTAGTTTTAGGTCTAGCCTAATACTTCATAATATCCATTTTAATATTTTGTTGATGGAAATATTTTGCATATGAAATCTGTTAAAGTATGCCAGAAAACCTAGGGTCTGTTATGGAAAACATTTCACATAGAGATGTAAAGCATATGTATTCTCTTACTGTCAGGGGCAGCACTGCTTGTGTGAGCATTAGATCAAGTTTGTTGACTGTTGTTCAAATCTTGACTAAGTTGTGATCTGCTTGATATGTCAGTTTCTTAGTGAAGTTGTCAATCGATAGTTGCTGGATCCAATTCCACATCACCAGGAATCCCAAATTTATGATTCAGCAAAGGAGGAAACTCTATTCAGTGAAAACAGCATGGTGCAAAACAGCATGGCTGTAAGGAAGTTCAAACATTACAACTCACTTATGATACTGCACAGCTGTGAAGCGGCCCTCTAGCAACTGGGCTCTGGGGCGAAGGGCCATCTCCAGCTAGACAGCTGGGCTCCACTCTGATTCCCACTCCATTCGCCCTCTCTGACCCACTCTGCCTGCCCTGCGCTGTTCCTTTCTGCTCCACTCAGTTCTGCTCTTCTGCAGCAAGATGTTTTCAGTGTTACAGCTCTAGAGATATTTTAGGTGTTACAGCTCTAGCCCTAGGCAGGGAAATGCAGTCTTCAGTCTTCGATGGAAATAGGATGAGCTTGACAGGAACCCAACCTGATAAGTGAAGCCAACTGCAAAGAAGAAATCAATGTGTAATTAACCAAGTAGTGTATAGAAGCACTAACTAGCTAAGCCTCCCTTTGTGGAGAGATAGCTTTGGATGTGAATCCCCTGTCTCCCGTTACTTGCTGCATGTAAATAAAACTACCTTGAGACAACCATGTCTAATTCTTGGATGGAACACCCCAAGTGGCAAAGCCCTTGAGTATGGTAACAAAATGACAGGGAAACTCTCTAAGAAAGGAAAACGTCTGATAATACCATGAATATAAGAATTACAGTACACTATACAGTTTTGTTCTGGTCTTAACTACAAAGTCTTGAGAATAAAAGGATATTTGGCGGGGAGTCAGAGAACAGAGTGAACCAAAGCTTCCCTTCTCCTACCCATCCATGCGTTTATTGCTAGAATATAGAAATACAACGCACTTTTGTATGTTTATCTTGTGTATCTTATATCCTGCAACCTTGGTGAACGTGCTTATTAACTCTAGCAGTTGTTTGGTAGATTCCTTGTGATTTTCTATAGAGGTAACGGCAGGCATACCTTGTTTTATTGCGTTGCACATTATTGCGCTTCACGTGTACTGTATTTTCTATGAACTGAAAATAAGACCTTCTACCAGCAAAAAGATTATGACTTGCTGAAGTCTCAGATGATTAGCATTTTTAAGCAAAAAAAAAAGTGTTTTATTTTCTGTAGGTAAAGGATATACTTGCAAGATAAACTCCTAGTTTAACACTTTAAATAAATACTAGCTCTGGTCAATAAAATATAATGACACAGGTGTAACCACAAATCTAAATCATAAAATAATAAGTCTATATGATCCTCTTAGATAAGGAGAAAATACCAGTATTATACCAAAAACTTGTGGAAAAGGATATATTATAATAAGTATACAGTTTATTTTTACTATGATTTTGACATTTATACATAAATAAATGCTTATTTTTTTAATTTCAAATATTCAATTCAATTCAATCTTGTCTGTCTTATTTAACTTGAATAGAATTTGAAATAAATTGTTTAAGAGCTGATTTGAATGGTCTAGATTTTTTTAAAAGAATCTGACAGTTTAAATTCTGAATGTTTGCCCTATTTTTCTCTATACTTATTCAAAATAAAACTGGGTATCTAAGAATGTGTCCCAAGGCTTCAACATTTTTTTATTCTCATCCAAGGACAACTTTTCACTCCTTGTAAAGAGAGAGGAAGAGAGAGAGAGAGAGACAAACACTAATGTGAGAGAGAAACACTGATTGCTTCCCATACACACCAGGACTTGGAATGGTATACTCCAGACAGGGTATTAAACTCTCAACCCAGGCATGTTCCCTGATCGAGAATCAAATCTGCAACCTTTTTGTTACAGGATGACATTCCGATCAACTGAACCACACTGGCCAGGGCTCAACTATTGTATTTGTTTGTTTGTTTGTTTGTTTGTTTAATTGTTGTTTAAATACAGTTGTCATGCCTCCCCTGCCCCACCCATTCCTTCCTCCCATCCTCAAACTTACCCTCTTCGGCTTTGTCCAGATGTCCTTTATACATGTTCCTTGATGTCCCTTCCTCTAATATCCCCTATTATCTCTCTCCTCCCCACTCTCTGGTTACTGTCAGTTTTATTTGTTATTTCAGTGTCTCTGGTTGCATTTTGCTTGCTTGTTTGTTTAGTTGATTAGGTTACACTTATAGGTGAGATCATATGGTATCTGTCTTTCATCACCTGGCTTATTTCACTTAGTATAATGCTCTCCAGTTCCATCCATGTTGTCCTGAAGTGTAGGAGCTCCTTCTTGTCGGGGGGCTTTAACGCAGCCCCCCAGGTTCCGCCACGGACGAAGAAAAAGACTACCAAGACATGATCTGCTTGGGGAGGAAAGGTGGCCGTTTCTCTCAAGGGGAGAAGGGCCCAGAGCCTCTCTCTCCAGGGGCTTTTATTAGGTTCATTCACATAGAAATACAGATAAAGCTCATCAATCATTGTCAGCCAGTAAGGGTTAAACAATACATGATTTACAGAGAACTCTGAGGGCTTATTCTGAGCTACAGCCAATTAGTTAGAGGGCCATAAAACTTTAGGCGCCAGACTCATCTCAGGTCTGGACCCTTATCTGAGGGTACAAATTAAGTAGGTTTCACAGGAATGTATGTATTTTTCTTAGGCCTGATTCCCCAGGGAATCCGCCCCTCCCAGCACAGGACGGCACAGCCCTCTGTTATTGCTTCAGGCTTAAGTCAGGCAAGGGAAGTAAGGCAGCCAAGAGATTAGGAGACTTCTTGCAGACAGAATGAGGACTCAGGCTATTTCAAAGCCGAGGGGCGAGGGTCCACCACCCCTTTTTTCCACAGCCCCCTGAGTCCTTCCCTGCGGGCCTCTTCTGTGACCAGAGCCTGTCTTAGGTCGATCCTCCCTAGAGGATTCTTACCCGTCATTGGCTAACTGGCCAAGCTCAGGGCCAAGCAGTGTGAAGTGGGCAGAGGTGTTACACTTGCCAGGGAGACAAGCTTTGTCTCCTTAGCGGCTTATGGTCCCAACTCTGACTCAGCCTTAACCATGGGGGGTTACAGCCTCTGAAACCAGGCAGGACGGTTCCCAACACCTTCTTTCTTTCTGCTGCATAGTATTCAACTATTTTTATAAAGCAATTGCTCCAGAACAGCAATAATCTCTGAAGTAATTAGTACCACTATGGAGTACAGTTTTCATGTACTGTTTAATCTACCTCTTCATTGTCTTTAATTTCATCACCAGAAATACAGACTCAATCAGTATACTTGTTTTTCATAAAATAAAGGCTTCAAAAATTCTTTACACAATTTGTGACATTCATGCTAATGAGTGATAGAAAAACCACAAATGTTAATGTTAGAGCAAATGTTAATTTCATAAATTGTAAGGGCTTGTCATATCTGAAATTATGCTTTGGTAGCAGAAGATGGCTTCATCATCCTTTGCACGTCTGGGTGCTTATGCTCTGGTCTAGTTATGGATGCTCCTGGGGGCCACCCAAGACATATGCTGTTTATCTGTTTTCCACTCTGGACTCTTTCTTTTTTAGTCTCCTTTACATGATCTGGGTTGATGTCTGGTTTTAGTCTATGTTCCCCAATGCTGGTGCTCTGTCATATTTAGTTATTTATATAATTCTCACCTCTCAAGGTTTTGTTATGTATTATTCAGTGTGGACATGGTACTGTGTACCACTGCAGCCTCTTCCCACGTCAGGTAAACCTTGGACCTCTGTCATAGCTCTCAGGATCCTCTAACTCTCTCTTCCAGTTTGTTTAGCCCCAACACACTGTTTATATTCCTTTTATATCTGGAGCTAACTTGCTGTGTTCCAAAAAAAATAGTTATTTTTGAACAAGTACTATACATCAGGCATTAAGAATCCAGCAGTGTAAAGTCCCAGCTAGTAACAAATTTACAATGTAATAAAAGAGATGGGGTGAAATAATAGGGAAAACCACTGTGTCTAGAAACATTTAGAGATATGTGCAACTTCCAACTGCTATTGGACGCCTAGAAGGGCCACTACTTCAGTCTTGGGGTGCCTGGGATGCTTTTAATCACTACAGTACATATTACCAATAAAAATATCACCAGCAATATGAAGATAAAATAAGATTGAAATGTTGCTTATAAATTCTACCTGTGTCTGCAAATCCATAAAATAAATTTATGAAAAAGAATGTGCTGCATGGCCCTGGTTGGGTGACTCAGTTGGTTGGAATACAGTCCCATACATCAAAGGGTTGAGCGTTCATTTCCTGGTCAGGGCACATACCTTGGTTGTGGGTTCAATCCCTGGTCAGGGAGCTAGTAGGAGGCAGCCAATGGATGTTTCTCTCTTTCTTTCTCCTTTTCTCCCTTCTCTCTCTAAAATCAATAAACATATCTAGGAGTGAAGATTGAAAAAAAAAGAATGTGCTGCAGGAATGAATGGATTAATATTTAAATCAACAGGGTCCCCCTTCTCTAGCTTAGTGCTGAGGATTCTCCCCTGCCACTACAACTTATCTCTTCTGTGAAACATAAACTCACTCAAAATAAAATAGAGGTTCCCAGACTCAGTAGTACACTGGAGTCTAAGGTCACCCCACCCATTCCATGACGGAATGACCTTAACCTTTAGGAATAACCTTCTAGAAACAATGCCTCATGCCTTTCAGATATATGTTTAGACTTAGATTGGAAGGGCCCTGGTGGGTAGCACACTGATGCTCCACCATGGCTCCAGCCAGTCTCTATTTTATGCAGCACATGAAGCAGGTAATCGTTCATCTCTAAATAGGATGATGTGTTCACTTACAAAAGCAACAGTAATACTTTGAGGGGGTTACAGTTCACAAAGAGTTTCTGCCATATGATCTCATTAGATTCTCATAACTTTCCTGAATGTCCAGATGAGGACACTTATTTGGAGTGATTAAATGAATTGCCAGGTCAGGCAACTAGTAAAGGCAGAACCTCTTCATAGCAAAACCTGACTCTTCTGAGAGTGTTTTCTGCCTCAAGGCCTTTGAAAGAAAGTATATGTGTCGAAGTGACATTGAAGTCTAAGAAGGAGCTAGTTTGGCACTATGCTTTAAAAAATTTCGGTCTTCTACTTCTGAATAAAAATATCTATATTGTTATTTCTAATACAAGCCAAAGCTCTCATTTATTTATTCTAAGGTTTTAGGAAAAATTAAATCATGAGCCAAAACAACTGAGAAGATAAGCAAAAGTGCAGAGGAGTGTAGACACTTTAACAATAGCTTTTTTTAGGAACGGAAAACCAGACAAAGTAATAATCCCTGAGAGGCTTCTTTGACTTCATTCCAAGAAAAAAAATGATGAGAAAAGTATGTGTTGTGCCTATTACAAATTATCTACATCCACAGAGATGAAGACAGCACCCAGATACAACTATTCAGAAACTGACTGGCAGAGAGCCATGGACACTTGAGCCCTCTGTATTTAAGAAGTTGGCACTAGGAAGGGAGGGTAAAATTATCTGCATCTGTGTGATGTGAGTTTCAGCCAAGCCCTCCTTCCCTAATTCAGCTTCTCATTTCAAGAAAGCTCCCCATGTATGTGGTTATTATTCTGGTATGGTGCTATATCTTTTGAGAGTTATTTGACAGATTTTTTAAAAATGTAGTTTTCCAATCTATACAACAAGGGCATGTTACTTGGGGGGAAAAACAAACCTGCTGTTTGAGAACTTTGATGGCTTTTTGAATTTCTGCTGCAATATTGCTGAAATCCTGATTGAATTTTCTTTTTGCCAGAAGTGTCACATTTATACCATCTTTATTCCCAACAAGTTATCTTGTTGCCTGGTTATACAAGAAGAAAATAAAATGCTGAAAAACACAAGTTATATGAGGATAAAAAATTAACAAATATCCCTTTGGCATTTGTCATGCACGAGGCACTGTGCTTGCTGCTCTGCGTGATCATGAAAAGAAAACGAAATGACAGGAACCAGAAATTAAAAGTAAATGGCACATAAGAAGATAATCCAGCATGTCACATCTGCTTCACATAGTTCACTTAAATGATAAGAAAGTATTTCTTATGAAACAGAGGGAATGTGATGTCATATTACATGTATATTTGGCATTATTTAGATTTTAAAGTTTGTCTTTTGCTAATGAAATGTTCATTTTACTTTAAACAGTGAACATCTGTGACAGATTCAATATTCCATATTATGCAGCACCCAGGTGGAGAAGTTCCATGCTCTATTATAAATTCATGGCAAGAACTAAATTAAGATAAGGATATTATGTCTGAGAATAATCTAATCCTGAACCAGATACAAAATAGCTCAGTATTGTCAATAATAAAAGGAAATAAAAAGTCTTGGGTTGAGTTTAAGATATATTACTTAGAAGTACTCAAAAGACAGCAGTAAATAACAAGTTTGGGAAATTAAAAGGAAAGTTTTATTTATCCATGATGGTCATATATTGTTAAAAATATTTCTGTGTAAGTTTGATTTAGTTGACACATTGTCTATGTCTCAAGTTTTCTATTTTTGTTCCTGGTGAAGAAGGCACTGTAACTTTTACAATTGTTCTGCTTTTTTCTGTTTCGTATGTGTCTTGTATTGTTCAATAAGAGAATGGTTTGCCAGAAATGGTACATCCTATAACTTTTTAAAATAATTTCTAAATCAGAGACATGATTGGGAGCTTACATCAGAGAGGGGGTTTAAGAAAGGGAAGCATTGAAAAAGAACAGACGTTTCCAATCCAGCACCTTTATCACTTAGTAAACTCTATGTTCCTTAAGACACTGAATTAGAGGGCCATGAGTCAATAGTGGCTACATGCCAGCTTTTCATGTGGTGCTCTGTTAAAATCAATTCAGGTGTACAATGATGATATGAATAATATTACTAACAATGGATAATTTTAATTAAAATGGTTTCACACTTTTGTTTTCTTAATATTCTCTCTTGGAAATCCTCATTGTCTAACCAAAGGGGATTTAACTACAAAGAAGTCTGGACAATTGTCTAAAGATATAAGCAAGACTTGAGGTACTGAATGTAGGAATGTGGAGTGTGGCTGATGTTGACAAGACTTGATATTGTAGGAATCCAAGATGACTGCAGAGTAGCTGGAAGCTCCATCCACTTGCTCCTGTACCTGGACCGGTCTAGCAGCTAAACCACAGATCATTCAACTAAAAAATCCAGCTGAGAGTGAGTGAGAATGTATGTGAGTGTGTACATGGATGAGTGTGTGATATGTGTGCATGATTAGGCAAAAGCTTGCCTGCCTGCAGGCCACACAGGAGCAGGTGGCCTGGGCTTTCCTTGTAGAGCAGCTGCTGCCACTGCTGCCCAACCCAGCACTTCTGGTTGTGCAGATTTGGGGTGGGAGTTATTTAAAATGAGGAATTTAAAATATCCTTTTCAAGAAGAAACCTCCAGAGTACCTGCACCTCAGTGCCCAGATGTGTCACTGTGCCCTCCTCCATGGCAGGGCTGTGCTCCCCACTGTGCCTGGAGACAGATTCCGGGGACAGTGATATTTATTGGGTAAGGGGCTGTCATCTCCTTGACCCTGGGTACCACAGGAACCATGAATGGGAAAGAATCTGACTGGGGAGGCTGTGGTTTGGCTCAGGAGTCACAAACTCTGGGGGTGGAGAGAGGCCGGGTGGGAGGTGGATACTTGACTGCAGAGACAGGGTGGTGAGAGCAGGCCTGCTCCAGACCGAGATTCACTGTGGGGAGCAGCAACAGCACCCTGCCACTGCCTCCTGTGAAAGTGTCACTGGGGGACTCTTCCCAGTGCCTCCTGGGGGAGATCCAGAGAGAAATTATCTAAAACCATTGGATGCTCTGACAGGCTGTGGCCAACCCCAACCAAGAGAGACTTTAGGACTATAGGGGAGAGGTAGCTTGCAGAGAACAGACTTCCCAGGGCTCAGTGATGCTAGGGGGGCTGTTTTAAAAGAGGAGCTGAGGCAAGACTGTCACTCGGCTCTGACAAAAAAGAAGTCAGAGAGATAGAGTCATGTTGAAGGGACTATGGGACCAAACCCAGCATGGCTGGCAACCAGGAGACTGTAGAGTGGAGAGCTTGGCCCTGAGTCTCAAATGCCTGAGATTTACTGCAGCCAGGCAGGTCCCCTCACAGGCAGGCAGGCAGGATTACAGACTCTGCAGATCAGGGAGGCCAGGCTCAGGAGTCCCCTGCTGGGAGCATACCCACCAGGGAAAGCACAGAGCTCTGAGCCATCCCTTCCTACCCAACACTATGAGCCACACTGCTCCTTGGGCCTTGATCCAATGAAACGGTAGAGGAGAGAGATTAGAGACAGGCTCAACAAGGGGTGTTCAGGGCTCCACCCAGCCTTGGCACCTAAACAGAGATGCCATCTGCGCCAAGCAGGAAAGGGCTACCTCTTTTACACAGACTGCCCCCTCACAAGAAACAAACAGTTAATTCATCAGAAACCACACTTTATTGGAAAGAATCCAAGAAAGATCAAGACCTGTGGTGAGGGGGCAGGAAAACACTCTCACCATCTTCCCTGAAAAATGAACAGTGCCACTCAGGGGTGACCTAGCATTCCCAGCCTTATTATCACAGCAGAGGTCCCATCTGGGGGCAGGTGGGGAAGGTACTGACAGTCCTCTTGGGTCATTAAATGAACCACTCCTGTGTTCTGTGCTGACAGAAAGCCAGCAGGACAGAACAGTGGGGACCAGCCAAATCCAAAGGAGGCAGCCACAGACTAGATTGCTTGTAGTCTCAAACAGGTTGCCTAGGGCCAGACTAGGACACCATCTAACATTACCAGGGGCAAATCCAGAAAGAGAAAACAGTGGTAAACACTGGATTCTACTAAGACAAATTCCACTGCAGTCTTTTTCATGACTTGTGTTATTTTCTCTCTAAATAGCATAGCTTTTTAACATTCATTTTTTCTTTCAAATTTGTGCCTATTATTTCACTGGTAGTTTTTTAATTTTAGTTTATTTCAAATTTCATATTTCTCTTCTCTCTTCTCTTGCTCCATTTTACCATCTTCCTCCCACTTCATATTTTTGTTTTAAATTTTATTTTTCTCTGGCTACAATGTGTTTCTAGTCTTCAGTCTTACTATTTCTCCCCTCTTCAGGATACAAAGTCAATATTCATAAATCAAAGGCATTTTTAGACACCGACAGTGAAATATCAGAAACATAAATTAGGAAAAAATCCCACTTAATATAGCAACAAGAAAAATAGAATACCTAGGAATAAACTTAATGAAAGAGGTAAAAGATCTGTACTCAGTAAACTACACAACACTGAAGAAAGAAATTCAGGAAGACATAAATGAATGGAAGCATATACCATGCTCATAAATTGGAAGAATTAACATCATTAAAATGCCCATAGTCTCCAAAGCATTCTATAGATTCAACACAATCTTTATTAAGATACCAATGACATATTTCACAGAGATAGAACAAACATTTCAAAAATTTATATGGAACCATAATGACTATGGATAGATGCAGAAATTTTGAGGATGAAGAACAGAGTTGGAGGGATGACAATACCTGATATCAAACTATATTACAAGGCCACTGTAATCAAAACAGTCTGGTAGTGGCATAAGAACAGATACATAAATCATTGGAATAGAAATGAGGACCCAGAAATAAATCCATGTCTCTATGGCCAATTATATTTGACAAAGGGGGCAGGAGCACACAATGGAGTAAATATAGTCTCTTCAATAAATGGCGTTGGGAGAATTGGACTGAAAATGCAAAAAAAATGAAACTAGTCCACAGACATACACCATACACCAGAATAAACTAAAGATGGATAATAGATTTAAATATAAGTTGTGACACCAAAAAAGTCTTAGAGGAAAACATAGGTAGTAAAATTTCAGATACCCCACAGAGCAATATTTTTGTCAATATATATCCTAGGATGAGTGGACTAAAAGAAGATATAAACAAATGGGACCACATCAAATTAAAAACTTCTGCAGAGCTAGAGAAACCATCATCAAAATGAAAACAGAAATGACCATATGGGAATTTTCCAATGATATCTCAGACAAGGGTTTGATCTCCAAAATATATAAAAATCTCATATGACTCAACACCAAGAAGACAAATAATCCAATTAAAAATGGGCAAAGGGCCCTGGCTGGTGTGGCTCAGTGGATTGAGCACAGGCTGTGAATCAAAGGGTTGCTGGTTTGATTCCCAGTCAGGGCACATGCCTGCATTGTGGGCCAGGTCCCCCAGTGAGGGCCACGTGAGAAACAACCACGCATTGATGTCTCTCTCCCTTTCTTTCTCCCTCCCTTCCCCTCTCTCTGGAAATAAATGAACAAAATTTCAAAAAAAAAAGGGGGGGGGCAAAAGACCTGAATAGACATTTCTTCAAAGAGGGCATACAGATGGCCATTGGCATATGAAAAGATGTTCAACATCACTACCTATCAAGAGATGCAAATTAAAAACAAAATGAGATACCATCTCACACCAGTCAGAATGGCCATCATTGAGAAATTAACTAACAACAAGTGCTGACAAGGACATGGACAAGGAAACTAGTGCACTGCTGTTGGGATTGTAGACTGGTGAAGTCACTGTGGAAGAAAGTATGGAATTTCCTCAAAAACTAAAAATCAAAATGCCTTTTGTCTCAGCAATTCTACTGCTGGTAAAATACCCTAAGAACTCTGAAACACAAATTCAAAAGAACTTGTTCTTTTGAATGTTCATAGCAGCGTTATTTACAATAGCCAAGTGCTGGAAGCAACCTAAATGCCCATCAGTAGATGAGTGGATTAAAAAACTGTGGTACATTTACACAATGGGATACTATGCAACAAAAAGAAGGAAGGAACTCCTAGCCTTCATGACAGTATGGATGGAACTGGAGAATATGATGCTAAGTGAAATAAGCCAGGCTATGAAAGACAAATACCATATGATCTCACCTATAAAAGAAATCTAATGAACAAAACAACAAATGAGACAAAATAGGACCAGAGGCATGGAAACAAGGAACAGACTACACGGTGAGCAGAAGGAGTGGGAAGGATGTGGATAAGGGTGGGAAGAATAGGAGAGGAATAAGTATGAATGACTCATGGACATGAACAACAGGTTGGGGATTGACTGTGGGAGTGGAGGTGGGGTGTGCTTGGTGGAGGAGAGCAAAGGGGGAATATTGGGACAACCGTAATAGAACAACAATAAAATATTTAATAAAAAGACTACATATTGTACACTATGATAGTATGTACAATTTAACAAGTATGTTTTGGGTATGTGTCACACTTCAGGCATTCTGCTAAGGTAAATATGAAGGTGTTTTCAGCAGGTTGCTCACTTTGTCTTAGAAAAGACCATTTAATGAACAAACAGGAAATAAATGGGTGGGGAAGGGACAAGATGGGTTGAAAATGCAGACAACTGTACTTGAACAACAATAAAATGTATATATATACACACATATACATACACTCGAATTAGGAAGACAGGCAAGAATGCAATTATTTCTGCCTGGGGCCAGATTGGGGATGGTTTGAGTTATGAGCTAGGGAAATCTCTAGAACGACTATTGTAGTTCTTTATCCATTTTGGGGATGATATAGGAATGTCTGCTCTGCACCAATCAGTAGTCTAAGTGCTGGAGTTCTCTTCATGTCACTCAATCCGCCAAGCAGTGCTAAGAAACAATTTAAGTAGCCTTGTTTTTCAGATGAGACTAGAAAATACATATCCAAGTAATGTAGTTATTAAATTTCACAGCTGGGATGCAAATTAGAATTTTAAGAAATTGAAATGTCCTTTCTTAAGCACTACACAGACTGTTTAACATTCATGGAGAGCTGAGTGTCATTTTAAACATGATCATATTTATGTTTTAGACACTATAGAAGGAAAAGAGACTGACAAGGATACCAGTTAAAGGCATTATTGAAAAAAAATGAAAGAAGAAATAGACATTATTGATGTTGCTATACTCAAATTCTTATTGCAAATATGAAACTCAGTATATAGTTTGTAAGAAAAGATGGTGATATTTATCAAGTTCAACTGACTTTAATTCATAAATAGTCTATTAAAATTAAAGCTCAATTTGTGAATAAGAGGGGGTATGTGCAACAAAGATGATTGTGCAGAGAAAAGTAAAAGTTAAGTCACAACCTGAGTAATGTGTACACATTGGTTGAGGCATTTGACCCTCATTGTTGAAATAAGTATGCTCCATTGAAGCATAAGAGAACATTCTACCAAGAGTTACTGAAGTGTACAGTTACAAAACCAAACAAACCTCATTTTTAATCAGATTAATGATAAACAGAACTGCCAGTTATCCAGTTTGTGTTTGAGTATAACTTTGATAAGGTTGGCAGGAGGCTAAATGAAATCAACCAATTTTAAGCTGATTTCCTTAGGCTATATACAAGCAGAACTTCAGTGAAGCCACCATAGTCTTAAGAGCTTAGAACATAATGTACATTTTTACCTCAAAATAAGCAAAATGAATCTTTGTGGAAAAACTTGGATATAGCTGTGGCACAGGGCAGAAAGCAAGTAATGGGTGGTATTATTCCACACACTTGTGGAAGTGACTGGAAAAGCTAGATCTCTATCAACAGTTTATATATATATAAAAATAAGGAAATTGCACACACAAATGTGGACCCAATATCCATTTCTTAGTATGCACTGGTTAAACATCTCACCTAGTGGAATCAATTACAAACTAAATAAAATGTCAAATTAAACTTAGGGGCAAGTGACTGTTTTCTGCCCTTTCAGTTATTTAAAGAAGGCTCTAACTACGGCTACTCTCCTGGTCAACATTGTAATTACCTTGCAGGAAAGAGCTCCAGGAGCACATGGAATAGAGTTACTTTCCTTCACTTGGAATTTAAGGACCTTCTCTCTGGCTTTTATGGGACATTTTCCAGAATGTTCTTTATCTCTAAATATTGAAAACACCGAGTAGATCCAAAAACTATGGTATATTTACATAATGGAATTCTACGCAGCAGAGAGAAAGAAGGAGCTTATACCCTTTGCAACAGCATGGATTGAACTGGAGAGCATTATGTTAAGTGAAATAAGCCAGACGGTGAGGGACAAATACCATAAGATCT
This sequence comes from Desmodus rotundus, assembly GCF_022682495.2. Lineage (NCBI taxonomy): Eukaryota > Metazoa > Chordata > Mammalia > Chiroptera > Phyllostomidae > Desmodus > Desmodus rotundus. Next base: position 50,046,768 of record NC_071394.1, on the reverse strand, counting down.
CACCTTTAACTGGAACATAATCAATAGAATAAAAAAGCAAACAAAATATAACCAGAGACATTGGAGTTAAGAATAATCTAACAATGGGCAGGGGGGAGTGGGGAGGGGACAGTGAGGAGAGAGGATTACAGGAACTACTATAAAGGACACATGGAACAAATCAAGGGGGAGGGTGGAGGTGGGGGAGGAAGGGAGTTTCAGCTGGGGTGGGGTGGAGGGATGGGGAGAAAAGGCACAAAACTGTAATTGAATAAAAAAAATAAAATTAAAAAAAAAAAAAAAGAAAACACCAGGTCGCTTAGATACACCACATACTGCTCTCCAAACACACCTTACTTTCCTTTGTTCCCATGACTACTTATTGTTCTTTCAGACTGGTAAGCCCTTAACCTCTATCAAAATCTTACCCTATTCTTTCAGATGCCTCCTCTCTATAGCCTAAGTGAACAGTTAGAATTAACCACCCCTTGTTCTGAACTATATTACATCCTAATTGGATATGATATAGAAATATAAGTTCTTATATGAGCAAGTTTGTTAAATGAATTAATGTTTGTGTAGTATTTAAAAGAATATTTGGCATACAGTGAACACTGTAACAGCTTCAACTATCCTGTCTTTTATGAAATGCCTATAAAATTATCGGTGCTATGTTAGTATTAGGTGCTTTACATCTATATCCCTAGCATAACAATCTCGTAAAGTAGGTATTGTTATATTGATTTTACAGCCAAGGAAAATGAAATAGAAATTCTCTATGTCTTGCAATTATGAAACAATGGAAACAGGATGTGAATCTGTCTGCCTGAATCTAAAGGCTTCACCCATCTCTCCTATCACATGACACTATCTCCTCTCGTGAATTGTAAATCCTGCAAGACAGGGACTTTGTCTTGTTTATTTCTACGTACTTCACAAATTTCCACTTGTAATTGAAGAAATAGACCCAGACATGAATATTGAATTTGATTCAATTATGCTACGTAGTGGTCTGCTATGAAAGGCAAAGTTACTGCAGTTAGTGCCTTCAATGGTGCTTCGCCTATGGGGCTGTGAACTGCAATCTTTATGTAGGTAATTTAATTATGCAAGTACCTATTGAATGTTTACTCCATGAAAAGAAACTATTAGATATGACCATGCACAAGCCACTGTTTCTGTTTTCAGAAGCCTCAAAGTCAATGGAAAGGAAAAACTTGTAAAGAAGTAACTGTATGTGAAGCTACTATATCAATGTCATAGGAGGAGTCCTAAGACATTTCAAAGAAATATGATTGACATTTCTCAATTATCTAAGAGTGCAAAAGTATTCCATCTTGGTCACAAATTGAGTCTTCCTTGCAATACACTATACGTGAATTAAATTAAACTTAACTTGATAAATATTATTACTTTCTTACAAACAGTATACTGAGTTTTATGTTTTCAAAAAGAATTTGAAAAACAGTAACATCCATCATGTGGTTTAAGGAGTCAAAAATAGCATCTATGATGTGTAATTTTCTGTACTTTATTGAGAAAAGAAAAACTTATTGTCAAACACAAACCCTGAATATAATGTTCCAGAGTATAAAGAAACCATGCATATTACGGAATTTATCTATGTGCTTGTTTCTCTTTATGTAATTTATATTATATGTAAATGAGTCAACTACAGTACCTATAAACTCCCTTAAACTATATTTGAAGTAAATCTATACTAAATAACCTATAAAATAGATATTTTATACATACCTACTAATTAGATCACTTAAGTCCATATCTTTCTCATCAGGATAGCTGTATGGAGCAGTGTTTCTTTCAATATTCTTGTGTGAATGCGCTGAATTGTCCTCTATTCCTACAATTTATGCGGGGGTGAGGGGAGGGGAGAAGTATCCACATAAGCATCGTGAGAGATTGGAGTCTACCTTTTTGTCCAGATTCTTTCCTTAATGGGGGATGGGGAGAGAGAGAAGGGGGTCTGTTCAGTCAGTTTGATATCATTGGGTCACAGTTTTCTGGTATTGAATGGTGAATCTCTATTTTTACCTAAAGCAGATGAAATACAAGGCAGTTTTCAAACTCTTTAGAGGCCCCACAGGGAGAATTATGCTCAATCTGAGTGAAGACATGAATCACAGGGCATATTTATTTTATTCATTAGAGGTCTTGACAATGTGTTAAGGAGCAGAAAAGTTGTGGGTGAAACATTTGAACTTTAGATCTCAAATTATCATATCCACACAAACTATCGAGTAGAGATTTTTTAATGACCTCTACTATAAAAAAATGTGCATATGGTGAACATGACTGTATTGTACATTTTAAAATACTTAAGATAGTAAATTTTATGTATTTGCCACAATAAAAATAAGAAAGATATGAAAAACTTTTTGCACATAAATCTAAAACTTTTTTAAAAGTTCTGTAAATTTCATCTGAAAAACGGACTGAAAACTAAAATATTTTGGAAAAAAAGATGTAGGGACTAGTTCTAAGTACTATCACTGTGCCATCTCTGATGTAGACATATTTGCCAACAATACTTGTGCCACATAACTAATTAGCTGTGAGGCAGTTTTGCAGGAAAAAAGGATAAAATCAAGAAAATTTAAGGAGAGATGTTAACATTTAAAAGACTTCATTGCAAAATACAAAATACTTGATTATGTTTCAAATGTGTGTAGATTTATAGTAATGCTGTGGAAATAAGTGATTTTATTTTGAGGACTGTACCTCAGCACTTGTCTTTCTTCTATGGAAAATGTGGGTCAACTCTGCCCTCAAGAGGGTGCTTGACCTCTCTTTCTGCTCCCAATCTAGTATGTTTCAAAATAAGAAACAAACTCTTGGGGCAAATCATTGTCATCTGGAAAACACCCAAACTGTTTTAAGACCCCCCCCCACCATGTCAGCTCACCACTGTATAACCCAGTATGTGGGCTAATTAAAATTAATATGCAGTATAAAAATGGGAGTAGCTGGAGACCTTTGTCAATGCAAAAGTGAAACTGAAATGACAACTACCTTAAACACATTTAAATTGGCCAAAGGCAGTTCACTGATTCATCAATGGAGAAATGAAAGGAAACAACAATAACAAAACAAAACTTGTCAATCAGTTATCTTATTTTTTTTACAGCAAAATTGCTTCATGGCCAATTAGTTATGTGGCAAAATAATCTGCAGCAAAAGTATTTGAAGCAAACATGTCTAAGGCAAAGATGCCTACAACAAAAATACCAGACATGGTAGGACCATACCTCTGAGACAATAAAATTAATATATATAAGAGTAAAAAAATTGTTTATACTGATAGAAAGTAATAGCTCAAAATGTTTTAACAATCTTGGAACATCTCACTATGCAATTGAATCTATAGATTAGAGTGAGTCATTCTAAATTGGAGGGAAGGGAATGATCACTTTACAGTTTTTTTATTTGCGTGTGTTTGCACATGTGTGTTATGCAATTTTGCACATTAGTTCTTAGGAAAGGGAAGTAAAGACAACTTAAATATTAACTAAAGTATGTGTAAATTACATTCTAGAAAAATATGTCTCATTATAGATTGTTAAGCATGTATGCAGATGAAATTTAAGCTGATTTTTAAATGACAAAATTAAATGCACATGCTATAAAGTTAGACACAAAATTAAATTTTTGTGTTATATAATATGAACTCATCAATATTAAAAGGTATAGAAAATAGACTGAAATAAAAAGTCTACAAGTGATAATAGTGATGTGTCTAGAATACTGGATATGGTTGTTGCTTTTTTTATTTCTACCTCTACCTTTTGTTTTGTCCCAGTTTTTAATAAAAAATAGTAACTATGTAATTCAAATGTGTTTATTGAGGTAAAATGGAAGAGCTTTGTAAAGTTAACAAGTTAATTATCACTGTACCTATTGCTATAACTGAATAAGAGATTTCTGGAAATGTAAATATGACATAGAGAATGAGTCACTTCATTAAGCAATCCTGGGACAGGTGAGTTATTTTGGACAATCAAGGAGCAATGTGAATTCCTACTGAATTCCTGAGGACAGAGAATTATTCTGGAAGGGAAATGGAAGGGTAGCAGTGAAAAATTACCTCACCTGGGCAGCTTTGCCAATGAACTGATGGAAAAGGCGTGCTACTGAAAATGCTTCTTTTGTTACTTTTGTAACTATGGAATCAAGACATCATAGATAAAGCTATACATTATATTAATGGATCCATAGGTACCTACTTTTATACTGTTACTTCAACCTAGTATCTTACCATCAATAATCCATATATATTTGAAAATCTGGGTAAGAAAAAGAAATAGAAATAAAAATAATAGTTATTTCAATCATGTAATGAAACAGTATGTCTATTTCTGAATAGTATATGTTTTTTCTCAAAATATTTATGTAGAACTTACTAAGTTAAGGTATTAAACTAAGCACTGTAGGAAAATAAGAATGAATAAAACATGGTTCCTGATTTTAGAGAGTTTTCAAATGAGTAAACACTTTTTCAGTTAAGCAAAATATCTCCCCTTCTAATCCTTGTATAAAATGGAAAAATATATATACAGAAAAGATTGCATAGGTCAACTTTCATTATCCATTGTCTCTCACTTAATTTTTAGAAAGATAAAACTTTAGAATGCATTTAAAGCACCAATGTAAGGTAACATACATAAAACCCACAAGCAAACAGCAGTGCATGTGATGTGATAGGTACACAGAGATTCACACATGTGAAGAGAAACACAGACAAGTACTCCACCCCACCCCTGCTCCACCAGAGAATGCATGCTGAGACTTTCCATTGGTGGTGGGATTTGGGAGGGCAACCCACTGGTATTGAAATGACCATTCAGCTTTTTAAATGTGAGATCTGAGGTGTTTTATTCTTGAGTTTACTTTTTTAAATTTGCCTTGTTATTTATCATTAGTTACTGCTGAAGAGGCAAAGTATCCTTGATTGTGAGTGTTTGGCTTTCTTGTGCAAATGGCATCTGAATTGAAATAGTTTGTTAATTTGGTAGATGCATTGGTTTTATATCCATGCACGCATATATTATATAAATATGCAAGTTCAACATGTGTGTGTATATATATATTGGTTTGCACATATGTACATATGTGTACATATATACATATGTGTGTTCAAACTTTGTTCTTAGGCCTAGTATGAATTATCTATTTGAAACTTTATAATAACCTGTGGTGCATATTATTATCTATATAGTTAACTTGAGAAAACTAAGTCACAAAGAAGTTACATTACCTTCTCCAAAGTACTACAGCTTTTTAATGGAAGATTCAGGATTGAAATTCAGACAGTCTGACTCAAAAGTTCAACCTTTTATTTCAGGCTCTACAACACAGAATGAGGAAAACAGAAGTAACAAGATTAACTCCTAGATTTCTGGTGTGTACAACATCAAAATTATGGTACTGTTATTTGTCAAATGATAGAATGAATGATTTTAGATTGGGAGATAATAAAGGAGATGATTTCAATTCAGATTGGCTCAAAATTATTGTAAAATTTCTGGTATACTCATGACTTGAGGGCCAGAAATATAGGAAATAGTGTTTCAAGACACCAGTAGGAAGGGCAGGTGAAAATATAGCAATATTGCACTGTGGAGGGCAGGGAGAATACATCAAATTAAAAGGTTGCTACACAGTGAAGGAAACCATCAATAAAACAAAAACAGCCTATTGAATGGGAGAAGATATTTTCAAATAATATATCTGGTAAGGGGTTAATATCCAAAATATATAACGGACATATTCAAGAAGCATAATGCAATATGTGTATGCATAAATGTGTGTATTTTCCCACTCAGTGCAAACTTAGTTGACCCCACCCTATTCTCCAGCCTTTCCTTTGTGAAGAGCCCTAGATCTTCACTTTGTCAAAAAAAAAAAAAAGCCCTTCCCTGTACACACCTTCTTTCCTCTCTAGCCTCATTTCTTTCTAATTCATGGCTAATAATCCAGCTCCAATTTTATTTGATCTCACACGAGTGACAAACACCATTAGTGCCATAATATTTCTCTAGGAAGCCTTTCCTGACTTCAGAGACCAAGTCAGATTCAAATTCACTCTCACCACTCTGCATACATCTGATGCCCCATTGGCTGAGAAACAAAAGAGGAGAGATGTCCTACCTACCAGCTTATCCCCACCACATAGCACAGCACCTGTGCATGATACACATTCAATCAAAATTTTAATGAACAATAAAATCAGAGAACAAATGATGACTGTTAAATATTCTGTTATTTTTCTGTATTTAAGAGATATGAGCCCAGAACAACATAAAATACCTAGGAATAAATTTAATGAAAGAGGTGAAAGACCTCTATTCCCCAAACTGTAAGACATTTAAGAAATAAATTGAAGAGGATACAAGTAAATAAAAGAATATACTAAAGGGGGTGGGATTGAGGGTGGGAGGTGGGAATGGGTGAGGTGGGGTGGAGTGGTGGAGGAAAAATGGGGACACCTGTACTTGAACAATAAAAAAAGGAAGTTAAAAAAAAGAATATACCATTCTGAAGAATTGGGAGGGTTAATATTGTTAAAATGTCTCTACTAGCTAAAGCAATATACAGATTCAATGAATCCCTATTAATTTCCTACCAATAGCATTCTTCTCAGACTAGAACTACTAATCCTATCATTTATATAGAACCACAAAAAAACCCCTACAAAACCAAAGAAACCTTGAGAAAGAACAAAGTGGGAGGCATCACATGCTCTGATTTCAAACTCTGCTACAAAGCTACAATAATTAAAACAGTATGATACTGTCATAAAAACCAGATATATAGATTAATGGAATAGAATAGACAGCTCGGAAATAAATCCTTGATAATATGGTCAATAATCTATGACGAAGGAGGTGAGGACATACAATGTGGTAAAGACAGACTCTTAAATAGTGCTGTTGGGAAAACAGGAAAGATACATATAAAAAATGAATTTGGGACCTTTTTAATACTACATACAAAATAAACACAAATTAGATTAAAGACTTACACGTAAGACCTGAAACCATAAAACTTCTAGAAAAAAACATGGGCAGTAAACTTTTTGACATCAGTTTTAGCAATACATTTTTGGGTACCTATCTCCTCAGGCAAGGGCAGCAAAAGCCTCCAAAAGGGTGGGGGAAGAATACATCAAATTAAAAGGTTGCTGCACAGTGAAGGAAACCATCAACAAAACTAAAAAGCCTATTGAATAGGAGAGGATATTTGCAAATGATACATCCGATAAGGGATTACTATCTAAAATATGTCAGGGACTCATACAGCTAAACACACACACACACACACACACAAACCAAAACCAAAAATGATCTATGTTAAAAATGAGCGGAGGACCAGTTTAGACATTTTTCCAAAGAAGACATACAAATGCCAAACAGACATATCCAGGGAAATGTAAATCAAAACCACAGTGAGATACCGCCTCATACCTGTCAGAGTGGCTGTCATCAAAAATCTAACACAAGTGCTGGAGAGAATGTGGAGAAAAGGGAACTTTTGTACACTACTGGTGGGATTGTCAATTGGTGAAGCCACTATGGAAAACAGTAGGAAGATTCTTCAAAAAAATTAAAAACAAAGCTGCTACATGATCCAGCAATATCACCTTTGAGCACTTATCTGAAGAAAATGAAAACACACTTCAAAAAGATATATACACCCCTATGTTCATTGCAGCATTATTTTCTTTTTTTTAGTCTGCAAAGAAATGTTTATTGCTATTTCTTTTTTGTTGCTGTTCAAGTACAGTTGTCTCCATTTTCACCCCACCACTGCAGCAATATTTTCAATAGCCAAGATATGAAAGTAACCTAGGTATCTGTCAATACATACATGGATAAAGAAAATGTGATGTAACTATGTATAATCTCTATATATGTATAAATAACAATAAATAACAAAATCTTCTCATTTGTGACAGCATGGATGGACCTAGACAGCATTATGCTAAGAGAAATAAGTTAGAGAAAGGCAACTACTGTATGATTTCAGTTATATTTCACTTTTATGTGGAATCCAAAAACACAAAACGTAAGCAAACAACAAAAATGTAAACAGACACACAGGTATACAGAATATGCCAGTGGTTGCCAAATGGGAGGGAAAAGGTTGGATGAGTAAAAAGGGGGGAAATAAAGAGAGAGAGAGAAAGATTATAGCTAAAGAAGCACATTAAAACCCACTTAAAAAAAAAGAGTATGATTCCAGGAATCTGGGTTTGTATCCTGTCTTCCACACTTGAAATATATTACTTTGGGTAAGCTACATAAGCTTTTTTGACTATGCTCTCTGATCTGCAAATGAAGATGATAATATTACCCATCTCATGCAGTTATTGAGAGGATTATATGAGTTAATGTAAGTGAAGCAATTTGCAAGAATTCCTAACACAGAGTAAGTCAAATGTGGCTCCAATCTTTGCACTAAATGCTAGACAATAAGATAACTATCCGATTCAGTTCATAAATAAGTTTTTCATAATGCCAGTTATATTTATATATGTTCGTTCATGTGCATAAAACTGGCATTCAAAAATGTTGTTGAATAAATTAAATCTTAAGGTAATGTATTTGTATACTGTTTTTAAGGTTATTCCAAAGGAGTTTGAAAAACATTTTCCCTAAAAACAATTGGGTGTATACATTTTAGCATTTTTAAAAATCTGCATTTCTTTATTGTGAAAAATAGTACAGAACAATTTGCAGAACTTATAAATGTGGAATAATTTGCTATGTAAAGTTATCACCAAATCAGACCAGTAGAAATGTGTCAGTCTGGCTTGGTAGTGAGTGCTGGAAAAAGGAAAGTTTATTTTATTTTATTTTTATTTTTTAAAATATATTTTATTTATTATGCTATTACAGTTCTCCCATTTCCCCCTCTTAATTCCCCTCCACTCTACATAGCCCCTCCCACCTGCATTTTCATCCCCTCCCTTAGTTCATGTCCATGGGTCGTACATATAAATTCTTTGGCTTCTCCATTTCTTATACTATACTTAACCTCCCCCTATTTTGTACCTACCATTTCTGCTACTTATTCCCTGTACCTTTCCCCCATCCCCCACCCCTCCTCACTGATAACCCTCTATGTGATCACTATTTCTGTAATTCTGTTCCTGGTTTAGTTGTTTTCTTAGTTTGTTTTTGTTTTCTTTTTAGGTTCGGTTGTTGATAGTTGTGAGATTGTCATCATTTTACTGTTCATATTTTTGATCATCTTCTTTTTCCTAGATAAGTCCCTTTAAAATTTCATATAATAAGGGTTTGGTGATGATGAACTCTTTTAACTTGGCCTTATCTGGGAAGCACTTTGTCTGCCCTTTGATTCTAAATGAAAGCTTTGCTGGATAGAGTAATCTTGGATGTAGGTCTTTGCCTTTCATGACTTTGAATACTTCTTTCCAGCCCCTTCTTGCCGGGTAAGTTTTCTTTTGATAAATCAGGTGATAGCCTTATAGGAACTCCTTTGTAGGTAACTGTTTCCTTTTCTCTTAAAGGGAAACATATTTTTCCTTTTAAGGAAGCTGCTTTTAAGATTCTCTCCTTATGTTTAATCTTGGGTAATGTAATTATGATGTGCCTTGTTGTGTGCTTCCTTGCATCCAACTTCTTTGGGACTCGAGTTTCCTACACTTTTTGAAAGTCTATTTTCTTCACCAAATTAGGGAAGATTTCTTTCATTATTTTTTCAAATAAGTTTTCAATTTCTTGCTCTTCCTTTTCTCCTTCTGACACACCTATGATTCAGATGTTAGAAAGTTTAAAGTTGTCCTGGAGATTCCTAAGCCTCTCCTCATTTTTTTGAATTCTTGTTTCTTCATTCTCTTCCGGTTAAATGTTCATTTCTTCCTTCTGGTCCAAACCATTCATTTGAATCCTGGTTTCCTTCCTGTCACTGTTAATTCCCTGAGCATTTTCCTTTATTTCAATTTTTATAACCTTCATTTTTTCCTCTATTTTGTGACTATATTCAATCATTTTTGTGAACATCCTGATTACCAGTGTTTTGAACTCTGAACCTGATAGGCTGGCTATTTCTTTGTCCTTTAGTTGTATTTTTTTCAGGAGCTTTGATCTGTTCTTTCATTTAGGTCATTTTTTTGTCTTAGTGCACCTGTTATGTAGTAGGGTCCTAGCCTTAGGTGTTTACCTGGGTGAGGCAATCCACGTCTCTGATTTGTGGTGCTGTTTGTGGGGGAGGGGCCCAAGAAGTAACAATGTAGCTTGCTCAGCTCTGGGCTGGTTTAGTCCCTTCCTCTACTACCCACAAGCAAATTGGGCCCTTCTGGTGCTGATATCTGGGTGGGTGGTTTTTGTATACATTCTGGGACCCCGTGGGTCTCTCCAACGAACTCTCCTGTGAAGCTGAAAGTTTCTCCCACCACTGCAACCCACACAGGTTTTTTCAGTCAGAGATTTTAGGACTTTATTTCACTGCAACTGCAACTGGGTTGCATGGTCTGTCCCTCTCTCCATTTGTTCCTCCCGGTTTATTGGCACGTGAATGTGGGACTTCTCAGTCTGCCTGCTGCCACCTGGCCTGTCCTAGTCCTCCAGCCACTGCCTTGCTGTGAGTGCTCTCAGCCCAGCTGCCCATCTCTGCCCCTCCTACAGGTCTGGATGAATGTTTCTTTAACTCCTTGGTTGTCAGACTTCCATTAAGTTTGATTTTCTGTCAGTTCTGGTTGTTTTTTGTTTTTAAATTTATTGTTGTCTTTCTTTTGGTTGTGAGAGAAGGCACAGTGTATCTACCTAAGCCTCCATCTTGGCTGGAACTAAGGAAAGTTTATTTTAATATCTATGTAGAATTCAATCATGCCTCTCAGAGTCACATTCAAACTCAGACCACATCTGATCTGTCCAAGAGGTGGACAAATGGTAAGGATGTAATTAAGAACAAAAGTTACAGGTATTAATGATTAATTTATGCCAATCAGAAGATTAAAAAGAATAGGTTGCTTTAGGAATATGCCTAGATATTCCAACTTGTTGGGGTACATTGATGTTACTTGATGGGTAAATAAGTTCAAATAGGGAAGATAGGCTACAGCAGTTCAGACAATCACACATTTTCCAGGTATCGATCCAAACTGCAACTTTGGGACACTGGTGTCTCAATGCTGCCTTTCATATTGTGAAAAAATATAAATAATTGAAGAGAATAAATTCATGATTGCCACAGGGGACTGAGATGCAGAGATGGGTGGAAGAGGGCAAGGGTATTAAGAAGTATAAACTTCCAGTTATAAAATAAGTATCAGGGATGAAATGTAAACAAAGGGTATATAGTCAATAACATTGTAATAACTGTACAGTGACAGACGGTTACTAAACTTACTGTGATCACTTTGTAAAGTATAAATGCTGAATCACTATTTTGTTCATCTGAAACAATTATAATAGTGTATGTTAACTATAATTAAAATAAATTTTAAAGTAGATATCAATTATACAAACTTTAAAATGGAATATAATTGATATTTTCTGATTTTATCTTCAACACTTGTTTCTAACACATTCTGCACCTCTCATTTTTTTTGGAAGAAGTAAAAAATTGAAAAGTGCAGATAATATAAAGAAAACATAAAAATGACAATTTCAGGGGGAGTTTGAGAATAAGTTTATTCATTGTGTGGTTTTATATTGTGTGTGTGTATGTGTGTGTGTGTGTGTGTATATATATATATATATATAAGCAAGATATAATTCCTAGTTCCGACTTCCACACCCAGGTCCTAGAGTCCACCTACATACAGGATCCTGTGGTACCCTTCGTATGCCATCCACGTTGTGGCTGTTTGCTGCTTCAAAATCAGTGGGAGAATGTCTCTCACACTGTCTGGACAAGTATAGTTTTATATAATTTAAAACAATCATGTGGGCAACATGCTATCACCTTTGCCATGTTCTGTTTATTAAAAGAAAATAACAGATTCTGTCCACCCTAAAGAGAGGGGGATATAGACGGTTGTGACTCATTCAGAATTACCTAAGGGTAAGTTCACCTGAACAATTGATGTTACTTGATGGGTAACATCAAGTAACTCATCTTGTGGATTGCATGTGACTTCTTTTTATGAATCAAATGGATAGTTCTCTCAACAAAACATAATGGACTACCAATATATAACATATCATAAATTGTATTCATTTTTATAATTATAGGTTTTAAAAATTACAAAGTAAAGTTATTAGTACTAATTTATATGGAGTATTAAAATGATAAAGACTCTTTGTATTAAACTTAGAAAATAAAGTACAAAGAAAAAACAACTAAAGAGAATTTGTAACCCTCATAACCTCAGAAACATAATTGCTATGAATGACTTAATTGAGAAATTTTAAAGCATACATTTTGGTAAATAATGCTGTCATTATTTTTAAATACCACTTAATTTTAATTTCCTATTTAACAAAATATTTATTTGCTCAAATGATTTAAAAATTTCTAAATCGCCATTTTATTTTGTTTAATTATTTAACTTTAGATTAGTTGAATTGAAGAATATTGTCCATGTGAAGTTTGTTCTTGATAATTTAATTTTTAATGATATAACATATAATCAATTTTTTAAAATTCTCCAATGCTTGAAGATAAAGTTAATTTTAGTTTACAGAATACAAAGATGGATACATCTGTCATAAATTGATCTCAATAATATTAAAATACCCTTCCATTAAAGTGTGATGAGTGATGCTAAGCTATTTCAAGTATGAGAGTTTCTGTGACTCGTACACACTATTAAATGAAGGTAGATTTTTCTGTCTCACGTAATGCTTTTTCTTCCCTGGCTTGGCACTCAGGTTTCTATCTGTGTGCCTCACTTCTACTTACATTTTATTGTTTTATCATTCTCAATATTTTTGCTTACTTATGTCTCTTTTAATGGTATAGAGTTTAAATTTGCTTTTGGATACGTCTAAGAATTTTCTACTTTTAATAATTCTCTTAGTGCATTGAAACTTCAGCCATATCTAGATCTTACTAGCCTTTTATTTTTATTTTGTTTTACTAATGTTTCCTTTAGTTTTACATTATTGATTTTATTTTTCTCGTGATCTGCAGGGTATACATTTTGTTTTCATTGGTCAATAACTTTGTATTTCATGGGAGCATGTTTTAAGAAAAATTTCACTAATTATCAATGTCAGTACTTAAATAATATGAATAATTATAAATATAATTAGAATTTAAAAATTCATAGTAATACTAAAAGGGACATGTCTAATGGAAAAATGAAATTTTGGTATTAAAATACCACTTAGTAACTTAATGAAACTTTATTAATAAGCTAGTTTTGATATGGGAAGATATTGACCCCCTGGGGTGTCATAGATTATAAATAAATGTATAATGCTGTATTTGAAACATAAGTTAAAATCCTCGGAACTTTTAAAAGGTAGTTTTTAAGTGAAAGCTTTATGCTCTATGTAAAGTCCATATTTTCAGTAGAGTTTGATTCATTAACTGTATCAACTTTTGAACACATCATACTTTGTATTATTTCAGGGCTATTTAGTGTCCTTTCTCCTGCTGTGAGGTTTGTTCTCACCTTGATTTTAAGATAATATAAAGCTTTTCATGTAAGATAATATATACTAGCCAAAACAAGGACAGCGGAAGATGTCCTTATAGCATTCTATTAGAATAGCAACAACTTTCAAAGACAAACCTAAAAACACGGTTGCAATTTAATTGGTTTATTAAAACCTCATAGGAGTTGCTGAAATCTTTAATAATACTTTGAAGGCATTTTATAAGTTAAGCATGAAACATTGTGAAATGTTATGGTAGTAAAAGTCTCTTATGGAAGAAATTGAACATTCATTAAATTTCAAACATAAGCACAATTTGTTTGAAATAAAGGCATAAGTAAACAAATATATTTATGTTTGTATATAAACTATATTGTATTTAGAATTACTTGATACTTTAATATTTTTTGTTTATTCATGGGAGAGAAGCATCGACTTGTCCCACTTATTTATGTATTCATTGGTTGACTCTAGCCTGTGCCCTGACCAGTGATTGAACCCAGAAATCTGGCAGGTCTGTATGAAGCTCTAACAAACTGGGCTACCTGGTCAGGGCCTAAAATTACCTGATACTTTAAAGACAGAACTTAATGTGAAGTATGCAGCTCGAAACTGCAAAACTGGGTGGTTCCATAAATCTCAGAGAAAATATACATCTGTTAGCTCTTTGTGAACTATGTTATTTAATCAAGCGACATGGCATCTTAACACACTACTTATCTTGTCTTAGGAAATGTACCACTTATATTAGGTGCTATTTTTCATTTCTAAAATGAATGGAGAGGAAATAATTTTCTGTTTGATTTTCAAGGGAATATTTTATGCTCTATTTAAAATAATTTTGTCATTAGAATTTGATTTATTTGATTTATGGCACAAACAAATGTGCCAATTATAAAGTTTGCTAAAATAAGGTGATTGATTATAAGGACTGTGCATATTGTTTAATTGAATCTGTAAAGCCTACAATATTATGCAAAGAATCTTGATTTATTGATTAGACTATAATGAAAATGAGATTAAATTAATGGCAAAATGTCAGTGTTGCATTTATAATTTGTAAGCATAAAATTCTAAGAAGGAAAGGTGGTCAGCTAATAAAGGTTTCCATATTTACTAACATAAAAGAGATTGGAGGAAATTATAGACAGTAGAAAGAAAAAAGCTAGCTATGAAGTTATTTGTTAGGATAAAGAAAAAAATTGGACTTGGAATTGTGTGAGACATCTGAGTTACATCCTTAGCTCTGCCAATAATTAACCAAGGGCAAATTACTTAGACCTTTTCAACTTTTGCATCCTAATCTTAAAATGATTTTTTAAAATCAAATGCTCTCTCAGGTCATCTCTAGCTCTGAGAACCTATAACTAAGATAACTAAAGAGTGAAAATAACCCAGAAATGTAATGTGAAATGTTTTACATTTTATAATTATGCTAAGTGATGTAAAATATTAAATCTCAATAAAAATTTGAGAGATTTCCCTTCTTTTATTCTGGTAAAATAAGATTCCTAACTTACTTCTTGTATTTATTCCATTCTTTGCTAATCTTAATTGTTGTGATCTTTTGATACCTACAAGTTTAGCATTTCCCTTGAGAGTTTTCCATGTTCCCTTTTCCTTAAAATCAAATCAAGTCAATACGGACTTTGAGTACTTGCTACTCATAAAATAAGTTCAACAGCTAAGGCTCTGCTCTGGGCCTCTCTTTGTTCCACATGCTTTTCCCCATGTCTTAAGTGAGAACTTAGTCTTTCTTAGCACTTACCTGTGACATTGAGTCATTATTTTTCTGCTGGTTGAAAGAAGAATGACACCAAATCAAGCAATTGATTCATCTGAGCATTACCTCCACAAACTAACCTAATGTTTATATATGTTTTGAGTCAACCTGTAAGTTGTTTTGACATAATAAAGACACATTGACTGGACAACATTTTCTCAGGTACTCAGATAAATAAATAGAAACATCATGGGCAACATGTAAAATAATCTTTGGCCAGAATATCCATAATTTTACTAGAATATTGATTTTTTGTATGCTTAATAGTATTAATCATTCCAGAGAGCTATACTGAAAGACTAATCATAAGCATCCAAAGTTTATTCAGTGTAACTGGTACCAAAGGCATGTATGTACCTTATTCAAATTAATATCCAGAGTCAGCACACAGCTTCCAGCTTGCCTCTGCCATTTTCCCATGTTTTCTGGTAGCAGTGGTAGTAGAAGCTGTGCAAATTACAGGCTTCTCAGAGTGACTTCTAGAGCACTGTTGGGTGGTGCAACAAAGGAATTAAACAGGAACTATCTGGAATTGGTTTCTGAAGGAAGTCATTCTAGTAGATGGCATGCAGTTTGTCTTTATATACATTTAAATGTATTAGTTCACACATATTTAGATGCACTTTGCTCATAGACAAAATCAGAACTGAGACAGCAGATAGTTTAAATTCATGGGTAAAAATACAGAGGCTAGTCAGAAGAATGGGCAATGTCAAAATAGAATAAATGGAATATCTAGGGGAGAGGGACTCCCTAAATTTTTGGAGGTTAGCTGTGTGATTTTCATTTTTAAACAGAGGGCCTACCAACTTACTTTTCATTAAGAAGGGAATATATCAGATTAGACAATCAGTCCAAAATCTACAACATACCTTAAAAACTATACTCACTTCCGGACATCCTACTTTAATAAACTATAGTATTCTCAGAGAAGAACATGCAAAATTAGAATACTGAAACAACTCTGAATGGTACAATATGAAGAAAATGGGGAGTTAAGGGGATGTCTATTTAGTGAAAATGAAAAGAGATTGTAGAAAATATATTCATCTTTAAAGGTAGATATCATATTCCATATTTCTCCAGAAGGAATCAAAATAGCCAAAGAGAAACCTCTCATCATAAATTTGGTCTTAGTGCAACATTAAAAATAAATCCTAATAATCTTTCTTTAAATAAAATGTACTCTTAGAAAACATGGATTCAGAGCCCATGGGACAGGAGGGAGGTTGGATGACATAGTAAACTGTTAATACATGTTTTGCTTTTTTCTTGTGGTAACTTCTGAGGTTCTGTCTGAAGGTGCTTTTAATCTTCAAAGAAACAAGTGTTCTATAATTGAATTCCAGGTCCTACTTTACCTTCAGATAAAAACTGGTTTTCTCACAGCTTGCCTTGGTATATTTTTAGCCCACACAATAGTGTGCATAAAATGATTAAACAGGAACCTCCATGACCTTCAACAACCACAGCTTCTGGCTAATGCTGTCACACAGGAAATCTCATGTACCCATGTTTTTCCCAAAGATTTAAGACCTTGATCAGAATAAAGGTCAAAAAAGGCAAGAAGAAGGCGGCTCATCACAGGATCACAGAACCTGTAGCACATGGGCATGAAGCTCACATGGATTTTTCAGGGCCCAGGACAGGCCAAACAAAAATATCCTGCAGTGGCATATCGATTACTTTGAATTAAAGTTACTTGACAAGCAGCTGGTGCCAGAAGGGCACCTTGACCCTCTCTTGTCTCCTTGACTGCAGGAAATAAATCTCCCCTGTGAAAGGTGTCATCCCTGCACCTGAAGGACTTCTTATCACTAAAGTGGAAACCTCAAAGCCAAAAATTCTATAAACAAATCTTATTGCCTCTTTTCAAATTTACTACTTTGTTTAAATTCTTCATTAATGAGTATCCAACTGCACTTACATTATTTTGTAATTAGTATTAACATTTTTTCTTTGCCCTGTCAATTCATCACAAATGTATTGTTTCTTTGTCCAAAAGGTATTTAAAAGATGCTTGGTGTGATTATTTTTGTCCTGATTTTAGGATCTCAGCATTATAGTGTGATTCCACTATGCACATGCATTGATTTGTGTTTTTCCCCCCTGGTACTCTAGTCTTGTGTAAATATTTCTGTTTTATTATTAGTTCAGCTATAAGAACTAAAGCAGGGTTGGTAGGTGTGGAGAAACTCTCCCCTTCCCTAACATTTTTGGTAAGCCAGCCAGGAGAACTTTTCAGCTAGGAAAAATGGTTTTTCCTGAGACGACTAGATTTAGAGATGCTGGGGTCTCTGACAACTAAGGCAGAAAACAAGTAATTTTTTAAAATAAGTTTTTCAGCCTCCCAGAACCTCTGTATGCAGAATGCAGTGGGAAAAAAAAGAGGGTCAAATTTTATTCTCATTTTCTAAATTTAGATTAGCAAGAGACAATATTTATGAAACTAGTTCCTTGGGCATGGCAACTCTGATAAAAACTTGGTTTAAGTATTCTTGTTTCTAGTGATTCATTTCCTTTCAGAGATGGCCATTTTTTTTCTTTTTTGTCTACTTTCTCTGAAATCTGGAAGATGCATTTATATCTGGCTAGCAACTGATAGTCTGTGGATTCAAGCTCAGGGACTCTAAAACTCAATTCTGTTCAATGGTGGGGAAACATGTGACTCCCTGTGTTTTGGAACAGCTCTTAAAATAAAAAATCTCTCTTAGGCAAACTCTGAGTAAATTTTCTGGATCTTGTGAGGACTGGCACTTCTTGCATGGTAGGTTAAGCCATAAAAGGCTTATTGGTTTGAGTTCCTATTGATATTAATTGAATGAACTTCTAAATTGAAAAAAAAATTAGATATTTCTCATATTGTTATAATGGCTAGCTGATAAGACTCCATTAGTAAAATGGAAGGACAGAAATTAAAACAAAACTCAAAATTCACTTAGATCCCTTCCTATTTGCCTTCAGATATTTGAAGATATTTTTGAAAATGAAGACATTGAGGTTCAGTTATCCAGCACTTGAGAATAAAAATGGAAAAAATATAACATTTTATATTTAAAGACTTCCTAACAAGATAAAAGAAAAGAAACTAGACTTAAAACATAAATCCAACATAAACTCCTTAAGAAAACACCCTGTCCCTTCAGCAATCCCCCAGTTGTCTTATTAAAAAATCAGAAAAAGAGTCAGATTGAAGACAAAAATTAAGGACTAATAAAAGCAACTGTCTTTGCCTTAACAATCTTTATTAAATGAGGCAAACAACTCTAGAAGCAAATCAAAGCCTGCTGTTTTTTACCAAGCCAAAAACTCTATTATTACTCTCAAAATGATTGCAGACATTATAAATGATCAAGATGTTAAATACAATTTAAAATAAACAGAAATTATACTAAAATTTGTGTAAGAAAACTCACATGCCTTCTTTATCCTTGAATTTACCATGCGTATAAAATGTGTAACATCCCACAATCACCTGAGATGGAACCCAACTAACTCAACTGATAGAACCTCAAACCATGGGCAGGACAAGCATGGTCTTTTAAAAACTATAAACTACAATGGACACAAAGATAGTAGCAGGGTAGAAGAATTCATCTCTCACAACTTTCCAGAATGAAGCTGAAAATAAAAATAAAGAATATTCACCAGAAATACATAACTGAACACTACCTGAAGAGGAGATACTTAACCAAGGATGGGCAGAAACCACCTTATGAATGGTAGAAAGGACTGGGACATGAAAGGAGCCAGCATCACTTTCACTGCCCCATAGCAAATATGATACTAGACTTCTCCGGAGAGACATACTAGGACAGTATTGAAATTAAACTCTATTGTTTGATTTCACTAGTGGAATTTTCAGACCTTCCACAGAGATTGTAAATGACTTAAATTTAATCTTTTTGGCACAAACATCTGCCAAATCACCAAATATTTGGATGGCTTACAAGCCACCTTCTCACAGCTTGGAATGTTGCAGCTGCTTCCCTGATTAAGCTGCCCAATACCAAAAACTACATATGGGTGAACCAAAAATCTGGATTCACTTGGCCAGGCAATAAAACCAAACTTTTTAGCAGCAAAAGCCAGACTGTAAGCTACTTCACAATCTTTTCTGCTCTCACAGATTGATGGGATATAAATCAAGAAATATTTCAGATCCTCGGAATTACAGGTTCCACTTTAACCTTGTCTATAAACCATACTAGTCTTTTTATTTTATGTGGCAGTAAAGTATTTAAAGGGTTCCAACCTAAATGGTCAAGATGATATGGACTCAGATTCCTGCCTCCTTCTGTCACTAAATATTGTACCTTAATGACAGCCAAATCACAAATTTGGGCTCCTTTGTTCATAAAGTTATGCAATATAAACATGTCAGTAGAAAGATCATGGAAAATCTACTTGTGTATCACAACTCCAACTTGTTTTTCAGCATCAAGGATCTTATTCCCCAATTTTGGAGATTGTAAATTGGAAAAACCAATTTTAAATCTCTCCATGGTAATTAAAGAAAAGTTCAACACACTATGAAAACTTTGGGAGTACTCCAGTCAGAAGTTAACAGCTTAGCCCCTGTTTCACTCCAAGCCTGGGAGGGGCTTATGTCACAACACAGCCCAATGAGCCTTCACCATCTGCAAGGTCTCTGCTATGAGAGTAACTGCACTGACATGACTTGAACACAAATTATTCAAGAGAGGAAAACTAACTGTCCATTCCAGGAGTCCAAGAGCCAGAGACAGAAAAGGAGGTGACAGAGTCAAAACCTGCCCCATGGGATAAAAGGGACAGAGGTAATAACACAGAGATTTAAGGCATTGTAAATGCTTCAGGAAAAAAAAAATACTTCCTAAAGCTTAAACAGATGAAATTTGAACTATGAAATTAAATAAATTAAATAAAAAGGAAGAAAATACAGACAACTGTAATTGAACAACAATAAAGTAATTAAAAAAAAAAAAGGAGAATGGTCCCTGTTGAGATGGACACTAGTAAATTTGATATTAATGGCCATGTGCAAAAAATAAATTAGAACATTTAACAAAAATATAGAAGATATAGAAATATGAAGCAAAAGAAGAGAAATAGGGAAGGTGGATCCAGCAGGCCTAATATCAAGAATATCAAATATCAAAAGAGAAAAGTAGGCTTCTGGCCAAGATGGAGGTGTAGGTAGACACACTGCACCTCCTCACACAACCAAAAGAAGGACAACAATTTAAAAACAAAAAACAACCAGAACTGACTGATAATCGAACTGCATGGAAGTCCAACAACCAAGGAGATAAAGAAGAAACATTCATACAGACCAGTAGGAGGGGCAGAGATGGGCAATTGGGGCAGGGAGGACTCACAGCCTGGTGGCGGCTGATGGACCCATCGAGGAGGTGGATTGTGGAACAGGGCAGGCAGTGCGACTAGCAGCCCCAGCAGCCCCACATTCGCCCATAGTTAACCAGGAGGAACAGCGGGGGAGTGAAGCAGATCGCCCAGCCCAGGGCTCCAGCACAGGGAAATAAAGCCTCAAACCCCTGATTGAAAACACCCGTGGGAGTTGAGGCGGCAGTGGGAGAAACTCCCAGCCTCACAGGAGAGGTCGTTGGAGAGACCCACAGGGCCTAGAGCGTGCACAAGCCCATCCACCCACTCGGTAATCAGCACCAGAGGGGCCCAGTTTGATTGTGGGTAGTGGAGGGAGTGACTGAAATCCAGCAGAGAGTGGAGCAGGCGCCATTGTGCCCTCTCGGCCACACCCTCACATTTAGCATCACAGCGCAGTGACCAGCATTACCCTGCCCTGGGGAACACCTAAGGCTCTGCCCCTTTACTTAACAGGTGCGCCAAGACAAAAAAAAAAAAAAAAAAAAAAAAAAGGCCCAAATGAAAGAACAGATCAAAGCTCCAAAAAAAATACAACTAAGCAACGAAGAGATAGCCAACCGATCAGATGCACAGTTCAAAACACTGGTAATTAGGATGCTCACGGAATTGGTTGAATTTGGTCAAAAACTAGATGAAAAAGTGAAGGCTATGCTAAGAGAAACAAAGGAAAATGTACAGGGAACCAATAGTGATGCGAAGGAAACTGGGACTCAAATCAACGCTGTGGACCAGAAGGAAGAAAGAAACATCCAACCAGAAAAGAATGAAGAAACAAGAATTCAAAAAAATGAGGAGAGGCTTAGGAACCTCCAGGGCATCTTGAAACGTTCCAACATCCGAATTATAGGGGTGCGAGAAGGAGAAGAGGAAGAACAAAAAATTGAAAACTTATTTGAACAAATAATGAAGGAGAACTTCCCTAATCTGGCAAAGGAAATAGACTTCCAGGAAGTCCAGGAATCTCAGAGAGTCCCAAAGAAGCTGGCCCAAGGAGGAACACACCAAGGCACATCAGAATTACATTACCCAAGATTAAACAGAGGGAGAGAATCTTAGAAGTAGCAAGAGGAAAGGAGACAGTTACCTACAAAGGAGTTCCCATAAGACTGTCAGCTGATTTCTCAAAAGAGACCTTACAGGCAGGAAGGGGCTGGCAAGAAGTATTCCAAGTCATGAAAGGCAAGGGCCTACATCCAAGATTACTGTATCCAGCAAAGCTATCATTTAGAATGAAAGGGCAGATAAGGTGCTTCTCAGATAAGGTCAAGTTAAAGGAGTTCCTCATCACCAAGCCCTTATTATATGAAATGTTAAAGGGATTTGTCTAAGAAAAAGAAGATAAAAAATATGAACATTAAAATGACAGCAAACTCACAGTTATAAACAACCACACCTAAAACAAAAACAAAAGCAAACTAAGCAAACAACTAGAACAGGAACAGAACTACAGAAATGGAGATCACATGAAGGGTTATTAACAGGGGAGTGGGAGGGGGAGAGAGGGGGGAAAGGTACAGAGAAGAAGTAGCATAAATGGTAGGTAGAAAATAGATGGGGGAGGGGTAAGAAGAGTACAGGAAATGTAGAAACCAAAGAACTAATATGTATGACCCATGGACATGAACTATAGGGGGGAATGTGGGAGGGAGGGGATGGGCAGGATGGAGTGGAGTGAAGATGGGGAAATGGGACAACTGTAATAGCATAATCAATACATATATTAAAAAAGAAAAAAGTAATAGTATACAATATTTAAGAAATACATAGTAAGTAAAATATGAGATTCACATATCCCTTTGTTGAAGAAAAATGTAAATCCATGAATTGAAATTGCTCATTAGGTTTGAGAATGGGTTGATAAGAAAAGTTACATGTAGGTAAATTATGATCTAATTCTGAAACTCTTAGAAAAAAAACACAAAAATCTAGTAAAATCACAGTAATAAAGAATTAGAAATACCTATATGAACAAGAACATAAGGTATCTAACCTTCCAACTGCAGTATGAGAAGGTTAAAAAAAGCTCTAAAGCATCTATAAACAATCAGAAAAAAAGACTACAATTCAGGCATCATATACAAAATAAGATAGCCCTTACTTTTCAGGGAGCAAAAGATGTTTGACAATAAAACATAACACAGAATATTTTACACAAGTGCCTCAAATGAGAGCGTTGCCTGAGAAAAGGACTCAGCAACTCCACGATGGGAATACACGCTAAGAGTCCCAAGTCACCAATTCAGAAAAACTTATACACCCCTATGTTCATAGCAGCCAGTTGCTGGAAACAGCCTAAGTGCCCATCAGTAAATGAGTGGATCAAAAACCAGCGGTACATTTATACAATAGAATATTATACAGCAGAAAGAAAGAAGGAACTCCTCCCTTTTGCAACAGCATGGATGGAACTGAAGAATATTATGCTGAGTGAAATAAGCCAGTCAGTGAAAGACAAATACCAGATAATCTTACCGATAAGAGCACTGAACAGAATAAACTAACAAACAACATAGAATCACAGGCATGGAACAGACTGACAGCGACCAGAGGGAAGGGAGGAGGGGGGTAATGGTGGGAAGAAGGGGAAGGGACCAAAGAACATGCATGGACAACAGGGTGGGAAGTGACTGCAGGAGTGGGGGATGGGGTTGGTGAAGGGGGGCAAAGGGAGAAATATTGGGACAACTGTAATAAAATAACAATAAAAATGATAGAAAAATGAACCAAATAATAAAACAAAACAGACCACCTGAAGACAAGGGACAAGAAAGAGAAAATTATGAAGTGTGCATCTTCCACCTGCCATAGTACAGACAGTCATGGTACAGTTTGTGTGTTTATGTACATAACACACATGCACATAATGGCATAAGTGAATAAGGTGAAACTGTTAAGGAAAGCTCTAAGTAACAGTAAATGCAGAACATAAGTGAAAAAATTCTCATGTTAATAAAACTCTCCCTGCACACTAGGATTGCGGGTGGGGCAGTCAGTGAGCAAGGAGAAGGAACAGCACTGATAAAATGTAGCAGCTGTCCCTGTTAAATATAAGTACAGCAATATAGGAAACTTGGGTAACCATAAAGAAATATGTATACAAGAAACCAAATATGTAGCTACAGGGTAAAATGATAAAATTATCTTAATTCAGTAATAAGCTGGAATGATCATTCCCACCATTGTTGTAATATAATGTTGAATCTGCAGGGCTCATACAGATTGGTAAGAAAATAAATATACAATGCACAGAAGAGGCAACCCCTCCATCCAAATCAACAGCCATGTAAAAAGTTGAACACACTTACAGAGAAATTCAAATTAAAAATAAACAGGAGATCCCTGGCTGGTGTGGCTCAGTGGATTGAGTGCCAGCTTGCAAATCAAAGGGCTGCTGGTTCGATATCTGGTCAGGGCATATGCCTGGGTTGCTGGCCAAGTCCTCAGTGGGGGGCACACAAGAGGCAACTACACATTGATGTTTTTCTCCCTCTCTTTCTCCTTCCCCTCCACTCTCTCTAAAAATTAAGAAATAAATCTTTTAAAAATAAAAATAAACAGGAGATAATTAAGTTTTTATTCACTGGACTATCAAAAAGCATAGGTGAAGAAATGAGTATCCTTGTAATTGTTCATAATTCATAAAGTTTGCCTTCTTTAGAAATAAATCACATATATTTTATATTAGAAACATATACCTTTAAGAAAGCAACACTACTTTTAGAATTCTATGATAATCCAGCCCCTGGAAATACAAATAATGGTGTATAAAATATGGCTACATAAATTTTGGTGTATGCAAATGTATCCAATAAACCCTATTAAATAATTAAAAGGAATTAAATATGTATACATAGATGGAATGAATGACTTGGGGAAATTTATACAAGGTATGAAGCAAACATAAATGGATGACACAAAATCAAAAAGAAGAAAACAACTTGGAGGAAATAGAATTTTCTCCAAATTCAGTGAAAAGAAATTTTAAATTTCTGGGTAAAAAGGTAGAAAAAATTCATCATGAAATGTGATGAAAGGTGTTGGGAACCGCCCTGCCTGGTTTCAGAGACTGTAACCCCTCATGGTTAAGGCTGAGTCAGAGTTGGGACCATAAGCCACTAAGGAGACAAAGCTTATCTCCCTGGCAGGTGTGCCATTTCTGCCCACTTCACCCTGCTTGGCCCTGAGCTTGGCCAGTTAGCCAATGATGGGTAAGAATCCTCAAGGGAGGATCAACCTAAGACAGGCTCTGGTCACAGAAGAGGCCCGCAGGGAAGGACTTGGGGGGCTGTGGAAAAAGGGGGTGATGGACCCTCGCCCCTCGGCTTTGAAATAGCCTGAGTCCTCATTCTGTCTGCAAGAAGTCTCCTAATCTCTTGGCTGCCTTACTTCCCTTGCCTGACTTAAGCCTGAAGCAATAACACAGGGCAGTGCAGTCCTGTGCTGGGAGGGGCGGATTCCCTGGGGAATCAGGCCTAAGAAAAATACATACATTCCTGTGAAACCTACTTAATTTGTACCCTCAGTTTAAGAGATAAGGGTCCAGACCTGAGATGAGTCTGGCGCCTAAAGTTTTATGGCCCTCTAACTAATTGGCTGTAACTCAGAATAAGCCCTCAAAGTTCTCTGTAAATCTTGTATTGTTTAACCCTTACTGGCTGACAATGATTGATGAGCTTTATCTGTATTCCTATGTGAATGAACCTAATAAAAGCCCCTGGAGAGAGAGGCTCTGGGCCCTTCTCCCCTTGAGAGAAATGGCCACCTTTCCTCCCCAAGCAGATCATGTCTTGGTAGTCTTTTTCTTCATCTGTGGCGGACCGGGGGGCTGCGTTAAAGCCCCCCAACAGAAAGGCATGTGAAATTAAACAAAGTCTTATTCCTTAACATCCCTAGATAATCCACAGCTACATTACGCACGTGAACCCACAGCATCACAGCTGTCTCAGTGAAACACGTCTTACGTCCATCTCTTAGGTCTCAGGCCTTCTATCTACAAGGAACAATATAGTTATCTAGAGTCTATTACATTGTATTATTACTGTCTTAGGCAGGTTATTTTTCACACCTTTATGGATGTCCCCATTTTGCCCCCTTTGCCCACCTCCCAACGCATTCACTCCCACTTCCTTTTGGCCATCACCACACTGTTGTCTGTGTCTATGGGTTATGCATATGTGAGGTCTGTCCAGAAGGTATCCAGACATGCAATATGAAAAATAGAGACATTTATTGAAGAAGATACAAGATACAAGAAACATTGCATGTAGGACAATAAGGCCTCAGTCCCCTTAATGTAGGCACCTTGGGACTTCACACAGTTTTCCCAATTGCCATCAGCTGCCCCGTCATATTTTCTTGAATCTTATCATCGATCTGAAATATCTTCCCTTTCAAAGATGATTTTAGTTTTGGGAAAAGCCAAGAATCGCATGGCACTGGATCTGGACTATAGGGGGGATGAGTCACCTAGGTGATTTGATGTTTTGACAAAAATCTCTGCATGAGACGTGATGCATGGGCAGGCACATTGTTGTGATGAAGCTGCCAATCCTCAGTTGCCCATAGCTGTGGACTTCTGAATTACCCAAATAGTTTCTGCAGAGGAATGCTTAACATAAAACTTGATGTAGATTTGTTGCTCTACTTGCTCATTTTGAATGTAAAGGCCACACAGTACACATGCTTGCTCAATGGCGTCTACTGCCCTCACTGACTAGTACAGTGAATTCATGATTGTTCATGCATGCACATTCCAGTCCACTCTCCTTGGCTGCCAGGTTACATCAATGTTGCACAAACCGTTCTCTTTATATTAACAATGGCTGGACTTTTTCTGGACAGACCCCATATGTTCTTTGGTTAAAGCTTTCAACTTCTTTTATCCAATTACTCTCCCTTCTCCCCTCTGACAGTTATCAGTCTGTTTCATGCATCTATTCCTCTGTTTTAATTTTGTTCATCAGTTTATTTTGTTCATTAGATTCCACATATAAGTGAGATCATATGGTATTTGTCTTTCACCCACTGGCTTATTTCACTTAGCACAAAATCTCCAGGTGGATCAAAAAACTATGGTACATTTACACAATGGAATTCTACACAGCAGAGAGAAAGGAGCTTATGCCTTTTGTGACAGTGTGGATGGAACTGGAGAGCATTATGCTAAGTGAAATAAGCCAGGTGGTGAAGGACAAATACCATATGATCTCACCTTTAACTGGAACATAGTCAACAGAAGAAAAAAGCAAACAAAATATAACCAGAGACATTGAATTTAAGAACAATCTAACAATAGCCAGAAGGGAGGGAGCAGTGGGGAGAAGGGTTTTCAGGAACTACTATAAAGGACACATGGACAAAACCAAGGGGGAAGGTGGAAGCAAGGGAGGGAGGTGGGTTTGTCTGGGGTGGGGTGGAGGGGTGGGGAGAAAATGCAGACAACTGCAATCGAACAATAAAATAATTTTTAAAAATCACTAAAAATAAAAAAGTTTCACTAAGATATTAAAAACAGTGTTAGTATAATGGACCTTCTTAAACAATTTATAAATTTAATATACTTGTAAAAAAACACAAGATTTTTTGAGTAAGTTTTCCTAATATATAAAGTTTATTTGAAGAAATAAACAGGTGGGAAAAAAAATCTCCAGGTCCATCCATGCTCTCAAAAAAAGTAAGAGTTCCTTCTTTTTTATGTCCTCATAGTATTCCATTTTGTAATGTACCACAACATTTTTACCCATTTATCTAGTGATGGGAACTTGGGCTGTTTCCAGATCTTGGCTATTATAAATAACACTGCTATGAACATAAGGGCGGAATATGTGTGCATGTATTTTGGAAATTAACCCCTTATGAGATGTATCATTAGCAAATTATATTGTCTCATACAGTAGGTTCCCTTTTCACTTTGTTGATTTATTTGTATATTTGTTTTTGCTGTGCAGAAGCTTAATTTTGATGCAGTCCCATTTGTTTAGTTATTTCCCTTTATTTCCCTTGCCCTAGGAGGTATATTGGCACAAATATTGCTACAAGAGATGTCTGTGATTTTAGTTCCTGTTTTCTTCTAGGACTTTTATTATTTTGTGACTTGCATTTATGTCTTTCATCCATTTTGAGCTTATCTTAGTGTATGGTGTAAGTTGGTGGTCTTGTTTCATTTTTTTGCATGTAACTGTCCAGTTTTCCCAACACTATTTATTGAAGAGACTGTCTTTACTCCATTGTATGTTATTGTCTCCTTTGTCAAATATTAACTGACCATAAAAGTGTGGGTTTATTTCTTGGCTCTCTGCTTCATTCCATTGATCTATAGGCATGTTTTATGCCAATACCAGGATGTTTTGATTACAATAACCATGTAGTATAGATTGATCTGAGGTATTGTAATAACTCTAACTTTATTCTTCCTTCTCAAGGTTCCTGAGGCTATTGAGGGTCTTTTTGTTTCCATATACATTTTTGGAATATTTGTTTTAGATCTGTGAAATATGCCATTGATATGTTGATAGCAATTGCACTGATCTATAAGATTGCTTTGGGTGGTAGGGACATTTTTCGATGCTATTTCTCTTAATCCATGAACACGTGGTATGTACTTCCACTTACTTGTTATCTTCCTCAATTTCTTTCTTCAATGTCCCATAGTTTTCATGTGGAGTTTTTTTCTTCCTTTATTCCTAAGTGCCTTATTTTTGTTGTTGTTGTTGTTGTTGTTGCAGTAGTAAATGGGATTGTTTTACTTTCTCCTTCTGAGTTCACTGTTGATATATAACAATGCAACTAATTTCTGAATATTAATTTTGCATGCTGCTACTTTGCATTTATTAGATCTCATAGACTTTGGAGAGAACTAGGGTTTTCTATGTATAATATCCTGTCATCTGCTAATAAGGACAGTTTTAATTTGTCCATTCCAATTTGGATGCCTTTTATTTCCTCTTTTTGTCTGGTCACTGTGTCTAGGACTTCTTTTTATTATTATTTTTTTCTTTTTTGATATATTTATTGATTATGCTATTACAGTTGTCCCATTTCCCCCCTTCACTCAACTCCATCCTTCCCACCCCCTCCCTCCCACTCACCACTCTTATTCAACATAGGACTTCTATTCCTATGTTGAATAAGAGTGGTGAACACAGACATTCTTGTCTTGTTCCTGATCTTATGGGAAACACTTTTAGTTTCTGGCCATTGAGTATGATGATGGCTGCAGGTTTTCATATATGGCCTTTATTATGTTGAGGTGTGATCTCTCTTTTCTCATTTTGTGAGAGTTTTTATCATAAAAGGTGGTGTATTTTATTGAATTATTTTTCTGCCTCTATTGATATGATTATGTTATTTTTTCTTTCATTTAGTTTATGTGATGTATCACATTTATTGATTTGTGAATATTGTACCAACCTCGCATCCCTGGAGTAAAACCCACTTGATCATGGTGTATCATCTGCTTTCTGTATTGCTGAATACAGTTTCCTATATTTTGTTGAGAAATTTAGCATCTGTGTCATCAGGGATATTGATGACCTTGGAAGTCTTCTTTGATCTTGAATTTTTTTTGAATAGTTTGAGAAAAATAGGTGTTTTTCTTTGAATGTTTGCTAAAATTTGCCTGTAAAACCATTTGCTCCAGGACTTTTGTTTTCTGGGAGTTTTTAAAAACATTATTTATTGATTATAGAGAAGGGAGAAGGAGAACTGGGGGGAGGGAGAGAGGGGAGACAAAGAGGGAAGGAGCGAAGGAGGGAAAGAGAGAGAGAGAGAGAGAGAGAGAGAGAGAGAGAGAGAGACATCAATTTTTTTGCACTTATTTATACATTCATTGGTAACTTCTTGTATGTGCCCTTAACAGGGTTCAAATCCACAGCCTTGGCCTATCAGGACTATACTCTAACCAACTGAGTTACCCAGACAGGGCTGGGAGTTTTTTATAACTGGTCCAATTTTATTAGCTGTAATCAGTCTATTCAGGTTTTCTGATTATTCCTGATTCAGTTTTGGAAGAATTGTAGGTTTCTAAGGTTTATCCATTTGCCCCCAGTTGTCCAATTTTTTGGTATATAGATGCTTATAGTATTTTCTTGCAATTTTTTATTTCTGTGGAGTCAGTTGTTATTTCTCTTTTATTCCTGGCTTTCTTTTGTGTCCTCTCTCATTTTTCTTGACAAGTCTATTAAAGGTTTGTCAATCTTGTCTATGTTTTTTTAAAAAAACAGCTCTTGGTTTTATTGATTTTGTATTATTCTTTTAGTTTCTGTGTCATTTATTTGCTTCTACCTACCCTGGACTTCATTTTTGTTATTTTTCTAGTTCTTTTAGGTGTAGACTTAAATTGTTTTTTTGAGATGTTTCATCCTTCTTGAGGTTGGCCTATAATGCTATGAACTTTCCTCTCAGAATTTTCAATGTGTCCCATGGATTTTTGGTTAGGTGTGTTTATTTTCATTTGTTTTCAGGTAATTTTTAATTTCTTCCTTGATATCATTGATAATCCCTTCATTGTTTAATAACATTCTACTTAACCTCCATGGGTTTGAATGTTCTTGAGTTTGTTTTAATTGTGGTTGATTTCTATTTTCATGCCATTGTGATTTGAAAAGATGCTTGATATGATTTCAATCTTCTGGAATTTGTTAACACTTATTTTGTGCCCTAACATCTGGTCTGTCTTTGAGAATATTTCATGTGCGCTTGAGCAGAATGTATATTCTGCTGCTTCAGAATGAAATGTTCTGCAAATGTCAATAAATCCATCTGATCTAGTGTGTCATTTAAGGTCACTGTGTCCTTGATGTTTTTGTCTGGAAGATCTGTTAGTTGATGACAGTGAAGTGTTAAAATCACCTATGATTGTGTTTCTGTCCCTTATGTATAGGATATATATAAACCCTATTTTGGGTGCATATATGTTTACAAGGGTTATTTATATCCTCTTGTTGGATTGTTTTCACTTTATCATTTATACTGTCCTTTTTCTCTTACTATAGACATATTGTGAAGTCTATTTTGTCAGACATAAATATTGCTACCAAAACTTTTTATTTGTTTCCATTTACACGTAGTATTTTTTTCTTCCCTTCACTTTCAGCCTGTGTGAACCTTTTGTTTCGAAGTGAGTACTGTAGACAGTATATATGTCATGTTTTCTTACAGATTCAGCTACCCTTTCTTTTAATTAGATAATTTAATTCACTTACTTTTAATGTTATTATTGATAGGTACTTATTTACTGCCATTTTATCCTTTATACTGATATTCCTTGCTCTTTCTCTGTACCTCTTTTTTCTTCTTTTTAAAGCAAGTGCTTTAACATTTCTTGCAATACTTGTTTGTTGGTAATAAACTCCTCTAACTTTTTTTTTTGTCTTTGGAAGTTATTTATTATCCCTTCAATTTTAAATGATAGTCTTTTTGGTTATAGTAGTTCTGGTTGCATGTCATTGTTTTTTATCATTTTGAATAATTCATGCCAATCCCTTCTGGCTTCAAGTGTTTCTATTGAGAAATCAGCTGACAGTCTTACGGTAACTCTATTGTAGGTAACTCTCTCTACTGCTGCCTTTAAGACTCTTACTTTCTCTTTAACACTTGCCATTTTAATTATGATATGTCTTTGTGTGGGTCTCTTTGGGTTCATATTCACTGGGACTCTTTGTGCTTCCTGAACTTTTCATTCATAAATTCAGGGAAGTTTTCTTGAATTATTTCTTCAGACAGGTTCCTTATCCCTTGCTTACTCTCTTATCCTTCTGGTACCCTTATGATGTGAATGTTGTTATGTTTCATATTGTCCCAAAGATGCTTATATTTTCCTCATTTCTCTTTAATTCTTTTTCTTTTTCATGCTCTCCTTGTTTGGCTACTCTTATCTTGTCCTCAAATTGCTGATTAAATCCCCTTCTTCATCTAACCTGCTCTTTATTCATTCTAATGTATTCTTAATTTCAGATATTTTTTTCTTCATTTCTGACTGGTTCCTTTTTATGATTCTTATGTCCTTTTAATGCTACCTATCTGTTTGTCTAAGTTCTCACTGAGATTATCTATTCTTCTCCTAAGGTCCTTGAGCATCTTTATAACCATTATTTTAAACTCGGCATCTTGTATATTCATTGCTTCCATTTCATTCGTTTCCTTTAAATGCTTTTTTTCTGGGGATCTGTCTTGTTCTTTTGCTTGTGGCATTTTCTTTTTGTCTTCCAATTTTTTTCTGTGTATCAGGTCGATTTGCTATAACTCACAAAACTGTTTTTATAGTTTTATGATAAAGGTGTCTTTTTGGACTCAATGGCACAATCTTCCAGATCACCCAAGCTTCATACTCCAAGAAGGTTACCCATGGGTTATGTTCCCCCCCTGTTCTAGTTGAGACTTGGATGCTGTTGGCTTTTTTGTGGGTGGATGACTACAAGTGTAAATCTCAATTTTCATGTATGAGACACCATGCCGGAGTTGCTCCCTAAGGTGGGGTTGTTCTCAGCAGTATTTGGTGCCTGTTGGAATCCCCATATGGGTGTGTCACTTGTGTGGCTAGTTGGGTCAAGCTCTTGTGACACCTGAAGCCTGCCATTATGTGTTAGTTCTGCTTCCACTTGGGTGGGATTCAGGTACAGGTCACTGTAATGTGTGCATAACTGGCCTTGGGCTCCCTATCTATAAATGCCCCACTGTTCACTGTTTATGTTTGTGTCTACTGGACCTGCATGTGCATGTGAGTGACTAATCTATGTGAAAGACTTGGCTTCTCTCCACTTAGAGCTAGGGACAGATCTGTAAGAGTACCAAAGCTCTCTAAGGTCCACTTCCATCTGTCAGCTATTCCTTCTATCCCTGAGGTTGCCTGGTCTTTTTCCAGAGCTTTCCAAAGAGATACTCTAGAATGAGCCCAGGCAAGCTGATATATGGCTAGTGGATCCTCTGTGGGGGGATCACACAGTCAGGAACTCAAAAAGGATAAAGTAACCCTTACATCAGTCAGACTCCTCAGTCTATGGCAGATTCTCCAACTCTAGTTTCCCCTAGGGGGACTCTCTGCAGGTCTAGTTTGGGTACGACTAGCTGTTCCCTCTGCATAAGCAAACTCAGCTGCCCTATGCTTGGGGAGATAGATCAAAAGAGTCTCCTGTTGGTGATGATGCTGGCCTAACCCTCAGGAGGAGACTAAGCACTTTGTACCAGTACCAGAAAATAGCCCCCAAGAGTCTCACACTTTGAATGTCAATGTCTCAGGTATGAGCCAGTTTCCCTTCCTCCCATGGAATGCACACAGTGGGGGGGATCTTGGACTTGACAAGGCTGATCCAAACAGTCTCCCATTAGAGGTGGTGCCTGCAAGCCTGTAATAAGGGGGTGAGCACATCTCCTCCCCAGGATAGCATGGGCTAAGCTTGCAAGGGAGCTTGGATTTGCCTCCCCTTAACGTAGCCACTCAGCCGAGAACTTACCTATCTGGCTCCTCGAAAGAAACTTCCCCAGGAGACACAGTTTAGAAATCTCATTCCTTCACAGCTACCCTGCACCACAAAACTAAGTAGGATGGGGCAAGCCAAGTGGCTCAACAGTTGGGGGAAGGGGCACTGCCTGTGCACTGGAGATGGGGGAAGCTAGACGTCTATTCCAGACCACACAGTTTAGTCACCATCTGGGTTTCCACTATAAGCTTCCCCAGAAAGTAGAGGGGCCTTAAGTCAGGACCTGATTATGGCAGCATGACTTTACCAGCAGTTGGAGTCCAGGCCATGAACTTCCCAAGCTAGTAATGTGACAGTGGGGACTGCTCATCCCTGGGAGGGTTTGGTCTGAGTCTCCAAACTCTAACAAGGACAAACTTAGATGTCGAAACCTGGAGAACAGTGATTTTGCATGCTCCAGTCTTGTCCTTTATCTTTCTAGCTTTTGGAAGGCTTAGTGTAAAAACCTGCTCCTATGCCCTCTGTGGTGCTCCCTGACTGTCCACAGTATCAGGATCAGTTGAGAGGAGGGGTGGCTACAAGACTTGCCATCAGGAGGCCTGGAGATATCATAGTCTTCAGCTTATACCCTGATGCTGGACATTGTGCCCACATGTATTGCAGAGCTGGTTGGAGACTGTGGACCACCCCTGGATCTCAGTAGACTCATCCTCTACACAGCTCCCACTCACTCCCTGCCTATGGAAATAACTTCTGTGTATCATCTTTTAAAGAAAACCAGCTATCCAGGTCTACAGTTTCTATATGTAACATGCACAAAGCAATGTGTTGGCGGTAGCAATGAGGAACTGTAAACATGATGTCACATGATAGATATGTGCTCACAGAATTAAGCACCAGCAAGATCTGCTCAGAACCATCAGCCCTTACTTTGTCTTTGCCTTACTTTATCCTCAGAACCATCAGGCTCTTACATTTCTAGGTGTCGACAGACAACACATCTTTTCTGTGGTCCCTGGTCACCAATTACTCTATGTCACCTAATATTTTTGAGACATAGTTTCCTCCTCTACAAAAATAGAATAGAGCCACATTTCTTAACAGATACTGTGATCAAAACAGATGTCTATGAAGCACCTTAGGCTCATAAAGGTGATATGGTAAATGCTGCAAATTTTGTTGCATACTAAAAAAATTTCTTGGTCTAACTCTATCAGGACTTCCTCAAGTTTCCAATGAACGTGGCATCATATCTTATATAGAATGAATGGTCGAAGTTAGCTAGGTTACTATAATTTTTCTCTTCTCTCTGTTCAGCCAACTACCAGGAAGTAGGTATATTCAGTACAAAATGACTGGAGCTTATTCTTTGGTAATGTGAACTGAAATGCAGTGAGCATGCAAAGACCAGATCAATTACCAAGCCTCTCTCCACTCTAACAAGGTTCATATGAAATGGAAGAGGTTGGGGAGAGGGAAGTAGCTCTGT
Source organism: Desmodus rotundus (assembly GCF_022682495.2). Classification (NCBI taxonomy): domain Eukaryota; kingdom Metazoa; phylum Chordata; class Mammalia; order Chiroptera; family Phyllostomidae; genus Desmodus; species Desmodus rotundus. The sequence goes on along the minus strand of NC_071394.1, from coordinate 50,012,124 downwards.
CTTTCCTATTGTCCTCTCCATAACATCCGATTTCTGAAGTAAGAACAAAGCTTTAATGTTGTTTTCCTTTGTGTACCTTTACGTGGCATAATCTTTGACACTGGAAAAGAAACAATACCCACACACAAGCACATACAATCCAGATGGTGCTAGTGATGTTATCACTGACCTTCATAGCAGTCTTGCCACACTCACAAATCAACTTTTGGTATCTCACTACAACTTACATAATACTGCAGGTATTCTGCCTTCATGAAGACATCAGTCTGGGCTTGCCGAATGTTGTCACCATTGTCACAAAGCACATGGCCCAGTGATGCCTGTTTCAGCTAAGTTGTGATAGGGTAAACACTCCAGGGGTTCATACCAGAATCTGGTGGTCGACACAGAAAGTAGGGGTGTGATGAGTCTGAGGTCTAAGCACTGACCGTATGTGCCAAGAAATTATACCGAGCACAGAAAAGCAGCAGAAAAACAGACAGAAAGGGCAATGTTTGTTCTCCCACTAAGGATACTTTGAAATGGTTTCAATATTTACCAAGTTATAACATCCCCATTCTTTTCAACCGTCACTGACTCTTCAGGTTTTAAAACAATGATTCAAAGTAAAGTTCTTTAAAATTTTTAAGCATATCTAAATTAAAACTCCATGGCATTAGACATTGTCTGAGCAACTAATATTAGGATGTTTAAAAGGAAATATTGTTTTTAAATATTAATTTGTATCAAGTGATTTTTATCTACTAATTAGAATAAACACATTCAAGTTTAAATGAAAATATATAATTTAAAAACATTATTACCACAAGACCTTGTGTTCTTTCCTTCAAGAAATATTTAAATACCATATACTGAGCACTTTCCTTATGCTGGGTATACAACAATAAATTAAGATAGGAAGCAAAGAATTGTTGCCACTCATGACATTATGGGTTGAATATTTGTCCCCCAAACTTCATATGTTGAAATCTTAACTTCCAGTACCTCAAAATGTGACTATATTTGGAGGTAAGGTTTTTAAAAAGGCAGTTAAATACAAAGGAGGTCACGAGAAGGTCTTGATCCAATTATCACCAGTGTCCTTATGAGAAACGGAAGTGTGGACACAGATAGGTAGAGAGTGTACATGCTAAGATGAAGAGTGAAGATGGACATCTAAAAGCCAAGGAGAAGATAGGAACGAATCCTCCCAATACATTAATCTCAAATTTCTAGACTCCAGAACTGTGAGACAATAAATTTTTGCTACAAGTCTGTGATACCTTGTTATGGTAGCCTTAGAAACTAATACACATGGGGAAGCAACTTACTCAGAAAAAACAATGTTTTCCCAAATTTGTTTTTTTTTGAACCACATATATTCTTAAGACATACCAATGAAATATGTTAGCCCAATTATGTATTCAATAAATCCAAGTGTTAAAAGTAATTTATAAAAATTTATTTCATGAAATATACTATTTATGTTTTTTAAAAATTTTTATTGTTATTCAATTACAGTTGTCTGCATTTTCTCCCCATCCCTCCACCCCACCCAGCTGAACCCACCTCCTTCCCCTACCTCCACCCTCCCCCTTGATTATGTCCATGTGTCCTTTATAGTAGCTCCTGTAATCCCCTCTCCTCACTGTCCCCTCCCCACTCCCCTCTGGTTATTGTTAGATTGTTCTTAACTTCAATGTCTCTGGTTATATTTTGTTTGCTTTTTTCTTTTGTTGATTATGTTTCAGTTAAAGGTGAGATCATATGGTATTTGTCCCTCCCTGCCATGGATGGAACTGGAGATGATTATGCTAAGTGAAATAACTCATGAAATATATTATTAATGTTTGCAAATGTGCAGTTAAGCAAATTAAATCTTTTACTATTTTATAATATAATTCATAAAGAAGAAATTCCATAATGGAAGAGATTTGGGAGAAAAGAATAAGTAAAGAATAACTTTTAACATAACTAATTAAAAACTACATTCTAGACAGTGTTTTAAATTCTCTATATATCATCTCTTTGATATTACAGAAGTTTGAATTGCCAAACAGGTTCACAAGAATACTAGCTGTTACTCAAGACTGTACATTTCTAATGATTGAGGAGATAAAACACCCCAGAACACATTTGGTCCAAGTGATAGAAGAGAACTAACAGTGGGGGATGACCAACTTGGGGGATGAAGGGCACTGCTTAGTTTTGAGTTTTCTTTGTTTTTATACTTGGTTAGTCTTGCAACAGAAAAGAGATTACATGACTAACTTATATTCTCCTGTCAGCTGTCTACCATAATTCCATAAATTCAAGATTATTTACAACAAGCACTTTGGGTATACCAAGATATATATATATATATATATTTTAGAATTCCTGGTTATCTTTCTACTACTAAGTAAATGCTTGCAGCACATGGTTTTTCAAGGAGGTTTGGTCTCAGGTCAACAAGTCTTCAGTGAGGATAGAGGGAGGGAGTCTCAGGCTTGCTGTCAACTCCTGCACTCCTAACACCATTTACAGTGGCCACAATCTATAAATATATGTACCTTTGTTATATAGACTTTACAGATGAGGAAACAGGTTTTGAGTGCTATGCTTCCCAAAGTTAAACAGCTGTCAGTGGTTCCCAGATTCAAATTCATGGTAATAAGTCTACTGCATCCTCTCAACCACTGAATTCTTCTGCCTTCTACTGCCTTCCTAGGAAGTCAATTTCTCTTTTCCTTACAAGGAATTACAAGAACTTACAAAAATAAGTGCTATCTGGTATCAATGATCACCAAAATTCTGTGACCAGATGCTATTTGTTATTTCTTGTATTCAATATGCTTTAATGTATAATATTATAAATATATATAAATATATATATATATATATATATATATATATATATATATATATTGGGGAAAATAAAACAACTGATAAGTATAACAGATAATCATTTACCTATTCCCATCTCTTAGGCACTGAAACTGGGTCAGAAACAAGCATGTAAGTGTTGGAGCCACTCTTGTACCAGGGATCAGGTCTTCAACCATGAGGAGCAAGGCAGAAGTCAACGTTGCTGGAGCTCCACACAGCCTGACACAAAGACAGGCAGATATGACATTATTGATACAGATGACTATGAAGCATTATTTATTTTGTACACACAAACAGGAAAAGCAGGTATTATTATTAATTTCATTTTACAGGTGAAAGCACTGAGATGATGGAAACATTTGGTGTCACTTAGCGGGCAGGGAGCAGATCAATGACCTAACCAATGATATTTGACATCAAAAAACATATGACGTACACTGTGTTATTCTTCATAATTATCTTATAAGTATATGTAATATACCTAAATATATTTGTATACTTGTATACAAAAGTGTGCATATGTATATACATATATAAAAATAAAATCTACAAATAAATCTTTCAGAAGAATGTAGAAAATAAACAAATTAATTAAGCATTCACAATTTCTTTGATATTGTACATGATTGGCATTTTTAAAAAAGTGAAAATATAATTTGTGGAAATAATATAATGTTTTAGATAAATGCTCTATTGCTGAAAAGCCCATGATCATTTGATCTGGAATTTATGGCAGTTTTTTAAAGTTAAAAAAAGTATAACTCAAATGACAACTTAACTAAACAGCTTTGGACACACCACCTACATCAAGAAAGAAAATATGACCAGTACCTGTGGGATCTGATTTAATTGTCTTTTTTTCCTCTACCCCTAAGGATAAACATGAGAAAATTTAACATGCTTTTTACTATCATTTGCCATGTCATTTCATGTGTATGATACTATAAAATACACATAGTTTAGCTTTGTATGTGTTAACCTTGACACAGATGGAAATGGAGTTGTCCACTTCTCACATTTTACTCAACAGTTTATTTTGAGATTCAATCATGTTGCACACTTCTGTACCTAGTTCATTTTCTCTGCTGTATAGTAGTCCATTGTTGGGTAATGGATTCTCAATTTAGTTTTATATTTTAGTGGTGATGAATATCTGCGATGTTTTTAGCTTTTACTATGTATAATAAATGAGCATTCTCTTACATATTTCTTGATCTGTACAAATGTCTCTCTAGGCTAAGTATAAGCATGTTTTTATTGTACAAGGCCACATTTAAATCACATATTGCATACTTAAATCTTTCATTTTGCACAAAAGCAGTTGTGGGAAATGCATAAATTAATAAACACAGTTGGGTTCCAATAAAGTGTTATTTATAAAATCAGGCAGTGAATCTGATTTGACCAATAGGCTGTGGTTTGCGGATCCTTGCTCAGAACCAGCCGATGCTAGAGCTACAAATGCTGAATGCAGAGCATGATGTCTTTAATTTTAATAGATAATGAATGTCAAAATACTGTTGAAATATATGTACATTTCAAATTCTCATAATAAGTGCATAGAAATTCTCTATAATGTACTTCCTAGCCAAGTAATTTCTCATCCCTTGGCACATTGTAACTTCTTATTCTTCAGTTTCTTTCTTTTTGTTTCTTTGTTTCTTTGTTTCTTTGTTTCTTTCTTCTTTCTTTCTTCTTTGTTTCTTTGTTTGTTTGTTTGTTTGTTTCTTTCTTTCTTTCTTCTTTTTCTTTCTTTCTTCTTTCTTTTTTAGTTCAGTCAATTCTTATTGCTGCTGCCCTCATTCTTCTCCTCCTCTTCTTCCCTCCTTCCCCTCTCCCCTTCCCCTACTGCTTCTCTTACTGCATTTCTTTTCATAATATCTGATGATAGCTGGGCTTTTTATATCTCGAGTACTTGTCTGGGTGTTGGAGTGCTTGTTTATTTCAGATTTGAGTGTTGTATTATAGTTTCCCTCTGTTTCAAATTTTGTTTTTCCCTGGGAGAATTTTTCCCTGAAATGTTTTGATTTGCATTTATGTTTCCTTGCCATATAGTTTTATTCAAAATAAGTACCCATCCTCTCCCTGTCCTTTATTTCTAGGCATTTCATGAAACGAGTTCCTAGTTCAGTAGCGTACTCTTCTGTCACAGCAGGGAAGCACAGCTGCTTTCATTGCCGTGGTGGTGGTGATGGGGAAGGAAAGACATCAATTTGTTTTATTTCTCTTTTGTTTCTACAGCATTTTAACTTCACTTAATTCTACTTTCACTTCACTGTCAACTCTGAGGGGGAACTATCCCTTATGTCTTTATTTCCTTCATTCCTTAAAACAATGCTATCACTGAGAAAGTTAACAAAACTTCTGTTGTTAACTCCTGGGTTCCAGATGTACATTTATAAATTTAGTGTTGAATACTTCGTGTCAAACTTTTTCTTTCTAGAGAGAGTTTTGTTTGTCTTGTAGTTCTTCTGTGCCCTACTCCGTTGTCTTGTGCTGACAGAAAATTTTTAATCCCTATCCTTTTCTCCACACCCACAGACTTACAGTGGGCGTAGAATTTCAAATAGTAACTCTGTTGGAATTTGGTGATTATTTTCAAATTTACAATATTTTAAACTCATGCCATTATCTGTGTCCTACTAATTCTGAACATACAAGTCATGCGTTATTTGATGTATCCTCTGTTGTCCTCTTACAGTTTGCAAGAGACAGTGTTGATTTATTTAGAATCACATGAACATTATTTTCCTAGGGCTAACTTGAAAATATATCTGCTTTTAAAATTTTGTGTTGCTCTGACTGGTGTAGCTCAGTGGGTGGGGCATTGTCCCACAAACCCAAAGGTCACCAGTTCAATTCCGGGTAAGGGCACACGCCTGGGTTGTGGGCCAGGTCCCTGGTTGGGGTGTGCTAGAGGCTACTGATTGATGTTCCTCTCTCATATTGATGTTTGTCTGCCTCTCTTTCTCCCTCCTGTCCCCTTCTTCTAAAAATAAATAAACTCTTTTTAAAAAGTATGTTAATGTGATGGGTCTGAAATGCTGTTTCACTATGGTTTGGGGTTTTCCTGATTAATTATGTGGTTGAGCATCTTCTATGCATTGACTGAACACTTAGTTTTTTTCATATATAAGATGCCTATTTATATCTTTCACTCATTTTCCCATTGGGTTAAGTTTTTTTTCTTTACTTTAAGACTGCTATATATATTCTGGATGCTATGTTCAAATGTGTTCCTTCAAGTGTATGACTTATTATCACTTTTATTAAATTTGACTTTGATGAAGATATTTTCTTAATTTTAAGGTCAGTTTTATCAACTTTACAGTTAGTATTTTTTAATCTTTATTAAAAATGTTTTCCTCTAATGTAATAAGTATATTTTCCTCTATGTTTTATAAATTTTTAAAATTCTGCCCCTTAAATGTAAGTCCTTCATCTATTTGGAATTTATTTTAAATATGACATGAGGTAAAAATCCATATTCATTTTATCCATGGATAGTCAATGGTTAGTTACTGTATCACTTACTGAATATGTTCTTATTTCTCACTGATTTCCTTGCAGTTCCTTCAAATATAACACTTCCATATTTGAGCATGTTTTTGTGCCTCTCTGCTCTATTTTATCACTCTGTTTCTCTGTTCTTGAATCAATATTGCACTGTCTTAATCACTAAAAGCTCTATAATAGGTCCTGCTAACTGGAACAACACAACACTCCACTAGATTCTTCTTGGCCATTCTCTCCACCAAGTTAATTTTAAAACTTGTTTCTTGGCGCCATAAAAAATCATTATTAAGATCTTAATTGAAATTACAACAAATACATCATTTTGGGGAAGCCGTCACAAATATGTACTGCTGCATTTGTCAAATTTGGCAATTTTCTTGCCACAATGTTACCAGTATCCTGTTCTCATCTGCTGATTTGTAATGTAATATAATTTTGACTGTACTTTTGAAGGTATCATTCAATTAATTTCTGAGAATAAGTGATAAAGATATTTTGCATTCTAAATGGTTAAAATTAAATTATATGGAAATAATTTGATAAGTAATGGTTAATGGTAATCAGAAAGTTAAATAAAGTGAAATTATTTTCTGTGAATTGTAAGCATTCAGAAAAGAAATGGTAGTTTAAGGTTAGAGATTAGAACATTGAACCTTCCCAGATAGTGCAATCTTGGTTTTGTCAATTTCAATTTTTTGATAATGATCTGTTTCTCATCTCTTCACCAATTCAATTAAACCCTAACCATTCCTATCCCTATGGTTACTTATTGTTTTTACTATGGCTCACTATATAGCTCCAAAAATGTGAGGGCATTTTTTATATTACTTAGTACAATTATCATTTTGAATATATTTTAATTGGATATAGCTTATGTTTGAAACAATATGATTTATATTTAAGATAATAACATTAATAAGCTTCAATTTCTTACAGGAAAGTGTGAAATCAGTCAGTTTTGAAAGCATTTCTTATTGATTTATCTGAATTACTTGGGAGAATTTCAGCTCTATTGTTTTTTAAGTTTGTTATTGCAGACATTGTATTTCTTCTTCTTTGGGGATAATTAGTCCTTAGTAGGTATATAAAGCAGCCTCTGTATTAATACTTTTGGTATGTCATTTCACTTGTCGTATTTCCTCCCCAAATCTAATACCTAACAACACTTGTTCCATGATTAAAAATAGCAATCCGATGTAAAGGTGATGTGGTTCTGACTATAAAGTTATATAACCCGGGATGGCCTCTTATGCGCACTGCTCCACAGAGTAACAGTGACAGTGCGCATCGACCTCTTTGCTGTTGAGTGCAGGGGCAAACGTTAAGGCTCCCCATACTTTTGAACATAACCCTGCTCTAATATGCACAGCATTAGAGAGCACGGCCCAGAACAAGGGCGAACACCGCCCTCATAAAGTGTCCTGGCTTTGATAATATAACGTAGAACTGTGTTTAAACTCAGTTTCCAGACTTTTCTATTACTGCAAAACTAATGCAAACATGGATAATACGAGTAAACCATATCTAGCTATGTTTAAAAGTGGTACTTTAAAAAAATAAATGAAAGTGGTACTTTTATTGCTGTTTTGATGTATGAAGAGTTGAAAGAAAATATTTGCAGATGAAGAAATGAGCTATCACATGCCACAAAGACTACAGTGTCAATCTGTATCTAATTTCATAAAGAAAGTTTGATTTAAAATCTGTTTTAGAAAGATGGATAATTAAAAATTTCATTCAACTGGATCATTCAGAGAGACAGAAGGGTAGACGTTCTTGTAGATTTTTTTAAGGTTATACAAACTCACCTGATTCAGAGTAAAAGACAATGTTGCAATGTATATTAATGGAAGAAATAAAAGCCTTAATTAAAAGTTCTCATGACGAAAGGGTTAACCAGACAAAGGCAAAGATAAGTATGTTTGAAATAGAAATTCAGTAGTAGGTTGGAAGATAAAGTTAAGGAATTCTCTTGGTTTGGTATTTCTGAATCTTGGCGTTACTGACATTCGGGGCTGGAAATTCTTTGTAGTGGGAAGTTGCCCTGTGCGTTGTAAGATTGTTAGCAGCCTCTCTGGCCTGCTAACTGGAGAAACCGAAGCAGACATTCCCAAATGGCTGAGGTGGGGAGAACCAACAACTCCACCCTCAGTTGAGAACCTCTGTCTTTGTCTCTCACCATCTGGCTTATTTCACTTAACATAATGCAATCCAGTTCCATCCATGCTGTTGCAAAGGGTATAAGCTCCTTCTTTCTCTCTGCTGCCTTTAACTGGAACATAATAAGTAGAAGAAAAAAGGAAACAAAATATAACCAGAGACATTGAAGTTAAGAACAATCTAACAATGGGCAGGGGGGAGTGGGGAGGGGACAGTGAGGAGAGGGGATTACAGGGACTACTATAAAGGACACATGGACCAAATCAAGGGGGAGGGTGAAGGTGGGGGAGGGAGGTGGGTTCAGCTGGGGTGGGGTGGAGGGATGGGGAGAAAAGGCACACAACTATAATTGAATAACAATACAAAATTAAAATAAAAAAAGAAAATTTAAAAAAAGACAGAACCTCTGTCTTAGACAGAAAAGAAAGATGCAAAGATGATCAACAGGATAAAAGGACAATAAATCTAGAGAGTAATATAAAAATATCAACATCATACAAACAAAATTTTATTGGGAGCCCAGAGAAAATGAGAAGGAAATTAGCAAAGAAATAGTAAAAGAAAAAATTTACAGATGAGAACTAAAGAATCCCTTTGTCTCCAGCACAATGAAAAAAGACTAAAGAAATAAAGGGCAGTTTCTTTTTTTTTTAAATATATTTATTGATTATGCTATTATAGTTGTCCCATTTGTCCTCCCCACTCCACTCCATCCTGCCCACCCCCTCCCTCCCACATTCCCCCCCTATAGTTCATGTCCATGGGTCATACTCATAAGTTCTTTGGCTTCCACATTTCCTACACTATTCTTACCCTCCCCCTGTCTATTTTCCACCTATCATCTATGCTACTTATTCTCTGTACCTTTCCCCCCCTCTCCCCCTCCCACTCCCCTATTGACAACCCTCCATGTATGTGATCTCCATCTCTATGGTTCTGTTCCTGTTCTAGTTGTTTGCCTAGTTTGCTCTTGTTTTTGTTTTAGGTGTGGTCGTTAATAACTGTGAGTTTGCTGTCACTTTTACTGTTCATATTTTTTATCTTCTTTTTCTTAGGTAAGTCCCTTTAACATTTCATATAATAAGGGCTTGGTGATGATGAACTTCTTTAACTTGACCTTATCTGAGAAGCACTTTATCTGCCCTTCCATTCTAAATGATAGCTTTGCTGGATAGAGCAATCTTGGATGTAGGTCCTTGCCTTTCATGACTTGGAATACTTCTTGCCAGCCCCTTCTTGCCTGTAAGGTCTCTTTGGAGAAATCAGCTGACAGTCTTATGGGAACTCCTTTGTAGGTAACTGTGTTCTTTTCTCTTGCTGCTTGTAAGATTCTCTCCTTCTGCTTAATCTTGGGTAATGTAATGATGATGTGCCTTGGTGTGTTCCTCCTTGGGTCCAGCTTCTTTGGGACTCTCTGAGCTTCCTGGACTTCCTGGAAGTCTATTTCCTTTGCCAGATTAGGGAAGTTCTCCTTCATTATTTGTTCAAATAAGTTTTCAATTTTTTGTTCTTCCTCTTCTCCTTCTCGCACCCCTATAATTCGGATGTTGGAATGTTTCAAGATGCCCTGGAGGTTCCTAAGCCTCTCCTCATTTTTCTGAATTCTTGTTTCTTCATTCTTTTCTGGTTGGATGTTTCTTTCTTCCTTCTGGCCCACACCGTTGATTTGAGTCCCAGTTTCCTTCGCATCACTATTGGTTCCCTGTACATTTTCCTTTATTTCTCTTAGCATAGGCTTCATTTTTTCATCTGGTTTTCGAACATATTCAACCAATTCTGTGAGCATCTTGATAACCAGTGTTTTGAACTGTGCATCCGATAGGTTGGCTATCTCTTCGTTGCTTAGTTGTATTTTTTCTGGAGCTTTGAAGTGTTCTGTCATTTGGGCCTTTTTTTTTCTTTTTGTCTTGGCGAGTCTGTTATTTTAAGGGGTGGAGCCTGAGGTGTTCCCGGGGTGGGGTAATGCTGGTCGCTGTGCTGTGATGCTGTACGTGGGGGAGGGGCCAAGAGGGAGCAGTGGCGCCCACTCCACTCTCCACCGGACTTCAGTCTTTCACTCCACTACCCACAATCAAACTGGGCCCCTCTGGTGCTGGTTCCCGAGTGGGTGGGCCTGTGCATGCCCCAGGCCCCTGTGGGTCTCTCCAAGGACCTCTCCTGTGAGTCTGGGAGTCTCCCCAGCTGCCGCCCTAACCCCCAGGGGCGCTTTCAATCAGAGTTTTGTCTGGGTTGCGCGGTCTGCTTCACTCCCTGCCATTGGTCTGGTTTATCTGTGGTGGAATGTGGGGCCGCAGGGTGCTTCCCGCTGCTCTGCCTTCCCCGTTCTCCGCCACTTTGAGTCTGGCCCTCTAGGTTTATCTGTGTGTGAATGTGGGGCCACAGGGTCTGCTAATGGTCAGACTGCCTGCCCTGTGGGTCCCACACTCCGCCAGTCTTGGTCCCGCCACTGCAACGTGAGTCCTCTCCGCCCTGGCTGCCTGTCTCCGCCCCTCCTACCGGTCTGGATGAATGTTTACATTTTATTTCCTTGGTGTTGGACTTCCTGGCCGTTGGATTTTCTGTCAGTTCTGGTTGTGCGAGGAGGTGCAGTGTGTCTACCTACGCCGCCATCTTGGTTCCCTCGGCAGTTTCTAAAAAGAAAAACTGGCCAGTAGCAGAGGAATGGGAACTAGAAAGGCATAAGACATTTCAATGGTAACACTAGAGATAAAAGGCAGTGAAACAATGTCTTTAAAATGGTTAGAGAAAATAATCTTAACTTTATCCAAATTATCAATCAAGAATGAGAATTATCTGACAGCAAGCACTCTAAAATGATACCTTCCATGAACTCCTCTGAATAAACTCCTAGAGCCTGTGCTTCAGCAAAATAAGAGAGTACACTAAAAATAATGTGTTTGGACATTGGAAGATATTATTGATGGACACTTGGTAGGTATGTTAAAGCATTTGGATAAAATTCAGGTTAAATACATTTTTTTAAAAAGCACAAAAAAACAAGGCATTTGTTAACTTCAGGAACAACAGGAAATTTTCAAAAGCATGATCATGGCCCCTTATTTGATTCAGCAATGCAGTATATTTATGATATCAGGGTGATATAAACCCCAGTGACTGATTCGTTGAAAGTTGTGATGTTATATATGCTATTAGAGGGAAGGTTAAGGGCACAGTGGTGCCAGGCAAAAACAGCTATCTTCAAACCTTGACAGGAAGTCAATAAATAATGTCTAAAACTGAAAAGCAAGAAACATTGGCTTAAGTATATCATTTAGAAAATTAAGAACACCTAGCAGGGTTATGTGGAATGTAGGTGAAGCCAGGTGGGAAGAAGTTGGGGGACTCATGCTACTCATGGGTGTTTTTTGTTATAAACCTTTAAGAACCATTTGAATTTTTACATATTATATATATAATATACATATAATATATATACACACATATATTTCATTAAAAATAAAAATGCAAGCAAAAGCAACTAACATAGAAAAAATCACATAAAATAAGCAAAAGAACACAAAACACATAGAATCTCACTCACTCAAATATGAATAATGTTAATATCATCAAATTCTAAAAAATGAATGAAAGTACTTTTAAATACTCAAAAACATCTTACAAAAATTCTTGATACACTAGAACTACCAACATATGAAATAATACTTTTGGGGTTATTCATTTTTGACTAAATCAATCCTTCTGACCAAAATATTTGGTGTTTATTTTTGGTTATATCTTCACCAATGGAGCAGAGTGTGAAAATGGTAGCAGGTTTCCAAAATACTTTTGTTTATAATTTTCTTGTTATTTCAGAAAAAAGCAGCTTTTGGATTCAGTTTTCTGAATAATTGGCACTATTTAGAACTTTAGGTATTTTTGTAAACAGAAATTTATTTAAAAATTGTTTCAAAATAATTTCTGTATATTTCTCTTTTTAAGCATGAATGAATTTTTCTTTGAACTGTTTAAATGAACAAAAAATTTAAAAAGCAGATTTCAACTTTAATACCTCACATTTAAATTGCGGAAAAACAATATAGTAAATATTGTTTTACTATAATACTGTAAATATTGTTTTACTATAATACTGTAAATATCATTTCCAAGGACAGGTCCACTCAAAACTGTCCTTGGAAAGGGAGTCTTGGTAAAGCAAAGTTAAGAATAATTAAAGATTTAAATGTGAATGATATAAGAAGGTAATCTAGTTTCATTTTTCTGCACATATCTGTCCAATTTTTCCAACACCATTTATTGGATAAACTATCTTTAGCCCATTGTACGGGCTTGCTTCCTCTGCCGAATATTAATTGACTGTAATGGCATCGGTTTATTTCTGGGATCTCTATTCTGTTCCATTGATCTATGTGTCTGTTTTTATGCCAGTATTGTGATGTTTTGATTACTATGACTGTATAGTTTGATATTAGATAGTGTGATTCTTCCAACTTTGTTCTTTCTCAAGGATCGTTATTGCTACGCAGGTTCTTTTGTAGTTCTATATAAATTTTTGAAATATTCTAGTTTTGTGAAATATGTCATTGGAATCTTGATAGGAAAAGCATTGAATCTATAGAGTGCTTTGGGTAGTATGGACATTTTAATAATGTTAATTCATCGTATTCATGAACACAGTATGTGCTTCCACTTATTTGTATCTTCTGTAATTTCTTTCTTTAGTGTCTTATAATTTTCTGAGTAAAAGTCCCTTACTTCCTCGGTTAGATTTATTCCTATGTATTTATTCTTTTTGTAAGCAACTATGAATTGAGTTGTTTTCTTAAGTTCCCTGTCTGTTAGTTCATTATTGGCATATAAAAATACAACTGATTTCTGAATATTAATTTTATATCCTACTACTTGGCTGAATTCATTTTTCAGTTCTAGTAGTTTCTTGGTGGAATCTTGGGGTTCTCTATGTAGAGTATCATGCCATCTGAAAATAATGACAGTTTTAGTTCTTCCTTTCCAATTTGGATGCCTTTTATTTCTTTTTCTCATCTGATTGCAGTGGATAAGACTTTCAGTAATATGTTGAGTAAAAGAAGTGAAAGCAACCATCCTTGTCTTGTTCCCGATCTTAAGGGGAACACTTGTAGTTTTTGCCCATTGAGTATGATGCTAGCATTGGGTCTAGACCACCATCTTACACCACACACAGGAACAAATTCAAAACAGATCAAAGACTGAAATGTTAGACCCCAAACCATAAAAGTCCTAGAAGAAAACATAGGCAATGAAATCTCAGATAATGTTCATAGCAATATTTTATTCGATGTATCTACCCAGGCAAAGGAAACAAAAGAAAAAAATGAACAAATGGGACTTCATCAAACAAAAGTTTTTGAACAGTAAAAAATCATCTACAAAATTAAAACAAACAAACCAACCCATAGAATGGGAGAACATATTTGCCAATACATTTGATGAGCAGATAAATATCCAAAGTTTAAAAAGAACTTATAAAACTCAACACCAAAATAACAACCCAATTAAGACATGGGCATAGGACCTGAATAGACACTTATACAAAGAGGACATATAGATGGCCATTAGACATATGAAAAGATGCTCGACCTCACTAATCATCAGAGAAATGCAAATTAAAACCACAGTGAGATACCATCTCACACCTCCTCAGATTGGCTATCATCAATAAATCAACAAATAAGAAGTGCTGGCAAGGATGTGGAGAAAGGGGAACCCTTTTGCAGTATTGGTGGGAATGCAGATTGGTGCAGGCACTGTGGAAAGCAGTATGGAGATACCTCAACAAATTAAAAATGGATCTGCCTTTTGAGCCAATGATCTCACTTCTGGGAATATATCTTAAGGAACTCAAGATAATTTGAAAGGACATACAGACCTCTATGTTCATTGCAACATTATTTACAATTGCAAAGATATGGAAGCAGCTTAACTGTCCATCAGTAAATGAGTGGATAAAACAACTATGGGATATTTCCACAATGTAATACTATTTGACCATTAAAAAGAAGAAAATTTTACTCTTAGCGATAATACAGATTGACCTGAAGAACATTATGCTAAGTGAAATAAGCCAGTCAGAGAAAGACAAATACTGTATGATTTCACTCATATATGGAATCTAATTAACAGACCAAACTAAGGAAAGTGGGGACAGACTCATAGATGGAGAGCAGGATGACAGTTTGTGGGGAGGAGTTAGGAGGTAGAAGGATTGAGCAAAAAGGAGAAAGGACTCATGGACAACAGTGTGGTGATTGCTGGGTATGGGACTAAGTGCTAATGGAAAAAAACCATGAATGATAAAATAAATATTTTAAAGGAATTATATGCATTAAAATTTGAAGGAAAATATACAGTTGATATAGTCTTCTACCTCTTAAGGTCATCATTGAGTTCTGGATAGTTTAAAAGTTACAAAATTCAACTAATTACTGAATTCCTTCCATATCTCAGGCCTTATCTTTGTATATTTACTTACATACTATTATAATCTCAAAACAATCCCACAGGTGTGGTGATACATTTTGAGAGGTCTAACATGAAGGAGTACAGTGGGACTTGAAGTGTAACGGACTTCCATGGGTTTACTTGACTTTGGCTTCTGCTATGGATATTAGAGAATATACACATCAACAGTGAATAAATAAACAAATGAATGAATGAATAAAGAAATAAAATCCTTACCACAAACACTTAGGAAGAGGGCATTGTGTGAAAGTTTCCTTATGGAAAGGATTTCTGAGACTCATGAATTTTTAGAATAAATACAATAATTTAGGGAGAAAATATGAAACATGTCCTTCAAAAGTAGCACAATGTCCTTCTGTGTTCTCACACAAAACAAATTTTTTTCTGCCTCAGGGTAACTATTCCAATTTGACATGATATCAGAGAAAGTAAAATAATGAGAACATATTAATCCACTAGCATAATTAGACCAGACACAGTGTACCATATAACCTTATGGTTAACTTAAAGTCACTAAAACACCAGAAAGAAATGTTTCTTAACCTGGAAGAAAAAGTCCTCAGTATGCTTTTTACTAGAAGTTTATCTCAGGACCCTTAAAGTCTCCTGAAAAATTTTAATGGCACTCTATTTTTTCTTTTAATATTCTTCAACAATTAAAATTTTATGCATTTTGGAGAGCTATTATGCTCTATCTTTAAGAAACATTTCTGTAACTGAAGTGGCACGGGGATTAAGCAAATGGGAAGAATGAATTGTCCTAATGCCCTAGCCTCACTGCATTACAGGAACTACTATAAAGGACACATGGACAAAATCAAGGGGGAGGGTGGAGGTGGGGGAGGGAGGTGGGTTCAGCTGGGATGGGGTAGAGGGATGGGGAGAAAAGGCATACAACTGTAATTGAATAACAATAAAAATTAAAAAAAATGAATTATCACATTTTCAAAAAAATTACAAATATCCCAAGAAAACCAAAATACTAATTTGAAAGAATACATGCACCCCTATGTCCATTGCAGCATTATTTACAATAGGCAATCTATGGAAGCAACCCAAGTGCCCATCAATAGACAAATAGGTTAAAAAAAAGTGGTGGTACATATATAGTGGACTATTAGTTGGACATAAAAAAGAATGAAATATTACCATTTGCAAGAGCACCGAAGGACCCAGAGGGCATTTTCCTAAATGAAATAAGTAAGTCAGAGAAAGATGAACACCATATGATTTCATTTGTATGTGGTATCTAAAAAACAATATAAATGGACAAGCCAAATAGAAACAGATTCATAGATACAGAGAACAGACTGATGGTTGCCAGAGGAAAGGGGGTTTGGGAAATTAGGTGAAAAAGGTGAAGGGATTTAGAAGTACATATTTATAGTTACAAAATAGTCATGGAATTTAAAGTACAACACAGGAAATATAGTTAATAATGTTTTACTAACTATGTATGGAACCTGGTGGGTACTGGAAATGTCAGGGGGCACAAGTATATAAAAATATACAAGTATATTTTCTCATCACTATACTGTATACCTGAAACTATTACAAAAATATTATTGAATGTAAACTATAATTGAAAGAATTTTTAAAAATTAAAAAAAAGAACAGCTGCTACATCTCAGATATTTCTATCCTCAACTTTTCCCCCCAGCTTTGAGGTATGATTAAAAAATTAAATTTGTATATATTTAAGGTGCTCAAAAATAATAATAAACAAACAAACAAATAAAACAAATATATAATACTGTTTTTGCTTGTACAGGAAGGGGAACTTTTCTTTTTACTACTACTTTATAGGAGGAAAACAATCTAAACTCTAATATTTTATAGAGAATTAAAAATGTAATAGTCATCAAATTTTCAAAAGCAGAGTACAGAATATAGAGCTCTAAAATCATGTATAATAATAAAAAAATGGTCATTTAAACTCCACCTGTAATCAGTTACAGAAAAAGGGAAAGAGAGGGGACAGAAAAATTAAAAAAAAAACAAGAACAGAAAAATGAAAACATAAAATTAACAAAGGCAGAGAATCAGGAACTAGACAGAAATCCTTCCAGGCAATCATTGAGACTGGATTAGACTTTCACAAAGGAAAAGGAACAGGTTCACATCCATCAGAAATGTATGTGTGGGGACCACTGGAATATTTGAAAAAGAAATTCAGAGAAAATATTTCATGAAAATAACATGTGGGCATTTACCACATGGCAAATTTTACCAATTAAATTCCTCTCCCTCCTTTTTCCCCCCCCAAATGGTGGGCATAGATGACAAATTTGTTTTTTGGTGTATTTCATTGTCACGATCTATACAAGTACTGAAAAAGAAAACATTTTTATTAAATACTACTGACATGTAGTTCTCTGGTCCTGAGAAACACTTGATTTTTGCTTTTAAGGTTCATTAACAAGTGAGTATTGGGTGATGACATGCAACCCCAAACAGACAATTTTGACTCTACAGTATTGGCTGTGTACCTTTTAGTAAGAAAATACCTGAAACAGATTAGGAACTTAATAAATATTTATTAATTAACTTAATTATTTATTGAATAAAAAAATTACTATAATGGTTAAAAAGTTTCTTTTCCAAGAATATTATGTTGTTATTTTTGGTACTGTTGTGGTTGTTATTATTCTCAGCTTAAATATGTGTTTGATTTTACCAAATGTCATTTTGTCATATTCTGAGATGATTGTGTGGGTTTTATACTTGTATTCTATCGCGTTCATTCTATGGATACTGACACAGACTTATATTCCTAAATTATCCCTCCTTAATCACGTTGATGTATGTCGTTACTCTTCATGATTTGAATTACAAGCACTTTAAACATTTTTTTCATTCCTTGTCAAAAAACTAACATTAAGATACAATTTTATTGATTCTGTCTTAAGGTTTATTATTAGAGGGATGCTAGTTTTATCTAATAAGTTGAGTACATTATTTATCTCTTTATGAATTCTATAATAACATGTGTTCTCTACAATTTGAGTTTGCATACTTGAAACCTAGAGACTGTTTAAACACAATTTTCGATTATTTCAAATTTCTATAGACTCCAATTTGAAATTTGTTTTCTAATTATACTAAGATCAATTAAAATTATTCATTTAATAAGATTTTCACAATTATTTTTATAAAACCACAAATAGCAACTTTTTAAAGTTGTACTCTTTTTATGTTTTTTATTATTTCCAGCTCTTAGATATATTCACTAGTCTTGTTTTTCAACTTTCCACTTTATTAATTTTCGCTTTTATATTTATAGTTTCCACCTTCCATTGGGCACAGCATATGTGAGAAGAAATAAATGCCTGATGTGTTCACCCTGTGAGATTTGTGGTTGTTGATTGCAATAACTTAGCCTATCTTCGCTATACAGACTTCAAAAACACAGACTTACTCTATTTCCTAGGTTAGGTAGTCAGTAGAATGGTATATTGCTACAGGTTCTGAACATTAAACTTGAAAAGTCAATTCTTTCTTCATTTCTGTAATTCTTCTACCATTAAATCTTTAAACTTATTCTCTCCCACATGGCTTTTTCTATCTTTTGGGACACCTATAAATATTTGACCTCATCAATCTTTTCTTTTAATAACTCTTTTTTTGATATATTTATTGATTATGCTGTTACAGTTGTCCCATTTCCCCCATTCACTCAACTCCATCCTGCCCACCCTCTCCCTCCCACATTCCCCCCTATAGTTCATGTCCATGGGTCATACTTATAAGTTCTTTGGCTTCTACATTTACTACACTATTCTTACCCTCCCCCTGTCTATTTTCCACCTATCATTTATGCTATTTATTCTCTGTACCTTTCTCCCTTCTCTCCCCCTCCCAATCCCCTACTGATAACCCTCCATGTGATCTCCATTTCTGCGGTTCCATTTCTGTTCTAGTTGTTTGCTTAGTTTTCTTTTGTTTGGGTTTTAGGTGTGTTTGTTAATAACTGTGAGTTTGCTGTCATTTTTACTGTTCCTATTTTTGATCTTCTTTTTCTTAACATTTAATATAATAAGGGCTTGGTGATGATGAACTCCTTTAACTTGACCTTATCTGAGAAGCACTTTATCTGCCCTTTCATTCTAAATGATAGCTTTGCTGGATACAGTAGTCTTGGATGTAGGCCCTTGCCTTTCATGACTTGGAATACTTCTTGCCAGTGCCTTCTTGCCTGTAAGGTCTCTTTGGAGAAATCAGCTGACAGTCTTATGGGAACCCCTTTGTAGGTAACTGTGTCCTTTTCTCTTGCTGCTTCTAAGATTCTCTCCTTCTGCTTAATCTTGGGTAATGTAATGATGATGTGCCTTGGTGTGTTCCTCCTTGGGTCCAGTTTCTTTGGGACTCTCTGAGCTTCCTGGACTTCCTGGAAGTCTATTACCTTTGCCAGACTGGGGAAGTTCTCCTTCATTATTTGTTCAAATAAATTTTCAATTTTTTGTTCTTCCTCTTCTCCTTCTCACACCCCTATAATTCGGATGTTGGAATGTTTCAAGATGCCCTGGAGGTTCCTAAGCCTCTCCTCATTTTTCCAAATTCTTGTTTCTTCATTCTTTTCTGGTTGGATGTTTCTTTCTTCCTTCTGGTCCACAGCGTTGATCTGAATCCCAGTTTCCTTCGCATCACTATTGGTTCCCTATACATTTTCCTTTGTTTCTCTTTGTATAGGCTTCATTTTTTTCATGTAGTTTTTGACCAAATTCAACCAATTCTGTGAGTGTCTTAATAACCAGTGTTTTGAACTGTGCATCCGATAGGTTAGCTATCTCTTCCTCGCTTAGTTATATTTTTTCTGGAGCTTTGAAGTGTTCTGTCATTTGGGCCTTTTTTTTTTTTTTTTTTTTTTGTCTTGGTGCGTCTGTTACTTAAAGGGGTGGAGCCTTAGGTGTTCACTGGGGCGGGCTAATGCTGGTCCCTGCGCTGTGATGCTGTACATGGGGGAGGGGCCGAGAGGGAGCAATGGTGCCCGCTCCACTCTCCACCGGATTTTGTCACTCCCTCCACTTCCCACAATCAAACTGGGCCCCTCTGGTGCTGCTTCCTGAGTGGGTGGGCTTGTGCACACTCTAGGCCCCTGTGGGTCTCCCCAGTGACCTCTCCTGTGAGGCTGGGAGTCTCTCCTGTTGCCGCCCCAACCCCCACGGGTGCTTTCAATCAGAGGTCTGAGGCTTTATTTCCCTCTGCTGGAGCCCTGGGTTGCACGGTCTTCTTCCCTGCCATTCGTCCCGGTTTATCTGTGCCCGAGTGTGGGGCCGCGGGGTACTACCCGCTGCTCTGCCTGCCCCATTCTCCACCACTCTGAGTCCGGCCCTCTTGGTTTATCTGTGCACGAATGTGGGGCCGCAGGGTCTGCTAGTGCTTGGACTGCCTGCCCTGTTCGTCCCACACTCCGCCAGTCTTGGTCCCACCAGGGCAACTCGAGTCCTCTCCACCCCAGCTGCCCGTCTCCACCCCTCCTACTAGTCTGGATGAATGTTTATTTTTTATTTCCTTGGTGTCAGACTTCCTTGCTGTTCGATTTTCCATCAGTTCTGGTTGTGCGAGGAGGCTCAGTGTGTCTACCTACACAGCCATCTTGGTTCTCCCTACTTAATACCTGTTATGATTTATTCTTTTCATCTGTCAGTACTCCATGCTAAGTGATTTCTTTAGATTTCTTTTCCAATTCACTAATTCTTTTTTTCTAATCTGCTGTTTAGCATATCTATTAAGATAATTATTTCAATTCTATCATGTCTTGAAATTAGATTTTTTTTTCAAATATCTGTTTTTCTTATATTTTCATTTTCTTTTAATATGACTTCTATTTATTCTTTTACATGATAAATTATGTTAAGTGTAATTATTTTATAGTGTCCTTTATAGTGTTCTAACTTCCTTTGATTTTGTATCCCAGTTATTTCTTTTTGTTTTATTTTGTTTTACTTCATTTAATTCCATTGTGGCTATTTATGTACTCTGTTGGTTTTTAATCTGTGGGCATGTGAGAGAGCAAGAGAGAACTTCTTGGGAATCTGTTCACATTGGCTTGTGGAAGAATGCTTACATGGTACTTCCTGTGAGCTTCTGACAGGACCATAGTAGTTTCATGTGTTCCAGAACAGTTTTTATGCTAATGTATCTGCTTTTATTTCTAGCACCACTGGTGTTTGAGTAAATTCAAATTCCTTTCCTGTGTTACATAGGCTTAGATAAAAATTTCATGAAGCTTTCTGTTTTTTATGTGTGAGTCCTTGCTGCCATTAACAGCTGTCCTAGATGCTTCTTCATTCATAATGGGAAGTGTTCTCTTCATCCCATGAATAAATGAGATAGCCTTTACCCTGAGATCTCTATCTCAGCCTTCTGCCTACGACAGCCCAGAGGGATCATGGCTTCTTGGCCTGTGTGTGTATTGAAACCCCAACCTGTGATTCTTACAACTATTATCTATGTATAATTATGGCTAGGCCAAGACAATATTAGTTACAGATTTCTCCTCATCTTTTAGTGTTCTAGTCCTTGTGGCATGTAAAAATCGTTATTTATTTTGAGCTTATATTTAAAATCACTCTTTATATTTTTATTTTTATTCAATAGCTGTGGGCTTAAAAAAAAAGAAGCTTACTTTACTGAATTGGTTATTTCCCAAGAAGCTGTCTTGATATCAAACTGTCACTGAGGAGTCTATTATTTAAGTCCCTTGAAAGACATCCCATACTCTTTAAAATTGCTTTTATATTATATATTCCAATAGTGAAATAGATAAAAAAATCAATTAAAATTTTAATATTAAATATAGTACCATATTTTTACATATATTAATTACATTTTAAAATATTACTTCAGGAAAAAATAGAAAATAATTTAATGAATTTATTGACTATAGAAGTCAGTGACTATAAACCTAGAAAAAGGCCCAGGTATATTACTAGACCTATGCCTTTCCTAATATTCTCCAGTTCCCTCATATAGATTATTGATCAAGTAAGTATGGATATTAATTCACAAATTTATTTCCTATAACATATTGAACACTTAAGAATATTTTCTGTATATTAACTACGTTTGCATGATAGGTTATTATTGTTTTCTTCACTCAAACAGAAACCCACATCACCTGCTTTCCTCATTTCTGGCCAACAAATGAAGATCAAAGACTTCTAGGATTTCTATCTGTTTAGTGAAGCAACCAACTGACCAAATTAAATGGCACAAAAAACAGATTTTCAACAGCGACAATAGTGCAATTTCTATTGTAAGGTTAGGAGAAATTGTTTGATAGTCATATAACTTAATAATATCAAAGTTCCACTATAATTTTAATATAAAAAGTAGATTAGAGATTATACAAATGGGATTAGTCTGACAGACATTGACTTATATTTTGTGATCAAAAGCAAATACTGTGTTACACTCAACCTACTGTGGGTTTTGCATAATTTAAAGACAATCTTTGTTTTTAATATGGAGTGTCTTTAACATGGCTTTCATGTGAATGCCATGGTGCCATAAAAAGGAAAATGGAAGACTTGATTCTTTCCAGTTTTACTTAAAGAATATTTTTCTTTAATTTTCTTAAATCAACACTATTAACAACTGGAAGCTAAAGAAGATTCATTTAAACATGGAATTCTAATGTGTTCAGAGATTTGCTATTCATTGGGAGCTTCTTATGGGCCAGGCACTCTGCTAAATTTGTTGTGTGACATGTGTAAAATAACTTAATCTTCTCAATAAAATTACTGCTATTATTCTTATTTTAGAGCCAAAAAAATATGCAACTGAGAGAATCAGAGAGAGCATCTAAATCCCCTGTGGTCTGGCATTAGAGCTTTTAATCCTATGTATTGTATTAGAATGTTTTTCACAATGTCCAAGGCAAAGTGCTGTTAACAACAATGAAAATAAAAATAAAATAGAAAGGAAACAAAAGAAAATATATTTGCAATGGTGACATTTACATAATTGCTACACACCCCTTGCACTCCACAGATATGCTTGCCCTAATCTCTGGAACCTGGGAATATGTTTACTAACAGCAAAAAAAGCTTTTGCAAATGTGATTAAGTCAAGACTGTTTAGACAGGGAGATCATGGTAGGTTGTCTGTGAGAGCCTGTGTAATCACATGGGTCCTTAAAAGTAGAAATGGCACCCTGGCTGGTGTGACTAGTTGGACCATCATATCATAAACTGAAAGGTTGTGGGTTCGGTTCTTGGTCAGTGCACATGTCTAAGCTGCAAGTTCAGTCCATGACAGGGTGTGTGTGGGAGGCAGCCAATCGATGTTTCTCTCTGGCATCAATTTTTCTTTCCCTCTCTCTGAAATCAATGAGGGTGTCCTTGAATGAGGATTTAAAATAAAAGTAGAAATGGGAGGTGAAAGAAGGATATAAGGGAGATATAACTACAGAAAAGTGTGAGAACTATGTGATATCAGAAACTCAACCACCCTTGCTGGCTCTGACAATGGAGGAAGTAGCCACAAGCCAAGGAATGAAGGTAGGTAACCTCTAGGAGCTGTCAAGGCAATGATTGGAGCTCCTAGAAAGAACATGTTGATTTTAGTGCAGTGAGACATATTTCAGGCTTTTGACCCCTAGAACTATAAAATAATTACTTTATATTGTTTTAAGGCACGAAATTGTGACAATTTGTTACAGCAGTCACAGGAAACTAATATTTATACAAGGTATGTCCAGAAACTATCCATCCATGTACCATGAAAAATAGAGACATTTATTGAAGAAGATACAAGTTATAAGAAACATTATACATAGGACAATGATGCCTCAGTCCCCTTCAAAGTAGGCACGTTGGGACCTCACACAGCTCTCCCAGAAATTTTCCTGAATCTCACTGATGGTCTGAAATCTATTCTTTTTCAAAGGTGATTGTAGTTTTAGGAGAAGTCAGAAGTCACAGGGCACCAAATCTGAGCTGCATGGGGGCAGAGTCACCTGGATGATTTGAGTTTTGACAAAAAACTCTGCACAAGATGTGATGCATGAGCAGGTGCGTTGTTTTGTGATGAATATGCCAATCCTCTGTAGCCCATAGCTGTGGCCTTCTGAATCATTCAAATAGTTTCCGTGGAGGAATATTCAAGCTTAATGCAAAATCAGATGCAGATTCATTGTTGTATTTGCTCAGTCATTTTTGAATGCCATAGCCACACAATACACACATTCACTCAACAGCATCTACTGCCCCCACTGAGTAGTACAGTGAAGTCGTCATTGTTCATGCATGCATATTCCAGTCCACTCTCCTTGGCAGCCAGGTTATATCCATGTCACACAAGCTGTTCTCTTTATATTAACGATGGCAGGACTTTTTCTCAACAGACTTTGTTATATATTAATTTTAACTAAAGATAAAATCATAGATTTTAGAATCAAATAGATTAAAATTAAAGTTTGAATTTTCCACTTGAAAAATATTCATTCTTAGGAAAGTTAACACTAAGTTACCAGATAACAACCTAGAAAGTGTGTATGTCTTCATGGCATATATAGAAAAGATCTGCCTTAAACTAGTCTATTCACCTTAAAACGTGAAGAACTAATTTTAAAAAGGCAATATCTCATATATTAAATTGTCTTAAAATCCATAAAATTTCAAAAATTAATAAGAAAGACATGATTTCCATTTAGCAACTTTTTGATAGCTCTATGTCTCATTTTAATATGAGAAAGTTATAAATCTGAAGAAGAATAGTGTCATTCTCAAGTATGGAAATAAATTCCAATAATTCATCTAAGAATATCATCCTTCTATTGTGCCTTTATATTTTTAGAGCAGGGATCAGCAACCTTGTTCTTAATGAGCAGATCGTAAATATTTTTGATTTTTCAGGGCATAAAATCTTTATTGCAGTTACTCAGTTCTGTCATTATAGTGGGGAAGTAGCAATAGATAATACATAAATAAATGGGTGTGGCTGTGTAACAATAAAAGTGTTTATAAGTACAGGTGGCCAGCCATAAGCTGTAGTTTGCCAAACTAATTAGAGTCTGATAGTCACATTAACTCTGAAGTTTAAATATTCATAGTGCTATCATTCTATCTCAAAAGTGCCCTGGGTTATATGCTGCTAGTCTTATGGCCACATATACCCAGAAGTCATTAACCTGCCCAAAGAGCTCCCCAAAGGATTCAGCCTCTCCTATGACATCAATTCTATTCCCTTGGTGTAAATTAGAACTGGCCCAGACAAACAAGCACAATGGTCATTCCATGTCTGCCTCACAGGTTGCAAAAATGCAGTAGAGTCACCAGGTCCAAGAGATATGTGCTTGGACAAGGGAACAAACCTGTGGTGGCTAAATCTAACTACTGAGTAATTACACAGAGGCAAATTAAAGGTAATGGAACAAATGAAGATAATTCTTCAAGGTCAAAACACCAAGGCTTCTCCCAAGGTTCTAGAAGGAGACTAAAAAGTGTCCATGCAATCACATGTGTTGGCAAAATGTGTATAAGTGTTTCAGGTCCTGCAATCCTGGATCCTCCTCTGATTTTGTAAACAATATTCCATATGCTGAGCAAAATAGCTCTCATGATGAGATGGAGTTTAACAAATTCTTTAAAATTATACTTTAGAGATTATTAAATACAAGAATGGTGTTTAATTCATCTGTGTTATTTCCAAATTCTGTTTTATAAATACCAGTGCTTAATAAATATTTGTAGAACTGATGCAATATTCAGAGGATCAAAGCATAAATAATGTAAACAGAAAAGCTAGGTCATTGTAGAAGTTATTTTTAAGGATTTAATAAATATAAATGGAGACAAGTGAACTTGAACAACAATAAAAAAAAGAAATAAAAGAAATAAACTTTCCAACAGCAAAAAATAAAAAATGAAAAAATAGAAAAAAGGGAATTAAGAACATTATAAAACAAAACTAAATAAAACATTAGGAACAATAGAAAAAAGGGAATTAGGAACATTTTTGAAAAGGATATGTTTAATTAAAAATAAAAGTTGAAAATACAGAACAGAGAATGTTGGAAGATAAAAAGATATATAAGTTAAATTCTCTTTTTGTGTGTGTGTGTGTGTCTTTTTTTTCTTTTCTTTCTTTTTACATTTTTTAAATTGTTGTTCAAGTACAAGTGTCTCCATTTTCCCCCACTAATCCCCCCTACCTCAACCATCTCCATTTTTGGCCCTCTATCCTACACCCTTTGTTATTGTCCATTGTCCTTTATACATGTTCCTGAAAACCCCTCCCTTTTTTCCCCTTTTATCCCCTCCTACCTCCCCTCTGGTTACTGTCAGTTTGTTCTTAATTTCACAGTCCATGGTTATATTTTGCTTGCTTGTTTATTTTGTTGATTAGGCTCCACTTATAGGTGAGATCATAAGGTATTTTTCTTTCACTGCCTGGCTTATTTCATTTAGCGTAATGCTCTCCAGTTCCATCCATGATGTTGCAAAGAGTAGAAGCTCCTTCTTTGTTTCTGCTCAGTAGTATTCCATCCTGTAAATGTTCCATAGATTTTTGATCCATTATTTACTGATGGGCACTTAGGTTGCTTCCAGTACTTGGTTATTGTAAATTGTGCTGCTATGAACTTTGGGGTGCATAGGTTCTTTTGGATTGGGGTTTCAGGGCTCTTAGGTTATAATCCCAGCAGCAGAACTGCTGGGTCAAAAGGCAGTTCCATTTTTAGTTTTCTGAGGAAATTCCATACTGTTTTCCACAGTGGCTGTACCAGCCTACATTCTCACCAACAGTGTACTAAGTAGTGTTCCCTTTTCTCCACAACCTTGCCAGCACTTGTTGTTTGTTAATTTGGTTATGATGGCCACTCTGGCCAATGTGAAGTGGTATCTCATTGTGGTTTTAATTTGCTTCTCTCTGATGGCTAGTGATGCTGAGAATCCTTTCATATGTCTCTGGGCCTTCTGTATGTCCTCCTTGGAGAAGTGTCTGTTCAAGTCTTTGCCCATTTTTCAAGTGGGTTTTTTGTCTTCCTGGAGTGGAGTCATGTGAGTTCTTTATGTATATTTGGAGACCAAATCCTTGTCTGAGGTATCATTGGCAAATATGTTTTCCCATACTGTTGGTTCTCTTTTCATTTTAATGCTGTTTTCTTTAGCCATGCAGAAGCTTTTTATTTTATGAGATCTCATTTTGTTTATTCTTTCCTTTATGTCCTTTGATCTAGAGGACATATCAGTGAAAATATTGCTGTGTGGAATATCTGAGATTTTCCTGCCTATATTCTTCTCTAGGACTGTTAGTGTGTCACGACTTATATTTAAGTCTTTTATCCACCTTGAATTTATTTTTGTGTATGGTGTGAGTTGGTGATCATGTTTCATTTTTTTGCATGTAGCTGTCCAGAGCTCCACCAGAAAACTATTTGACCTAATATATGAATTTGACAAAACAGTGGGATACAAAGTCAATATTCAGAAATTAAACCATTTTGTTCACCAACAATAAAATATCAGAAACAGAAATCAGGAAAAAATCCCATTTGATATAGCAACAAGAAAAGTAAATTTCCTAGGAATAAACCTAACCAAGGAGGTAAAAGACCTGTACTCAGAAAACTACACAACACTGAAGAAAGAAATTAAGGAAGACACAAACAATGGAAGCAGGTACCATGTTCATGGATTGGGAGAATTAACATCACGGAAATATCCATATTACCCGAAGCAACTTATGCATTCAATGCAATCCTTATTAGAGTACCAATGGCATATTTCACAGATATAAAAATGGCACATTTCAAAAATTTATATGGAACCATAAATGACCCTGAATAGCCACAGGAATATTGAGAATAAAAAAAAAGTAGGAGGGAATCACAATGCCTGATATCAAACTGTATTACAAACTATACTACTATAATCAAAACAGCCTGGTACTGGCATAAGAGCAGATACATAGACCAATGGGACAGAATAGAGCGTTCAGAAATAAACCCAAGTCTCTATGGTCAATTAATATTTGACAAAGGGGGCAGAAGCATAAAATGGAGTAAAAATAACTTCTTCAACAAATGGTGTTGAGAGATCTGGACAGCTATATTCTGATTTCTAAAGAGAGAAAAGAATGCCATAGAGTTAGAAAACTTGATTGGTAGAAGGAATCACATTAAGATGAGATATATTAAAAAATAGGCAACAAATATGTATGTTGTTGCTTTCATTCATTTCTCTTTTTTTTAGCAGAGAAAAATAACTTTGCAAAGCTTTAAAATCTAATGTCTAATGAGACTCATACTTACTTTAATTCACTTTCAGGGCCAATAGCCTGTCCAACTCTTTAAATCACCAGCATAATATCATTGGGTAATGGATCTTCCATAATATAATTTCATAGCTACCCCACTGCTCCTTTCTTAGTTTCCTAAGGGAAGATTATGTGAGATTATAGCAAATTACAGCTCTATGTGCCTCTTTTGCTACAGGTACTGACACTAATGAAACTTAGCTCCACTTGGCTAAGAAATAAATACATTCTATGCATTGGCAATAAATAGGGCCACACTCAGGGAAATAAGCTTCAGCAGACCACACACAGTTCCAAGAAGAAAGAGAATCTGAATGTCATATTCATTTATGTTTGATTTGTTATTGAGGTGGCTAAACTGCAGTTTTTTTCCCCTTTCTAGATGTCAAGGCAGATTCTCTAGGAAGAGCCTCCCTGTTGGCAGTGTGTCAGGATGTGTGTTCCCAGTATGAAGCAGGGACTTGGGAAGACCCTTGGTCCCCAAAGACCTTCCTCACCAGAGTGTAAAGCTGCCTGTATTTCTATGTCTCACTGATAATTGAGGCATAAGAAGCCTAGATACATGTAAACATGAATCTGGAAGAAAACAATAAATAAATAAGCCATTTATACATTAGTCAAAATATTAGTTCCAATTAGCCCTGTTTTTCCCTCTAAGGCTTGTAATAAAGCAATTCTCTATTTTTAACTCACAAAGGGAAATCATGTACTTGATCATAAAGTATTTGATCATAAAGTACTGTTTGTACTTTATTTTTAACATTTTAATGAATGTTTTTGCCATGGCCATTCTGAGGTGATCTTCACAGATGTGTCATGTATGAACCCATATACATCAGGTCTGACACTAAACCAAAGTATTTCATTAAGAATTTGGGTTAATAAATAAAAAGTTAATAAAAGGTATTGATCCACAACTGTCTTTAAAGTGATTATCTACAAGGGACTGTTCATGGTCATCAAGTCTTTATGAAATAAGAAAAATAAGCTTACTTGCTAAAAATTAATATTTTAGGTCCTTAACTAGAAATGGGTTTCAAATAAGTTCCAATGCTTGTATTCATTTCAAAATCACAAACAAATTGCCCTACTACTTTTGAAGTGTTTTTGTAGTTAAATTTCTTATTCTCTGTTAAGATATATTAAAAATTATAATGATTTTTGTAATCCAAATCCCTTATCTAAAGCAATAGAAATTAACATATAACAAAACAACCCCCCCCCAAATTGTAACATCCATTCATTAATCCTCTGCTATTTAACTCATTTTACTAAGAACCACGTATTTTTAGACATGAAGGACAGAAAGTTTAAGGAGACTTGATATTTCTATCCACAGTGTTCACAGTTTAATGAAAAAGTTGAGCACATAGTTACTATAAGAAAATTTTAATGAAAATTAACACAAAGTGCTAAGATGTCACTGAAGAAAAGTAGGCTCTGCAGAGATAACAGTATTAGGAAACTTTGATTTGGATTTGGAAGACTGAGGAAGTCTTAGACAAGTAGGCAAAAGAAAGAAATGTTTTCTGGGAAGAAGTAATAACCTCTACAAAGGCATAAAGGCTGGAAAGATCATGGCATTCTTGGGGAATATGGTTGAAGCATAGAATACCTGAGTTTGGATTGGAATATTATAAGAAATATGACTGAAACTATAGAATAGAACCACAGTCTGAAGGGATTTCTTCCCAAGTACAATTTTTTTTAACCTAAAAAGGAAGACAATATCCTATATTTTCAAGTAAAATATGAGGCACTCTAAAACTGTACTGTGTAATGAATCTGATTCTATAAGATGAAAAGAATGTGGTGCAGGAGGATACCTACAGAGAGAGCTGTTGTAAAAACTCAGGTGGAAGTAGAGGAAAGCTTAAAATGTAGACTTAAGGAAGGTAAAACCTTCTGTTTAAAACTTTTGCTTTGTTCAAACATTTGCACTAGGACTAAAGTTGAAGGAAACAAAACCATAATTAATTATTGTATATTAGATTCTGTTTCTGACTATGGCATCATAACTGGAAGGAGACTAGTCCTTCCTTTATAAACACCACAGAAAAGAATGAAATATATGAGTGCATGGTTTTCAAACACTGGGTGATAAATAGAATAAACTACGAAACTCGAGGAAAGGAAAACTAGTGACTATAGCCCAGCTCTCTGCCCCGGGAAAATTTCCCCAATGCCTTCAGGATGCTAGAATCCAAGCAGGACATGATGGTGGTGCTGAGGGGGCCCATTAGAGTTCAGGGCCACTGGAGCAGCTGGAGCACAGTAGGGAAGGGAGCAAATGCTGATTTGAGGGCCCCCATAGTCCGTGGGAGGGGCTGGCTGACACCCAAGAAGAAAAAACTATGTCTTATAGAGAAAACTACCTTTGGGGGCTGAATCAGAAAAGCAAGACCGCTTTAACATTTGCTTTGTTTGAACAATTGTACAAGGACTAAAATTGAAGGAAACAAAACCATAATTAAGTATTGTATATTAGATTCTGGGGTATTAATAGCATCCCAGGCAGCTCAGGTAGCAACACGGCAAATTTCAGGAAAAGTTCTATCCTTATACGGATAAAACACACTCTAACAGGGAGTAAAAACCAAGCCTTGCCAAGATTTGCATGGCAGACACAGCACGAAGGTTGGGCCTCACCAAGTCAATAGAGGTTATGTAACACTTGTGTTTTCCACCTTTTTTTACTCAAAGTATGAAGCAAAGCCTACACAAGTCCAAAATGAAATAATAGTTATTGATATGTATTTAAAAGTTACCATACAGGAAAAGAAACACACAAATTTAGTTCATACTTAAAAAAATAAACTCCATTGTAATCTACTTCAGACCAATGGTTGTGATGTTGAATTAATCAGAAAAGGACAATAAAATGGTTATTATAAATGTATTCAAAAATTTAAAGCAAATATGTTCTTAATGAGTTAATATTTAGGCAAATGTCAACAGAAATTAGGAACCATAAAAACTGTAAGTTCTAGAACCAGAATAACTGAAAGGAAAATTTAACTCGATGAAAGAAGATGAAAGAGGAGATTGAAGACAGCAGAGAAAAATATCAGTGAACTTAAAAATTACAAAAAAAAAAACAACAGAAACTATCCAACCTAAAGAACAGATAAATATAGAATTACCAAGTAATCTAGAAATTACACTGTGAGGTTTTTATTCAAAAGAAATGAATACATAAGTCCATAAGACCTACATATGATTGTTCATATCAGTGTAAAGTAGATGAAAACTGGAAATAACTTATATGGCCATCTCAAGTGAATGAATCAACTGATATTTGTACATTCATCAAACAATGCTATTCACAATTTAAAGAAACAAAATATATCTATTGATACATATACATGAATTTCAAAATCATGGTGAATAAAAAAGGCCAAGCTTAAAAGAATACACACGGTATGATTCCATTTATATGAAGTCCTAGAACAGACGCACTGATATATAGTGATAGAAATCTGGTCTACGGTTGCTGTGGAGGAGCTGGGTGGGGAGAATAACTGCAAAGAGCATGAAGTAAATTTCTGGGGTAATGAAATGTTCTTCGTCATCACTGGAGTGAGATTACACAGGTATGAATATTGCTCAAAGTCATATAATTGTACAGAAAATGTGTGCATTGTATTGCATATTTCTTTTACATATGATGATTAAATATTAATTTTAGTTTAGTAATATTTTGAGGATTTATACAAAATACATTAAGTTGCACTCAGATACATACTTTTTTGGTAAGATAGAATTTTAAAATAAAATAAATAATATATTTTGTTCATTCTAGTTTTCTGTAAAGTATTTATTATTATTTCATAACATATATAACCAGGAATATTAAGTTATGGTATAATATTAGTGTATATTAGGATAATATAGAGTATATTAAGTATGCTATGGTGTACATTTCTTCAACTGAGTTATTGTAATTGTAAAATAATCTAATATAGCATCAATTTTCAAGGATGGAAATAAAAGCAGATTCTCAAACAAAAAGGGTAGACAGATAGATAATACACTTTTTTATAAAACAAAGTTATTAGGGCTCACCACTATAAAATCCACAATGCTGATGCTAAATTAAATGTCATGCTTTAAAGTACTGAATTAATTAATTTTCATTTTGTTCTTGCTAACTAAATGGCACCAAATGCTTTCTAAGAATGGGACCTCTGGGGATAACTGACTGACAACCTGATTTTTAATTGTCCTCTTGTCACTTTTGATTAGCTCAGTCATGTGTTTTCCTTGTGGCAGGGTTACAGATTTGATTGAGTTTTTAATTTTTTGAAATTGGGGTTAAGGTAATGGAACAATCAAATACATATATGATTTTCTCTTTTGTAGCTTTTCATTATTTTATATATAAAATTTAAGTACATTACAGTTGATTGAGGTCACAAATTTTTGTTGAAAAAATAAATTGGTATGGATAAGTATAAAAACCTAGTTTTCATCTTAGGAAACATATCTGGTTATGGATTTCAAACTGAGACTAGTTTTCAAAGACAGGGCCCATGGGAAACTAAAATGAACCTCACCAGGCTGGTCATACTTCCCCTAATGAACTACCTAATGTCTATTGAGCTGTTCTATTGTGTTTGGCCCTACTATTAGCTCTGGGGTTTCAAAGATAAATTAGGCAACTTATCTGCATCCAAGAAAGGCATACTCTTGGAACCTTCTCAAGAAAGGCAGAAACATGATAGAATGAAAATGATCAGGGGAGGGATGTCTCTAAAAATGACAATTTTTCATTTTTATTTTAAATTATATTTTATCACTGTGCTATTGAAGATGTCCCAATTTTCTCCTCTTTACAACCCTATCCAGCCACTTATCCATTTCTTCAGATAATCCCCACACCATTGTCTCTGTCCTTGGGTCGTGTTGGGAACCTCCCTGCCTGATTTCAGAAGCTGTAATTCCCAGTGGCTAAGGCTGAGTAAAAAGACCTTGGGACCTTAAGCCATTTATGAGACAAAGCTTATCTTCCTGGTAGGGGCACTGCCTTTGCCCCCTTTCACCTCACCCTGCTTGGCCTCAGGAGGATGACTAGTTAGCCAATGAAGGGTAAGATTCCTGAAAGGAGGGACAACCTAGGACAGGCACAGTTGCAAAGGGAAGGACTTGGGGGGCTCTAGAAAAAGGGGGTGATTGATCCTCACCCCTCAGCTTTGAAATAGCCTAAGTCCTCATTCTGTCTGCAAGAACTCTCCTAATTTCTTGGCTGCCTTACTTCCCCTGCCTGACTTAAGCCTGAAACAATGACAGAGGGAGGTGCAGTCTTGTGCTGGAAAGGATGGATTCCCTGGGGCCATCAGGCCTAAGAAAGAATACATAAAGCATTGTGAAACCTGCTTTGCTAAGAATGCCCTCAGTTTTCTGATAAGGGTCCAAGCATGAAATGATTTTGTTTCCCAAAGTTTTATAGCCCTTTAGCTAACTGACCGTGACTCAGAATAAGCCCTCAGAGTCTTTGAAAGTTATTTATTGTTTGATCCTTACTGCCTGACAATGATTGATGAGCTTTACCTGTATTCCTGTGCAAACTGAACCCAATAAAAGCCCATTGAGGAAAAGGCTCTTGGTCCTTCTCCTTTGAGAGATTGGCCACCTTTCCTCCCCAAGCAGATCATGTCTTGGTAGACTTATTGTCATCTGTGGCAGATGGGGCGGGGGGGAGGGGGCTGCGGGTGGAGCCCCCCGCACTTAGCAAGATGTATAGGGCTCACTGAAGGCAGATATTGCCTATTTGAGAGAACTTAGGAAAAATCTGAAGCATGCACCAAGATAAGCCATCCTTATGGAAAAGCCACTCAAAACAGCTTGGGTGGGCCCAAAATTTGGGTGGGGCAGGGGCTCAGGGATCACCAGGGTGGGGCAAACAGTGTGAGGCAGGTTGATGGAGTCTGAGATGTGGTGCCCACCTTCCAGCTCTGTGGCTCTGTGTGGTGAGGGCTCAGAGAAAGAACAATGGCCTCTGCCAGCACTTCTGTCTGTGAGAAAGATGCCCCCCAGCTCTCACCCTTATGCCAGACAACTCAGATCCTCCCTGTATGTCTCTGATACACTTCAATCTGCTGCTCTTGCACTGGAACTCATAGGGAGTGAGACTAAGTTTGTGCACAGGTCTTTTAAGAGGAATTGCCTAGGACTCCAGCAGTTTTTCTGTCTTCCACAGCCTCTATCACCACTGGTTTTTACAGTCAGAAGTTATAGAGACTTTTTTTCCTGGCACTGGAGCTCTAGGCTGGGTGTCTGATATGTGGGCTAGGACCCCTTGCACCAGAGGTACCCCTCCCAATCCACCACACATGGATGTGGGGCCAGCCCATTCCATGTATGAACCTCTCTTACCAGTTTCCATGTGATTTCTTCTTTAATTCTGTACTTTTAGGACTTCCATTTAGCTTGATTTATGATGGTTCTGAATAATGGTTGTTTTATAGTTTAGTTGCATATTTGATGTGGTTGTGTGAGGAAGTGATTAATGTTTACCTATACTGCCATCTTAACTGGAAGTTTAAAAATAGCATTTAGAATGAAACAATATGACGATATAATTGTATAAGTGGTATACTTATAAAATTACTTTTTAGGAAAAATGTGTTCAGTACTCTTGTGCTAGCTATGCCATAAAAGAAGTACATGAACTTGGGGGCTCTGGAAGAGCAACTTTAGTGTACCATTTGTATAAAAAAGTAGATGTGAGAATTTAGGGAGAAAGGAAAATAAATCCTGAACAGAAAGAAGAGATAAGAGGTAGAAAGAGTTTACTAGTCCTCTGGAGGCCTGGCTGTATTTAAACAGTCCAGTTTCCTTCAGTAAGAAAAAGAACAAAGTCATTCCCTCCAAAAGTGATAGAAGACAAGGATGGTTGAAGGCATAAGAAATGGTAATTTCAAACTCTGGGCCTCCTGCTTTTTTTGGTTAAGGGAACAGCCATTTGGAGAAATAAAGTGGAGAAGCACCTATTTCATATGCTTGGTGAACCCTGTGAAGAAGGGGGTGTAAAATAAATATTTGTAAAGTCAATGAGAGAAGAATGTCCATGGATGCCTTCCAGGAATGTATGAGTCCTCTGAAAATACATGCAGAATCATAGGTGTGTAGTTTTTTGTGCTTTTCTGCAAAACAAGTTTTATAGCTTCTATCAGATTTCTAAAATGGTCTTATAAAAATGATTAAGAATCACTGTTTCACAGCAACTGAGTGGTTTCTGCACATACTGACTATTCAATAAAGGTGAAGGAGGATGTTGATTTAACGTCCTTTGAGGCTGGTTTGAATATGGAAGTTGAGAGATATTTGGAAGAATGAGAGTTGTGAATCCTGAGTAAGGAAGGCCAACCTCTGAGAAAAGTGGCCAAGCTCACTCAGATGACAGAAAGATGGAGAGATATTACAGGTTATTGAGAAGGCATCATTGCAGAATATGACCCTGTGGTACCTAAAAGTGGAAGGGGGATAAACCAGGGATTTAAAAATTATATGATCAAAGAAGCACCTATAAGAAAGGTGTATATACTGAGTAGGAATTACACAATTGGTGAATTGCAAGCTAGTCTTTAAAAAGGCTGAGGTAGCCTGTGATGATGGGTTACAATAAACTGGCACTTACTGAAGAACGGAAGTTAACCATATCCACAAAAATATGAGCATTATGTTTTCAAAAGATGATTCAAAATAGCTTTTAAAATGGCCTCTCTCTTCTTCAAAAATTTATGTTCACCACTCAATGGATAATTAATCTTCACATTCAGCTCATTATATGCTTTAGAAAGAATAAAAAGAAATAATATAATTTTTAGAGCAAATATAATCATATACTCTAAAAAGCAATTAATTTATTTTCATATGACCTATAAAACAACTCTAAAAATAAAATACTTTTGAACCCCGCACCCCCCAAAAAATGTTTCCTACAGCTCTTGGTACTAAAGGAAGTAAGAAGACTATGCATTTCACAGATCCTCCTCAAAAGGCTGTGGGTCTTTGGGTCCAGGAGAACTAAAGTGAGGAGAGTAGAAGCCAAGGGGTCCAGCACTGTTCCACCTTATTCTTCCAAAACTGTTATTATCTCCTTTATCTAGCAAGGCCCTATATAAAACTTCTCTTGGGAGAAAAGTGTCAGTTTCTTAAAATAATTTTTTTTAAAAAAGGAGACCAACTTTGAAAATTCTCTAGACAGGAAAGCAATTTAGTCATTCAAGCAAAGCTTAATTTAGCTTATTTTGCAAGACTCACTCAGCCTGGGTCTTTTCTTGCTTATCCCTCTGGAAATCGTAAGTAAAAGAACTGTTTCCCAAGGTTTATATAAAGTAGCCACTGGAAATTCTAATATTATAACCAATTACTGCAAAGAGTAAAGTCATTACTTTCTCACTGTATAAGCTGCTTTGTATTATACCCTTAAGCTTCATTCCTTATTTTTCATTTGAGTGTCCTTGGTTCACAGACTGTTTTTTTTTTTTTTTGGTGTGTGCACACCAACTTTTATTAATCACTACTTTGGTGATTCATTGATTTAACTTCTGTTATTTTTTGAACTTTTGACATCCCCCCAAATGTTACAAACTTTGGAGTAGAATAAGTCCAATGCTAATTCTAGGAATAGCCTCCGCCATGCCATGCACTCAATAAGCCAGCATGATAGACAGCTTTTAGTTCGTCAAGTTTATCACACTGGTCCAGGTGACAAGTTTTTCTTCTCTCTACTTTTAAAAATATTTTATTTGTTTATTTTTAGGGAGAGGGGGAGGGAGAGAGAAAGAGAGTGAGAGAAACAACAACGTGTGCCTGCCTCCCACACATCCCCCCACTGGGGACGTGGATCCCAATCTGGGCATGTGCCCTGACTGGGAATTGAACCAGCGACCCCCTGGCTTACAGGGCAGCACTCAATCCACTGAGTCACATCAGCCAGGGAGTATATATTTAAAATCTTGATTGACCTCTGTCTGCCCTTTCTCAGATGACAGTCTTTCACAGATAATTGGCACACTTTTTTAGGGCTGACATCATCTTCTAGGAGAAATCCTTCCTGCATCTCTGTGGAGAGGAGGACTAATAAAATTTCACTGGTCTGGTCAAGATAGCATAAACTATATAAAACAGAATGGAGTCACTCATGTCAACCAATATGAATGCCAGTCAACCATGACACTTGGTTTAAGAAGGAAACTACCTAGGTCATGCTAGACATACCTATTAAGGAGGCACACCTAAGATATCTGCACACAGAACAAGAACAGTTGTGTCTGCAGATCAAGGCCACCTATAGATAGGCTCCTGGGGAAAAGTCCCCACTTGCTATCATGGGTGCCAAGATACTTATCAAGAGACCTAGAAGGGTGGAGTATATCACTTTCAAGGTATAACTGAGGCAGGCTCCAGGCCACTGCTGAGACAGCTGAGCTCTGCACACCAGAGTGCTGCTCCAGGCCACACTGATCTCCCCTGGCATCAGCCACTGGAGGCTCTGCCCTGCTGGACTAAAGACTTTGTCTGCCTTGCTGCCCACCTGCCTCTGGAGATTGTTCCTTGCAAGATGCTGACAGCTCCCTTGCTCACCGTGCTGTCTCCTGGACTTGCTGACTGAGACTCTTGGACTTGGGCTCATTATTACTGATTGCTTCTGAGTGATTAGTATTGCTATTAGGTTAGTACAGATTTGGATTAAATCTGCATTAATAGAAGCTGAGTGCACTTGCATTAATAAAATCTGAGTGAATAACATAGTCACCTATGTTGGCTCCCTGTCATTTCTCCGTCCCGGTGTCACATGTAGTCGTAAAGGCAGCTCAGAGCTTTTGTTTCTTGAGGCCCAGATCAGACAGTCCAAGTGGGGACTGCAGGCTGCTGACCCATAGGAAAGACTATATCGTGAACATGTGTTCGCAACAATCTCCGATGGTGCTGCTCCAGGCATCGCGCAACCGGGTTATGTGGTTCGTGAGTCCCTCGCCCCCCATACCCTGAGGTCCTTGAGGAGAATACAAAGTGTCTAGCTGATCTCACAGAAGTAAACCAAAAGATAACTAGAAAAACTTGTCTCATATGGCTTTCCTGTGACAGAACAGGTGTTGCTCATGGTAAAAATAGTTGCTCATTTGAGAGGAAGTCTCTTGGCATGAATTTCCACATATTGTTCTGGTTTTTTGCTACTTACAATATGTCATGGAAAGTAATACATTTTTTTGGTGCCTTTGACATGTAAATATCCAGAAGCTAACCAAAACATTGCCTACAGAGACTGAAGGGAAAAAGAGGCCTTTTTAAAAAGGCAGAGTGTTAATTAAGTTCACTTGCCAAAATTAATTTGTAAAAGAGCTAAGGTTTTATTTATTTTTTATTAAACTACTAGAAAATAATGAGAATAAAACAAAATAACTATTTATGGAATACAGAATGTATGTTTTTAGTAGAAGAAAATATAAAGCGTGGAGATACATTTTTGTTGAAGGAAATGAAAACAGAATGAGTTTTCTAGATGAGAAAATACATAAAGCACCTGGGTGTTTTTTGTTTGTTTATTTGATGAAGAAAGAGAAGAATTAATTTATTCCTAAAATCAAATAATCGTTTCAAAATAAGGACAAGATAAGACAAAAACTGAAGGTATATAAGAATTGCAGAAGGTTTGTGGGTGTTGCAGAAGGTTCGTGGAAAAAAACATCTTGAATAAAGAATTTTATATGTGGTCAAGTTAACAAAGATTGGAATGGCAATTGAATTATTTGTACGTGTATGTATGTAAACCCTCACAAGATCTTTAACCATCGTCCCTTTTAAATCTTTTATCACTTACTGACAATTATTGTTTTACTCTGATGCTTTGTTAAAAATATTTCTATAAATGTCTTTCATCTTCAAAGAGATTAATAAAATTAAAGACAAACCCTGAACTTTAAAAGCATAGTACTATCCTGGGTAAAGATTTACAGAAATTTAAGGAATAGATTCATAGCTGCTAATAAAAACTAAGGTCAACAAGAATTAATAACATGGGACTATATTAACTAGTAAGGATAATTATATATATTTTTAATTTTTATATAAAATCACTTTATATAAAATAGCTGTTTTTAATTTTTATTTTCCAGATATAAGAAAAAATTTCCCAGTAGCTACATAAGCCTTACAGCAATTCGGTAAATCGTGCATTTGTAAACAAAATTAAAGCATTTATCTTTTCTTTCTTAATCCCTCTAAAGTTCAGGTACTGTTAACTAATTCATATGTGACAAAACTTAAAGATGTTGACTCTTAGATTCATGTTTCCAATTTAAAAGAATTTCTTCCACCTAACTCAACTGCTCATCCAACAGAGGAGATGAAATTTAAAAATTACTAGGAAGTGAAGCAGATAATATCTATTGCAGATAGCTAGCCCAAGATGATGGACCAGGTCTGAATAATCTATACCTTCATTTATCATTTTTCCTTGCTTTTACATCCTTCCTATCTCACAAGTAAGAAGCCATGCACTCACTATAATAGTTATTGTTTTCTTTCCCCTTTGAAAACATAACTGAATATTGAGCATCCTCTTTAAATCTACTTCACAGGTACCACTGGTTACACATATAAGCAGGAATAGTCAATAGCTGATGATGCCAAACCCAGTGAAGTTACCAGATTTGGAAAAATACTTTTTCCTTGAGCAGGTATTATAGTAAATAAATACATAATTAGAAATATTAATAATTTTTGAGGAAATTATTGGAGCTATCACCAAAACAATAGCTAGCCAGGAAAAAAGAATATTTAAATTCTCTCGCACCAGTTATATTAGACAATAAGGTACCAATTATCAGAGAAATGCAAATTTAAATCACAATGAGATATCACCTTACCCCTGTCAAAAAGACTATCATCAAAAAATCAACAAACAAGAAATTTTGATGAGAATGTGGAGAAAAAGGGACCCTCTTGCACTGTTAGTGGGATTGCAAATAGGCTTAGCTGTTATAAAAAAAGTATAAAGATTCTTCAAAAAATTAAAAATAGAGCTATATAGCAATTCTATTTCTGGGTATATATCCAGAGAAATCCAAAACACCAATTTGAAAAGATTTATTTACCCCTATGTTCACTGCAGGGTTATTTACGATAGCCAAGACATGGAAACAACACAAATGCCCATCAATAGATGAGTGGATGAAAAAGAGATGATACAATGGTATATTACTCAGCCATAAAAAAGAATGCAATCTTACCATTTACAACAGTATGGATACACCTAGAGGTTATTTTGCTAAATGAGTAAGATCAGGCAGGGAAATATAAGTACCATGATTTCACTTATATGTGGAATCTAAAAAACAAAATAAACAAACAAACACAACTGAAACAGACTCATAGACACAGAGAATGGCCTGGTGGTTGCCAGAGGAAAGAGGTTTGCAGGACTGAATGAAAAAGATGAAGGGATTAAGAAGTACAGACTTGTAGTTACACAATAGTTATGGGGATGCCAAGTACAACATAGGAAATATAGTGAATAATACTCTAGTAACTATGCATGATGCCAGGTGGGTACTGAAACTATCAGGGAGAACACCTTGTAAAGTATATGATTATCTAATTACTATGCTAATATAAATAATGTAGAATGTTAATGGTAATTGAAAAATAAAAAATATATTTTTTAGTTATGTAAGATTTGTATATGTATTATTTTTGTAATTCTCTACTTTGTACAATTCTTAATCAATCTGTCCTCATTGTATAAACCATAAACTATGAGATTTTTAATGTTACAGGTCAGGATTTATATTGTGATTCATTGATATATGTTCTAGCTCTTTCCAAAATTGACTGAGTTGGTTTAGAAACAAATTCCTAAAACTACACATGTAAATTAACACAAAAGGAAAAGAAATAAGGGTAGTAAAAAACTGTCACGTAAGTTCTCATATTTAAAGCCACTCCACTTTCATTAGCATAATCAGCTCCTGAAAAACTGGGATCACAGATGTGAAGATGACTGTAAAAATCACAGCACTGTATTTATTTTGTGTTCATAGTTGAATGAGTCTATGGTTGATATTTTATAAATTTGCTACTGATCACAGGGAAAGTCAGACAAGAGGCAGCCTTAACAGAATAGAATGTAGCTTGGCCTCCGGGCCTCCCTGAAGCCACCCACAGCTGGTCAGCCCTGCAGTCCTCGGGCGGAATGAAGTTCCTTTAGTTTAAATATTCCCTGAAGGAAGGATAATAACTCCACATTTAAGTTTCGGAAGGCTCTGTGTTGAGATTCCAGATAAATTAAAGAAGCACAGAGAAAGCCAACTGTGTGAATGTTCAGTGTGCAGGGTCTTGGCCACTGTCCATTTTAAAAACCAGTCATTTATTTTGAGCCACCTGCCCTGCAGTGGAGGAGCCAAATCTATAATCCGGCCCTATGCTGCTTGAGGCAACAAGTAGACACACATTAGAACCATAGGGTTTAGGAGGGCTTGTGACAGGGAATTTTTAAGAGAAAATATTTCTGTTTCTCTATAATTTGTAGTGAATCTACAAATTAGCTGTGAATTGAGAAGTGGGACTCAAATGAATTGCAAAGCAAGAGTGGGCTCATCTTTATTCAATGGAGATAATGTGTTCCCAGGGAATAACTGAAATGCTCATAGTACTGCAGCGTCTGCCACAAGCTATCTAAGGGGTCCTCTTGCTTCACCTGGACGACT
The DNA here is from genome assembly GCF_022682495.2 of Desmodus rotundus. Taxonomy (NCBI): domain Eukaryota; kingdom Metazoa; phylum Chordata; class Mammalia; order Chiroptera; family Phyllostomidae; genus Desmodus; species Desmodus rotundus. The sequence continues at coordinate 49,970,164 of NC_071394.1, read as the reverse complement.
GTCGTCGTAACTGTAGAATTTCTTGTTGCTAGCCTCTCCTCCTTCCAGTATATCTTATAAATTCCTGCCACCTACCATTTATGAAAAAGTATTCCCTCATGCCACTCTCCTGCTCTAGAATTAATCACAGGGTGAAGACCAAATTCCTTTGCATGACATAAAAGGCCCTTTAAAAGCTGTCCCCTGTAATCTTTTTATTTCCTCCTCCTGTCTCTCCTGTCTTTCCGATACTGATAGACTGGCACCAGACTGCTGGGAGAAGGTTGAGGGCAGGAAGCAGGAGAGGCCCTCATTTGCAAAGGACCGTCCAGAGGATTATGCAAGCCAGAGGGTATGCACTAAAAACAATCCTAAGACAGAATGTGTCCCAATGGGAAAGGAAGTACAGTACAAACAGATGTGCCCATATGAAGACTGAGAAGTTGACTCTACACAGATGCCTAAACCCAAAGGAAACTTTACATTTTTATTAGTTTTTGTGAATACTTTTTACGGATGAATAAAGGTGTACTCTACTAGAACTGAGAAGGCAACTGAGGTAGCAAAACTCCTACTTAAGGTTGGGACTTCCTCACGGCATTCAAAGGGACAATGGACATCTTTCGCTTTAGAGATCTCCCAGAAGACAGGGCAGGTGCACAGGCTCAAAGGAAACTACGTGCATCTTGGAGACTTCAATCTGTGTAAAAGACTTAGAAAATGAACCACACAATAAAGAGGACCCTGGCAAAAATATGTCAGGGAAAACATTTGAAATAGGATGAAGCACTCCCTCTTGCCTTGCTCCAAATTAGGGCAGCACCCCAAAGCAGGTTTATATTAAGCCCTTTTGAAATTGTATATGGGAAACTCTTCCAAGTTTCTGCTTTAGGAAAACCCCCTTTAGATCTAGAGCATGAATAAAAAATCAAGCAAAATATACAACATTTAGGACAAAGATTAACACTTTTGCACAAGACTGTTCACTGCAGGTCCATCTACCCTCTGACTCATCAGTCCTTACACCCATCCCATCTGGGAGACTGAGTCTTACTAAAGACCTAGAGTACTCAAGGCCCTGAACAGCAGTTAGCCGAGCAATGAACCAGTCCCTATGATGTCCTGCTGACAACATGCTCTGCCTGAAACTCATGGGAATCGAGCCTTGGATCCACCACACACAGGTAAAGTGGGCAATGCCTGAGAAGGACTTGGATCTTGCTGCTGCAGGTGATACTGAAAGGGAGAACTGGACCTGCACTCCTGAAGATGTAAAATTCCGCCTTCAGAAAAGGCTGGCAGCTTCCAAAGCTAGTTGACAATGTTACATTTCATTTTGTTTCAATTATTTTCCTTTCTTTCTTTCTGCATTTCCCAGGCAGTGGTTACCTTAGCAAATTTATTCTGCTAGGGCAGGGTGTACCACCCATGCCCAATTCAGAGTGAGATCACACGGAACCTTTAGTCTTTCTCTGGTCTCTAACCCTTCACCAAACACTTGGTTATTTGTCTGCAGAGTATGTCTCACTTTGGAAGCCCATCTGCAACCCTGTCTCTTGAAACATGAAGCTGTCTACCAGCTTTGCTTATCCAGCAATGCCACACTTTGGACATCACATATGCCGCTTCCCAGGGACAGCCAACTGACCTGGACTTTGCAAGATACTTATCACTCACATAAAGGTTTCCTTTCATTCCTGAGTCCCCTTTACTTGTTGGAGAGTAAGAATCTCTGGGCCCAGGGGTAGGTAAGACTATGGCCTTTGTCAGCAGAAAGTAATTACAGGAGAATGACACCTTTGTCCATGTGCCCTTGTAAGAATACCAGGGTCTAGAGTTTTGAGGGAGCGAATTGATATTGATAACCTGGTTGGGCCACTGGGAGCAGGTGGAGGGTGGGGAACAAGAGGGGCCAATGGAGGAGATCACCTGAGGCAGCAGGCTGGGCAACGGTGCCCATGTAACCAAGCTTGCGCCTTACAAATGCTCTGTCCCCAGGGCAGAGCATCCTGCTCCTTGCAGCAGACCCCCCGCCCCCAGGCACGAAGGTGGCAGGAAGAAGTATTGCACTGAGCCCACCCAAAAGCCAGCAGGATAATTGGAGAAGGAGAAAGCCGTCCCACTGGAAAGCTTACTTCCAGTACCTGACTGAAGGTGGGGCCAGGGGAAGGAAGGCACATGAACCATAGAGGTCAGAATGGTGGCAGGGGGAGGTGCTGGATTTAAGAAGCCTGTCAGTTTACCCTGGGGTAAAGAAGGGATTGGATGGAGGCTGGAGTCTCCCAGAGTGTGTGGAAGTTTGGGAAGTTATTTGGGAATTCTGAGAAAGCACCTGGTCCTCCCCATACCCCAAACTAATGCAATCCTAAGGGGAGGAAGGAATGGTATTTTATTCACCTGGCAAATGTACTGGCCAGTGTGTTCATGGGACCTTCTGGCCCTGAAAGCCACATGGCCAATGATGGTGTCAGAACCACATGCAGGTTCCAGGAGGGATCCAGAGGCCTGTGGGTGTCCAGGAGCAAGCTGAGCTGCCTGGGTGGCCACTAATTGGACACCTGCAGCTTCCAAGGGAGAGTACTTTAAATAGCAGTACTCTGGACACCGCCTTTGGTTCTGGTCTGGCTGAGGATGGCTGGGTTTTCCTCTGGGTTTCCTGGAGGGAAGGGGATTTGGGAGAAAAGTCTGCCATTCCTTCCCTATGATAGGCCTTCTCACACTGATTGCAGCAGCTCCCTGACTTCCCTGCATGCTGTCAAGGAAGTCAGAGGAGGGATGTGACTCCTTCATCTCAAGTCCCAGCACCTAGCACAGGGCTGAGGCATAGCAGCTGTACAATATAATAATGATGTCGACAACTGAAATGATAATGTTATAATACGAATTGATTGTAAATGTTATAACATTAAATGTTTTCATGTTTATTGATTACCATTGATGCACCAGATCTGGGCTAGGGATTTAATACATTTTTTTATATTAAATATTTAAACAACTTGAAAAAGGAAACAATACTTTCTCATTTTATAGATATTCTGAGATTCAGAACTGTTCAAATAATTTTCACAAGTTCTTAGAACTAAATAAAAAATATTTAAACACAATGAATCCAAATCTATGAATCCAAAGTAAATATTCTTTCCAGTAAAAACTTGTACATTCAATTTGTATGATACTCTGATGTATTTTAAGATTTTATTTATTTTCTTAAAATACATCAGAGTATCATACATGAAAACATTTAATGTTATAACATTTACAATCAATTCATATTATATAACATTATCATTTCAGTTATAGAGAGGGGATGAGAGGGAGAAAGAGAGGGAGAGGAACATCTATGTGCAAGAGAAACATTGATCGATTGCCTTTCACATACTTCCAACCAGGGACCTGGTCTGCAACCTAGGTATGTTCCCTCACTATGAATCAAACTGGTGACGTTTCGGTTTGTGGGACAATGCCCAAGGTACTCAGCCATACCAGTCAGGGCTACTCTGGTTTCAAGGTCCAGCTGAAGTGAGGCCTGCTTGAGTGTGGTTGGTAGGGTAATAATATGGGCCTAATAATTTACAGTTTTAATTTTAGCATTCATCTAAAATGTCATATGGTGAGTTTAAGTGTGATATTGTTATGTTACAGAAATGCATGCTTATAATTTTGTAATAAAAGATTTTGTAATGAAAAGGGTTGTTTGTTCCAGACCCTGTATTTTTAATATGTTATACATTTTCACAGTTTGATATACTACATAAACATGAGAAAAATATCCTCGATATTAACAAAATGGCATAATATTGACAATTAACTCCATAGCTTGTGAACAATATTAAGCTTCTCTGAATGATTTCACATTAATATACCATAATCTGTTGGTAAATACACTAGTCGTTTATATTTAGTTTACTATATAAAAATACTTCTTGATTAAGCATTTCTATAATTTTTAAGCATATTTTAAGGGATAAGGGGTTGTTAGCATGAGGAACAGTTAGAGCTCTTTCCTGAAAATCTTTTATGCTTCTAGGTTCAAAGAAAATTTGTATCTTACATGTAGAAAAAGTTATACTTTACTCACAGGTACTAACGGTGCAGTTAAAATTCCCTGACATATTCTGAAGATAAATGTATAATTATTTATTCTTTTTAAAAATATAATTGAATTTCACCCCACTATTTTGCTCTGCTTAAGAAGACACATGTGATGGGCCAGTTTATTACACGGCTTTCCATTAGAGCTTAGACCTCCCCATAACAATCAAACGGCCTTGCTTGGACTGCCACAGATGCGAACGCACTAGACATGCCCACCTCTCCTAGGTGAGATGTGTTGGCAATACATCTTTGTAAATATATATATGGAAGTGGGCAGACAGAGAGGTAAACATGGGGTTTTTATCTCTGGAAATCCTTTCTCTAATATTTAACTTCTCCCACAATAACAATTACTCGAAGCTCTGCAATAACATCACCAGGACACCAAATTCCTTATATGCAAATGCCCTTTAACACTCTTACCTCTCAAGAAATTGTTAAATCCAGGTAACATTTGCATACCTACATTTTCAGTTTTTGTCTAATTTCTGAGTTTTTATTTCATTTTGAAGATCTTCAAAATTTTCAATAGAAGACACATTGCAGAAAACTCTGATGTCAACATATGGAGGGATCCCCTGGTCTTGTCCCCTTTGAGTGTTGGCGGCAGCCAAATCCAGGGCCACAGAATGGACTGTGGAGAATAGCTGCTCAGCCAGGTCCAGGCCGAGAAGTAGAGAAGGCATCTGCTACTTAGTGGCTACACAAGAGAGCCCCCAAAGATGCAGATCTATCTTACCCTCCTTGATTATTCTGGATGGTGTAAAGAAAGCTTTGTGGAGTGGAAGGTGGTCTTTGGGGATTTCACTAAAGGTGTCATTCAGTTGATAAAGAATAAGGGTTGGTTAATTGTGGCCAAATCTGAAGGCTGCAGGAGTGAAAGTTAACGATACCTGCATTCACATTGGAGTTGCAACCCTGATAATCCCTCAGCATCTGCGTGCTAGGTTCCCTCAGGATCTTGGGTAGCCAGTGGCTGTAGGTGATGTGCTGCAGCTCAGCACCCAATTTTCCTGGCTTTGTGGTAAAGGGTCTTGATCGCAGTGAGGGTTCAGGAAGCTACCCTGTAGTGTTCCCGGAACCACAGCATATGCATGGTTGAGAGTCCTGTGGTCTCGGCCAGGAAACAGGCTGTGGCTGTCCTGCTCATGTCATGTGTACTTGGTGGGTGGGCCTGTAGAAAAAGACAGTAAGTGCTTTCCCAAAGGGGACCAAGGTAAGCCTATCCTCAGGAGTTCCCACGACTCCTAGTGTTTCTCGGAAAGAGTCTCCAAGACTCTGAGTGTTTCTCTCAGTACTTGAGATTCTCACTCTGAGCTCCTGTAAACATTAGAAACGTCGACATATGCCATGAGCTGGCCAATCTGTTCTCAGGTATATGAATTCATCACCAAGGAGGTAATTCCACCACCACACACAAGGCTGGAGCATACAAAAAACATATATGGTCATGGGTTCTCTGAGGGTCGATGTGAGGAATGACATTTGGAAAGTAAGGGGTGTCATTAGTACACGCAGAGCTGCATAGTTGCCCATCAGAAAAGCAAGATATGTTCAACCAGACACCATATGGTCCAAATTGTAGTCTAAAAACTAGCCCCATTGCATGAGTATGTGTGTGTATGTATCGTCAGGGTGACAATTGCTGTGGCCACCAACTCTGTGGAGACCAGCCTGGTCAAGGGAAGGGCATACACACTGGGCATTGCATGGCAGCCAACCCCACAAGGCAAGTTGAAGCCATTCCCACAGGTGGGTTTCAGGATGTGCTCAAAGGAGGCCAGAGCCAGGCCCTTGTGGGGCAGTGCAGATCATTGCACATTCAATCCTGGGCTCAGTTCTTCCGATAGAACCACATATCAGAGCAGTTGGGCATGTGCCTGTGGGCTGTGCATTCAGATAAATTGCAGATGAGGCAGAGGTAGCTCGGGGGACACCAAGTCATTGCAACAATATTCTGAAATGCACAGGAGTAAAAGCAATGAAGGGAGATGTCCTTGAGGGGTGAAGGGAAAACCTCCAACTCTAGGGCAGTAGGGAACAGATCACTATGAGTCAGCAGAAATGCTTATGTCCAACAACATATCAGTAGGGCAAAACTGAAAGTAAAATTATTAGGAAAAAAAGGGGGATACACAGTTATATAACAGTTTCCAAAAGATAGGGGAATTGCTTGGTGATGTCTATTTTATGAGCAATTACTACCTGCTAAAATGAACTAAAATGATGAAGAAAGATGTTCCCAGTCCTGTGTACACCTTAGTTCTGTGACTTTACCAATGTAATCTCAGTAAGGATTTGTTAGTCCTCATCCCAGAACTGTGAATCTTTGTTTTTCCATTCAGAACTTTTTCTTTCAAGTATTATGCTTCCAGAAGGTAGAGTCTAAGATGTGCCAGTGTGGATCGTGTGAGTATTAACCTAATGATACTTGATATGAAGGGAATGACTACCTGTCATTCCCCAGGGAGTGGGAAACAAACCCAGAGGTGGTTTAGGCCGTTCTTATTCTAAGAGCTTAAAATTGCAGCACTATCCCAAATCTGCAAAGAATTATTCACTAAATCCTGCTTCGTAAGAGTTATTATGCCTATTTAATCACCACTTAATTAGGAAGTAGCTAATGATATGAGCATTGTGTATCTTTTATCTGTGTAAACCTGTCCCTGGCTGGACCCTGGGATATCTTAATCTTGAACAGATACAATAATTTTCACGTCTGCCCAAACATGGATACGAGTTCACTTTTAAAGCCAAGTTGCTCCTGGGGTGAAAACGGTCTTTAACTTTAAAAACAATGGAAAATAAGGTAGGGAAAATTATTAAAGTTTGAATAGTTTAGATGAGAAGATATTCAGTTTGCAATGATCATCATAAACTTCAGATGCCTATTTTAGCAAAGCAGTATCTCTGTAGTTACTGATCACTTCAAATGTTCTAGTTGTGGATTAAGAGTAAGTTATTCCTGAAAACTTGAACTCAAAGATGTCCAGAAAGACCATGGGCCTAATCCTCACCTGGAACTGAAGAATGATGTAGAACTGGGTTTTCTGCAGCTTTGACCATGATCGGCTTATGCATGGTATGATTCAATATTCAATATATGGAGGTTTAATTAAAGTGCTGATATGGACATATTAGGAAAATTTCACTCATGTATTTTAGTTAAGGAAGCTTTGAAAACCCAAGACATACTTGACCAGTAGGGGCTGTCAAATGTACTTTGGAGTATAATTGTTTAGAGCACCTAAGGGCTGAGCCAAGCACATAAATTGCCTTCTACATCACATCTCAGTTTATTTTCTGAAGGAGAAAACAAAGGTAGATCTATAGACTTTGCTTTTGCAATTACAGTACAGATAGTGTATAGCAAGGCATCACATTTGTTTACTTCATTTTAAAGAGAAAAGCATATAAAACTTGAAAGCTTTCTATAACATTTTTATTCGACATATATTAAATAGATGTCTGGAGTCAGGGAGAAAAACATGAAAACTTCAGTATAACAAAGACAAAGAGTAGAGTTACAGACAAGTGGAGAAGGGATGCATATGTTATAGGTGGTGAATGGGGTCAGGTAGATTCACTGAGTGACTTAAGGGATTACAATAATAAGTAAGGAAATATTATCCTGGTAATAAATGATATTCTATAAGAAATACTAATAGTTTTTGGATTCCAAAAGTAAAATTATATAAAATGAGCCTGCTACATTGACTTCATGCATATAATGGGAAAAATCTAACAAGTTTAAATATATATATATATAATTATATATATTTATATATCTCTATATATAATTATATATTTAGTCATATACATTTAAATATATATTTATATTATATATATTATTTATCTAAATATATGCATATCATCCTTACTTTTGAATTACACTTCCTATGAGAAACATTAGCATTCATATGATAAAACTGGTGAATAAATGAATTTTTAAATGACATGATGCTTTGGAGATTAAGAGCCGAGGGGTAGTCAGTGTTGCTGTAGACAGTAGAACAGAACGCTTCCAGAGGCTGACCTCTGCCTTCCAAATCAGCTGTGACCCCCTGCTTCACATATTCCTAACCAGTTGGAGTGTGCTCAAAAATCTCTGCCACTCTTCCTATCTCTCCAGTAAACAGGTCACAAAGGTAGCAGAACTGCTATCTTTGGAGATCCAAAGATTTTTAGCAGCAGATCTTGGGAAGTGTGAGGTTTTCTGTAAATGACAAAAGATATTACTGTTTGCAGGGCAAGACTGCAGAATCTGTGAATCTTACATCTGCCATGCACGTAAGAATCATATATTTTCCAAATGTTTGAGAAGAATTAAGCTCCAACACCAGAATATAAGGGGAGCTGTAGGTTCTTTTCATAATTTGTTAATAAGTGAATTAATGACTGAAAAATAGTCTTCTATAAAAAGCTACATCTATGGTGAGGGTTGTAAACTTGAAAGGTCCTTGCATGAGTCCTGGGGCTCAGTAAAGTTTCTGAAATAATGTATACCACTCAATGCGTAGGTCTTGGCACTTTCTGTCTTCTCTTTCCCTAAATGTAACTGCCTGGAAATTCCCCCTTATCTTTACTCAGGCATTACTGCTCAGGCATTACTCTGCCTATAAAGTTTTCCCGATAGCTCTGAGAAGCTAGCGTCTTTTGTTACTTCTGTTTCATTATATGCATCTATTACACGCACAAGATGTACTTAAATTGCTGACATGTTGTCTTCTCTACTAAAGAGAGACTGTGTTAAGGATGCGATGATGCTTTGCTCATCTTCATATCATAAGGACCAAGCCCACTGAACAGCACACAATATTGGTTTATACACATTTGGAGAACTGAACAAAGTTAAAAAGTATTGCAGTCACTGAAAATGTGAAACAACTTTAGAGATTTTGGTCAACTGAGGCATATCTAGTTATCTATGTCTGGAATCATAATAACTTTAGATAATAGAAGAATGGTAATTATATTAATATTCCACTTTAATTAAGCGCTTTCTATGTTCCAGGCACATTTGAAACACTTTATCTGTATTAACTTGATTAATCTCTCTGGCAAGTATATCCTATCATGATCTCAATTGTACAGGCAAGAAGTCTGAGGTTCAAAGATGTTTAATCACCTGCCCAAGGTCACCTAGATAGTGATAAGGTGAGGAATTACAATAAGGGTAGAAATAAACTGTATGTCCCTGATGGGTGTGGCTCAGTAGGTTGGACATCACCCACAAAGGGGAAGGTCACTGGTTGGATTCCTGGTCATGGCACATGCCTGGGCTGCAGGCTTGGTCCCTCAATAGGGTGCATGTGAGAGGCAACCAACTGATGTTTCTTTCCCTCTCTTTCTACCTCCTTTTCCCTCTCTAAAATTAAATAAATAAAATCTTTAAAAAAATAAGTTCTATGGCTGTAGAACAGGAATCTATAACCAAAACACCATATTGTTTGTGGGTAAACAAGGTTCAAGGCAACACTTGCTTATGTCATTTTAATATGTTCTGTTTTGACCAACAACTGTGAAGACTGGGTATATACTTTATTTGATGACTATGAAAACAGCAAACATATTTTCTTTAAAACATTCAGGTGTTGCAAAACATCCCAAGGTGGCTCTAGCAGGACAGTTGGGAAGTTTATACAACTGGAAGGCATCAGTAGTCGACATGCTGATTCTAACCTAAGTGCTACATATCCTAAGCAAAATTTTCACCGCTGCGTGATCAGAAGTGAAGTTTATGACCAGGTGTGTTCAACTTGACAATCACTCTCAATTCATTGATTGGCAGGATTACTGTGTCTGACACTGGTGGATGCTGGTAAAACAGGGTCCAATGTCTAATACCTACTGTGGACCATACAGAGTGAAGGTGTGACAGAAATTAATGCCATTTGGATACTAGGTCAATAAGTTCCCTTCTCTTTGAGGCCGAACTGACAATGGTGAGTAGTTCAGAGGTCGGTGCATGTACACAGACTGAAGAAAAGACACTTTGACTGTCTCATGCACTATCCTTCTTGTGATTTATAGAGATTATAAAAACTAAGTAGAATAGAAGTGAAAACAATTTTTAATCAAAATAAAATGAGTTATTTTTTTGAAAACAAATGTCTTCATGTGGATTTAATCGCCACATCAACCCCAGTACAGCACCAAGAATGGATAATTCAATAGTCATCTCAACTTGTCTACTCTGTATTGCTTTGAAAATCATTTCAATGATTAAAACATCCAACAGATTTTGAAGATAAGTATGATGTGACATAAATGGCATTACAAAAACTTCTAAGACAATAAAAATGTTATACAGTGTGCTCTTGATACTCTTCATTGCAGAGAAGTGGCTAATTATCCCGAAGCAAAGCATCTACCAACAGTTACAACACTACTCAGGGAATTAGAGCATTCTAAAATCTATTAAAACTTTGTGAAATATTTCCATTTTTACAACACTGATTCAAATGGGATTCGAGTGTGTTAGCAATTTGTCATCTTGGGGAAGGTAGAAATGTCTATCTCTTCAGCCATCTTGCTTTAATGTTAAACATCAAAACAAAATTAAATATTATCATATCCCTATGGAGATTTCTTAAAGCAAGAATTGAACTCTCAATAAAATTTTAGTGAAAAATATTTCATGCTAGTACCATAGTTTTCCAATGTGTGAGAATTGTGTCAAGTTGAATATTATAAACAAAAGAAGCTTTTTGTTTAAGTAGAGTTGATAATCTTCAACATATTAAGTCTTCTCCAGATGATGGTTTAAGAATTTTAGCCTTAAAGAAGGGGAAGGGTCATCAAGGAATATGTATAACGGACCCACGGACAAAGCCAAAGGGGATAGGATTGAAGGTGGGAGGCGGGAGTGGGTGGGTTGGGGGAGGGAGGTGAGGGTAAAGTGGAGACAACTGTGCTTGAACAACAATAAAAAATAAAAAATATATTTGGTAGCAAAAGAAAAGAGCTAAAATTTTAAAAAAGTTTATCCTTAAAAGAAATAAAATCCTAAATAAAATTATCATGAATAAATATTTAAACTTCATTTAAGGAAATAATAAAACATATCCATATTATTTAGTTAATTTTTAAGGTTTAAAAGTACAATACATTTTTATATGACAAAACAATAATTTTTAGCACATTAAATATTGAAAACTAGAGTAAGTATAGTTTCAACAATTGAGTTTGAAAATATCATTGAAGAGAAATAAAAGAAATGAAAAACAAAAAATAGAATAGTATTTTACATATATTAACTATAAATTATGATACATTATACATGGTGTTATATAATACAATGTTTTATTAAAATAGTGTATATGTATATATGTGAGTGAATATACTTATTTTTTATATTTTATAACAGATGGGTCTAAATAGTATTTCACATTTGGCCATTTTAAGAAAATTTCTTTATTTTATGACAGTATATACATACTAGCATTTTTCATTGTTCTAAAAAGACCATTAACATAAAAATTCCAAGAAAATAATTACCAGTAGTATGACTACTATAAGAAAAAAGTTAAATCAATGACACTGCTGAAAGATGTTCTTAGTAAAGTGGATTATGTGCAGTAGTTAAGAGTTGGAGGCTACAATGTGAATTCAGTCTTACCTTTTACAGTCCAAAAAACACATTGGATTGACCACATATTAGCTAAAGATAACTGAAAGAAAAAAGATAAATTGATTAATTTGATTATATATAATTAACAATTATCATTTAAGGAAAGACATGAATAAAAAGGTAAAAAGTCATATGTAAACAACATACTAGGTATCAATATATTCAATTTCTAAATCTGGCTGAGATTTAATATTCTATTTCATACAAGGGATTCTTGTAATGCAGTATATATATACATATATATATATATATATATATAAAACCCTAGAAGTTAATTAAGTATATGAGAAATTAAATTTAAATATCAATAAATTACTTGTGTATACTTTCTTACCCAGAAATCTCATTCCCACATATACATACAGATAAATTCTCATACATATCTGTAAGGGGTATAAATGAGAATGGTACTGTAACTTTTTCTGAAAGTAATTGAAGAAAATTATGCAGCAATAGAAGTGTGTGGGAAAGAAAAATATGGTGGACGCACGATACGGAATACCATGCAGCGGTTAGAATGTATGTATCCATGGATGGAAACTAGAAAGAGTACTGAATGTACACATTAGAAAACTAAAGGAGATTACCATGAAGTGATTTAATGAAAATATAACTAGTTAAAGGCGTTATTGTTGTTACATATAGAATGAGCATGATGGAAGTTGGGTATGGATATACAAGGAAATGAATTAACCAATTTAGCAATCAATATAATTACAATGATTATGAGAAAACTAAATATTCTCAATATAGTTACATGAACTTTCTCATTATATGTTCATGGAAAAAGTCAGTAAGACTGAACATACTTAACTTGTTAACTTTTACTTAGACATAAGGAAACCGAGATCAATCTCTGCTGACATGTAGATTAAAGATCAATCAAGATATTAAACTTTTCTTTACTGTTTTCCCTTTAACTATTTCACTTGTGAACCTCAAGTGTAGACATTGGCATGAATCATGTGCTCTTATTCATGACAATTATTGACATTGGGCCACTGCATTTGTATGCAATGTATGTTATCAAAAGTCTCCTCGGATTTGGAATTAAGAAAAGTTATATGTTAGGGTTGATTTATCACACAATATAATGTTGAGATGCCAAAATCCAGGCTGTTCATTGTGGTAGACAGAACTTAGAAACTGATAGTTAAATTTCAGAAAAGTATCATTTAACATGTTAATATGAATTTTACTTATTTGATAATTTTGCTTTTATTCTATTTATAAAATAGTTTTGCTACTATAGTTGTATAAAATTTACAAGCATATGCCCTGGCTGGCATGGCTCAGTGGATTGAGCATGGGCTGCAAACCAAAGGGTTGCTGGTTCAATTCCCAGTCAGGGCACATGCCTGGGTTGCAGGCCAGGTCCCCAGTGGGGGCCACATGAGAGACAACCACACATTGATATTTCTCTCTCTTTCTCCCTCCCTTCCCCTTCTCTAAAAATAAATAAATAAAATCTTTAAACAAATTTACAAGCATAAGGAGTTTGATGACTGTGTTTCATCTTTTGACTTATTCACAAAATAGAAGTACTAAGACTTGCACAGCACATAGTTCAGGCCTGAAGTGATTGTGAAGTGTAATTATCAAATAAAAAAAGGCAAGCAAAGTTCTTTGAAAGCTACATGTCAATGCAAATATGAGGTGTCCTTCGATGATGATTTGTTATACATCAATAGGTAATCTATGTGCACACATAATTATCAATTGATACTGTATTGTTATGTCATTTCCTTAAACTTGAGCACTCAAGTATTCATAAGATACTAACAAGTGTGTGGATGTGCAAAGGAGAATGTAACATGAAAGTTAGCATAATATGTAAATATACCTTCATATAATGAAATTCTAAAGTATATAAATAAAAATATATAAAGATTATTCATGGAATCATAAAATCATATTAAATATGTGATATGTTCACCTAGAAAATATTGTCTATAACATTCTCTCACTTTTCTATTATTTTAATAATGAATTTTTAATTTCCATAGTTTTATGGTAAATAAAATAACATTTTTATTATTCATTTGGATTTAGTATTATTTTATTTGGCTTGATACAAATTGCAAAAAGATTTCCATACATTTCTTCAGAACAACATTCTATTATGCAAAACAAATTCAGTTTTTGGGACACATTAGAATCAAACAATATTAATATTTTATTTGTTTCAATATCTACTTCAATTAATGGCAGAAAAGATAGAATGATTAGAAAAATCTAGCATATTCTTTATCTTTTTATGCAAAATTTTACAGAGGTGAAAAAATGACTAGATCATTTTTTTTAAGTCTTGGGGTTAACAAAAAGTAAAAAAAGGCCTCAGTAGAGTTAAGAAATAAACACGTTTCACGTTGTCTGATGAACATGCACTTTCAAATCCTACCCATGTATCTATGAGACTCTCCCATCTCCCTTGAGGGTAAAGTCAAAAAACAAATTAGAGTCCTTTTAGGAATGGGAGCTTAGGCCAAATGGCTCACAACTGTGCTGTGTCTACCATATTAAAGACTTCGCTTTGATGACTGGGCAGAATCTAGAGGGACACTATGCTGAAACTGTTGTGATCCTGCTGTCACTCGCACCATAAAATACCTATAACTCCATAAAAGCTTAGTTTCTTCCACAATTGCTGATGGATTTTTTGAGTATTCTTTTTTTAAGACTTTATTTACTTATTTTCTGAGAGACAGGGGAAGGAGGGAGAAAGAGAGGGTGAGAAACATTGACTGGTTGCCTCTTGCATATCCCCAACTGGAGACCTGGCCTGCAACCCAGGGATATGTGCTGATGGGGAATTGAACCAGTGACCTTTTGGTTCCTAGGCCAGTGCTCAAGCCACTGAGCCACACCAGCCAGGGCAAGTATTCTTTATCTCTCCCTCCCCAACCCCTTAGAGAAAACTAGGTGGATAATATAACTATGACAACTAAATAGAACTTATCACATTAAATCATCTCCTAAAAAGAATGAGACTGAATACACCTGACACTTATGGATGTTCTAAGAAACCAGATACTTTTACAGCATATAAATTGACATTATGACTGCATTTGTGATACAATTTTCTTTGCACTGAAACAATTCTGCCTTACTTATCATTTTCCATCATTAAATATGTAAATAGTTCATTACCTTGCAGGTGACATTATTTTTTTAGAGACTGAAAAAACAAAACACACCAACTATTTTATTTTTAGTTGTGATGTTTGAGATATGCCTTTTATTTATTTTTACTTTTTTTGATTTAAACTTTATTGTATTTATTTTTCCATTACCATTTAGTCACCTTATAATCCCCTCCCCCCAGCAGTTACCACATTGTAGTCCATGTGCATTCTAAACACTCAAAATTCTACTAAACCAAAAATCTGGAAATACTATTTACTAATCATGAAATTTAATGTTAAAAATTTTAAAAACATCTATCTTATCTTAGGATAGACATATTGTCATTATTAATTTTACATACAAATATAAGGAAAAAGTGTTCAAAATGGTTAAACTGTATAAATATATGTATATGGCCCTAGCTTGTGTAGCTCAGTGGATTGAGCATGGACCTGCGAACCAAAGGGTCACTGGTTCAATTCCCAGTCAGGGCACATGCCTGGGTTATAGGCCAGGTACCCAGTAATGGGTGCATGAGAGGTAAACACACATTGATGTTTCTCTGCCTCTCTTTCTCCTTCCTTTCCTCTCTCCCTAAAAATAAATAAATAAAAATCTAAAAAATTATTAAAAATATATGTATATATGTATTAGGTATATGGTGCTGTAATAGAAATATTTCACCATTAATTGTATTATTAAAGTTTGGCAAGGTAAACAATTGTCACATATCTATTAATTATTATGTAAAATAATTTCTTCCATCTTTAGAATAAGTTAACAAATACAGTAAAATAGCATTTAAAATGATTCGGTTATTGATTTCATTTCATTGATATATTTGAGTAAATATAATTCATTAAACATTTTCAATACTTAATAGTTCACTTGTGCAACAACTACAGTGGTTTTTGAAAGATATTTTGTCTAGATAATGACATCCAAGTATATCTGGATTAACATGTCAAATAATCAGTAAATTATTCATTCAGAATTTTAAAAAATAGCTAGACTTCATAGGAATTAAGTAAGTTCACTGATGTATAGCACTTGGAACACATAGTAAATGAAGTCACAGAAGTGGTGGGTCTAGTTTGGTTCATGGTTTGCCATCTTGGTGGTGTTCAGGTTGATAATGACCTTCCATCAAAGTCTATACGCTCCCAGGTTTGCAATGGAGGGTAATTACTAGACCTCCACCCCTACTGCTAGGTTACAGGAGTAGGTCAAGCCTACACATCTGACTGTGTCTCCATGATTCTCAGTCTTGTTGATCAGTGTGAGTCCCCATCCCCCAAGTGGGAAAAGGCTTGATGAAACTGCTAAAGTCACAGAACTTGTGGGTATGGCCTATGATAAATGATAATTGCTCAACAAATGTTAACTATTTTTATGAGTAATATTAGTATGAGTTTAATATAGGTTATTTACTTAACAGAATAGAAAAGCTCTCAAAGTTAAAGTCAAGTAATGCAACCTTAATTCTCATTAACTTTAGTTCAATGATGATTTATTGGATTGAAGATATAGTCAAAGTAAAGAATGTTATAGGTAGGAAGGTCACTTAAAAAGCTATTGGAAAAACTTACTTGACAAAAGGGTAAACTGTGGATAGGATAAACAAATGGAGAAGAGCAGTGGACAATAAGTACCATGTGGAAGGAAAAACTTGTGATACGTCATAGTGGGGGGTAAAGGAAGAAACACAAAAGAAACCCCCAGGAGGTGCTCATGCTTCCTGCATATATTAATATAAATTATATTAGAGGTCTGCTAGGCAGATACAAGATCTTGAGAGAAAAATGAAGAGTTCAGTTAGAATACATTCAAGCTCAGTTTTTAGCACTTGGAACTGGGAAGACTGTGGGCCAACCAAATGTAATGTACAACAGACAATTAGATATCCAAATCAGAATTTCAGAGAAAAGGACATTATTTAGATTTATTTTTAGGTAATTAAAACAGAATGTGCATGTTTGTGCTCTAAAATGTTTGTTTAATAAATATTGTGTAACCATCATTTGTAGGTTTGTCCACACACTATTGTCTCAATGGTGATCATTTGATCCTGCAGACATGTTATAAACTGCTTCCGGACTACTGTTGCATATCTGAATCTATCATGAAAACATAGAAATCCTGTGCCAAGAAGGATCCTTGGGAGTGTCCAATTCCACCTTTTTAAGGAATGAGAATGTTAATTCCAGTTATGAGTAAGTAAGGTATCCAGTGGCTAAGATCAATAAAGTCTGATGACTTAACTCAGGGTTTTTCCTCACTATCCACACTTCTAATCATCAGTGTAAGCGTCTTGTGTCTTCAGATAGACTGACCCATTTCACAAGCAATAAATAACTCTTATACCTCATAGCATTTAACAGTATATATATATACACATAGATTTAGATGTCAAATATGACCTAGAGAAAGAATTATATAGACATGAGTAATTACCAAGATAAAATACATTGAGAGCATCCTTAAACAAAAGAATAAATTCCCAGTAAATACCATATCAATTTTATAGATTATTTAAATCTATTAAAACATTAAAACTCTATTAAGTCTATGAAAAAAATAAACTTCTTTAAAAATTACAACTTGTGGGAGAACCAAGATGGAGGCATAGGTAGACACACTGCGCCTCCTCGCACAACCAGAACTGACAGAAAATCGAAGGGCAAGGAAGTCCAACACCAAGTAGATAAAAAAAAGAAACATTCATCCAGAGCAGTAGGAGGGGCGGAGACAGGCAGCCGGGGTGGGGAGAGGACCCTCGTGGGTGGCCTTGGCGGGACCGCAACTGGCGGAGTGTGGGACTAACGGGGCAGGCAATTTGCCCCACATTCGCACACAGATAAACTGGGACGAATGGCGGGGGAGCAAAGCAGACCGTGTAACAAAGGGCTCCAGCGTGGGGAAATAAAGCCTCAAACCTCTGATTGAAAACACCTGTGGGGGTTGGAGCAGCAGCAGGAGAGCCTCACAGCTTCGCAGGAGAGGTCGTTGGAGAGACCCACAGGGGCCTAGAGCGTGCACAAGTCCACCCACTCGGGAACCAGCACCAGAGGGGCCCAATTTGATTGTGGGTAGTGGAGGGAGTGACTCAAATCCGGTGGAGAGTGGAGCAAGCACCATTGCTCCCTCTCTGCCCTTCCCCCACATACAGCGTCACAGCGCAGTGACCAGCATTACCCCGCCCAGGGGAAGACCAAAGGCTCTGCCCCTTTAAGTAACAGACGCGCCAAGACAAAAAAAAAAAAAAAAAAAGGCCCAAAAGACAGAACACTTCAAAGCTCCAGAAAAAATACAACTAAGCGAGGAAGAGATAGCCAACCTATCGGATGCACAGTTCAAAACACTGGTTATTAAGATGCTCACAGAATTGGTTGAATTTGTTCAAAAACTAGATGAAAAAATGAAGCCTATGCTAAGAGAAACAGAGGAAAATGTACAGGGAACCAATAGTGAGGCGAAGGAAACTGGGACTCAAATCAATGGTGTGGACCAGAAGGAAGAAAGAAGCATCCAACCAGAAAAGAATGAAGAAACAAGAATTCGGAAAAATGAGGAGATGCTTAGGAACCTCCAGGACATCTTGGAACGTTCCAACATCAGAATTATAGGGGTGCCAGAAGGAGAAGAGGAAGAACACAAAATTGAAAACTTATTTGAACAAATAATGAAGGAGAACTTCCCCAGTCTGGCAAAGGAAATAGACTTCCAGGAAGTCCAGGAAGCTCAGGGAGTCCCAAAGAAGGTAGACCCAAGGAGGAACACACCAAGGCACATCATAATTACATTACCCAAGATTACACAGAAGGAGAGAATCTTAAAAGCAGCAAGAGAAAAGGAGACAGTTACCTACAAAGGAGTGCCCATAAGACTATCAGCTGATTTCTCAAAAGGGACCTTGCAGGCAAGAAGGGACTAGAAAGAAATATTTGAAGTCATGAAAGGCAAGGATCTATATCCAAGATTACGTGATCCAGCAAAGCTATCATTTAGAATGAAAGGGCAGATAAAGTGCTTCTCAGATAAGGTCAACTTCAAGGAGTTCATCATCACCAAGCCATTATTATATGAAATGTTAAAGGGACTTATCTAAGAAAAAGAAGAAGATGAAAAACTATGAACAGTAAAATGACAACAAACTCACAACTATCAACAACTGAACCTAAAAAACAAAAACAAAAACAAAAACTAAGCAAACAACTATAACAGGAACAGAGTCAGAGAAATGGACATCACATGGAGGGTTTTCAGTGGGGAAGGGGAGAGGAAGAATGAGAGGGATAGGTACAGGGAATAAGAAGCATAATTGGTAGGCATAAAATAGACGGGGAGAGGTTGAGAATAGTATAGGAAACAGAGAAGTCAAAGAACTTATATGTACAACCCATGGACATGAAATAAGAGGGTAGGAATGCTGGAGGGTTGGAGGGTACAGGGCAGAGGGAGCATAAAGGGGGAAAAATTGGGAAAACTGTAATAACCTAATCAATAAAATATACTTAAAAATGAATAAATTAGTTTTTACCATATAATATAATAAATACATGAAGTTTGATGTGCTATTGATGAAAATGTACACTTTATATAAAATACCCAAACAAATGGAATTTCAGAAGTTTTTTATTTCAAAATAATTTGGGAGTGGAAGAATATGAAGTTATACTATATGATAGGAAAATGGTGACTTCTTAAAAATGTCATTTATTTAAATAAACTTATTTTTAACCGTCTGTATTTATAATAAAAAAGTAATCAATATCTTTCACAGACCCATAAAAGCTGGAAAAACTAAAAGGGAAAAATAAATCAACAAAACCCTGCTTATGAAATCTGCCCTTTTCTAAGGAAACCAAAAAACAAGCAAAACCCATCACAGCATTCCATATGCTTGCACCTGAACTCATCTATTTTCACTTCTGATTATCAAAATGCAAAAACTTGTAAAACAATTTTCAAAAAGCAAATCTGATGTTAATTCACATGTACAGACATGCCGTACTTTTCTCTGAATGCTTTCCCCGCGTGGAGAACCAATTGGTCAGTCATAACAGACTGTCTCCATTTCTATCATCACAGCCAAGGCTGAGTTCAGTCTATTTGAGCTGCCTACAAATGGACTCTTATCTCTTATGAACTGATTAATTTAAAAACAGGACTTTATTTTTTATAAAACTATGAAAATCAAATTTTGGAATCTGTCATTATTTATAATCAACCAGCAGAGGGCTATAGCTATATAACCAGGTTGATGATAATTAAATGTAAAGAAAATGCCAATTTGGGCCAAATGTAAATGTTTTCAAATATTAAGATATTTGTCCTCATAGTGGCAAATCTTACCTAGAAACCTGACTGATTGACTTTTAATTTTAACATAGGATTAAATATATGAGGCCAAAGTGACTAATATATGGTAAATTTCATTTATTCACATTTATTTGGCTATGAATAGATCTTATATTTTATAATTTTCAGTTCCATAAAAAACACGACATACATTTGCAGATTATTGTTATTTATGTTCCTTTTTGGCATTGTTGGTTTTGGTATTTGATACCCATTATTAAACAAGATCTTAGATTTTTTAAAACATTAAAATAGCTCTGATTTAATATTAGCATATTAAATTAGAAAGAATGTATAGGGAACTTGGGTAGTGCGATGAATCAGGTTTAAAATTATAAGCTGTTGAAATGCATTCAGTTGGGTATTGTGTGAGGAGCTATAAATACTTACCGACGACTGTGGGAAACATGTTAACCACAACAAGGCCAGTGAATTCTGAACCACATCCGCGTCGTTCTCGGTCAGCGTGGCTTGCATCGTGGCCGGTTAGCATGCCTCCAGCACTGACATGCAATTCACCACCAGCAGGAATCTGAACACCTGCCTAGGGTGTGAAAAAGAATTGCCACTGGAAGAAAATGTGATTCCCTTAAAAACAACATCTTTACATTTTGTTTGATATAGTTTTATTTGTTCAGTGAATATCTACTGAGAGCATACTATGTGTCAAGCGCAAGATGAGACAGTATACAAATCTAATGGAGAGGAAGAAAGAGAGAGAGAGGTTTCCAGGAAGTGGGGTTTATTCAATCGTGTAATTATTTAATATGATGATTATTTTAAAATCATCATTCCAAAGCATGAATATGTACAGTTTATTCATATCCTGTTTATTTCTAAAAGAATTCTGATGACAATATAAATAAAATTTGAAAAGGAGAAAAATACTTACAAATCTACCACCTAAAAACATCAAACTAATTTCATATTTCTGACTTCCCCATCTATTTCTTCTTCATAGATACTCAGAAATTTTGTATAGCTGAAAAGTGTTTACATCTGTGTTTCTCAATTAAAATTATAACTTAAGAAGATTAAAATAACTACACTGTCTATGAAATATTGTTAACATGCATTCATTATAATTAATATGAATGTATATACTTTTCATTATTTTGTTATTAATTTAAAAAGCAAAAGAAATAGGCTTTATGAGATTGCAATTGGAGTGGAATAAGGGTGAAGATGGTCTCATCTTGCCCCTCTCCAAAAGACTTACAGGAAACCGAGGATGGGAGATACTATTTCAAAAAAGCTTTTGGAGAGGAATGGGGAAAACCGGATGAAAGAAGGTGATGGGATTAGCCAAAGAACATATGAACATCACCCACAGACAACAGCGTGGTTATGGCCAGAGGGAAGGAGGGCGAGATCGGGGGGAGGTGAACGAAGTGTGTGTGCAGGGGTATGGGGACATCTGTAATAATGTTAACAATAAAAATAAAGAAAAAAAGAAAAAGAAAACCTTTTATTCCAGTGATGGCCAATAGGCCAGAATGTAACCATAGAGGTGTAGAGAGAAAAAAAAAGTGTTTCGTAGGTATTCAGATCTCACAGCTGTCTTTGGCCAGGCTAAGAAGCAAGTCAAAGGTAATAGGTAGCTAGCTGGTAACTCAGGTCAGGGAATGAAAAAAGGTGTCAGGGACCTACCAGACTGAAGGGCATACTGAAAGGGATCAGATGCTACATAGAAGGGGTGTGAGGCAACCTTGTGCTTTCCTGATCTTTCATGCCACTTTCCTTAGATGGACCATGGCTGCATCTTCCTTTCAAAGTTGCTACCCTTGCCTCTCTTGTCCTTACTTACTGCTAGAACTCTCAAGTTAAATATACAGTTCTACAGTTTTTGTTTAAAATCTCTGAGCTAGCAAATAGCTTTTCAATAAACTCCTTATCTGCTTATTTCAGGTAGTTTCTTTCCTCCAGAAGAAACATCCTAGCTCAAATCCTTTCAAACTTGTCACTTAAAGCAGATTTTTATAAAGATTAAATGTAGTAATGTATGTAAAATGTTTGGCATATAGCCATTCTTCAATCAATTTGTGATTAGAAGCTACCTTTTAGAAATTAGACTCTGAGATATTTTGCTGATATATCTCAGGATTAGGCAAAAGGAAGTTTACAGTTGTTTGTATGGAAAATAATACAATAATTAACAAATGATAATATAAGAATATTCTGTTTTATGTACTCACAACTGTAAACCTACTTTTGCCCCATCCTATATAATAAAACAGTTAGTACAATGTATAGTAAGGTTCTAGATATGGACCAAAATGTATATTTTTCATATATTTTAATTTTACTGTAAAAATATTTGAATTATATAATAGTAAATTTAAAAGAAATCAAAATAATTATTTAAACTATTTGAGAGAACATGGTCCTAAAGTTGTAAATTTGTGACAATTAAACTTACTCTTTATCGAGAACAGCATCTGATCCTTAGCTACAGCAAAAAACAAGTGAGCCACCAAAGTTATAGAACATTGTTACTATAATGTAAAAACAAAATAAGCCAAGTGGTTTTGAAAAACAACTTTCAAAAATTTTATATTTTGTTAAATTTTACCATAAAAAATGCCATTCAGGTGTACGTAGTTTTATTTATTTGTAAGACTACTGGAATCTGAAATCTATTATTTTATCTTCATGAAAAACTTAAAATTGGAGAAGCAATTATGTTGAATAAATATGGCTCAAGGAACCAAAGGAAGTGAGATATATAAATAAAGGCTTAATATTTACACTCACTTAAGTTTTGATTTACAGAATTACTTTTTCCATGTCACTTTGTTTTAGTACCAAGCTTTCATTCCTTTCTTGTATCAGCTAATGACCTACTTTTAATACACTCTGAGTTATTAATTCAAAATTGTTTCTTGCTAGCTGCTAAAACTCTTAATTTATATGTGACAACAGCAATTTTTCCTTAGAGGATTTTAGTTATGCTTGTGAAGCTATTATTACCAAGTAAATGAAAAAGGATAAACTTTATCAAAGCCCTCAGTGAAAATCAGATATAGTCACTTTAAAAAAAAAAAAAGAAGCAGGAAACAAACCTATTTCAGTGTAAAAAGTGCTAGTTGTTAGCAAAAATCTCAGCAGCAATAAATCAATATGAGAATCATTACCTCTGTTTCAGTGGGTCAATACATCTGTCAGTGTTTTTAATATTACTGTACTTTTAGCTGAGATCTTACCTTATTCCAAGCAATTATGGGCTGTAGTTCTCCTTGAACATGACATGAAATGTTTATATTCTTTCCAACCTCTATGCTTGTAACCTGAGGTAGTTGAGTAAACACTGGGAGAACTGTGGAAACAAAATAATGTCACGTCAATATCATTTTTGTCAATATATGCCAGCCATGTCAAACTTTATAAATCTAGATACCATATTGGTTAGCAACACTAGTCTTTTAAAAATCAGTTACTTGTACATCTGAGAAAATGATAAACATCACACCCAGTGTAGTGGTAATTACGGTACAGGTGAGAGCAGTAGAAAAGGAAGACGAATAAACACAGTCTTACCATATTTATAATACTTATTTCTTCATCTAAGTGGTGGTTTTAAGAATTTTCATTATTCTTTCTCAGTATCTTTTTGTAAGTCTGAAATAAAAATATATGGTAAAATAAAAAATGTAATGCTGGCTAAGATAAAAAGAGTTAATCTTAATTTATTTTCTAAAAAAACACAAACTACATGACTCACCAAATATGAAATAGGTAACTGGAATAGCCCAATTATTAAGGAAATCAAATTCATAATTGTCTAAACACCCCAAAAATAAATCTCCAAGAAATAATTTAAAATATTAGTGAATAAATTAATACCAATTCTATACAATTTCATCTAAAACATAAGAGCGCATGTTTCTTGACTCTTTTGCGGAGACTTACTCTAACATCAGAATCAGAGAGAGTCCCCAAAAGAAAACTACGGACCAGTACCTCTTATACACATAGACAAAAAATCATTAACAAAGTATTAGAAAGTGAAATTCATCAATGTAAAAAGGCTTATAAGTCCATGACCATGTAGAGTTTATACAGATGCAAGACTGGTTCAATATTTGAAAATCAGTTAATGGACTCTACCATACTAACATCTAAAGGAGAAAAGTCACTGGATAATATCAATTAATGTAAAAGTACTTGACTAAACTCAACACTCATTTATAATTAAATAAAAACTATCAGCAAAAATAGAAGGCAATTTACACATTTGAAAATAAACAAAAAATACATAAAACTTTCTACTTAATGGTGGAAGAATAAATGCTTTTTCTCTCAGACAGCAAACAAGGCAAGGATGTCTGCACTCTCATTCAACATATTGCTGGAATTTCTAGCCAGTGTAATATGGTAGGAAAGGGCATAGAGGGCATATTAATCGGGAAAAAAAAGAAACAAAACTCCCTATTTGCAGATTATATTGTTTTCTATGTAGAAAATTCTAAAAAATTTACCAAAATACTTCAAAGTGAGCTCAGCAGGAGTGAAAGATATGATAAATATTTTAAAAATTACATTTGTATATTCAAGTGATGAACATATGGACACAGAAATTTTAAAAACAATTTATAAGTGTTCAAAAACATTAAAATACTTAGGTATAATTTAACAAAATGTATACAGCACCTGTGTGCTGAAATCTACAAAATGCTGATGTGAGAAATAAAAAAAAATGTGAATAAATGAAGAGACATTAGCAGATCGAAAATCTCAAGAGAGCAAAGATGACATTTCTTCAAAAATTTGATATTTATATCACAATTCCAGGAAAATTAGTTCTTTGGAGATATAGACAAGATTATTCTAAAGTTTATATGGAAATGCAAATGAATTGAAATGGCTAAACAATTTTGACAAAGAAGAATAAATTGAGAGGAGTCAACCTACAAGTGACTGAATACATAGTTGCAGCAGTAAAGACTGTGTGTTATTGACAAATGGTGAACGCAGACACATATAAATGGCACAGAGTAAACAACTCAGTAAAAGAAACCACGCAAATACCCCAATTGATTTTGACAAAGATGCAAAACAATTACATGGAGGCTTTTTAAACAAACGGTGCTGGAGCAATCGGGTACTCACAGACAAACATACAAACAAAAGATGACCTTTAACCTAAGTCTCAACCCTTATACAAAAAAAAATTAACTCAAAGAGAACAACACACTTAAACATAAAATGTAAAACTATCAAAATTTTAGAAAAAAATATAAGAGATAATCTTTAGAATCTAGGGCCAGGAAAAACGTTCTTAGACTTTGCATCAAAAGCACAATCCATCAAAGAAAAAAATGATAAACTGGACTTCATAAAAATTAAAGCTATTGTGTTATGTTCAGAAAATAAAAAGACAAGTTACAGACCAAGAAATAGTTGCAAATCACATACACAACAAAGGGTTACTGATTCCTCTGATGTAACAAAGTGATCTTTAACATGTCAATACACAACATCTAGATGAATCTCTAGATAATTATGCTGAATTAAAAAACCAACCCCCAAAGCTACATACTGTATAAATCTATTCATATAACATTCTTGAAGTGAAAATTTATAGAAATAGAGAAAAAGTAGTAGTTACCAAGTTTTTAGTGAGTGGTGAATCTGGAGGGGGTGAGAATGGGAGGCAAGCAAGCAACATGAGGATCCCTGTATTAATGACAATTTTCTTTATCTTTACATGTCAATATTCTCATTGTGATATTGTATTATAATTTTGAAATATGTTACCACTGGAGAAAATTGTATAAACAGTACACCAGATCTCTCTGGGTTGTTTCTAACAACCAAATGTGAATCAACAATTATCTCAAAATAAAAAGTTTCATTAAACTAAGTCAACTACGTGAATATGCAAGGGAATCATAAGCATCAAACTCAGCTTAGTGACGAGTAGGCTGGACTTGTGGACTGGTAGAAAAGAAGACGAATGAACACCCTCTAAGCATATTTGCAATGTTTATTTCTTTATCTGAGTGCTGGGTATAAGCACTTTCATCACATCTTTCCTGATATCTTTTTTGCACCACTGAAATAGCAATATATGCTAACATCAAAAATGCATTACTAAGATAAACAAATTCTGTTCTTAAATTGATGATCTTACTTTGTTTTATTAAAATATTTGTTATGTGCTAAGTTAAATATGACTTTGGGTTTGCTGACTCATAGCTTATAGATTCCTGACAATCATAGGGGGCACCTCATGAAGCCCAGTGAATCTATCAGGAAATGATTCTTCTGATTAAACCAAGTGATTTTTAACATCTAATATTTCACATCATGACCTTGATTACCTGATTTCCTGTTTCTCCAACCACTTTCTTCTCTTGTCACAACAACTACTCATTAGCATAGGTTGTGCCATTACTTATAATTTTTTAGAAATGTCTCATACCAAACTCCAAAGCAAAACCTCCTCTCTCTATTGCTCTCTCATTTTCTCATGTTGACTTCAACTATACTCCTGGGAGCCTGTCTCTTCCTCCCTACTGATTAACATCCTTCTAGTTTCATTCTCTTCCCTTTATGGCCAAGATCCCAAATTTCATGACCTCTACCACTTTCTTTCCAGAATTCTCAGCTTCTTTACACCATTGTTCTTCTGTTCAACATAATTGCACTGTTTTCTTCTCACCTCTCCCCCCAAAATATCTGGAGTGGTCATGTCTTGATTTATTGGGGACAAATTGCCCTTGTCACTTCAGATCCCACTGAGCAATAACAGAAAAGATAAACAAACAAACAAAAAACCCTCTGAGCAGTTACTACTCTTTTCAAGTCACTTACTTCATTTCTCAGCATACCCTCCTCCTACAAAATTATGCATCTTCTACTCTACAGAGAAAATACAAGTTGCCAAGACTAGAAATTCCTCAAATTCCTATCATAGAGGTATCTCTCTATATCCATTCTCAGCTCACCACCTCTCCTCATGTAAACTAAAGACATATTGCTTCTCTTACTTTAAAGGCAAATTGCTTCACTGCATTTGCAAATCCCATTCACACTTGTCACCTGAAAGAGATTGAACCATTCATTACTTTCTATTTCATCTTTCTGACTTCTTTCCTTCAGAAAAGCAGGCAGTTCACCACATTCTTCTGTGTATCTGATCCATCTTCACTGCCACCTTTTACTCTTTCCCTTCATGAAACAAAACAAAACAAAACAAAACAAAACCCTGAATAAAAGTAGTCACTGCTCTTATGTCCTTCATTCCTTAAAAAAAAATTAGTTACTAATCAAAG
This sequence comes from Desmodus rotundus, assembly GCF_022682495.2. Classification (NCBI taxonomy): domain Eukaryota; kingdom Metazoa; phylum Chordata; class Mammalia; order Chiroptera; family Phyllostomidae; genus Desmodus; species Desmodus rotundus. The sequence continues at coordinate 49,942,693 of NC_071394.1, read as the reverse complement.
GGTAAAAATTTAAGTTCGGCAAGATGAATAAGCTCTAGACATCTGCTGCACAAGATTGTACTTGTACTCCACAATACTGTATTGTTAAATTTATTTTTAACTAACTTATACTTCCTTGCTATTTTAAGAAGTATCATTTTTAGGACTTCCAGCCAAGATGGAGGTGTAGGTCGATACACTTTGCCTCCTTGTACAACCAAAAGAAGGACAACAACAAATTTAAAAATAAAAAATAACCAGAACTGCCAGAAAATCGAACTGTATAGAAGTCTGACAACCAAGGAGTTAAAGAAGAAACATTCATCCAGACTAGTAGGAGGGGAGGAGACAGGCAGTAGGGCTGGCAGGACTCATGGCAAGGTGGAGGCTGGAGGACCAGGGTGGGCCAGGAGGTGGCAGGCAGGCTGAGCAGTCCCACATTTGAGTGCTGATAAACCATAAGGAACAACTGGGGAGCAAGAGAGGCCATACAATGAAGGGTTCCAGCATGAGGAAATAAAGTCTCAAGACCTCTGACTGGAAAACTTGTGGGGATTGAGGTATCAGGAGAAAATCCCAGGCTCACAGGAGAGTTTCATGGAGAGACCCACAGGGTCCTAGAACTTATACAAAACCACCCACCTGGGAAACAGCATCAGAAGGGCCCAATTTGCCTGCGAGTAGTGGAGGAAATGACTGGAAGTTGTCAGAGAGGTGACCAAGGGGCATTGTTCTCTCTCAGACTCCTGCCCCACATACAGTGTCACAACGTAGCCATGTGGGTTGCCCCACCCTGGTGAATACCTAAGGCTCCCCCCCTTACCAAGTAACAGGCACACTGAGACAAAGAAGTCTGGTCCAAATGAAAGAACAGATCAAAACTTCAGGAAAAATACAACTAAGTGATGAAGAGATAGCTCACCTATCAGATACAGAGTTCAAAACACTGGTTATCAGGATGCTCACAGAAATGGTTGAGGATGGCTGCAAAGTAGAGAAAAAAGTGAAAACTATGGAAAATGAAATAAAGGAAAATGTACAGGAAACCAACAGTGAAGGGAAGGAAACCAGGACTCAAATCAAAAGTTTGGACCAGAAGGAAGAAAAAAACATTCAATCAGAACACAATGATGAAGCAAGAATTCAGAAAAAAGAGAGGCTTAGGAACCAATGGGACAACTTTAAACATTCCAAGATCTGAATCATAGGGGTTCCAGAAAGAGAAGACCAAGAGATAGAAATTGAAAACTTATTTGGAAACATAATGATGGAGAACTTCCCTACTCAAGCAAATAAAATAGACTTCCAGGACTTCCAGGAAGCTCAGAGAGACCAAAAAATGTTGGACTCAAGGAAGGACACACCAAGGCACATCATAATTACATTACCCAAGATTAAAGATAAGGAGAGAATCTTAAAAGCAGCAAAAGAAAAGGAGACAGGTACCTACAAAGGAGTTCCCATAAGACAGTTGATTGCTCAAAAGAAACCTTGCAGTCATGAAAGGGCTGGAAAGAAGTATTCCAAGTCATGAAAGGCAAGGACCTACACCCCAGATTATTTTATCCAGCAAAGCTATCATTTGGAATGGAAGGGAAGATAATGTACTTCCCAGATAAGGTCAAGTAAAAGTAGTTCATCATCACCAAGCCTTTATGATATGAAATGTTAAAGGGACTTATCTAAGAAAAAGAAGATAAAAATATAAACAGTAAAATGACAATTAACTCATAACTATCAACAACTGAACCTAAAAAAACAAAAACAAAAGCGTAATAAGCAAACAACTAGAACAGGAACAGAATCACAGAAATGGAGATCACATGGAGGTTTGTCAGCAGGGAGAGACAGCGGGGAGAATGGTGGAAAAGTACAGAGAATAATAAGCATAAATGGCAGGTACAAAATAGACAGGGAAGGTTAAGAACTATATGGGAAATGTAGAAGCCAAAGAACTTATATGTATGACCCATGCACATGAACTAAGTTGGGGGAATGCTGGTGGGAGGAGAGGGTACAAGGTGGAGAGGAATAAAGTGTAGAAAAAAATGAGACAACTTTAATAGCATAATCAGTAAAACATATTTAAAAATAAAATAAAATAGTTTAAATAAAAAAGAAGTATCATTATTAAAATAAAATTAATTATTCTGTTGATGGAGTACAGAAAAGAAAATGTTTTTTATTTGTCAATATCATATGCAATGATCTCGCTAAACTCATAATTTCTGATAGTATATTTGTAGATGATTTTGTATTATGTGTGAAGGAAATCCTGTTATATAATAATCCAATTGTACATATTTCATCTAAATTCATAACTTTTTTTGTCCTTTTTGTACCAGCTAGGACCTTCTAATATAGTATTTAGTAAATACAGTCTTCTTTCTAATTTCAAAAGCAATATTTCTAACATTTTATCTTGAAAATATTATTTCCTGTACATTTTTTCTATACAAAAAACATTTTTATAGAAACATTTTAGTGGCTTATTTTTATATTGTTAAGATCTTCAGATTTTTAAAAAAAATTTTTAATCCTCGCTGGAGGACATTTTTTTTTTCTTTGTTTTTAGAGAGAGGAAGGGAGAGAAGGAAACACCATGTGAGAGAGAAGCATGGATTGATTGCCTCCTGTATGCGTCTGACAGGGAATGGCTCCCGATCAGCGATCCTACATGTCTGGACCTGGGGTTGCACATGCCTGTGCCACACTGGAGATCAAACCACAATCTAGGTGTGTGCCCTGACCAGGAATTGAACCTGCAACCTTTTGGCTACAGGATGATGCTCCAAACAACTGTTTCACCAGCCAGGACAAAATGTTTTCTTAATAATGCAGAGATGATAAATTAAATCAAATATATTTTACTACATCTATTGAAATCATGATTTTCCTCCAGTAATCTCAATGTCTATGGTTAGAGTTGGACAGTATTTTATAGAAGTTATCCTTAATATTTTTCTTATAATATCCTTTATTAAAGTTGGAAAAAATTTCCTTCCATACTCTGGAGAATCATATCAGAATGAATTGATTTTTGGATGGTTACAAATAGAATATATAATCTCAAACTCCTGTAAGCTTTAATACAATTCATTTTCAATATCTTAATATTTTTCCCCTTTTTTTATTGTTGTGCAATTACAGTTGTCCCCATTTACCCCCGTTACTGTTCCCGGCCTGACCCACCCCCACCTCCCACATTCAATCAATATTTTTTTTAACCACTTTAATGTTCTAAGGGGAAAGTTAACCATTAAAAAATGACATAAAAGCATGTATAAGTGGGGCATGTGTCACTTTATCTTGGTCTCCAAAATGGCTTGACACAGCACTGTTAATTCAACACTGCATTTACATAAAATTTTGACATTTCGTTGCACTGCACGGTACATCATTCAGCACTTTATTCCTGCTGAATGTTCAAAGGACAGTGCGATAAATTTAACATCTGGCACCGTTGGTTTTCTTGGCTTTGTGCATGTTAAACCTGGTATTTTTGATACAGCATAAAAATTTTCACATTTTGTTCACAATGAGTTTTATGCATTCATTTTGAATTGTTGAAATATTGCTTTAATACCATTCCTTTTAATTACCAAGGTATATGGTGGCCTGCTAAATAAGGGTCCCAGGAGAGTGCCTCCCCAGCCTCACATGAGCTTGCAAGGACCTTGGCAGTGTTGCGGACATCTGTGGTTGCCACGACTAGGGAGCGGGTGCTCCTGGCATGGAGTAGGTGGGGGTAAGGAGTGTTGCACAATGCCCCATGGTGCCCAAGATGCCCCCTCCACCCCTCATGGAGAAAGACTGGACCACAGTGTAAGCAATGCCAAGGGGGAGACTCTGCAATAGAAAGTCTTTTAAAAGTTCCTTGTATGGCACCTTCCAGTTTAATTTTTATTTTTTTTCCTTTTTTGGAGATGAGCAGGAAAGTGTGTCTACTTGGAAACTAAGCCAGCCAGCCTGGAAAAGGAGGCTTATTTCAAAGGAGCAAAGGGAGACTTAGCAAAGGGAAGAGAAGTGGGCAACCCCACCCCTCCTTCCTGGGGTCATGTCCACCCTCCCAGTCAGGCCACCATGTCAGCACATGGCCTCTGGACCAGCTGCTAGCGGTACAATCCCAGGAGCCCAGCTTGGGCCAGATTCCTTGAGAAGCAAATGAGAAGCAAGTGGGGACACATGTGGTGTATATTTGATAGTGGTTCTTCAGGTCAAAATCCTGTGACCTAACACCACGTATTCATCAGGATGGTTACTATCAAAAACAAAACAAAACCCAGAAAACAAGTGCTAGCAAGAATGTGGATAAATCAGAACCCTTGTGCATTGGTGCACTGTTGGTGGGAAGATGAAATGGGGCAGCCACTGTGGAAAGCAGGATGGTGGTTCCTCAAAGAATTAAACATAGACTTATTGTCTGACTCAGCAATTTCATTTCTGGAATTTCATTTCTGTGTATACCCCAAAAACTGAAAGCAGGGTGGGGTGAGGGGGCGGTAGTTCTGGGTACCCTTGACACAAGGTGGGCGTAGTTAATACTTTTTCCTTTAAACATGTTCATATGGCTTCACTGATTATAAGTAATTTGTTTGTCTCTGTATTACATTTCTTCAATTAAGAAATGAAGTCATGCCCTGGCTCGTGTGGCTCAGTTGGTTGGAGTGTCATCCCATAACCAAAAGGTCATCAGTTCAACTCCTGATCAGCACATGCCTAGGCCGTGGGTTCCATCCTCACTCAGAGTGGGAAGGGCGACCAATGATGTTTCTGTCTCTCTATCTCCCTTCCCCTCTCTTGATGAATTGATTTTTATCTTAGAATATTTACAGAATTTTTCTGCAAATTAACTGCTAATTTTTTACTTCTTTCTTATGTTTTACTTAAATAATTATTTGTTGGTTTTGTGATATCCATCTTTTTCATCTTTCTGATTTGAAATTTATAACTATATTTTAATTTTTTTCTAATTACTCTTGATATTCCTGCATTGATTGTTTTAAAAACCTGAGATTAACAGATTAGCCAACCCCTCCACTCAGGTATATACAAATTTATAACACTTTCAAAAACCATTTTCCCAAATGATATTCCACTATTAGGTAATATTTAATTATGTAATTTTTATTCAATGCCACATCTAAACATTAGTATTTAATACAGAATATATTTTAATATTACCTACATATTCAACAGGTTTTTAAAATTCTATTTCATATTCTTTTTTGGATCTCAGCCATTCTTTGGAGATCTTTTCCTTTTTTAAGAAGTATAAACTTTAGAAATTTCTTTAAAGTAATGTTATAGTTCACAAGCACTCTCAGTTTACCTAAAATGTCTTTATTTAGCTTTCATCCTTGAAAATTTTATGATTATATAATACTAGATGTACAGCTATATTTCTTAAAACACTGAAGGCTTTGATTCCAACATCTTGTGACTTAAGCGTTTACTTATAGATGAATGGGTGAAGAGGTTGTGGTATACATACAATGGGGTATCATTCAACCATTAAAAAAGGAAATCCTACCATTTGCAATAACAGAGATAAAACTTGAAGACATTACGCTAAGTGAAGTAAGTCATACAGAGAAAGACAAATACTATGTAATCTCACTTATATATGCAGTCTTTTAAAAAGCCAACAAATTTCTAGAAAAGGGGATCAGATTTGTGGTTACCAGAAGCAGGGTTGGAGGGGGAGATAGGAAGTAGGTGGTCACGGGGTAAGAACTTCCAGTGGTAAAATAAATACTCGGATGTTAGTTAGGACAGGAGTCTCAAGTCTGGGAAGTTCTTTCTAAATGCTCTTCTTGCTAAATGCTAAAGTGGAGCACAGTATTTCTTTAGATGCAGCTACAGCCAGATGAACTTGTTTGTAGCCAACTGCAAAGAAGAAATACAAACAGAAGAACTAAGAAGCTGAGTCTGTGCAGTATAGTCTTTCCAGTGCCCTCAGCATGATCTACCCTAATTATAATAGTAACATTCCCACCCAGAGAAAGAAGTCTCTGCTATTTTCTGAACATGTGACATATGTAATAGCATGCATTGTAAATATGCAAACTCTGAAGCAACACATAATTACATAACCAAATGTTGTATATAAGCAATGGCTAAGCCTCCCTACAAGAGACAGAGCTTTGGATGTCAATCCATCTCCTTTACTTGTTGCAAGAAAATAAAACTACTTAATGACAACTACATGTTGTTCTTGAATAGAACACTCAAGCAGTGAGCACCATGAGAGACTGGTTGCAGGGATTTGATGCACGACATGATGACTATAGTTGGCACTGTTGTAATATATAAAGGAAAGTTGTAAAGAGTGGAGATCCTAAGAGTTCTCATCACAAGGAGAATTTTCGTTTGCTTCTTTTTATTGTATCTATGCGAGATAATGGATGTTAACTAAGTGTATTTTGGTAATCATTTCACCATATATAAGTAAATCAAACCATCATGCTGTACATCTTATATTTATATGTTAATGTATTTTAATTTATTTTGCAATAATATTCAAAACAAAAGAGGCCTTCCCTTCAGGATATGTAAACGAAATCGCAACATGATTTATCTTTGGGTTTTACAGTCAGCAGGACACTTTTTTTTACTTGCAATGGACTGACTACTTGACATTCATATTGGCCTTGATGATGATGTATGCATGGTCAATTCTCAAAGTGCCAGAGGAGAGCACTGTCTACTGACCAACCTGAAGGAGCTGCCCTCCTAAAAAGGGGATTGGGGGTACTTTGTATTGCATTTGTACAGCTCAAAGAGCTGAAAGCTATTCCCACAATACACAATTGTCCTGGGTAAAGGTTGGAATCTGTCTTTTGGGAAATCCTTGGTGTCATGGAATAGTGTGATGACCCACTCCCTACTACTGTATTTAGAAAACATGGCAGCACTCTTGGTTGCCGTCCAACCCCACCAAAGAACAGCTCAGCAACCTAAGGAATTCCCCCAACTTCTTATTTGCCCCTTCAGTTTTATTATCACAATTAGAGTGCAAATTTCATAACCAATCTCATCACAACATCGCTCTTGTTTTCCGTGGTTCCTATTACTCTTAGAATAAGAACTGACAGTCTTAACAGGGTGTGTGAGGTTTTGCACAGGCTTGCACATCTCTTCTTCTGCAGCTTTATCTCCTTACCCCTTACTTAATGAAATACAAAAAAAGGCAATATTTGGCTAGGAGAGAAGCTGGTTTTGGATTTGTTTATATTAATAGCAGTTTTTATTCTTAGATTATGCACAGAATGATTACTAAATACAACATTCACCTTCATGATATTTGTTTATTACATATATGCAATATTTGGAATATAAAAACATTATTGAATTATAACATTTAAGGTGCTGAGGTAGTGCCTTAAGAATGGTGATTTTTGTGACATCTATGCCGATAATCCCAACAGCCATGCCCCAAGCCATAACTGTACAAATTACCTTCGAGCTTACACTGACCTTACTAACAAGTAAATGTGTTGTCATTCTCAACTATTTCAGTGAATATTTGTCTTATTAAGTGTCTAATTCATGTATGAAAGGAAAAAATAATAGCTAAACTTTACTGAATTTGTACATAGATGTGCTAGTTACTGTTCTACATGTTTAAAAATGTAAATAATTGAAATTAGTCCCTACAGCCACCCTAGTTGTAAGAAATATAATTATCCCCAATATACAGATGCAGGGACTCTGTTAACAGCAGTTAACTTACTTGTCCAAGTTCATACTACTAGTAAATGAAGTGCAGGTGTGCATCTCAGCTTTCTGGCTCCAATGTCCATCTCCTATTCACTCTAATAAAGACTAGAGCAAAAACTTCACTCAAAAGGAATTCACACATGTTGACATATTTATAATTTAATCTAGTACCTGAACTATTGTGGAAGGTAGGAATTCCAAGCCCAGAGAAATCATGGGCAAGATCTCATCTCACAGATTGTCAGCTTCATTCTGTAGTGTTCCCAGGGCTCCCGGGAAGTGCCAGACCCCTTCTGTGGGAAAGGCAGCCCCTGTCTCCCTGGCTTTAAACTCTACCAGTGACAGCAGCTCTCTTTTATCCATTTAATACATTAGCTTCACTTATGATTTCATTTTATTTACAGTTTCACTTTAGACTGTAAAAGGATCCTGCTACTTAAAAAATAAATCATTTAAAACTGCTGAACTTTCCAGTAAATTAATTTTACAAATTAGGAAACTGAGTCCCAGAAAAAAAGATCTAAGGAAGGCCACATATCCAAATGCTGAAACATAAACCTTACCGGAAATTCTAATGGCCTGTTTATATCAAAAATTACTTTCATTGAGCCATGGCTGGTGTGACTCAGTTGGGGGGAGCATTGTCTTGTAAAACCAAAAAGACGTGTGTTTGATTCTTGGTCAGGGCACATGCCTCGGTGCACGTTTGGTCCCTGGTTGAGGCATGTGCAAGAGGCAAACAATTGATGTTTCTCTCTCACATCAATGTTTCTCTCCTTCTCTCTCTCCCTCTCTTAACCTCTCTCGAAAATCATAAGCATGTCCTTAGGTGAGGATAAAAAATTACTTTCATTGAGTCCTGGCCAGGTGGCTCAGTTGGTTGGAGTGTTGTCCCGTGAGCCAAGAAGGTTTCAGGTTCGATCCCTGATAAGGGCACATACCTAAATTGCGAGTTTGATCCCCAGGCTTGTGTGGGAGGCAAGGGATTGATGTTTCTCTATTTTTCTGTCCCTCTCCCATCCTCTCTCTAAAATTAGTAAAAGTATCCTCAGGTGAGGATTAAAAAATAACTTTCATTGTAATATTTTCATGCCCATGATATACTTATGATAATTAGTTTAAACTATTTGTGTACTCCTCTGGAAATAAGATGTGTTTCTTCAAACAATCTCTTGTAAATACAGTAATATCTCTTTTTTTCCAGGCAATTACTGGACGTATGTGTCCTTCAGCTTCACAAAGGAATTCTATAGCAGATCCTTTTAGCATTCTTGTGTCTTATAAATTGTGGAGAAGCAAAAGAGAATGAAAAGTCACAACAGAATTGAAAATTATTTTATAAAATTTTAATAACAGGGCAAATATGTTCAACTAGGTCACATAATTAGAATTTGTTTCCAATTATTTTTATGAAGGAGGATATCAAGAGTGCGTAGGTATTTGCATATGTTTGTGCCTAACTACAAAGAAACAAGAAATATACAAATCTGGTTTGCAAAGCAAAGATGCAGTGGACAATAAGAAGTTATTTCTAAATCTTATGGGATCTGTTTCATATGATTAAATCCTTATAGTTGTTATTTATTAGCAATGATAGAGATATTTAAAATAAGTCATATTTTATTAACAAAATCATTTTCTCTATACTTTCACACACAGAGTACAATTTTAAACAATTTTCTCTATAAATTTCAGAAAGAAACAATGTTTCCCCCACACATGAAATGACACCTTTGAAAAGTCACATGTAAGTCAAAATCCTAAGATTTCCAAATATTCACATCTTTTACAGTTGATTTGGTTTCATAATGAATACACAGTTATAGAATCTATTGATGATTCTTTTATTAATATGAAAAATAAATCAATGTGACCATTGAAAAAAAGGCATAATGATCTCCAGTAATACCATATTCAAAACAATTTTCTGAAATGACCTGACAAATTACTTCTTTGTCCTTAAATCTTTCTGTAATTTCTGCTGTTTTTTTTAATTCCACCCACCCTCTGGAAGTATAAGTAACATGATAAATAATATTTGGAAAAGTGTATTTGTTTCAAGTTTTGTACTACTGAGTGCCACTAATAAAGATTTTAAAAAGTTTTCAGTTCTAAGTAAGGTGCTAGGTTATGTAACTATAGTAGAAGGTAAATTAAAAGGTCACTTAAATTCATGAAAGCCCTCAGGAATGCCTGCAAGATATTTGTTATAGAGTCCTATAGGACACTCGACTTGGAAAACAACCTACCATCCTAGGCTACATGTTCCACAAATGAAGAAATTCAGGCTGGGGGAGGCTGGAGTGCATCACTGTCTGTCACAGGAAATACGTGGCAGTGGCAGTTTGAAAACCTAGGTCACCCAACCTCTGCTTTTCAGAACATTACAATAATTCTTAATATTACTGAGAAGTACTTGAAATTAACAAAAATATTTCCACATTAAAAAATGGATTCATGACACAGGAAAAGGGCTATGTAACAAAAATAGGTCATAGTTAAGACAAATCACTCAGTCAAGATACCAATGTTGACCAATGTTGGCAAATTTGATTTCAACTACTCAATTAAACTAAAACTCATAATTAGCCAAGTCTGGGTGAAAAGCACTAATTTATTTAATGTGTCCTCATAATTAAAAAAGCAATTCTCTAAGAGTCCACCTTCTACCAAAAATATTTTAAAAACTAAGTAAATGATCATTTTACATTCACTTCTAACACTAAAATGACTGACTTGCTAGATCAATGAAGAAATTTTGACCCAGAGGTAAGAAAACCCAAAGACCAGAACATCACAAAGGCAGGAAGTGGAAGCTGGAGAAAACAGGCCTGAATGATGATATGTTTCTGGGTCTTCCTCTTACAATGGTGGCCCTCAGAGTCCCGTGTCCAGTGCTGAAACAGCTTGTGCTCAGGCAAAGCACTTTGCATTTTATTAAACCTTACCCTCATAGTGGGCTTTATAAAGTTTATGACCATAACTCCTCATACAACAAAAGTATTTTTATTTACAGTGTTGATGACTACACAGCTTTTCATCTAGGTGTCCCACACTGTGATTCACACCTTTAAATTGAAGGGTTGTTTTTTTTTGGTTTTTTGTTTTCATCTTACTTATCATTTGTTCAGCTAGTATAGGGAAGGAAATTATCTATGGTTAATTGTGATCTAGGATGAAATGGATATTGAAACAACTAAAAAGAACTAAAAGAAAATATGTTAAATAAAACAAAAAGGGTAAATCTTAAATTTATTTACTCTATGCAAAGTCAAATAAAATAAGCCTCTTTTTAGATGTATTGATTAATGAACCAAGGGTTTGATCTCCAAAATATAAAGAACTCAATGACTCCACTCCAGGAAAACAAATCATACAATTAAAAGATGGGCAAAGACCTGAACAGACAATTCTCCAAGGAAGACATACAAAGGGCCCAGAGACATATGAAAGGATGCTCAGCATCACTAGCCATCATAGAGATGCAAATTAAAACCACAATGAGGTACCATCTTACACCAGTCAGAATGGCTATCATAAACAAATCAACAAACAAGAACTGGTGAGGCTGTGGAGGAAAGGGAACCCTAGTACACTGTTGATGGGAATGTAGACTAGTACAGCCACTGTGGAAAACAGTGTATATTTTCCTCAGAAAACTAAAAATGGAAATGTCATTTGACCTGGTAATTCCATTGCTGGGACTATACCCTAAGAATTCTGAAACACTAATTCAAAAGAACCCATGCATGCCAATGTTCATAGCAGCACAATTTACAATAGCCAAGTGCTGGAAGCAATCTAAGTGCCCATCAGTAAATGAATGGATCAAAAACTATGGTACATTTACACAAATGAATCCTATGCAGAAAGAAAGAAGGAGCTCCTTCCCTTTGTAACAGCAGGGATGGAACTGGAGAGCATCATGCTAAGTGAAATAAACCAGGCAGTGAAAGACAAATACCATACGATCTCACCTATAAGTGGAACCTAATCAACAAAACAAACAAATAAGCCAAATATAATCAGAGATATTCAAATTAAGAGCAAACTGACAGTAACCAGAGGGGAGGTGGGAGGGGATAATGGGGGGAAAAGGGAAAGGGTTGTCAGGAACATGTATAAAGGACACATGGACAAAGCCATAGTGGGGTACGATCAAAGGTGGGAAGTGGGGATGGCTGGGGTGGGGAGGTGTGGTGGGGAAAAATGGAGACAACTGTACTTTTACAATAAAAAGACTGTGAAAAAAAGACCAATTAAAAATCTTGACACAGATATACAAGTAACACAAGTACACACTTTCAAGGAACAAAGGATAAACACATTGTGATTTCAGTGCAAAATGACAGGCAAAAAGAGATCATTAGACTATTGTAGTTTGAGAAATAAATAAGATTATAAATGTTATTAGAGTTTAGTTAAACATCAACTTGTGGAGATGAATAAATAGAACAAATAGAACCTAAATGCAAGAAGCTGAAAAACAAGATTAGCATGATATAAAATTAAACAAAAATTATTAGAGGGCAATTGTTTAATTAGGCATTAGGCTCCAAAAAAAAGAAAAAAGACATTGAATACAAAATAACACAAGCAAACAAAAACCAAACATTATTCTTTTGACAGTATTTTTTAATCCCAACACATTAAAAATATAAAAAATAATGTTTGGGTCTTTCAAAAGTAATGTCCTGCAGGAACTACCAAAGACTTCAAAAAAAGAATTCATTTTATACCTTCTTTTGAGAGCACAGAAAATGTTTTTCATCGTATTAACATTCCTAGAGAAGAACAATTTTTCCTCAGATATATCAATATAAACAGGAAATTAATAATCTGTTGCTATTTAAGGAGTTGATGCTAAACAATTCAATTCAGAAACATTTACTGAATGGGGGAAACCTAGGATGGGTGAAGTACTGTGCCTTTCGGTGAGTCAGGCACACTGCTTGCAGCCTCCAGCTCTCACCGTCTTAAATTTGCCCCAACTCTGGTATTGAACTATGCTGGTCAGTTTCAGATTTCTAAGCTATTTTTTTGTGTGTTTATCAGGGTCTGATTTTTTGAAAGATAAGATATTGTGCAAATATCTTAAATAAGATAGTAAAGTTTTTTAACTAAATGATAATGTCTTTGACTCCAGGAAGCTCTTAAAATGAATGATTGTAAATCATTGTACCCTTTGTCAGCTGATGAAAAACTTTTGCCGTCGCTCCAACAACACATGTTCTGCAGTTTACTCAACCTCTAAGTTCACAAGGAGTGTTGCGCACTTGCGTGCTTACACAGACACACACACAATGCTATACCCCCATACACAACAACCACAACAGAAACAGAGGGGCAGCCTGGGTTAAGAACAAAAAATAGCAGAAAAATACAAGTATATAAATTATTTATTGTGTTTAGAATACTTTTATCATTGTTTTTGTTACACAGTCCAGGATACTTGGAAGCGCCATCAGCATATTTTTAAGCTATGTTAAGTAGACAGCTCAATAAATGACTGTGAATGTAGGGCCCAGCCTTTCCGCTTTCCTATCTGGAGTGTCTTTCCTGTGTCTGTAAAGCATCCTGAAGGAAAAATACCTTTTGACAATTTGCTGCCACATTAATGACTTCATCTCTTTTATTGCTAGTGGTTGATGATGGCATTTCGATGAAGACTGAAGTGAAAAAATATCAACTTTTAACATGAAACAGATTAGTTTTGAAAATTCTATTTTTTTAAAAATAAACAACAAGTAAAAATACCTCTCCACTGATTTATATGACATTATTTCTTAAGTTGAAAAACAATTTTCTGAGTGTGGCACCAAGTGCATTTCAATCATGGCCTTCTGCTCTATACCTTGTACAATTACGTTTGCTGCAGCTTCAACAGAGCCATGATTATTTTGGGCATGACAAGTAAATGGGCCGTGATCCAGCAGTGTGATGTTCTGCAAGGACATGCCTCCAGAAGTAGCCAGGTGCCTGGTTTACCGAAAGCCTCTCTACTGCCCCAGGTCCAAGTAACATGGGTGTGTGGGTAGCTGGTGGCCATACATTTTAAAGTTGTGCTTGTGCCAATTAAAACCCCCGTGTCCTGGGGCTAGGTTACAAAACTAGGCTTGGCTAAGGGAAAGAGGAACAAAAAAATGCAGCAGTTAAGTACCAGAAGCAATTAAGAAGGTTTATTAATTCTACACTGTGGTTTTAATATTATTGTCATTTTCAAAATGCCTTTATACTAAAATGTTATATACACACATTAAGTTCTCAAGTAATTAAATCCAAAATAAATTAAATCTGGATTTGATATAAATACATAGTTAAAAAAAAAACAGCACTGCTGGTCTTGATACCATGATGTAGCATATATACTGTTAACACCTATCTATCTTTTACTTTATAGTACAAATGTTCAAATGTTCCCACTGAAAAATTTTCCCTTTCAGAGTCCCTTGCAGTTAAAGGTATCTGTGTCACACAGACCTGCTATGAGATGTAGGCACATGTCACTGTGATGAGTGTACTTCCCAAATAAAAGGGCAGAGTGCAACCAATCAGTGCTCTTACTCCTGTTTGCTATCTGGAATTCAGACAGGAGTTTGGGCCACAGGAGCCACCTTATGACTAAGCAGTGACAATTATGAGAAGAAAAAAGAGGCCTATATGCAAAGGATTGAACAGAAAGGAAGATACCATTGCAAAGTGCTCATGAAGCAGCTCTGTACAGCTGCCCCTGAGCTATACTGTACCCGTGACATTGGATCAAACCAAATAAGCATACGCTATGTGTTCAAGCTGTGTCAAATGCTCAGTTACCTTCAGACAAACATGCTACACACTAATTCATCAATTATCTTTCAAATACAAAATTTAGACTTTCATATAGGGTATTCCACTCCTATTGATTTATAAGAGTTTGATCTTTTCTGCGAATCTCAAGCAGAAATTAAAGATTCATTAGGATGTTTAAAATGCCTAATTATTGTGTCTTAAGTTTTGGGGTCTTCTCAATTGCTAAGACAAATACACCTTGAAAAGCAGAGATAAATTGATTTAAACTAATTCAACAATCAATATTTAATTCATTTTTATCAATGTTGAATATCTGACACCAAGCCATTATTATATGAAGTGTTAAAGGGACTTATTAAGAAAAGGAAGATACAAAATATGAACAGTAAAATGACAACAAACTCTCAACTATCAACAAATGAACCTAAAAAAAAAGAAAAACAACAAAAACTAAAACTAAGCAAACAACTAGAAGAGGAATAGAATCAGAGAAATGGACATCACATGGAGAGATTTCAGTGGGGAGGGGGAAGGAGGAATAGTGGGGAAAAGGCACAGGGAAGAAGAAGCACAATTGGTAGGCATGAAATAGATGGGGAGAGGTCAAAAATAGTATAAGAAACAGAACTCAAAGAACTTATATGTACAACCATGGACATGAACTAAGGAGAGGATGCTGGAGATTTGGGGGTGCAGGGCAGAGGGGGGATAAAGGGGGAAAATTGTGAAAACTATAATAGCATAATCAAGAAAATATACTTAAAAAGAATATTAATAAAATATTAGATATTGGAAAGATAAAGATGCATATGACACATTGCTCTTCTATATTTCATGCATTAGCTATAAGAATAGAGGAGAAGAGGCATGCTCTGTAAAACTACAGCATACCTTGGAAATCATTATATTAGAATTTGGTGTTAACTGCTATGGACAAAATGTATGAGCAGAAGGGAAGGAATCATATAGGGAAAGGTATAATAATTGAAGTAAGAAAGGTTTTAAAAGTGAGTCAGTGGCAATGAAAATGGAAGGGAAGATAATAAGGTGCATCTAGGAACTAAATTTTTAGAGACTGCAAAAAAGAGGTAGCCACAGAGGCTGAACCTGAAGATTTTGGAAGATATTAATAGTATAAAAGGGATGACGAACACAAGATGAAGTGCTAGCAAATAGGTTTTCGGAAAGTGAAAAATTTACCTGTAAAAATGAGCAAGAAAGCAGTGGCAATATCAGTTCAAGTATCAGGAAAGATATCAGCAACAAAAGCTATGAATTGTACATTACTTATTCAAGTTAAATAATAGGGAATTACTTTAAAATTCAAGGAGAGCTGAAAGGGATGTAATTTGGGCAGACTGAAAGAAGAGAGGGGAGGCTGGAGGGATTAAGAAAGAAGAGTGAGGATTTTGGAAGGGATCAAGAAGATGTGGTGTCTCAGAAGTAGTAGAAATACTTCCATGTGCTGTGTCAGGCTTGACACAGAGGTGAAAGAGAATGAGGAGCTAGTGGGTTTGTCAGAAATTATTTGGGAGCTGTGAAAGGGATCCAACATTAAATCTCTAACTCAAATGCATCTTTATCCTGGAATAACCTTGATTCAGTTCTCTATTCCCCTGTCACTACCCCATCCATGCAAGTACTTCATTCTACATCATTGCAATAGCCTGCTAACTCCCTCATCTTACCTTGTCTTTCTGCCTGTTTCCAAACTATGACCAGACAGATCTTTGTAAAAGAAAAATCTAATTGTGATACTCCTAGTGTATAGTCATGAATAGCCTGAATCATCTGACCCTGCCTTGTGTTTCTCTAAATCTCATATAATTCCCAGCCTTTATCTGTATCCTCCCAGCATGCAGAACTGTCTCGTCCTGAATGTGCTTTACTCTGTTTTCTGTCACTGCCCTTTACACTAAAATAGTGTGTCAACTAGACTTATTGTGGCTTTCCCCTGCTTGTCCTTGCTTTCAGCTTAGATGTCACTGCTTCTGGAAAAACTTTTCTTAAGTGAGTACAGCTTTCCAAGTCTGCTCCAAAGGCTCCTGCTCTGGAAGGGATGTGCTGGACCTGTCTCTGTACAGCTAGTTGTCAATTTTTCATAATTTTGTAAGCTGATAATTATGCAGAGCCATTATTAAAAATTAAATTACATACTCTTACAACTAGATAAATCTCATTAGTATCAAAGATGAATTCTGAAAATCACTACTTCTAATTATTTTACATTTTATTATTATCCAGAATTTGAAATTATCTGCATCCATTGCATCTGCATGATGGAAATACTACTGTATGATGGTATGTCACTCTGCATTCAATGGGATCATGTCAGTAACTTGAAATTGGCCATGGTGGGATTATTTATATCACAGAAATTGGCAAATGCTGTTAATCAGACCTTCCCCCTCATGCCCCAGAGCCAGTTGTTGAACATTTACAAGCACACAACTGTGCTTTAGGCTCTATCCCCTCTCCTTACCTGTTATAAAACTTACCATTTTATTGAATCATAGCTATGATTTAAAAGATTACAGGTAAGGTAAGAGATAGTGTCTCACAATTTCTATCATCTCAAAATGATATAAATAAATGTTTGTCACACTTATTGTGTCTGGTTTATGTAGAGCATTGAAATACAGCTCCTGGAAGGTTAACGGGGCATGGTTGTTAAATTTGCAATTTTCAACAGCCAGTTCAGTGGGCATTCAATAAATATTTATTGAATAAACTGTTAAAAGGAATGAAATTCCTGCCTAGATACCTCTGGCTTAGGATACTGAGTCATCTTCTGAATAAGTAGGATGGGTAATCAAAAGGAGAATAATAAAGTCTTAGAAGAGCATCCAAGGTGACTGAGAAAAAAATAGAACTAAGGCAGAAATCAAAATAAACCTCAAGAGAAAAAGATTCAAGTTTGTCTTGAAGAAGATTAGAAAGTGATATCCAATGATAATGATTTCACTTTTAAGCATTACATAATTTAAAGAAGCAATATAACATCACTTTCTGGTGCAAAAAAACTGATGGAAAACTGATACATTTACATTAAGTTCAGTCAAGAAAAACAAAAGTCTTACCTGGAAGACTGGAATGACTGACTATGGTAATCTGTGTCTTGACTTCCTTAGCTGAGATCCTGGCCACACTGACACCCACCTTGGTCTGACTCACAAATGTTTCGTGTCACGGCTGTCACATCATCAAACAAATTAAGTCAAGTATCATCTTCCAAATCCAATGAGTGTCTGGAAATATATGTTTTACATATGTATTATTTAATCCCAATCATTCAAAACTCTTAAAGATTGAGAATATAGGACTTTCTAACTATATTTCATGTATGTCAACTTAATTTTTATCTTAATAATACAAATCATTTAAATTTAAATCCTAGTTGTTCCATCTGATTCTTAAGATTGTACCGATTCTTAAGTGCAGACATTATAGAAGGAGAGGAGGACTAGCTGTCCTGTCCTCAAGGGCAGTGTGAATTTAGACACTGAAGCAGGGTCTCCTATATGAAGGATGTTTTAGCATATTTTTATGCCTCTGAATTCCCACTAAAATATAAAAGGAATCATCAGATATGTTGGCTTTTCACCTCTTTTCTTTGAGTTGTTCAGTATACTTTCATACTTTGTTAAAGTATTAAAGAAATAATCATATCAAGTCAGCACAGCTCAAAGACAGGTATAATTATATGACTTAGCATTAAATAATTACATACCACTAACCCAATTGTTGGATGTTAGCCCCCTAATTGATCTGGACCATTTTGGAGATACCAGGAAAATTTGTCAATTTAAAAGGAAAATCCTTTGAGTTCAAGTAGTAAAGGTTATCACCCAGAAGTTTCAGACATATGACATCATATTACATCAATAATCACAAGAAATAGAGTGCTTGTATGGATTATTTTCAGCAATAAATGCAAAACTACTGAAACGTAGGGAATATAGTCAATAACGCTGTAGTAATTATGTATGGTAGCAGATGGGTACTAGACTTTTCAGGGGACTACTTCATAAGTTTTATAAATATCTAACTACTATGTTGTACACCTAAAACTTTTGTATGTAAAATATTGTATGTCAACTGTGATTGAAAAACAAAAAAGACATCAGCAGAACTATAAAACAATGCTGTATTATCACTAAATTTTGTTTTGAAAATTTTAGTTATCATAAAATGTGTGATGTATGTTAACATGTAATGAGGTTGTCATATTTAATGATCTAATTAATTTGTTTTATATTTCTTAAAAGACTGAGTTTAAATGGAAAAATAATAAACTGCAGATATTTAAACTATATATTGATCAGTTCTTAAATGTTTTTAATTATAGTTGATATTAAATATTTTATGTTACTTTTTGGAGTTTTATGATTTTGAGACTTATACTTAAATCCTTCATCTATTTTGAGTTTAATTTTGTATATGATGTAAGAAGTTAGTTTAGTTTCATTTTTTAATATGTCTGTGTAATTTTCTTAAGATCATTTATTGAATAGACTGTCTTTACACCATCGTATGCTCATGCTGAGGGTGTCAAGAGAGGCATAGGAACCAGGATCTTCATACTGAAGACATATAATTTGTGGGGAAGGGTGAGCACTACTATGACATTAGAGAATGGAAGTTACATATTTATTGGTGGATAACAGTGGTGCTGACCACAGATATTTTTCCTGTGGAGGACATGACCACCTAAACATAGGCACATGTAGAAGTCAGTTCCCAGGGTTCTTATCTTCTACATCAGACATCTGGTCATCTGTTGTGAAAAAGTATGTTACCAGAGGCAGTTAGTCCATTTGGGGGGCTACTTTGGTGTTAAGAACAATGGGCCCCCCTCCCATGCTTCCTCCTCTTTCCATATTTTCTAACTCTACCTAACAGCTTACACTACTCTCCACAGTGTTTGCACAAATTTGCATTCCCACCATAGGACACAAGGGTTCCCTTTTCTCCATATCTTTGCCAACACCTGTTGTTTGTTGATTTACTGATGAAAGTCATTCTGACAGGTGTGAGGTGATATCTCACTGTAGTTTTAATTTGCATTTCGATGATGATTAGTGACATTGAACATCTGTTCATATGTCTATTAGCCATCTGATGTTCTCTTTGGAGAAGTGTCTATTCAGATCCTTTGCCAATTTTTAATTAGATTATTGTTTTGCTGTTGACTTGTATAAATTCTTTATGAATTTTGGATATTAACTTATTATCAGATATATCATTGGCAAATATGTTCTCCCATTCAGTGGGTTTTGATAATTTTGATAATGGTTTCATTTGCTGTGCAAAAGCTTTTTAGTTTGATTCAGTCACACTTGTTTATTTTTATGTTTTTTTCCCCTTGCCCAAGGAGATATATAAGTAAAATATTTTTTTATATATGAGAAATGTTTAAAATTGTATTGCCTTTATTTTTTCCTTGTATTTTTATGGTTTTGTGCCTGACATTTAAGTGCATTATGAGTTTATTCTTGTGCATGGTGTAAGAAGGTAATCTAGTTTTATTTTTTCCACATATTTGTTTAATTTTCCCAACACCATTTGTTGACTAGACTACCTTTACCCCATTGTATATTCTTGCCATTTTTGTCAAAATTTAATTGACCATAAGGGCATGGGTTTATTTCAAGGTTCTCTAGTCTCTTACATTGATCTATATGTTTGTTTTTATGGCAGTACCATGCTATTTTGATTATTATTAGTTTCTAGTATATAGTTTGATGTCAGTTAGTGTAATTTCTCCATGTTCTTCTTTCTCAACATTTCTGTGGTTCTTCAGAATATTTTGTGGTACCATGTACATTTTTGGAGCATTTGTTTTTCTATGAATGATGTCTTTGTTATGTTAATAAGAATTGCATTGAATCTACAGATTGCTTTGGGTAGTATGGGCATTTTAATATGTTAATTTTTTCTACCCATGAACATCGTATATGCTTCCACTTATTTGTATCTTCTTAAATTTTATCTCCAGTGTCTTATAATTTTCCAAGTACCAGGTTTTCTATCCTTGTTTAAATTTATTTCTAGGTATTCTTTATTGATGCAGTTGTAAATGAGATTATTTCCTTAGTTTCCGTTTCTTATAGTTTATTATTGGTGTACAAAATTCAACATATTTCTGGATATTAATTTTATATTCTGCTACTTTATATTCTGATTCATTTACCAGTTCTTATAGTTTTATGGTGGAATAATTAGTGTTCTCTGTATAAAGTATCATATAATCTGCAAATAATCACTGTTTTACTTCTTCCTTCCCAGTTTGAATTATTTTTATTTTTGCTTTTCTGATTGCTTTATCTAAGACTTCTAGTACTATGCTGAATAGTTGAAGTCATGAAATGCATAGGCAGGCAGCTGCTTAGGCCATTTACTGCTGGGTAGAGTGATGACTCTTCTCTTGCATCAGTGGTGCTATGGTTTGCATCTTCCACCCCCCACCACCCTGCCCTAAAGTGGTGAGACTGGGCATCCTTGTCTTAAACTTGATCTTAGTGGAAATGCTTTTAGTTTTTGCCCATTGAGTTTAACAATAGATGTAGGTCTCTCGTATATGGCCTTTATTATGTTGAGGTATGATCCCTCTACTCCTACTTTGTTGAGTGTTTTTATCATAAATGCTGTACCTTACCAAAAGCTTTTCCTGCATCTATTGAAACGATCATGTAATAATTTTTGTCTTTCCTTTTGTTTATGTGACATATTACATTTGTTGATTTGAGAATATTGTACCACCCTTGCATCTGTGGGATGAATCCCACTTGATCATGGTATATGATCTTTTTAATGTATTGCTGGATGTGGTTTGCTGATACTTTGTTGAGGATTTTAGCATTTATGTTTATCAGTGATATTGGCCTGTAGTTGTCTTTCTTTGTTGTGTCTTTATCTGGTTTGGGGATTAGGATGATGCTGGCTTCATAAAAAGAGTTTGTGAGTCTTTCTTCTTCTTGGATTTCTTGGAATAGTCTGAGAATGATAGGGGTTAGTTCTTCCTTAAATGTTTTGTAAAATTCTCCTGTGAAACCATCTGGTCCAGGGCTTTTGTAGGCCAGGAGTTTTTTGATTACTGCTTTGATTTCACCAGCTGTTATCTGTCTCTTCAGGCTTTTTGCTTCTTATTCAATTGTAGGAGATATTTCTCTAGAAATTTGTCCATTTCACCCAGGTTTTCAAATTCCTTTGCATATAGTTCTTCCTAGTAATTTCTTACGATCTCTGCATTTCTGTGGTATCAGTTGTAATCTCTCCTCTTTTATTTCTGATAGTGTTTATTTTGGTCTTCTCTCCTTTTGTCTTCATGAGTCTTCTTAAAGGCTTGTTGATTTTGTTTGTCTTTTCAAAGAAGAAAC
This sequence comes from Desmodus rotundus, assembly GCF_022682495.2. NCBI lineage: Eukaryota > Metazoa > Chordata > Mammalia > Chiroptera > Phyllostomidae > Desmodus > Desmodus rotundus. The sequence continues at coordinate 49,920,824 of NC_071394.1, read as the reverse complement.
TTCTGGATTTATTGATACTTTAGATTGTTTTTTTAGTCTTTATGTCATTTAATTCTGATCTGATCTTGTTTTTTTCCTTCCTTCTACTTACTCTGGCCTTTGTTTGTTGTTGTTCAGTTCTTGTAGGTGTAGGGTTAGGCTGTTTGTTTGAATTCTTTCTATCTTTTTTGGGTAGTCCTGTATTGCTATGAACTTCTCTCTCAGGACTACCTTTGCTGTGACCCATAAATTTTGGACTGTTGTGTGTTCATTTTAATTTGTTTCCAGAGACTTTTTGATTTATTCCTTGATCTCATTATTTACCTATTCAATGTTTAATAGCATGCTATTTAATCTCCATGAATTTGAGTGTTTTGAGTTTTTTCCTTGAGATTGGTTTCTAGTTTCAAGCCCTTGTGGTCCAAGAAATTCTTGATGTGATTTCATTTTTCTTGAATTTGTTAAGGCTTGTTTTGTGTCCTATCATGTGGTCTGTCTTTGAAAATGTTCCATATGCATTTGAAAAGAATGTGTATTTTGCTTCTTTGGGATGAAAAGCTATATATATATATATCAATTAAGTCCATTTGATCTAGAGTATTGTTGAATGGCATATTATCCTTGTTGATATATTTTTTTGAAGACCTATACATTTTTTTCAGTGGGGTGTTAAAATCCCCTAGAGTAAGTGTGTTACTGCTCTCTATATCTTTCTTGAAGTCTTCCAAGATTTTCTTCATATATTTTGGTGCTCCTATGTTGAATGCATATATTTTTTACAATGTTTATGTCTTCCTGATGGATTCTTCCCTTGAGTATTATGAAGTATCCTTCAGTGTCTCCTTTTATGGCTTTTGTTTGAAGTCTATTTTGTCTAAGTATTGCTACCCTAGCTTTTATTTTCCTGTTCATTTACTTAGAATATTTTTTCCAACCCTTCACTTTTAGTCTGTGTAGGTCTTTTGTTCTGAGGTGGGTCTCTTAGAGACAGTATATATGCAGGTCATGTTTTATCCATTCAGTTACCCTATATCTTTTGATTGGAGCATTTCCTCCATTAATATTTAAAGTTATTACTGATAGGTACTTATTCATTTTACCCATTTTGCACCTGTGTTCCTCTCTCTCTCGGTCTTTATATTCCTCTTCTTATAGCAGTCCCTTTAGCATATCTTAAGTTGCTGGCTTGGTGCAGGTATATTCTTTCACCCTTCATTTGTCGGAGAATCTCCTTATTTGTCTTCCATTTTAATTGAGAGCCTATCTGGGTAGAGTAGTCTTGGTTGCAGGCTTTTGCTTTTCATTACTTGTAATATTTCTCGCAATTCTCTTCTGGTTTGTAGTGTTTCTGTTGAGAAATCTGTGGATAGCCTTATCGGAGCTCCCTTGTATGCTTTTTCTTGCTCCCCCCTTGCTGCTTTTAAGATTCTCTCTTTGTCATTAAAATTTGGCATTTTAATTCTATGTGTCTTGAAGTAGGCATCTTTGGGTTCATCTTGATTGAGACCCTCTGTGCCTCCTGAACTTGTGTGGTTTATCCCTTGTCCAGGTTCAGAAAGTTTTCTGTCATTATTTTTTCAAACAGGATTTCCGTCCCTAGCTCCTTTTCTTTACCTTCTGGTATCACTTTGATTTGAATATTGTTGTGTTTCATTTTTGTCTTGTAGTTCCCTTAAGCTATCTTGATATTTTTTGTCTTCTTTCATGCAACTGCTTTACCTGGGTATTTCTACTTTGTGTTCTATCTCACTAATGTGGTCGTTTGCTTCATCTAGCCTGCTTGTAAGTCCTTCTAGTGTGTTTTTTTATTTCAGAAATTGTATTCTTTATTTCTTTTGTGCTCTTATTTATAGTTTCCATTTCCTTTTTCATACTATTGTAGTTCTCACTCAGTTCCTTGTAGTTGTTTGTGAGTTCCTTGAGCACCCTTATAACCATTCTTCTGAATTCTATATCTGATAGTTTGCTTACCTCCATTTCATTTAGCTGTTTAAGTGGGGAGTCTTTCATTCTTTTTGATTGCAGGTTCTTTCTTTGTCTTCCCATTTTAGGTGACTCTACTTGTTTGTTTCTGCAATTCCCAGTACTATGCTTTGCTAGATTTCTTCATAGGGTGAACTTCTATGGTAGGAGTTCTGTGGGACTCAGTGTTGTGGTATCTTTGATCTCCTTGTCTGGGTGCTCTAGGGTTACCATTTCTTCTCTTTGTGTGGGCTCTCTTGTTATACTTGGATTTTACCTATTGTTGGCTCCTTTGATGATTGGTTCTTTCCTCCAGTGGGTTTATGGGTATTCACATCTCCCAACGTCGTATCTTGTATGTGATCAGGGGAAGGGCAAAGGTGGAATGGATTTTGACAGCAGGAGAGTATTCTATGGGACTTAAAGTATAAATGAATACAGAACAGATAGGAGATCCTTTGGAGAAATACAACAATAACTGTGATATTTCACCCAACTAGCCACTTTTTATAAAAGGTAAAAAAGAGATAAGATTCTTATTACAGGGGAAAAAGAATATGAGCTGACTCCAGAAAAAAGAACGCTTAAGCAAGGTTAGATGGTGAGGAATAGTGAGAGTAAGTGATAGAAACTTGGCGTAATGTGTGAGAGAATGACATTAACCACGACAGTAATAAAGCTCAGAATGTTAGTGAAATGGACCAAGATCAGAGGTGGGTGCTGTGTGGGATTTGGAACTATAATATCACAAGAAATATATGATTTGAATAAAAAGAATAAAAATTAAAAGACCAAGAGTGGTGTATTATTAGAATATGAGTGAAGTGAAAGAAGAAAGATTAAAATGCAATATTTAAGGGAGAACAAAAAAACTAGTCAAACAACAAAATAAACCCAACAAATAAAACAAAAAAAAGACTAAACAGAAAAAAGAGAAATAAATAAAAAATTAAAAAACTAAAAATAGCAGAAACAGATAATAAAAATAAAAAATAAAATGCAAGTTCTACAGGATAGCAAAGATAAATTTGTCTCAGTTGCTGGTGTTAGCCTTCTGATCTCTCTCTAAATCTGTCTTTGGTCCTTTTGATACAGGTTGCAGCCAGGGGGCCCCCAAATAAGGATCTGTAATGGTGTCCAGAACTCAGGGTGTCCAGGAAATATTAAAGTCTAGGATGTCCTCACCCCCACAAGTCTGAACTGGGGGACGGGACACATAGAGAAAGGCCATTGAGAGTTGTTTTGCACAGCAACAGTGTTGCAGATAACTTCTGGCATGGTCATTTAACATATCTATAACCTTTAACTGGTTTCATGGATATGTTAAATAGCTGTGGCCATGCTTTGAGCTAGGGAGATGGGAATGTCTTCAACCCAGGATGTAACTGGGAGGCAACTCCCTCTGGTTACAGCACCTGCATGAGAGAGAAAAGAAGGAAGGTTGAGGCTCACAGGACTTTGGAGTAGTTGGGGACCACACAGCTTTGGCAAGAGTCAGCTTTGGGGTGCTCCCTTTTGCCACATGTCTTAGGAAGCAGGAGAGACCTTGCTGGGAAGAAAAGGGGTTAAAGGATTCTTGGTGGTGGCAATGAGAAGGTGCCACATGGTTTTGGAATGACAGGAGATCATGGTGGCAACACAGCTGGTGGTGCCAGGAACCGAGGGGCTGCCTGAGCCATGGACTTCTACTTCTTTTCCTGGGATACAGTACCCCAGACTGGGCAGAGGGAGAAGGAAGGACTGTGTGTGTTGGTGGGTATTCTAAAGGACTTTAGTATTTTAATGAAGACATTAAGTCATTATTTTAAGTCAATATAACTTTTTGAATAAATAATTCCTTTCCTTTCCAGCAATCTCCAGCATTGAGAGATGTCTTTCCCTAGAGGTGAGCAAGGCAAACCAAGTACAGGGATGGGACCCCCGGAGCAGAAGGGGGGTCCATTTGGTAATAGTATATTGTTCACCCTCCCCCAGGTCTGTTCTGTAACAATATGAAGGACTAATATTAATTTTTCACTAAAAATTTGGTAGAATTCATCAATGGAACCATCTGTTCCTAGGTTTTTCTTGGTGTCTAGTAACAATATCAGCCAAATGTTATTTTTTTACTCTCTGTAGTGGAAGTGGCCCCTGAAAAGAGAGTTTACAATATGTTTGTTTTACCAAGAAATAGTGTATAAAACAACAACTTAGAAATATTAGGAATTGTCAGTTCCATTTTTAGTTTTCTGAGGAAATTCCACACTGTTTTCCACAGTGGCTGCACCAGTCTACATTCCCACCAACAGTGCACTAGGGTTCCCTCTTCTCCGCATCCTCTCCAACACTTGTTTGTTGATTTGATTATGTTGGCCATTCTGATTGGTATGAGGTGGTATCTCATTGTGGTTTTCATTTGCATCTCTCTGATGGCTAGTGACATTGAGCATCTTTTCATATGTCTCTGGTCCCTCTGTGTGTCCACCTTGGAGAAGTGCCTGTTCAAGTCTTTTGCCCACTTTTTAATTGGGTTTTTTGTCTTCCTGGAGTGGAGTCGTGTGAGTTCTTTATATATTTTGGAGATCAAACTGTTGTCTGAGGTATCATTGGAAAATATGTTTTCTATATGGTTGGTTCTCTTTTCATTTTAATGCTGTTTTCTTTAGCCATGCAGGAGCTTTTTAATTTGATGAGGTCCTATTTGTTTATTCTTTCTTTTATGTCCCTTGCTTTAGGGACATATCCATGACCCAGCAATTCTACTGCTGGGATTATACCCTAGAGTGCTGAAACACCAATCCAAAAGAAGTTATGCACCCCAATGTTCATAGCCACACAATTTACAATAGCCAAGTGCTGGAAGCAACTTAAGTGCCCATCAGTAAATGAGTGGATAAAAAAACTATGGTACATTCACACAATGGAATTCTACACAGCAGAAAGAAAGAAGGAGCTCCTACCCTTTGAGACAACATGGATGGAACTGGAGAACATTATGCTAAATGAAATAAGCCAGACAGTGAGGGACAAATACCATTATGATCTCACCTTTAACTGGAACATAACCAAGAAAAGAAAAAAAAGAAACAAAATATAACCAGAGACATTGAAATTAAGAACAATCTAACAATAGCCAGAGGGGAGGGGGGAGGGGACAGTGGGGAGAAGGGTTTTCAGGAACTACTATAAAGGACACATGGACAAAACCAAGTGGGAGGGTGGAAGCAAGGGAGGGAGGTAGGTTTGGATGGGGTGGGGAGGGGGGTGGGGAGAAAATGCAGACAACTATAACTGAACAACAATAAATTAAAAAAAGAAATACTAGGAATTACTTTTATATCTGTAATCACAACTTCGACATAAGTGGTACTCCAAATGAAACTAGAAATGTTCATTGCCTCAGAGTAAAATAATTGTTGCATGAAAATCTAGATTGTATAATAATTGAGGTGAGTAGGATTGCTTTGGTTTTGAAATGAGTCAAACTCTTTGAATTATATTGCTAATTCAGCAACAGTCATAAACTTACTAAATATTAATATGAAAGGGTTGATGCAATTGCAGAAAAAACTAAAACTTTTGGAAATAATTATAAGAAAATTAGGTTCCTAGTCCTTGGTACATAACATTTGCTCTTCTATCTACACCCCTGTAGGAAGCAACATCTCAGGAAAGGCCTGACATTTCACTCAGATGTTAAGAATGAGTATATAACACAGCTTGTCTCCACCAGGTTGCAGGCCTTACTCATGCTCTGGGATTGCTGCCCCTTACTGGCTCTAGACCCCATCACAACATCCTTGTGTGCCCAGGCCTCATCATCCTTCTGACAGACAGCTAGGATCACTTGGCTCTGAAGGAAATCCTCTTCCCTCTTCAGCAGGAATTAGCTGCAGAAGAGATCCTACACCCCTTTCCGTTAGAGAATTCAAAGCCAAGAATCCTTGAGGAGAGAATGATATAGTAGACAGTTAGACATGAACACAGTAGGAACAATAGGCCAAGTACAGAAAGTCCCCAGGGTGGAAAGCCCCAGGTGCCTAGCAACGGCAAAACTGTGCTTGGACCTTGCTCCTCGGGTGACCTTTCCTACCCTAGTATATCACTGGTCATGTGGTTTAGAACCCTATGACCTTTCATATAGCTAGTCATGGGGCTTGGGCTATCCCCAGAACCTTTCCTTATCTGGCAGGTCCCTAATCATGTGGTTGATCCCCTTAGAGAAGGACCAAGAGGGCTGGAGAATAGCCTCATACAACTCCTATATGCGTCCTTGTGTGACTACTCATTTATGCATTAAGCCCGAGAGATAACATCTAGGCCTCAGTTGTGTTTCAGCTCTAGGTCCAGAGAAGTGGAAAGGCCAGGCAGGGAGATACTATGGCTGACATCAGGACCAGCTGTGATGACTAATGACCCTCTTCTCTGGTGCAAACCAACCTGTAGAGACCAGGATGCTAAAAAGGCACACCTGGAAAGCTGATGAGTATTCTATTGAGCGTCTCCCCTGAGAGCTCTCCCTAAAATCTCCATCTTTAAAACTCTTAAGAGGATGGACACAGCTCACTCTCTCCCTCGTTCTCTCCCTCGTTCTCTCTCTCTCTCTCTCTCTCTCTCTCTCTCTCTCTCTCTCTCTCGCATGCCCACTCCTTTCCCCACCACCTTCTTTCCTTAGGCACACTCTCTCTGGAGCGCACTGGAGCCTTTTTTCCTCTTTCTCCTGGGTGTGTTTCCTTTGCCTTTCTTTCTCCTAAGCTGCAAGGGCTCTTTTGTCTCTGTAACTTATTTCCTGAGTCCACAGAGGCCAGCTGGTTCACTTGTTCCTCAGCTCACTTCTGTGACTTTCTAAATAAATGTTCACTTGCATTTGAGTCTTGGCTCTGAATGTTTTCTTAGCTGAACCTCAAGGAATAATCTGGTGCTGTTCACTGTTAACACTTGCACACTTATTCCTCAGGTGTGTCTCTCCTAGCAGGCTGACCAGCTTTCCCACAGGGCTCCTGGACATCTACTCCATGAAAATATCTCCATCTCACCACAGTATCCCTCTCACCATCTTTTGAAAGGGAAGCAGAATGTCCTGGCTGAGAATTAAAGTTTGGCTATTTGTTGAGCTTCTTAAAAGGGTGTTTAAATCTGCAAAACTTTGATTTTGGAGGTTAGAAGGGGGTGTGTCACTCATCACTTGTCACAATAATGCTATATATTAAACAGAAAACCCAGTGGCTTCAAATAGACTATATTTAATAGACTGTATTTAATTCACAAGTCTGTGGTTTAGCTGGTTGGTTCTTTTGGTCTTCTCAATCTCACTCCTCTGAAAAAGCAGGTCATCTGCACAGCACTGCTGAAAAAAAGTAATTAGTTTTTTTTTTTTCTGTAGCACTTTCTAAAACTTATCATTGAAGGCATTTTCCTGGCAATATGGAGTTATTTTAATAGCTGGATATTCTCTAGTGATTACTTAGCTATTTATAGTGGCTTTTGGTTCCCAAGTGGCTTTTGGGTGCTTTTCTTCACTCCTGCATATCAAGACTTTAGTAAAAGTTTTATTTGCTTTCCTTTATTTCTGCATGACATTTTATTTGGTACTATCTTAGTTAAAAATTGGTCCTTTCATAAATAACATAAATAATACCTTTGGAGTTTATATCAAAGTCAATCAAATAAAATTTTAGGCAAAATCTTCACCATCAAAAATTATGAAATTTATGTTATGTAATTGTACAGCACACATAATATCTTAGCAGTTTATTATAGTACTGAAGGAGAAGATTCTTATCTAACAAAATATAGAAAGATTACTTGGAGGTTAATAGACTGATTGAAAGTAAAGAAGGGAGATATCTAATTCTATCTATGAATGATGTGGCTCTATTCATCAACTTTTCCCTTCTATCACTGGTAAGCTACAATAAGAATCCAACATAGCTGTGCTGTAAAGATAAGGGATACTCTCAACAACTCTGGGTATCACTTATTTATGGTTTTATATCTCTATCCATGGCTGGTTCATATTTCTACACGATTTTAGCTCTTAGCTTTTTACATATAGTTGTTTGTCAATCACCTACACCAAAGCAGTAAACCAAAAATGTATCTATGTCTAGACCAAGAATCCCTGATAGTAAATCTCATAGATAGTGTTGAAGCCATAAACCATCCAAGGTGGTCAGTCATTAGTCACATGACTGAGAGAGAACCTTCTAGATAGAGTTCAGGGAAAAATTAAAAATATGTCGTAAATATTCTTAATTTCTTAGAATTAGAATTTAAAAGTTTATTAAAAACTCATAAAAGTTTATTAAACAGTATAAACTTTACCAAAATGTTGATATTTATAGAATAGTATGGGTCTTACTTGCACAAATATTTGGTTACACTTGGATATGTATGTGCACATATCCAGAAATGAATAGTTTAATTTATATTTAAAATGTAAATTTATTTGTGAATGGTGTAATAATTAGAGATGTGCAGCTAGAATACATTAACAAGTAAAACAAATCACATGAGGAATTTCATTTGTTACCAATAAATTTTAACTGTTAAAAGGTACATGAAAAATATCATTTTAAAAATTAAAAGAATAAAGATGGATTTTTCCTTCAAAAGATAATATAAATAACCATTTATTCAAACTGTTCAATGTTCTCTCATAAAAGGTTAGCAAGCTGATTAGTTGTTTCTAGAGGAAGTCATGTTAATTTTAAACATTTTACACATTTGCAGCACTTGTACTAAGAGAAATATAATCTACAATTAATTTAATCAATCACCAAATATGCTTCTGTGTACAGTTTTCTGGACACTGGGTAACATATATGTTTGATACAACATATTTTATTTATACCACGATTCTTTTACTGGAGAAATATTAATGGAATCTAAATTACTGAATAAGGACTTTGAGGTAAAATGATCATGTGAATATTTAGAATAATGTGCTTTAATTTTCTGGAAAACATTAATAAGATTGTGCTCTGGCTAAATGAGTAAATACATCCAAATTTACATGCCAGTACCATTGTTTGATTTGCAAACAATGTGTGCTCATTGCATTCAAAATAAATTATGTTGTTACATAATTAAGTCCTAAATAAAAACAAGCCTTCTATAATTACCTCATTGTACTTTCTTTTATGTATGCATGTATATTGATAATTATTAACCAACATAAAGTTTGCACTGTATGCTAAATATTTTCCAAGATGATTGATATTTGTTAACTTATTTAAATCTTACAATATCCCTGATGCAGGTCCTAATATTATACTAAATTTTACCAGTTGGAAAACTGAGGTATATATAATGAGACAATCTGAATTCAGAATACATGCTTTTGACCATTACTATCATAAATCATATTAAATTAGCACCTATAGATATTCCACTAATTATATTTTCTTTAAACATTATCTGCAATTTGAAAAATTAAAATATAATAAGTTTATACAATCTCATATAAATTAGTAGATAAAGTAGTGTGGAAATGAATCAAGAATTGAATTCCAAAATTGAGGCAATTAACCTGCTAATTAAGAAAATAAACACTGCTATTTTGTGATGAAAAGGTGATCTTAAATGGTTGCGAATATAATGGAGTATATAAAGCTAAGTCTTGATGCTACCTTTTGCCATATGCAAAAATCAATCCTAGATTAATTATATATGAATATGAAGGATGGAACAATGAAATCTTTAGACATACAGGAAAAATATTTTTATGATATTAAAGTAGGCAACAGTTCTTAAAGGAGGAACGAAAAGTACTAGTCACAAAAAAATTGCTGAATTGCCTTGATTTACAAATGGTACCTGCACATCCTCAATGGCATCATTAACTGAGTAAAAAATAGCCCACAGGGACATAGAAGATAATCATAAAATATACATGTGACAATACACTCATATCCAGAATATATAAAGAACACTAACAAATCAATAATAAAGCAAAACAATTTGACACAAAATGAGCAAAAAGTCTTGAACAGACACTTCAAATAAAAGAATGTCCAAATGTTCAATAAACACATGAAATGTTTTTTATCTTCATTTACCATCTGAAAAATGCACATTAAAACCACATTGCAAAGTCACAAAACATTTAGCATTTACAGCAATGTTAAAAGGAAGATGACAATTCAAGTGGTGTAAATGATGTGGAACAAATGAATCATTGATATATTGCTAGTGAAACTGTAAATTAATGCTACCATATCAAAAAACTGTTTGCCAGTGTCTATTATTCCCAAACACATGTATACTTTGTAGCTATACAATTCCTAAGCTAAAATAGGAACACTGGAAGCTAAAATAGAAACATGTATTCACCAAAAGACATGCCGAAGAATGTGAGAGCATAACTTTTAATAGAAGCCTCAAAATATTTTTAAAAAACCCACACATCAAGTCTTCAACAATGAAATGAATAAAGAGTAAGCTATAAATAAAAATAAAATATGGTATATCAACAAGAATGAAAAAGTACAATTACATGCAACTTCAATAAAACTCTCAACTATAATGTTGAGAAATGAAAGCCAAAAACAAAGTGTAAATTTTGTGTTAATCTATTTATACAAGGTAATCTACTTGTATAAAGCCAATACAAGGGCCTGATTAATTCCTGGCATGGAAGTCTGGATAGTGGTTGTGTTTGGTGATAACAGTGACTTGGAAGAGGCCCTTGGAGTGTTCTTTTTTTCTTTCTTTAAGTATATTTTATTGATTATGCTATTACAGTTTTCCCAATTGTTTCATCCCTTTTATCCTCCTCTGCTCTGCAACCCCCACACTCGCCAGCATTCCCCACCCCTTAGTTGATGTCCATGGGTTCTACATATGATTTCCTTGGCTTCTCCATTTCATATACTATTCTTAACCTCCACCTATTTTGTGCCTAATAATTATGATTCTTATACCTGTACCTTTCATGCGATCCCCATTTTTGTGATTCTGTTTCTGTTCTAGTTGTTTGCTTAATTTTTGTTTTTGTGTTTTAGGTTCAGTTGTTGGTAGTTGTAGGTTTGTTGTTATTTTACTGTTCACAGTTTTTTATCTTCTTTTTTTTCTAAGTCCCTTTAACATTTCATATAATAAGGGCTCGGTAATGATGAAGTCCTTTAACTTGACATTATCTGGGAAGCACTTTAACTGCCCTTCCATTCTAAATGAAAGCTTTGCTGGATAGAGTAATCTTGGATGTAGATCCTTGCCTTTCATGACTCTGAATACTTCTTTCAGCCCCTTCTATAGGATTTCTTTTGAGAAATCAGCTGATAGGCTTATGGGAACTCCTTTGTAGATAACTCTTTCATTTTCTATTGCTGCTTTTTAAAATTTATTTTTATTTTTTAGAGATTTTATTTATTTATTTTTAGAGAGAGGGGAAAGGAGGGAGAAGGAGAGGGAGAGAAACATCAATGTGTGGTTGCTTCCCACACTCCCCCTGCTGGGGACCTGGCCCATAACCCAACATAATACGTAGCATCCATATCAAATTGCTTTATAGACCAGGCAGGGTGTCCCTGGACAAAATCCAGGTGGGAGCTGACCTTGGCCTGTATGACCCAGGAAACACGAGAGTCTCAGCACTCAGCTGACTGGCCTGGGTAAATCCCTTCCATTGACTTGCCAACAGCAATCTAGGCTCAACTAAAGAGGAGACTGTACTCAGCTCACATGAAGGGTGTACCTCGATTACCCAGCTTGGGTGACAGGGGAGGCTGTGCCACTGGATTCTACAAGACACTTATCATATTGTAGTTTTAATTAGCATTTAGCAAATGGCTATTGTGGTTGAACATCATTTCATGTGCTTACCTTACATTCATATACCCTATTCAATGAAATAGTTCTTCATGTCTTTTGCCCAATTTATAACTAGATTTTTAAAAGTTGTTTAGTGTTGATAAAATTTTACATATTCTAGATTTTAGTCCTTTGTCAGAAAGGTAGTTTACAAATATTATTTTCCAGCCTGTAGTTTGGCTTTTATTCTCTTAAAAGTCTTCTACAGAAACAAATTTTTTAAGTTATTTGTTTATTTTTAGAAAGAGGGGAAGGGAGGGAGAAAGAAAGGGAGAGAAACATTGATGTAAGAGAGAAACATCAATCAGTTGCCTCTTCTATGTGCCCTGACTGACTGGGGACCAAACCTACAACACAGGCATGTGCCCCAACCCAGAAGGGAACAAGTAAACTTTTGCTTTGTGAGATGATGCCCAACCAACTGAACCACACTGAGCAGGGCAAACAAATTTTTAAAAATTGGAACAAAGTCCAATATAGCATTTGTGTGTGTGTGTGTGTGCGTGTGTTTTCTAAGAACATTGATTATCTTGTTTAGAGAACTTGCCTAGATTATTCTGTTTAGGGAATTTCCTGTAGCCATTCTTTTAGGATTTGTCTATTGGTGGCAAGTTCTATTAGTTTCGATCTTCTGAAAACCCTTGACTTCTAATTTATTACTGAAGAATATTTTCGCTGGAACCAAATTCTACATTTATAGTACATTTCTTTTCATACATGAAAAATGTTGTATTACTTCCTTCTGATTTCAGGGGCTTTTGAAGAAACATCTTGCAATTTTATTGTTTTTACTTAAAATAAGGTGTTTTTTCTATGACTGCATTCAAATTTTTTTCCTTTGTCTTTGTTTTTGGAAATTTGAATATGATATGTCTTGGTGTTTAATCTGTTAAGTGTTCACTCAGTGTCTTAGATCTGTAGGTTTATGTATCTTGGCAAATTTTTGAAGTTCTCACCCATTAATTATTTCTTCTAGTACTTCTTCAGATCTGCTCTTTTTCTCCTTTCCTTGCAATAGTCTGATATGAATGTCAGAAGCTGCATTATGATCTAATTTTTCTTTGAATTTCTATTCACTTTTTCTTCAGTCTATTTTCTCTGTTGTTTAGACTGTGTTAATTTTTATTGTTCTATCTTCCAGTTCAAGTTTTCTTATTCTTCCCCCACAATCTTGCTGCTGTATAAATATATTGAGGCTTTTACTTTAGCAATTGTGATTTTAGTTCATAAATTTGTATTTTGTTCTACTGTTTTTTTGCTGAGACTTTTCATTTGTAATTGCTCATTGAAACATTTTAATGATGGCTGCTTGAAAGTCTATGGTAATTCTAACATCTCTTTCATCTTGGTATTGGTAGTTAGATACTATCTTTTCTTATTCAAGATTAAATCCTCCTGGTTCCTGATATTGTAGCAAGGAGGAATGTGGCTGGATTTCTGGACAGAGGGGCATGGGGACCCCTGGAGCAGTGAGAGAGTCTGCAACAGCCCCCATCGATGGGGGAGGGGTTGGGAAGCACTGAGGACTGTGCATGAGTAGTTGCCTTGGCAACTGGGCAGTGTGGCATAATAGAGAGAACTACCTTTCTCCATACTTCTGCCATTTAAAGAATTTTGGGCTGGACTATATAAAACAGAGTTTAGAAATGCCATTCTTTTTGTTCTCCCCTATTTCCTGGAGGCTGGGCATTCGAGTTCCTGAGGCAGCAGGCTCTGGAGAACATGTGGTCCTGGAACACCCCCAGCACCCTACCCTGAGCACTTCATGGGCTTGCCTACCTAGGAGCACAGCAGATGCTGGGCTATTAAGGCAGAAGGGGAAGAAGCCTGGGCTGGCAGGCCCTGGAAGCCATGTTGCCAGGCAACAAGCCCTGTGTCCATCTCCCACATGGGAAGCCAAGGAGGCGCTGGAAAATGGAACTGCACTGCACAGACTTGCCCAGCCAGGCACACAGATGCACTGGAGGGAAATGGCTGGAAGAAGAGGGTAGCAGGCCATGAGCAGGACACTGGACACACAGACTCTGAAAGATACCCGAAGCCTCAGTGACTAGAAACCAGTTAAACCATCTGTTTCTTAAAGGATAGTACTTTCAGGTGGGAGAGAAGTTCCTGGTACAGGTTTGGACTGAGCAAGTGAAGGGTGGTAGGGTGATTTTATTTGGGTATTTTAGAGAAAATGGGCTTTGAGGCAGATACGTGCCATTATTTCAAACTCTATAGCCTTTGAATAAATGATTCATTTCCCTTTCCATCAAACTCTGTCTCCAGAGTTTTTGTCTGTTGGCAGTGAGTGGTAGGACCCCACTGGTTGTTTAGTTACAGTATGAGTTATTTTCCACTGAAACCTGCATATTTTTAAAAAATTATGTTTATTGACTTTAGAGAGAGGAAGGAAGAGAGAGACAGAAACGTCAATGTGAGAGAGAAACATCGATTGGTTGCCTCCCATGCATTTCTCAGCTGGGAATTGAACCCACAACCTACGTATGTGCCCTGACCAGGAATTGAACCCCCAACATTTTGTTGTATGTGATGGCACTCCAACCAACTTGGCCATGACCAGGGTGAAATCTGGAAATTTTTGGCATTGGTTTATAAGGCTCTGGAACTAAACCTTTTGTTTTAGTTGTTTACCTCTAATATTGCTCCAACAGAGAAATAGAGGTGTCCCTCATTATTGCCAGGTGAAAATAGAAGTCCAAGTTTCCACTGATTGGGGGACATTGACATGAGTGGGGGACATCCTTGCCATTGTTGGGCAAAAGTGGGAGTCCCAGCAGCTCTCCCTGATACTTCCCTGCCTGAAGGGGAATAGGAGTCCTTAATTACTGCTCCCCACATCCTGGCCTTCACTGAAACCCAAAAACAGTTGGTCTCATTACTGCTGGATAATGGCGAAAATTCTGAGGATCCTCTGATACCATCAAACACAGAAGCTAAGGGGAACTTCATTACTACTATGCAGTGGTGGAAGTCCAGTCTTCACACCCAGTCTTCAAGACATCATTGGTATGTGGGAAGGGGAAACCTCAGTAATGTCTGATTGATATCTCTGATTCTTTGTCCCATTTTTCCCCAATATCACTTTGCTATTGTTGCTATAATAAATTACCATACATTTAGTGGCTTAATCCAGCACACATTTATTTTCTTACAGTGCTGAAAGTCCGCAGTCTAAAATCAACATGTTCACAAGGCTGTGTTTCTTTTTCAGGCTTTAGAGAATTGTTTCCTTGATTTTCTCTTATTAGAGACCACCTACATTCTTTGGCTCATTGCCCTTGCCTTATATTACTCCAATCTCTTGTTTTCAGTGTCACATTTTCTACCAGTGATTCTATCCCTTGTACCTTCTTATTCTAAAGACTTTTGTGATTATATTGAGCCTACAGGGATAATATAATAACTTCCTCATTTCAAATCCTTACGTTCATCATTTCTGCAAAATTCCTTTTAACATGTAGGTAACATAATCACAGGTCGCTGTAATCGAGACATAAATATTTGGGGGGTCCATTATTCATCTTACTTCACCCTATATAAACCAAAGTCAACTCAGTTTCTATATCTAAAATATCCAGATTTTATTTTTCAATCTCTACTTTTATACCTTGATGCAGGCTTCTATTTATTATCTTGACTACCTCTATAGGCTTTATGCTGTAGCAACAACAATAAATTAGGACTTTAGAAGGCATTTTGAAAGAGATGGAAGTAGGACTAAATGTAAAAATATTAAAGTCCCTTACTGAGCATATGAGTGTGTAAAGAGCATTTCATTCAGGGTAATTTGATATAAACTGGCTCACATTAATTGAATTTCTACCATGTACAATGCCTTGGCATGAATCTTTACTTGGGTTAGTATAGAAAGAGGTGAAAAATATGAGATGCTAGATATGTTAAAATATGTGAGAAGAAACTTGAATAGCAGATATGCTGTAATGTTGGACTATGGTGAGTGTTGGAGAAATAGGTAGACATGGAATAGCAACCATTAAATGGAACTAAGAATGGTCATTCTATGGAAAAGGAGTTTAATTAAATTTAACTAACCTTGATTGAGCGTGTACTGTGTTTCAGACTGTCAGCTAGGAAAAGACTAAATATAGGAAGAGTTGTACATAGCGCCTACCTAAATCATCTTAAATTTAATGAATGCAATGAAGCATTTAAAACTTTTGCACACAAATTATTGTATCTAGTAGTTTGTAAAGATTTTATTTTCTTCTGCCAGCAAACACAGATAAAAGGGAGAATGTATAAGATTAACAAGAGCAATTAATTCATTATAAAAGTCATAGTAAACAACAGTTACAATAACAATAATAAACTGCCACTAAAACAACTTGGGAGATAGTATACAAAAAGTAAGAATTTAGAGAAATTAAAGATCATTTAGGTATTTTTTATAACATCCTTAATTTCAGAAAAGTATTTTTTGTTTCACAAAGAAGAATGATATGTGGAAACACTTTTTCAGGAAAAGTGCATCTGTTTTTCATTAATACTACACTGCTATCAGTTGGCACTCTTCTTGAACTTTTCCAGCAAAATATAGCTATATTATGTTTCAGTGTCAAAACATGAATACCAATATCACAAAAATTTAAAAGATCAAAGTTTAAATCAATTTCCTAGCTAATATAACACAAATTGTTGAAACATATTTGGCATTCAGCTAATGTTCTAGAGATTTGAGATAAAATTGTTTGTTTTCCAAAATAGAGGAAATTTGTTTTCGTGTATGGATTTTATTAAATTGCTATAACCTTTTAAGCTTTTACAAGTGTCATTAATCCATAACTGCTTAAAATCTGGAGACTTAAGTGGTCTTAGTTGATGCAGTAACACATAAAGAAAATTGTATCAAATATTTAGGTATTAAAAATCTTCTTGCAAAATACACTTTAAAAGCTTAAATGTGTGTGGCTCTTCATTGGATTTAGGAGTGAGTCATTTTCACATGCTGGGACTTGTAGCAGAGTGAGTTGTTACTGAAAATGAACACTCATGGGGAACTGTAGAAATTTATGTTCCCTCAGCAGGGCATATGCCCTACAGTCACACAAAAAATGGTTTTCCTTAGCAGGAAAAATATATTAACATGTTTTTATTCCAAAGTAAAAACTAATTTCATGTTTCAGTAGAGAAAAGGATTATAAAAACTCAATTAATTAGACTTGGAGAACCATACAGGCTCACTGTAGACTATAACCAGTATTGCAAATTTTACATATTTTAGAGTTAATTGATATTTAGAAAATTTTAGTATTGCCTATCTTTTAAATTAATATTTTAATAAATCAATTAGAGTGTTCTATTAGAACAGAATATTGTTCTTGTCACACCATCAAGAAAGACATGGTTTGACTCTTAATGATTATGTTTAAAAGAATAGACTCTTTGGCTAAAAAATACCCCCCAAAAACTGAATGTTAAAATTTAGAAAATAAAATTGTCAAGGGCTGTATTGACAATATAGTGCATGATTCAATGAGTTACATGTGGAACCATTTAGGAAATAAGACTTTGGTCAAAAAGTAATGAAGATATAAAGCTATAAATATGGTTTCCTATTTAAAAATTGCTCTAGGTGTAGGAGCTCCTTTGATCTAGAAGCTGCAACTCTCCCCCCAAAGCAGCCCTGGTAACAATTCCACAAACATAACTCTAGTGCCCCCAAAAAACCTGCCTAGTCACAAGTTACCTCTCAAGAAAGCCCAAAGGTAGAATGACGCCACTGTATATTTATGGGGTTCTTCAACAGATGAAATTCAGTCACCAGGGGTCATTCGTGTAAGTTACATTGCCTTGTATAAATATGAAAGAAAGGGAGGAAATAAATAATGGTTGAATTCTCATGAATAAGGGGAAATTTTGATAAACTTTATCCATCATCTTATTCTACTTATAATTATTGTACTAAATTTCAGTACATTAATTGATTTTGTAATGTAAAACCAAACATGAGATCCTAACATATATCCTACTTTGTAAGAATATATTGTCCTTACTTAATGATAGTTTTGATTTATATAGTTTTTGTTTGCTTATTTTGTCATTCTGTTACAAAAATAGTCTGTATTTTAAAATATTTGATTAATTTCTTTCAGTTTCTATTTGCTTTTATTGTGGCAAGCACATTTAACATGACATCTACCCTTTTAAAAATTCTGAAGTGCACCATCATGTACTGTTAACTATAGGAACTATGTTTTATAGCAGATCTCTAAAAATCATTCATCTCGTATAACTGAAACTTTATATCTGGTGAACAAAATTGTCTGATTTTCTCTCTTTTCTGCCTCTGGCAACCACCATTCTACTGTCTGATTCCGTAAGTCTGACTAAATTAGATATTTCATATAAGTGAAAACACAGAGTATATGTATTTTTGTGACCAGCTTATTTCATTTAACATGACATCCTCCGTGTTTATCCATGTGGCTGAATGCCACAGAATTTCTTTTTTTTAAAGGTTATGTTGAACACTATAGCTATTTATGTACAAACTATATTTCCTTTATCCATTCATTTGTTGATGTACATTTAGTTTATTCAAATCTTAATCATTGTGAATAATGTTGCAAAAAACATAGGAGTACAAATATATCTTCAAGATCCTTATTTCAATTTTTTTGGATATGTATCAAAAAGTGGAATTACTGGATCATATATTTGAAAAGGGAGTCAAGAATACAAAAAGGGAAAGAACTATTTCTTCAACAAGTGATGTAAGATACCTTGAAAGGAGAGATAAAATGGAACTGTATAAAAATGTTCATTTAAAACTATAAAAGACAGAGATTCTCAGTGTGTATTAAAAACACATGAACTATATGTTAAGTACAAGAAATTCACATTTAAAATACTGAGAGAAGTTAAAAATAAAAAGGTGGAAAAATATCTGTAATGTTAACACTAGTTAAAGAAAAGCTGGTGTAGCTATACTAATTTCAGACAAGGCAGACTTCAGAGCAAGGAGAATTATCAGGGGAAAAGTGGGACCTTACATAATTAGTAAGGGATGAATTTCCAAGAAAACAAATACATTCTTTAAATATCTATGCACCAAACAATGGAATGTCAAAATATGTGAACAAAAAACTGATAGAGCTGAAAGGAAAAATAGACAAATCTAGCACTATATTTGGAGATTTCAACATACCATATTAGTAACTGAAAGATGAAACATGCAGAAAAGCAATAAAGATATATTAACTTGGACAGCCCTATCAATCAAGTTACTCTAATTGACATTTATGAAATACATTCAACTGTTGAAGAATACACATTGCTCCAAGCTTACATGGAACATTTATCAGATAAACCACATTCTGGGGCATAAAACACACCATTAAAAGCTTAATGGAATTGAATCAACACACAACCTCTTCAAATTCTCCCTCCCCCCAAAATGAGAGAGTATTTCCAAACTCATTCTATGAGGCCAGAATTTCCTTGATAACAAAGTTAGAAAAAGACATCACAATGAAACCAGAGACTGATATCCTTGAGGAATATTGGTACAAAATGCTCAACAAAATACTAACCAACAGAAAGCACTCTAAAAGTATTATATATTCCATGACCATGTGGAATTTATTACTGAAATGCAAGTGGATGACATAGAAATCAATCAATACATTACACTAACAATAAAGAAAAAAATGAGAATATAAAACATATAAAGTATCTTCTCAGGCAATAATGGAATTATACTAGAAAACCCTAACAGAGAGATCCCTTGAAATTTTCCAAATATTTGGGAATTAAACAGATTACTTTTAACTAACATAAGAATCAACAAAGAATTCTGAGAAATTCTAAAATATTTTGATATAATAGAAAATAAAAATATGATTTCTCAAATATGTACAAAGCAGAGGAAATAGTACTGAAAGGGAAGTTTCTGGAACTGAAGGTGTATTTTAGAAAGCAAAAAGATCTGGAATCAATATCTCTGCTATTACTTTAGAAACTAGAGAAAGAAAAGATATTTAAGCCTAATTAAAGCACCAAAATTAATTAAAAATTGAGCAGAAATCAATAAAATTTAAAACATGAAAATGAGTGATTATCAATGAAACCAAAAATTGAGTTTTTGAAAAGCACAATAAAAGTCATCCACTTCTAGCCAGGCAAATCAAAAATAAGTAGATAAATAAATAGGCAGTAAAAATAAACTAGCAATAAAACAAATGCATTACTAGTGTTATCAGCTATATTAAATGCATTAAATACAAAAAATATGTACAAATTTATGATTGCAAAATTGATAACTAGATGAAATATATCAATTCCATGAAAGACATTAATTACAACTCACACCAGGAATGTTGCTATTTGTTCTTAACTATTTGAATCAATAATTAATAGACTTCTAAAATAGAAATGACTAGACAAAATTGTTTGACTAGTGAATTGCATAGAACATTAAGAATAAATAATACCTATTGTTCACAATTGTCTCCCAAAAGTAGAAGCAGAAGAAGACTGCTAACTCATTCTAAATGTACAGAATTATCCTAACACCAAATCCAAATATCAAAACATTAAAAGAAAAGAAAATAGCAATATTTCTCATAAACATGGAGGCAAAAATCCTTAACATGTTAGCAAACTGATTTTAATAATGCATAAAATATTATACATCATGACCGTGTGGAATTTCTTCTAGTTATGCAAAGTTGGCTCAACATTTTCTGTTGAGCCAACTTTGCATAACTAGAAGAAATATCAGTGTGATCCATCAAATCAATAGATTAAAAGGTAAAAATTATATAGTCACATCAACTGACTCAGAAAAATAATTTGAAAAAACTCAGCTAGAAACAGCCTTAGTGCCCATCAGTAAATGGGTGGATCAAAAAACTATGGTACATTTACACAATGGCATACTACACAGCAGAAAAAAAAGGAGCTCCTACCTTTTGCAACAGCATGGATGGATCTGGAGAATATCATGCTAAGTGAAATAAGCCAGTTGGTGAAAGACAAATACCATTTGATCTCACCTATAAGAGGAATCTAATGAACAAAATAAACTAACAAACAAAATAGAATCACAGGCATGGAAACATGGAGCAAACTGAAAGTGACCAGAGGGGAGAGGGAAGGAAGATAATGGTGGAAAGAAGGGGAAGGGACTAGTCAAGAACATGTATGAATGACCCATGGACATGGACAACAGTTTGGGGATTGGCTCTGGGAGTGGAGGTGAGATGGACAGAGGAGGGCAAAAGAGGAAAAATTGAGACAACTGTAATAGAATAACAATAAAAAATGATTTAAGAAAAGGAAAAAAAACAGCATGCTTTTTTCATTAAAATGTCACTTAGTTATAAATAGAGAACATTCTAAATTAATTAATAGCTACAAAGTTCTAGAGCAGCATCATACTTATTGGTAAGAAAGTGTATGATTTAAACCTAAAATTGGGAAGAAACAATGTCCTTTGTTACCACTCCTCTTCACCATGGTACTGGAACTTCTCCTAAGAGAAGAAAGGGAAATATATAGGTTGAAAAGGAAGAAATAAATTATTTATAATTGCAGAATATATATTGAAAATCCCAAATAATTAAATTAAAAAAAACTCTTACAAATTAATACATACTTTTTACCAAGGTTTCAAGAGACAATGTTAATATAAAAGAATTTAATTAATTTCCTATACACCAGAAGTGAATAACTGGAAGTTAAAATTAATACAGTTTAAATAACATGTAAATAAGATAATTTGTCATAAAACTAAATATAAAATATACCAATATGCAGACAAATGCAAAATACTGATGAAGTCTAAATAAATGGAAAAATATTTCATATGTATGATTTGGAAACTCAATATTGTCAAGATGTCCATTCTTCCAAAATTGATCTGTAGATTCAACACAATAAAAATTAAAATTCCAGTACAGTATTTTGTAGATACTGACAAATTTATTCTGATGTTTATGTGGAAAAGAGAAATACCTAGAATACCCAATACTAGATTGAAGAAGAAGAGAAAAGTTGGAGAACTCAAATACTGTGTTTCAAATCTTACTATAAGGCTAAAGTAATAGTGACAGTCTAGTGTTAGCAAAAGAATAAATGTATAAATCAATGAACCAGAAGAGAGAGCCCAGAAATGGACCCTTAGAAATTATTGTAAACTTATTTTTGACAATGGAAAATTCCTTGAAGAAAGAATGATAGTCTTTCAAACAAATTATCCTGGAAAATTAATTGTCTATATGCAAAAAATACAAAATATTAAGCAGAGATTTTACATTTTTTGCAAAAATGTACAGAATGGATTATAGATCTATATGTAAAATATTAGACTATACAACTACCAGATAAAAATATAGGAAAAAAAAACTGTGTCACCACAGGTTTAGAAATAAGCTTTTAAATATAATATCAAAATTGTGATTCAAGAAAGAAAATTGATAATTCAGACTTTGTTGAAATTAAAACTTCTCTGCAAAAGACACTGTTATGAGAATGAAAAGACAAGCCATGTACTAGAAGCCTTGTACCAATAATATCCAAAGAATTCTTAAAATTCAACAATAAGAAGGAAATAAGCCAATTAAAAATTGCCAAATGATCTGAATATTTTTATCAAATAAGATGTACAAATGCCTAATAAGCATATAAAAGGTGTTTAATGTCATTTGCCAACAAAGATTCAAAATTAAAACCACAGTGAGATATGACTACATACCCATTGGAATGGAAATAATCTAAAATATTGACAATACCAAAAAATGGTGGGGTGCAGAGTAGTTCATTTACTGACAATAAGCATTCAAAATGCTACCACCACATTGGAAGGCACTTTGGCTACTTCCTACATGGTCTTACATACAAAGAAGTAATTGTACTCCTATTTACTTAATTGATTTGAAAATAACTTAGATTCTCACAGAATCCTGTATGTTTTTATTTATAATAGTAGATTTATTTATAATTGCTCAAATTAGAAACAACCTGGATGTCCTTTAAAAGGTGAATGAATAAGACTTTTGCTCAAGACAGGGGAGTAGGGGAGCATAGTTCTTGTTACCTCCAGTGACCACATCAAAATTACAACTAAATTATAGATAACCTGAAGAGTCACCTGAAGACTATCTGAACGGAAGTCCATTAACTAAGGATCTGAAGAAGCAGCCTCATCAGGACTGGCAGGAGAGGCTGAAATGCAAAACAACCTGGCCCCACCCCCATTTGTGGTGGTTGATAATCAGGAGGAAAATCTCAATTGCAAGGTACCCCCTGAAG
Source organism: Desmodus rotundus (assembly GCF_022682495.2). Taxonomy (NCBI): domain Eukaryota; kingdom Metazoa; phylum Chordata; class Mammalia; order Chiroptera; family Phyllostomidae; genus Desmodus; species Desmodus rotundus. Next base: position 49,897,811 of record NC_071394.1, on the reverse strand, counting down.
AGCAAGGGGTCCCAGACTCATGCTGACCTCCCCAGTTTGGAGCACCAGTGTTGGGAATAGGATCCCCGACTACATCTGGCCGTGAAAATTAGCATGGATTTTATTAGTCCAGGTGAGATAAAAATTGCTAGACACCCAGGGAAGGGATTCTCTGAAAGGGCCTGCACACAGACTCACTCACTCTCAGGTATCCACCCTGGACTCCAGCAGAGGGGAAACATCCTGGCGATGGGGGGTTTGTGCCAAGTACATACAAGGAGAACCTGAGTTGTCCCTGTATTGAGCCTGCTTTCCAAGGGGCTGGTAGGTAGGTACCATCTTTCCTGTGTTGAGCCCTCCCCACAAATAGCCAAATTTGAATCAGCATTAACCTAGTGACCACTACTTGCTCTAGCCTGGTGACTTCCTAACACCATGCCTCATGCAAATTTGTTAACCACTCAAGGATTTTTTTGTGGCTGAGCCATACAGCCAGCCAGCAGATGAGAGTAGGCCTCAAGTGTCTTTTGCTAAATGGTCTCAGGCTTGGTATTGGTGGCAGCCGGAGTTGGTTCACAGTATATCTTCCAAATGCCTCCAGGCTCAGCACAAAAAGCTACCAAACATGAATTCTTTCTAGCTCCTATCATGTAGCTCTGGGCTGGTCATAACTTTAGCATGCCCCAGAGCTCTTCCCAATTGGCTGCAGAACACACACACCGAGCTTCAGATCACAACAGACCACCACCCAATTTGCTCCATAAGCAGTACACCTAAAAGGTGGTCTCAACAGGCAGTCGAAACAACTGAAGCAAATTCTGCTTCATGGGGTCAGCCTTTGCACAGAAGTTCATATGCTGTGATCGTGACCGATAGATCCACAGCCAGTCAGCCTGAGGGTCAACTTCACCCAGTAAGGTGGCGATGGCAATCAAGGTTCAATTACAACAGGAGAGCACACACAACTGATAAAAGTAACAATCCTGGAATGCCCCCCATACAGATGATTAGGGAGATTGCTCTACAGGGCCACCCTGCCAAGGCTAGAAGATGTAGCAAATCTACATAATACACATAAACAAACACAGGGAGACAGCCAAAATAGGGAGACAAAGAAATATGTCCCAATTGAAAGAACAGGAGACAATTCCAAAAAAAGAATTAAACAGAATAAATACAAGCAATCTACTAGACACAGAGTTCAAAACACTGGTTATAAGGATGCTGAAGGAATAATCTGAAAGAAGTGAATAAACTTCTAGGAACAAATATTCTTCCAAAACTGAATCAAAAGGAAACAGAAAATCTAAACAGACTCATTACTACAATTGAAATAGAACCTGTAATCAAAACAACTCTCAACAAAGAAAAGCTCTGAACAAGATAGCTTCCCAGGTCAATTTTACCAAAATTTTAAAGAATTAACATTTATCTTTTTCAAACTATTCCAAAAAGCTCTAGAGAAGAGAAGACTGCCATGCTTATTTTATGAGGCTACCATTACCCTAATTCCAAAACCAAAGACATTACAAAAAATATATTGCAATATTTCTGATTAACATAGATGTAAATATCCTCAGCAAAATATTAGCAAACTGAATTTAGCTGTAAAGTAAAAAGATGACACATCACAATCAAGTGGGATTTATTCACCAGAAGGCTGGTATAATATTTGCAAATCAGTTACGATGATACACCATATAAACCAAATGAAAAATAAAACTATATGACTCATATTAATAGATGAAGGAAAAGCATTTGACAAAATTCAGCAACCATTTATAATAAAACCTCTCAGCAAAGTGGGAATAGAGGAAACATACCTCAACATGATAAAGGCCACATATGACAAACCCACAGCTAACATAATATTTAACAAGGAAAACCTGAATTATTGTCTTTAAGATTAAAATAAAGACAAGGATGTCCACTTTCACCACTTTTATTAAACATAGCATTGAAATTTTTAGCCACAGAAAACATACAAAGAAAAGAAATAAATGATATACAAATTGGAAAAGAAGTAAAACCATCATTATATGCAGATGACATGATACCATGTATAGAGACCTCAAGATTCCATCAAAAAGCTACTCAAACTCCTAAATGTTATTCAGTATAGTACAATACAAAATTAATACTTAGAAATTGGTTGTACTTTATACACTGATAACAAATTATCAGAAAGAGAATATAAGAAAACTATACAATTTACAATTGTATCAAACAATAAAATATCTAGAAATAAATTTAACTAAGAACATAGAAGACCTGGACTTGGAAAATTATAAGAAATTGAAGAAAGAAGTTGAAGTATATAAATAAATGGAAGCATTGTATATTGCTCATGGATAGAAAGAATTAACATTATGAAAATGTCTATACTACCCAAAGCAACCTATAGTTTTAAACAGTAATGACATTTATTTCACAACTAGAACAAATTATTTTAAAATTTATGTGGAACCACAGAAGACCCCAAATAGACATAGCAATCTTGAGAAAGAAGAACAAAATTGAAGATATAGTGCTACCCAATGTCAAATTATACTACAAGGCTATAGTAATCAAAATGGCATGGTACTTTCTTAAGAACATAATAGAGACTCCAGAAATAAACCCACACCTACATAGTCAAGTATTCAATGACAGAGGAGGCAAGAATATATACAATTGGATAAAGACAATCTATCCAATAAATGGTGTTGGAAACACTGGACAGATAATGCAAAAAATTAAGTAGACCACCTTGTTTACCATTTACAAGAATAAACTCAAATTGATTAAAGACTTAAATGTAATACCTGTAAACACAAATCTTCTAGACAAAACCATACACAGGAAACACTCTAAAATTTTGCTTAGTAATATTTTGTTCTGATATATCTCCTTGGCCAAGGAAAAAGAAAGAAAAAAAAAAACAAATGAAACTAAATCAAACATATATTTTTTTTCACAGAAAAGGAAACCATCAACAAAATAAGAAGACAGGCTACTTATTACAGAACAGAGCTGAGGGTGGGGGTGCAAATAATATACTATTACCGAATGGACCCGCCTTTGTGCTCCCTGTCCGCCTTCCCGCTGTACTAGGTTCGCCTTGCCAGCTGCCAGGGAAAGACATCTCTCAATGCCAGAGATTGGTGAAAAGGAAAGGGATTTATTTAAGAAGTTATACAGACTTAGAGTAATGACTTAATGTCTTCATCAAAAATACTAAAGTCCTTTAGAATACCCACAAACTCACAGTCCTTCCTTCTCCCCTTTGCCAGTCTGGGGTACCGTCTCTCAGGAAAAGAAGTAGAAGTTTGAGGTTCAGGCAGCCACTGAGTTCTAGCACCATCTGCTGTGTCATCACCATGATCTCCAGTTAATCCAAAACCATGTGGCACCTTCTCATGGCCCATCATCAAGAATCCTTTCACCCCTTTTCTTCCCAGCAAGGTCTCTTCTGCTTCCTAAGCCACGTGGCAAAGGGAGCACCCTAAAACTGCACCGTCCCAAAAAGCCCCAGCATGGCTGTGCCTGGGTTTAAATCGCAGCGCCAATCTTTCCCTGCATCACCATTTCCCACTCCTCCCACAATCAGTTACACCTGCCAGCATTCCCATATTCTTCCAGCTTTACTGGGCTGCCATAGTAAGTCTGGGCAGGTGTGGCCCGGCATGGAGCCAGTCATCTCCAAGCTCTCATACAAGCGCTGTAACCAAGGGGAGTTGCCTCCCAGTTACATCCTGGGTTGAAGTCACTCCCATCCCCCTGGTTCAAAGCATGGCCACAACTATTTAACATATCTATGAAACCAGTTAAAGGTTATAGATATGTTAAATGACCATTCTAAAAGTTATCTGCAAAACTGTTGCTATTCAAAACAACTTTCTTTTTTTTCTCTTTTCTATTTTTTATTAACAAGCAAAATAATAATTAAAAAAACAACACAACAACAACAATCTTAAAGTTGGAACAGCAATAAGTCAAACTGCTACTGTAGTTCGCCAGTGCACCTGGGGTACATGCTCTCTTATTGTGAGGCAGGACCTAGGCACAAAACTATGTATTTAGGTATATATGTGACCAAGAAGAATCAGAGATGGAAACCACTGGAGAGCAGAAAACACTGAGTTTCTCATCAGGCAATCCCAAAGCGCTCTGCTCTTTTCCTCTTCTTTGCCTCTGTATCTTCTGCGGTTCCTGTTCCAGCTGAACTTGTGACAATTCCAAATCGCTCCTTCCTCTTTTTCAGTTTCTCATCATCTTCATACTTTCTGGAGATTGAAGAGATTTTCGAACTGAATCTTTGAGCTCTTTCCTTTAGCTTGTCCAGGTTAACCATAGGCTTGGTGTCAGAGGACAGGCCTTTTGATGGAATTGAAGAAACCCCAAATCTAGCTGCCCGGGCAGCTTTCTTACTCTCCAAGCTTACAGGTACATTGAATCGTTCAGCTCTCTTCTGCATTCTCTCAGTCTGTGGTATTTCAGACGTAATTTTTACCACTTTCTTTTCTGATGCCACATCAACAGTTTTTTCAGGGGGTTCTTCCTCTTTAACAGGCAGTTCTATGGGCTTTGGTTCTTCTTCCTCTGTTTCATCTCCCAGTACATCTTCTTCATTTGCTCCTCTTCAGCATGCTCTTCAAGGTAGGCCTGGAGCCTGTTGATGAGATCTTGTTTTATTCCCTTAGTCTCCAAACCACGAGCAAGACATTCCTGCTTTAGTTCAGCAAGCTTCAGTTTATGGAGCTCTACCGTCTCCGCCGCCATCTTGCTACACCTCTCTCAAAACAACTTTCAATGGCCCTGCTCCATGCGTCCTATCCCCCAGCTCAGACTTGCGGGGGCAAGGACATCCTATATATATATATTTTTTCTAATATTTCCTGGATACCCTGAGTTCTGGACCCCATTACAAATCCCCATTTGGAACCCCTCCACACCTGGCTGACTCTGTTTCTGATTGGGAGGGGATACTTGCAATGCTACATCAGATAAGAGGTAAATATCTGAAATTTATAAAGAACTGATACAACTTAACACCAAAATAAATAAATAAATAAAAGCAATCAATTTAATTAAAAAATGGGTAAACATCTTGAATAGCCATTTCTCCAAGGGGGACACACAAAAGCTAATAGAAATATGAAAAGATTCTCGGTGTCATTAATCATCAGAAAAATACAAATTAAAACTACAATGAGATGTCACCTCGCACTTGTCGGGATCCATCCAGCATTGCCAGTGGGACCACAACATGGGGCAGCCACTGTAAAAAAAAGATGGACTTCCTTAAATATTCAAGTCAAATTTACCTATGACTCAGCAGTTCCTTTTCTGAGTATTTAACTGAGGATATCACAGCCAAAAATAGCCTGAGGAGACATGACTACTAAGTGAAAAAATTCTATCAAATATGGGATCCTAGAACAAAAAAAGGACATTAGGGAAAAACTGGGAAGATCTAAAGAAAGTATGAATATAAGTTAATATTCTAACAATATTTGTTCTTAATTGTGACAGATGCACTATACCAATGTAATATTTTAATAAAAAGGACACTAGGGGCTTGGGTCTATGGGAACTCTGTACTATCATTGCAATAATTCTATGTATCTAAAACTCTTGTAAAATAGAAAGACTTTTAAAATAAAAACAGAAAGTATCATTTATTTGTTTGATAACATTTAAATATGCTTATTTATTATGTGGTGAAGATAAATCTACTTTTGTACTTTTTTTCAAATATATAAAATTGTAAATTTATTTATAGTAGGCAATAGTACAAGCCTGTCATCAATTGTTACTGGTTTTGTTCTAAATATCTGTGTAACCTTACGAGGATTTGAATAGCCTTATCTCAGATAAAGAGTTTTAGTGCATTCCATTTCCCTTTTACACTTTTTGCCAAGAAATATCTCAAAATATTTTTTTATCAATTTATACTTCTAATTTTGCTATTTTATCAATTTTGGAAACAACTTCAGATCTATTTGACTAGAGAAGTGTATGAATGAATAAATATGTATGATGTTTACTGCAGTTTTCATTTTTCTTTGAAAGCATTATTTTTGAACTTCTGTTTCATGGACATACACTTAAAAGTTTTTGATATCTTTGTCATAAGGTTTCCTAGAGGCAAGAAAAAAAATAAAAAGGAAAGGATTTTCAAGGAACTCATCTTCAAAAAGCTGTTTTTCCATTGTAGGGAATCAAACAAAAAAGAATACTAAGTACATAAGTATTTTTTACTTAGTGTTTACATAACCCTAGAAAAATGTCTGAATGCAACTGTATGAGGGCAAGAATAAAAATTCCATATATTTTTAGTAACATAGCCTGAACGAACTAATACCATGAGACTAGAGTTAGAGGTTAGCATCACGTAATTGGAGAGGTTTCATGTGTATATTTTTGTTTTTTAAAAATCATTGTTGACCTAATTGTTGTCACAGGTCTACACCAAAAACAAACAACCGAATAAACAACTCATTCACATTGTTTGAGGAATGAGTTACCCTAGAAAGTGTGATTTTTCAATCCCTTTTAAAATCCAAAATTCCATTTAATTGTGTTTCTTTCTAAACACACTAATTTTATTGATCAAAATGACTACAGTGTGATCACTGTTGATATACTAAGGTTGTGGTTACAACCCCAGGTATCATGGGCGCCTAGATGTCATTGTAGCTGTCAGTGCAGGTAATTAGGAAGCCAGAGCTGAGTGCCAACCATTTTCAACTTTCATGGGAAGCTCACAGACTTCAGAAGTCTATATTAAGGCCCTTACTTATTTCTAACAAACATATATTCTGCCCACAGTCTAAGTAAGAAAATAAAGTTAAATAACTTGACTGAGGTCAACCAGTGAATAAGTGCTGGAGATAGGGTTTCTGTGACTCTAAAAGCCACTCTCATCTGCAATTGAGCATGTTGCATTTCAGGAACTCCCACTTTATTTCTGGTAAAAACAATATTTATGATCAGATGTCATGTAACACCATAAAAGTTCTAGAGAAAAACAGAGCCAGGAAAATTTCAGATATCCCATGCAGCAATATTTCAGTGATACATCCCCTAAGACAAGGAATATACAGGAAAGAATAAACAAATGGAACTAAAACAAACTAAAAAGCTTCAGCACAGACAAAGAAAACATCAACAAAATGGAAAAAGGACAAATCATACGGGAAAACATATTTGCTAATGATACTTTGGACAAGGGTTTGGTCTCCAAAATATGTAAAGAAGTCACATGACTCCACATCAGGAATCAAACAATCCAATTAAAAAATGGGCAAAGGACCTGAACTGACACTTTTCCTAGGAGGACATACAGAGGGCCCAGAGACATATGAAAGGATGCTCAGCATCACTAGCCATCAGAGAGATGCAAATTAAAACCACAGTGAGATACCACTTCACACCAGTCAGAATGGCCATCATAACCAAATCAACAAACAACAAGTGCTGGAGAGGTTGTGGAGAAAAGGGAATCATAGTACACTGTTGGTGGGAATGCATACTGGTGCAGCCACTGTGGAAAACAGTGTGGAGTTTCCTCAAAAAACTAAAGATGGAACTGCCTTTCAATCCAGCAATCCCATTGCTGGGATTATACCCTAAGAATCTTGAATCACCAATTCAAAAGAATCTATGAATCCCAATGTTCATAGCAGTAGCTTTTACAATAGCAAATGCTGGAAACAGCCTAAGTGCCCATCAGTAAATGAGTGGATCAAAAAAGTGTGGTACATCTAGACAATGGAATACTATGCAGCAGAAAGAAAGAAGGAGCTCCTACCCTTCACCACAGCATGGATAGAACTGGAGAGTATTATGCCAAGTGAAATAAACCAAGCAGTGAGAGACAAATACCATATGATCTCACCTATAAGCAGAACCTGATCAACAAAACAAGCAGGCAAGCAAAATATAACCAAAGACATTGAAATAAAGAACAAACTTCCAGTGACCAGAGGGGAGGGGTGAGAGGGAGGCAATGGGGGAAATAAGGGTAAGGGGCAATCAAGGAAGACAAATAGAGGACTCATGGGCATGGACAATGGAGGGGATTGACTGTGGAAGTGAGGGGGGAAGGGGCGGGGGAGAGCAATGGAGAAAAAGGCAGGACAACTGTAACTGAACAACAATAAAAAAAAAATCACATACAAATACAAAAGTTAATCTTCCTCTGACCCTTTCCACAACCAGTAAAGAAGTCTCTACCACAAAGGGCCACTGCTGACTGCTGTCATTTTCTGTCTTTCAGCAGATATTCTATCCAGGTTTCTTTTTAAAAAGGTGTTACTTCTAAAAATCTGATCCACCATACATATTTTATTGTTGTCCATAGAGCTAATGGTTTTTATATTGTCCTTAGTGATTTTTGGTGTTTTGTTTTTTTCTGTTGGGAGGTGGAATTCAGAATCAAGCAGTAGCAGCTGTTCTCCCTCCATTTGCAATTTTGAGGCAAATAAATTCTTTGTTGAACGTGTCCTGTCTCATGCTGTTCTCACTCAATTTTGGGTGTCCTTGTGGTTTGGATTGAGTCCTACTGACTATTAAGGAAATCTTCCCAATGATCTCTAATTGATCTTCCATTTCATAGTATATTTACCATATTCATTAATCATGATTAGAAAAATATTGCAAAGACATCATCTTCTCCAAGTATGTATTTTCTAAATCACTCCTTTGCTGTACTTAGCTCCATCAGTCTCTCCTGATTAACTCCTTTTTTTCAGTACTCTCTCATTTTCTCATATAATTCAGGGTTACTCAAAAAGTCATTTATTTCACTTTCTGAAATGTAAACTGTATACCCCTAATCAATCTTTTGTAACATAAGTTTCTTGTGTCAATTAACTACCATCTACTCAGTTCCAGGCTTTGTGCCAAAAGCTTTACATAAATTATCTCATTTAAACTTTATACATTTTAATGAGGTAAATGTTAGTATTCAACCTTTAGATATAAGGACATTGGGGCATGGATTAGAACCCAGGTGTGATTTGAAAATCTGAGCTCTTAATCACTGTAGTGTCTCTATTTGTTAAGATTTTATTATACACTTTCAGCTTTATTAAGTAGCATTCTCTTGACCTAATTAATTATACTATTGTTTTATCAAAAGAAAAAACAGGGATTGAAGTAAGAAATCATACCTATGTCTAAAGATGATCTAGAAATTCTCTGGGAAATACTTGCTTAATATCTTGGGATAGAGTAATGGGAAAATGACAGTATGTTGGTATGTTTTTAAATTTGACCTCTAAGATCAACTTTTCTCCCACCTCCATTTTTCTCCCTATTCTAGAAGGCTGAACATATGAATGGCATCAACAGGTTTATTTGCCCTATGGCTTATGACTGAATTTGGCTAAGGAAAAATGTGAGAAAGGGAAGTAACTGAGGTGGTTTTTCTTCTTCTTTTTTTTTGGTGGGGGGAGTGATTGTTTTCTATGAGGTAATCCCTGGTTGGTTACATTCCTCAGCCAAAAATTATAGTTTTTCTCAAAGAATGAAAGAACTTGAACACCAGTTTTTCCTTTGGTTTGGAAAAGAAAATAATTTTTTAAATGTAAATAAATTCTAATTTTATTAAAACAAGGAAACACATTTTATTTCTTCCTTTTTAGATAAAAGAATATCCTTCTTATTTTAAAGTTTTCTTAAAATCTTCAAGTATTTTATTATAATAAGAGATATAAAATAGATCATGATACAATTTTATCAAATATAAGTATACGTATTTTCTGGGTTTTTATAATAATATTCTTGTATTAATACATGACTGTAATGAAATTTTGAAACTTTGAGTTTTATCAAGATTTTCATTTGTTTATTTTATAATAACTGCAATAATACTCATCATCATTAACATATGATATAATGTTTCTGACTCTGATTTACTGTTATGCGTGTGTGTGTGTGTGTGTGTGTGTGCTGGAGTATTGACCTAGTAAAAATAAATATCAGAATGAAGATCCTGTGTAAAAATGAATTAAAAATTGTATATCAAATTTTGAGTCAGTATGGAGCTTATATGTCAGCATTGTTCTATTGAACATGGAATTGTGTCTACATGGTAATGCTAATTTTCCTATCAACAAAGTTACCAAGCAGAGTGCTTTCCTCAAAGTAGACACAAAATAAGTATTTAGTAAGTTAGTAAATACCCACTACGCTCTTTTCAGAAATCAATTCAGCAAAGATATATTTTTTCCACATTTATTTCTGTATAAAATGTAACACTGAACTAAATAATTATAATTTTCAGATATTTATGAAGAATTTTATATATGACTTCAAAGCCACTTTATCTAAAGAAATCTATCACTTTTTGAAGCAAGCAAGGTTCATTGTTATCATCTACAAGGCTAAGATCATTAATTCACTCATTTTCCAAAAGGCATGCATGAGAATATATCTGAATTTCATTTTCATTAAAAACCTCTCCATCTTTTAGGTTTTAAATTCTATAAAACATCTGACCCTTAGAGACATTTCTTTCCTTTTACACTAAGGCAAAGCTTATACAAAGTACACAAACCCATAATATATCTTTAAAAATTATTATATGTGTGATTACCCAGGTAGCCACACAGATCAAGATAGGAAACGTTACCAGGCCCAGAAAGAGACCTCATGACACATCTGAGTCAGCTTCTAGTGAAAATACTAGTTATTGCTGACTTTAAACTCTAAGTAAGTAAAAGCAGATTATATATACTTTTTATGCTGTGAAATTTACTTATGTTTTTGCTGATATCAGTAATAGTTCTATATTTTTGTAATACAGAATAAATTTGATGAATATGCTCCTATATATTAATTTTGATGTTTATTGATATGGAAATTGTTCCAAATTTTCGGCAACTATAAATCATACCAGCATGAAAGTTCTTTAGATATCATTTAATGAACATAACCACTCATTGCCAGGAATGAAAGTGCTGAGTAACAGCATGTATATACAGGGTGGGGCAAAAGTAGATTTACAGTTGTTCATATGGAAAATAATACAATAATTAGTAAATAATAATACAAGTATAAACTGTTTCATGTACTCACAACTGTAAACCTACTTTTGCCCCACTGGTATCAATTTTTAATTTTCTGATATTTGGTTTTCTGTATTATTATTCGAGATATATAATTGATTTTTGTGTTGCCAATTCATGGAAGAAGCTCCCCACAGGTTTATGTTGATGTAGAAGAATTTATCTCCCTACCACAAATAAAATAACATAAAGAAATTCTTTTGTCTCCAGGTCTGAGAACAATATCTTCACTATGCATCTTGAAGGACAGAATTTATTTAAATAGCTGAAGAGAAATTGTATAATTGTATTAATGCAAATTGCCTTATGTAGTAAGAATTACTAATAGAAAAATCCATGATTGATGGCTCTCCTGTAGCCATTAAGATGATTTCTTCTAACTGAGCTGGCCAAGTGGTTTTAGAGGATAAATTTTTTAAATTTCTAATCAGAGACAGGGTAGGCTTTGGTCATCAGGTATAATTTACTTACATCTAGGTTTATTATTAACTTTAATAGGAAACATATTTAAAAACATATATTTCATATTTCATATTGATTTATTTTTTACCTCATGCACAACTTTGTTTATAGCATTTGAATGCTATAATGATTGCAGAAGTGAGGTAATAGATAACATTAATTCTTCAAATAGTTGACTACCATAAATACAACTGTTAGATATTCTCAGATTAATGCAAAGAGGTAGTTTTCAGGAAAATAGCAGCAGCAAACACCTCATTCAGACATTTCTGGTTGGCTACTTAGTCATGGAGTTATTTTCTTGTGAAAAATCTAAGAATATAAACTAATAAAAAGATGTAATAAAAATATTTACATGTTATTTTCATTCTTATCATAGTCCGTTGATCTCAATATCAAATTGATTTTTAAAATTTTGATTTAATTAGAACATAATAAAATAACATTTAGATGAGAGAGTCTAAAAACAGATGTGATCAAATAATGTTACATACAGAATGTTCCTACACTCTTAAAATGAATACTTGTCGCTTAATTTCTGTTCTCTCACTTTTACCAAAGAATTTATGTTGAAGACATGTTACATTAGCATCATTTACCTTAGTATTTACCACATCATTAACAGGTAAAAAATGCATTTGGTGTAAATTACTTTTACTTATACATAAATAAAACAGAATCTACCAGTATGTGGGGGAGAAGTTACAAAGAAAAAGACAGGTTGAATGATGAGTAAAATTGAAGAATATCACATACTCTCTATGATAATCTTCATGAAACTTTCTGAAATTTCCTGTCCCCATTATTGCTCATCATAGTAAACATTCAATCTGTGTAGGCCCTAACTGAGTAAAAGTAGAAAAATAAGAGCCTAAGATGTTCACTTCTGCTTTGATAAGAATGGTGGGTAAGAGTGGGGGAAAGTCCTAAGTGGACACAGGCCTTTCTTTATTGCACTAAATATTACCCAACTACATTACATTTACCCTATGAGAAAGTAACCTCCTAAGAGGGCAGACTGATTGTCTGTTTCTTTCATTGTTGAATTGTTATCACTTAGAAAATATCTTTCATGTAGTAATATAAAAGCCCATGAATTATCAAAAGATTTAAAAATAAGGATTCTAGTTATGACCATAAAATGCACTAAGACAGGGATTATAAATTATTGAAATAAAATATTATATATCAAATTGAACTATTCTTGACAAACCAATTTATGGTTTTTAATTTATATGAGAATTTATATACTATGAAAAAGATCACTAGGGTACACTGACTTCTCTAAATTTGTATAACTTGTTATGTAATTCTAATTACTGAGGAGATTAAATTTTCCACAAAATACTAGATGAGAACTGTCAATTGTTAATGATTAATATATGTAGAAATGATTAACATATGTGAAATTTCTAGCTTAGTGACTGAGATACAGCAGGCATTACCTAAACATTATTTCCCTTCTTCATTACCCTTCTAAAGTGTATTTAATTTAGAGTAAATTAGAACCAGTGTAGTTACTTTTTTACATAGATGACTTAACTTCAAAGGTAAGGTGAAACTGTTTCTCTGTGCAAATGTAAAATAAACAATTTATTAATATTATAATCAGGTATACAATAAAAAAACATACCTGCTTAGGGAACTGGCTGGACTTGGGTTTGAATATAGGTGACATATTTATTAATTGTTAACCTTGGATGATAATTAGGTTTTTGCTTAGTTGTAATTTGCTATATGCAAAATATTGGTAATATTATCAACAACCCAGAGGAGCAAATGAATTAGTCCTGTCCCAGAGGTTCAATTTCACTCATTTTATTGGTTGAGCCTGTGCAGCAAGGGTTTTAACATCAATCCAATACAATTGCAGTACAGCAAGATGAAATGAGAGACTGCAAACAAGTATAAAGAAAACACAGAATAGACATACCAAAGGAAAAAATAAGGTAAAAAAATGTGGTACTAAATCACTCAGTAGATAATGAGTTGAAATGGAATCATTTTAATTTTGTAGAAAATTGCTGTGTCTCATGTTAAATATGAGAATTATCCACCTCAGGTACCCCCTTTCTAGAGATGTGATTGATGATTTGACAAACATTTCCCTAGATCATTGTCACTGAAGGTAAGAATACTTAAAGATTATTTTTTAGGATCATAATTCTTTGAATGATATAATAACATGAGTTCTCTGTGCAGAACACAATTAGTATTCTAGATGGTAACATTGTCAATGGAGTCATCTTTCATATAAAATAACTAATACACATTGCACTTTCCTGTTTAGAGAAATTGTGGCTGCAAAATCCTTCAAAACAAATATGTTCATTAGTGCTTAGCAGTTCTAGTAAAAAGTTTGGTAGGGCTTGTAGTAATCTAAATCAGTAGCATTAGATGTATGGTAAAATTTTAATTTTTAAAATATTCTTTAAGATATAATGTATGCTTTATAAAACTCTTTCTATACAAATGAATTTACATGTGTCAAGTGCTGATATTACGGTTTACAGATTTGTTGTATTTGGTCTCTTAGCATTGTGTTTTGTGAAACAAAGATAATGTATTATATGGAGTAGTCTCCCATTTTAATGTGGCAACAAATGAATAGAAATGAGTAATAACGTCTACACCAGAAAATGCCTTTACCTGGTGAACCGTACCAAGAAGATAGAGCAATTATTATTTTTTAAGCTTATACTATGTTCAAGGAACTAACATAAATATTTAATACAAAACACAAAACTCAGAAATGTATATAACTTGTTCTCATGTAATCAGGAACTCATAATTTTTTTGTAGATGGGACTAACCATCTACAGGAAATATATGTTCAAAATAGCACTCCCATATTGCATCGGTCTGAGGAATAATATCATAATTCAGTGTTAACCAGGATCAAAAGAGAGAAGGGTTTCTGGGAGTTAGTGGTGATGAAAGTGCAGATGGAATGAATGGGATTTAGATAGAAAAGAAGTGGAAGTGAAAAATAGTAAGTTTGGAGAAACACAAGATGACAGTGATAGAAATATGCTTTATTTACTACATGGGCAGTATGAAGGTTAGTAACGAATATCTGGGTGGGAAAGTCAGGAGCAGTGAGTTTGGAAAGGATGGCTGGAAATTAAAATGTACACAGAGAAACTTGGCTCAGTGTTTTGTATTTGTAGTCCTTAAAAATCAGTAAACAAGCATATGGCACAAGAAACGAGCATTTGCTTCCTTCAGAAATTTATCCAGGGACAGTACTGAAATAACTCAAGCAAGGAGTAACAAAAAATGACTCACTGGGGGACTGCTGCATATAAAGAACCCCCTTCAAGAAAGGTGTTGCTGCCCAGCTGTGAGAAGTGTGCTTAGCTGCCAGCATCCAGTGCTTAGCTCTGTCAGAATATACTTCAGCTTCTTAGCCCAGGAGAAGCTCATCTCACTCTGCAGGAGGTGGTACAAGGGCCCCAGTATGTCTGCACAGCACCCATCCAGTTGCTGATGCCCAGACACCAGATGCCATGCCCATTCCTTCCCCACCTTTTTTTCTCTTTTTTACCACATGTGCCATTTAAATCTTCAAACCTTGTCAATTTGGCCTAGAACATATACCCTGAAACTTTCTACTTTTCAATTTCCATATCCCAGCCCAAGTCACACTTTTTTTCGACTACTAATACTATTTAGCATGAAATAAATTACATTCTTAATGTGTATATTTTTACCTGCAGAAAAAAATTCCAAATGGTTCAAATATCAAATATTAATACCCTCTTTTTACATTTTTATTTTATTTATTTATTTTTTAGAGTGAGGGGAAGGGAAGGAGGAAAAGAGGGAGTGAAACATGGATGTGAGAGAGAAACCTCAACCAATTGCCTCTCATACACACCTTGACCAGGGCCCAAACATGCAACCAGGCATGTGCTCTGACCAGGAATTGAACCAGCAAACCTTTGCTATATGGCACAGTGCCCAACTCACTGAGCCACACTGGTCAGGACATATTAATACCCGCTCAACTAGCTTGAATGCTTCTATATGTGCCTGTGTCATTTAGTATTAAGCTCATCTGTGCCTAAGAGAAGGCTCATGACTTAAATTTTTAAGGGCCCTCTTTTCTCTTACAAAATAAGAAGTCCAGAGGTAGATTATAAAAAAACTAGCATGATGGCTCTGTAGTCATCAGGGACCCAGGTTCATTCATCCTTCTGCTTAGCTATCCTCAGCATATGGCTGCCATCCACAAGGTCGCCATTTATTCCAAATAGCTACTAAAGCACCATCCATCATGCTGGTGTTTCAGGCTGCGGAAAGAAGTGGTAGTAAAGACTATGCCACCAAGCTGAATCAGCTCCTAAGTAGACTTGCTAGAGGTTCCACATCTGGCTTACATCTTATAAGCAAGTAAATAGAAACATGGTCTCAACTATCCACAAGGGAGTTTAGAAAACATAGGATTTTATTAAGAACACATTGTTAATTATGAAGAAGGCAGGGGTGGGAAATGGATGTATTGTAGGCAGACACATGGCCTTAACATCATTTTTTTCTATAGCAGCCAGAGGGATATTTTTGTTTGTTTTAAAACTAAACTCTATACTTTTGGGAGATGTATTCATTTTTTCCTATTGTACTTTATCTGTTCCAGGATTATTTCTATATTATACTTCATTGGATCACTCTGTCCCCTTGGGCTACTCTGGTTTTCGTTACTTTTTCAGATATTTGGTAAAATGTCCCTCAATTGGGTTTACCTAGTGTTTGTCTCAAGGTTAGGCTGGGGTTTTGTGTTGTGGGGAAAGGCTAAAGGGGTAAGAGCAATTCTCATCATACCAAGTCAAGGGTAGACACTAGCAATATGATTTATCATTAACGATGTTAAAACTTTGATCACCTGAAGAAGATATTGTTTACCAGGTTTTTCCACTATAAAGTTAACTCCCTTCCCCCTATTTCTATACTGTACTCTGAAGTTATTACATGTAGAATATACTTCAAGGTGTCCCAAGTCTTTGAGAAGGGAGTGTCTACATACATTACTTGATGTTCTCTATAGAATGTTTTTGCTTCTAGGTCCTTTTAAGGTACAGAGCTAGGAAATATATGTATGTATACTAATTATATGTATAATGTATATATATCCCATCAGTACCTATATTAAGCTAAAGAGTTCATAGTGGTGTTTCAACTCTAATCCAGTAGTTCATGATTCATTCTAGCCTTTCACTTTGCTTACCTCCACAGAGAAATCTTCTAAGTTACATAATTCATAAGATTCCTCTTGTCTGCTTAAAACATATAAGCCCTGTTGCCTTAGGATGAAATCCAGACTTATAATTCTGGTCTACAAGGTCTTACACTGTAGTAAATGAGCTAAATTAATCATTTAATTTTTTAGCTATTAAGTGCTGTCAGTGGGAAAGTGAACAACCCATTTGTAACTCCTTCCTCAGGTGATGAGAAAACAATCACAAAATAAAATAAGGAAAACTTCATATTCAATAGTTTGAACTGTACATTTCAAAGTCAAATGCATTTTGTTAATATTTAATCAGTTAATGAATATTTAATTTATTATCAATTACATTGGTACTATATTGAAATACAAATAAAATGGTATTAAATTTTCAATAAATTTTCTCATTTAGCCACCATTAATCAGTTTATCATGTTTGTTTCACACAAATTTAGGAAAAATCAAACAAAGCTGTAATAATATGAATTTTGTGTATATGTGTGTGTACACTTATATCAGGAAGTTATACTGATTGCAATGCTTCAAATTATTACACATGTATCTATATCAACTTAAAAGAGAGCAAAGTATAACATGTCATTAGTTTCTCTAATCTTAATTAAGGTGAGCATTTCTAATTTACAATTACATTTTTTAAAAAAAGAGTATTGGGAACTTTGTTAAATAGACTGGAAACTCAGATCTGACTTTGACAACTTCACAAACTTTGGAGATATTTTTCATAATAGATGAATAAGTGATTCATAAAAGTTGGAAGTTTAAATTTAAACATAGAAGAAGACAAGGAAAGAATTTTCTACCGTCTCTTTGGTTGCATTCACATCTGAAATATGTTTTTGCATGTCCAGTGGTTTAATTTAGCCATGGTGTAAAAAAGAATTAATAAGTGGGTAAAACAAATGTCAAGATTCTCCTCAGTTTGTTTTCCAAAGAAATAATGATAACTTTTTCTCAATATTGAAAAAAAAAGTCATCTCAGGACTGAAGTGAGAGGGTCAGATTTTTCAGTGTAACAAGTAATATGCAAAAATATGTCTTTCTTAAGAAATGAAAAAAAAATCATGTCTTTCATTTTAATACATTAAGTGTGCATCTCTCTCCCTGGACAGAGAGCATACTTAATTGTGTAAAGACAGACTTCACCCTATGGTCCATTTCTGTGCATGGCATGATGGAGAGCTGGACAGTTATGTCTATGATTGGCCAAAGTCATATACTTCACCATTGCTTTCAGCCATAATGTATGTTATTTATGACCAGTTGTCTGTGGATGAAAGATGTTTATGATGATTTTAAAATATGATTTCAGTCTCTACCAAGTCTGCCAAAAAAAGTTGCTCAATATATAAAAAATTATTTCTCAGTGCAAAACACTGAGTAAGCACTCTCCCTTAAATGGTTCTCACATGTATGCCAAAAGAAGATTCATATTCTTTTATGATTTAATCCAGCTCTATAAGTATAATCATTCTCCAAGTGATATGTAATTTCCTCAGTGTCATATGATGAATAGGTTAGCCAATATTTATTCACAAGATTTTTTTTCATTAACTTTGGTATTGGTTTTTAAGCTTTTCAGTAATAGATTTACCTGGATGAGTTTTTATTTTAACTAGTATTCCTTTAAATTATATTTCTCTAGTTTAGGTCTCCTGTGAGCCTAAGGGCAAAAAACAACCTATTGCTTATTAAAAACATTCTTTTGACCATGTTCCAAAAGAACATCTTTTTCAGAAAAATAAAATGATACAAATATTATTGTTAGCTTTTTGCTAGTTTCTGACAAAATTTAGAAAATGTGATGTATAGGGAACTGGGGGCTTTGGGTGTCATAAAAACAATTTGAATTTTAGATTATTATAATGGTACTTTCTATTCAAAAATTACTTTTTCAGAGCTTAAGTATAGTTGTAACATTTAAATATTTACTTCTCATTCATATGTCAAATTACATTCCATGAGTCATGTTCTCCACTAACATTTATATTGCTGTTCTCTGTTTGTATTTTTACTTTATATGTTAGTATTTTCTTTACTGATAATTATTAGTTTTTGCATTGTTAAATCCTTTTGAGTCACTGGCCTATAAACAACCTTTTGAATTCAAAAAAGTAAATGTAACAAAAGAGAGCAGTGATGTATGACTACCAAGAAAAGAGATTGCTCAGGGCGTGGCACCTAGCTAACTTAAGCTTGGTGGGCACCTTTTCATTTACTATTCATAATTATTTGCAAATTTTAAGGGTACACCAAAAATCTCAACAATACAATAAGTAATACTTAATGCAATAATTAAATATCAAAGTTAATGCAAAATAAATCCCTGAGGAATAAAATATCAACCTTTTAAATTTGATCAGTATTACTAAACTTCTTTTTTCTTGTTTTTGCTTCAGACTAAAATATGGCTCTGAAAAGCACTGACTGACATATCAAAATCTCTATGCAAACTATTCATAAAATATACATGCAAGTTGAGCAATGTTTATAAGTTAATTGCCACTGACTTTTATTCTGAAACCGACAAGTAGTTGTAAACCACAAGATAACCAATTGAGGATTATAGTTTATATTCTAAGAAAATTTATCAAAAACATTTATCCATTTCGTGTTTATGTTCTCTGAAAGGACTACCACTTTGTACATGGCTACTTTTGCTTAATGACAGTAACTATGGCATGGCTTGTGAAATTCCTTCATTAATTCCAAAGCTGTGTTCACATGTAAGCTGTTGCCATTATATGTAGTAAAGAATACTCTACACTTTATTTTCTCCCATTCATGAAGATAACAGTTTCCATAAATATATTTTCAAACTCCATTGAGATATGTGCAGACTTTTAAATTTTCATTATTATGCATAAGCATGTAAAATAGAGGATAAAATACCACTGTTTAATTTAAATTCTCTTTTACTTGGTATTTTTCTTACATTAAATCATCCATATCAAGGTGAAATATATTCAGTGTAATGTTTTGTTTTGAGATATCATATTGTTTGAAATATGTTTTAGCATGTTCAAAAATGTGCAGTAATAAATCATGCATTTTAAATGTAAACTCTTGGCCTTCTACATCAATGGAAAATTTTCTTTCAATAATATATAAAATGTTTATATGATTCTTGAGCAAATGAAATCAGTCCAGAGATTATGTGCAACATAGTTAATGTGCTGGAAAAAGATTAAAGAAAAATATAGCATGGCGTAACATCTTACATCATAAAAAGCATGAGACTGCATTTCAGTCATTCTTTCCATTCATAGCAAAATCTTCAGAGCTTGCCTTAGTGTGACAGAAGCACTTGGGACAATTGTCACAGCAAATAAGCCACAGTATCTCCCCAACTCCAACTTTACTTCATAGGCATCTTAGGAGTTCTTTAAATATGAGCTGCCTGCTTGGCAGCTTAGATTTTAAAATGTGATATCGGTATGAGGAGCCTACCACTCCCCAATGTGAGGCTGAGTCTGTCTGATAATGTTATGTCAAAGCAGCCTACTTACCAACACATAAGACGTTCATTTTTATGAACAAAATGTAATCTTTTGTTCAGATTAAATTCAAACAGTTGGCAAACAGACCTGACCCTAAAGACAGTACTAAAGACAGCTTCTGTGAAATAATTTGGCATGTTATTTTCCCTTTAAGTTGGTTTAATATCATGAAAAGAAATCTCAACTCAGGAAGTAATTTCAAAAGCAATTAACATCATAGATCATATTGAAAAAGCTCTCAAGGCAAGATAGACATAGTAATGCTAATTGGAAATTATGTATATAATAATATGGTATGTATATGCTTATATACATACCAAATTTATATTATATATAATATTCAGTATGTATATAAAACATGTATAGGAATCATACACATACATATATTAACATATTTTATATACATACCAAACATTAATGTTTCTAATGGAAACTGATTTCAAATCTGTGTTTTTAGCAAGTAATATTAATAATTTTAGCTAATTCAAAAGAAAATCTTGCCATTTCTAAAAAAAATGAAAGAAAAAAACATTAAAAAATAATACAGCCTCCATAGCTGTTGAAGTGTTTTTAGGAAGTCGGTAAGAAAGTTTGAATTAGAATATTCACCAGTTTTCATTTTACTGATTTAATTTTAATGGTCTGTTACCCCTCTGAATAGTGAATGGGAAATATCTATCAGGTAGAAAGAAATGATAGATTTTACTGCCCATGTTTTCTTCAAGGATTTTTATGGTTTCAAGTCCAACATTTAAGTCTTTAATCCATTTTGAGTTTATTTTTGTGTATGGTTTAAGAAGGTGGTCTAGTTTTATTTTTTTGCAGGTATCTGTCCAATATTCCCCAAACCACTTACTGAATAGACTATCTTTACCCCATTGTGTGTTTTTGCCTCCTTTGTCAAATATTAAATGGACTAAAAAGGTGTGCATTAATTTCTGGGCTCTTTATACTTTTTCATTGATCTCTATGCATGTTTTTATGCTGGTACTGTGCTGTTTTTGTTACTATGGCTTTGCAGTATAGTTTTACAACAGGTATCATGATTCTTCTGATTTTTGTTGTTCTTTCTCAATATTGCTGTAGCTATTTGGGGTCCTTTTTGGTTCCATATAAATTTTTGAAATATTTGTTCTAGTTCTGTGAAATATGCTATTTGTATCTTGATAGGAACTGCATTGAATTATAGATTGCTTTAGGTAGTATGGACGTTTTAATGATATTAATTCTTCCTATCCATGAACACAATATATGCTTCTAATTATTTGTATCTTCTTCAATATTTTTCATCAGTGTCTTATAATTTTTTTGAGTGTAGCTCTCTTACATCCTTGGTTAAATTTTTTTAGGTATTTTATTTTTCTGAAACAATTGTGAATGGGATTATTTTCTTAGTTTCCACTTTTAATAGTTCATTATTGGTGTATAAAAATACCACTGATTACTGCCCTGTCCTGGTGGCTCAGTTGACTGTAACAAGGTCCCATGCACCAAAGGCTGCGTGTTCAATCCCCTTTCAGGGTGTTTGATCCCTTGTCAGGGAGCAGACCTAGATTGCAGGTTCAGTCCTCAGGTTTGTACAGGAGGCAACTGATCAATGTTTCTCACATCAGTGTTTCTCTCTCCCTTGTTATCCTCTTCCTCTTTATCTCTGAAATCATTTAATATATCTTTGAGTGAGGGCTAAAATAATGATAATAATTAATAATAATAATAATGCAACTGACTTCTGGATATTTATTTTGCGTTCTTCCACTTTACTGAATTAATTTAACAGTTCTAGAAGCAATATTTTTTCTAATATATTTCCTAGGGCAAGGGAAAAAAAGAAATAATAAATAATGGAACTACATCAAACTAAGAAGTTTTTCCACCTCAAAGGAAACACCATCAACAAAATGAAATGACAACCTACTGAGAGAACATATTTGCTGATATATCTAATAAGGGGTTTATATCCAAAAATTATAAAACTCAACAACAAAAGAGCAAATGATCCAATTAAAGAATGGCAAAGGACCTAAATAGACATTTCTCCAAAGAGGACAGACAGATAGCCAAAAGACATATGAAAAGATACTCAGTGTCACTAATTGTCAGAGAAATGCAACTTAAAACCACAATGAGATATAACCTCATGCCTGTCATAATGTCTATCATAGGTAAATCAGCAAACAGTAAGTTTTGGTAAGGATGTGGAGAAAGGGGAGCCCTTGTACACTCCTGGTGGAAATACAGATTGGTGCAGATTGGTACAGATTGGTACAGAGGCTGTGTTGTGGAATCGTGAACCTGAAATCTGTGCAATTTTGTTAGACAGTGTCACACACATAAATTTAATAAAAAGGAAAAAAGAAAAAGGGAATTAAAGAGCTAGAAAGGTTGTTTTCGGCACTGTTCAGAAAGATATCAATGGCTTGAGAGAACATTTACAAGTGAATAAAAGTCGTAAAGGAGTCATTTGAGTAGCCACATTTGGAAGATCTGGACAGAGATATTGAAGATATGTATCTGTATTACTAAAGCAATGCTATGACAGGAGTGAATCACTTTAAGATGGGTAGAATAAAAATTATTAAGACATCTCTTGGGGAAGATACAGTACTCAGTGCATTGTAAGTGGGCTTCTGTTTATTTTTTATTTTTTTAAATTATTTTATTGTTGTAAGTACAGTTCTCTGCATTTACCCTCTACCACATCCACCCCACCACAGCCATTCCCACCTGCCTCCCCTGCTTCCACACCCCCTTGGTTTTCTACATGTGCCCTTTTACTTCTTCCTGAAAATCCTTCCCCACCTCCCCTACATTATACCGTCCGACTTCCCATATGGTTACTGTCAAATTGTTCTTAATTTCAACGTCTCTGGTTATATTTTGCTTGCTTGTTTGTTTTGTTGATTAGGTTCCACTTAAAGGTGAGATCATATGGTATTTGTCCCTCATTGCCTGGCTTATTTCACTTAGCATAATTCTCTCCAGTTCCATCCATGCTGTTGAAAAGGGCAGGAGCTCCTTCTTTCTTTCTGCTGCATAGTATTCCACTATGTAAATGTACCATCATTTTTTGATCCATTCATTTACTGATGGGCACTTAAGTTGCTTCCAGCACTTGGCTATTATCAATTGTGCTGCTATGAACATTGGGGGGCATAGGTTCTTTTGGATTGGTGTTTCAGGATTTTTAGGATATAATCCCAGCATTAGAATTGCTGGGTCAAAAAACAGTTCCATCTTTAGATTTTTAAGGAAATTCCATACTGTTTTCCACAGTGGCTGCACCAGTCTGCATTCCCACCAACAGTGCATTAGGGTTCCCTTTTCTCCACATCCTCACCAGCACTTATTCTTTGTTGATTTGTTTATGATGGCCATTCTGACTGGTGTGAAGTGGTATCTCATTGTGATTTTAATTTGCTTCTCTCTGATGGCTAGCGACACTGAGCATCTTTTCATATGTCTCTGGGCCCTCCGTATGTTCTCCTTGGAAAAGTGTCAGTTCAAGTCCTTTGCCCATTTTTTTTTATTGGATTGTTTGTCTTCCTGGAGTGGAGTCATGTGAGTTCTTTATATATTTTGGAGATCAAACCCTTGTCCGAGGTATCATTAGTAAATATGTTTTACCATATATCGGCTCTCTTTTCATTTTAATGCTGTCTTCTTTACCCATGCAGAAGCTTTTTAATTTGATGAGATCCCATTTGTTTATTCTTTCCTTTGTGTTCCTTGCTCTAGGGAACATATTGGTGAAAATATTGTTGTGTGGAATGTCTGAGATTTTCCTACCTATGTTTTCCTCTAGTACTTTTATGGTGTTATGACTTATATTTACGTCTTTTATCCACTTTGAATTCACTTTTGTGTATGGTGTAAATTGGTGATCAAGTTTTATTTATTTATTTATTTTTCATGTAGCTGGCCAGATCTCCCAACACCATTTGTTGAAGAGGCTATTTTTACTCCATTTTATGCATCTTCCCCCTTTGTCAAATATTAATTGACCATAGAGACTTGGGTTTATTTCTGGGTTCTCTGTTCTGTTCCATTTGTCTATGTGTCTGTTCTTACGCCAGTACCAGACTGTACTGATTACAGTGGCCTTGTAATACAGTTTTATATCAGGTACTGTAATCCCTCCTGCTTTGTTCTTCTTTCTCAAAGTTGTTGCAGTATTCAGGGTCATTTATGGTTCCATATAAATTTTTGAAATGTTTCTTCTATACCTGTGAAATATGTCATTGATACTTTAATAGGGATTGCATTGAATCTATAAATTGCTTTGAGTAGTATGGGCATTTTGATGATATTAATTCTTCCAATCCAGTGCTCGCTTCGGCAGCACATACACTAATTCTTCCAATACATGAGCATGGTACCTGCTTCCATTTGTTTGTTTCTTCCTTAATTTCTCTCTTCAGTGTTGTGTAGCTTTCTAAGTACAGGTTTTTACCTCCTTGGTTAGGTTTATTCCTAAGTACTTTATTTTTCTTGTTATATCAAATGGGATTTTTTTTTCCTGATTTCTGTTTCTGATATTTCATTGCTGGTGTACAAAAATGCCTTTGACTTCTCAATATTGACATTGTATCCTGCTGTTTTTCCAAATTCAATTATTAGGTTGAGTAGTTTTTTGGTGGAGTCTATAGGATTTTCCATGTACACTATCATGTCATCTGCAAACAGTGACAGTTTCATTTCCTCCTCTCCAATTTGGATGTCTTTTATATCTATTTCTTTCTGATTGCTGTGGCTAGGACTTCCAATACTATAGGAGTGTTGAGAGCGGGCATCCTTCTCTTGTTCCTCATCTTAATGGGAAAGCTTTGAGTTTTTGCCCATTGAGTATGATGTTGGCTGTAGGTCTCTCATAGATGGCCTTTATTATGTTGAAAAATGCTCCCTCTATTTCCACTTTGCTGAGTGTCTTTATCATAAATGGGTGCTGTATCTTATCAAATGCTTTTTCTGCATCTATTGATATGATCAGGTGATTTTTATCTTTTGTTTTGTTTATGTGATGTATTATGTTTAATGATTTGAGAATATTGTACCATCCTTGCATTCCTGGGATGAATCCCACTTGGTCATGGTGTATGATCTTTTTAACGTATTTCTGGATGTGGTTTGTCAATATTTTATTGAGGATTTTAGTGTCTATGTTCATCAGCGATATTGGCCTGAAGTTGTCTCTCTTTGTTATGTCTTCATCTGGTTTGGGGATTAGGATGATGTTGGCTTCATAAAAAGAGTTTGGGAGTCTTCCATCTTCTTGGATTTTTGGAATAGTCTGTGGAGAATGCGGGTTAGTTCTCCTGTAAATGCTTTGTAAAATCCTCCTGTGAAATCATCTGGTCCAGGGCTTTTGTGTTTTGGGAGCTTTTTGATTACTGCTTCAATTTTGCCAGCTGTTATTGGTTTGTTTAGGCTTTCTGCTTCTTCTTCATTCAGTTTTGAAAGATTATATTTTTCTAGAAATTTGTCCATTTCATCTAGGTTTTCAAATTTTTTGGCATATAGTTTTTCACAGTATTTCTTATAATCCTTTGTATTTTTGTGGTATCAGTTGTAATCTCTCCTCTTTCATTCCTGATTGTGTTTATTTGGGTCCTCTCTCTTTTTTTCCTTGATGAGTCTACTCAAAAGCTTGTTGATTTTGTGTATCTTTTCAGAGAACCAGCTCCTGGACTCATTGACCCTTAGAATTGTGCTTTTAGTCTCTATGTCATTTAACTCTGCTCTGATCTTGGTTATTTCCTTCCTTCTGCTTGCTCTGGGCTGTCTTTGTTGTTGTTCCTCAAGTTCTTGTAGGTGTAGGGTTAGGTTATTTGAAATGTTTCTATCCTTTTTAGGTAGGCTTGTATTGCTATGAACTTCCCCTTCAGGACTGCCTTTGCTGTGTCCCATAAGTTTTGGATTATTGTGAGTTCTTTTACATTTGTTTCCAGAAACTTTTTGATTTCTTCCTTGATCTCATTCTTGACCCATTCATTGTTTAATAGCATGCTATTCATCTCCATGAGTTTGAGTGTTTTTTAATTTTTTTCCCTGAGGCTGGATTCTAGTTTCAGTCCCTTGTGGTCAGAGAAAATGCTTGATATGATTTCAATTTCCTTGAATTTGTTGAGGTTTGTTTTGTGTCCTATCATGTGGTGTGTCTTTGAAAATATTCCATGTGCATTTGCAAAGAATGTGTATTTTGCTTCTTTGGGATGGAAAGCTCTATATATGTCAGTTGAGTTCATTAGATTTAAGACATTGTTCAATGCCACAATATCTTCGCTATTTTGTTTGGAAGAACTGTTCATTTTTGACAGTGGTGTGTTAAAATCCCCTACTGTAATTGTGTTGCTGTCAATATCTTTCTTGACATCCTCCAAGATTTTCTTTATGTATTTGGGTGCTCCTATGTTGGGTGTGTATATATTTACAATGTTTATGCCTTCTTGATGGATTCTTCCCTCGAGTATTATGAAGTACTCTGATGGGTCTCTTTTTATGGACCTTTGTTTGAAGTCTATTTTCTCTTATATGAGAATTGCTACCCCATCTTTTTTTTTCCTGTCCATTTACTTTGAATATTTTTTTTCAAGCCTTTTACTTTCAGTCTGTGTAGGCCTTTGTTCTGAGGTGGGTCTCTTGTAGGCATCATCTATGTGGGTCATGATTTCTTATCCATTCTGCTATTCTGTGTCTTTTATTGGGGCATTTAATCCATTTACGTTTAAGGTGATTGTTGATAGGTACTTGTTCATTGCCATATTTGACTATCTCATTTTCTTGGAATTTTGCCATTTTAATTATGATGTTTCTTGAAGTGGGTCTCTTTGGGTTCCTCTTAATTGGGATGCGCTCTGTTTCCTGGATTTTTGTGCCTTTTTCTCTCATCAAATTAGGGAAGTTTTCCATCATTATTTTTTCAAACAGGTTTTCTATCCCTTGCTCTTCTTTTCCTTCTAGTATCCCTATTATACCAATATTATTCCGTTTCATGTTGTCTTGCAGTTCCCTTAACACCTCTTCATTCTTTTTGAGTCACTTTTCCTTTTTTTTTTTTTTTTTTTGCTCATTCTGGGTGCTCTTTTTTTCTACCTTGTTCTCTAGCTTGCTGATTTGATACTATGGTTCATCTAGCCTGCTTTTGATTCCTTCTACTGTGTCCTTCAATTCAGAAATTGTATTCTCTTTTCCTCTTTGCCTTTGTTGATAGTTTCTATTTCCTTTTTCATGTTGATATTGTTTGCAGTGAGTTCTTTGTAGTTTCCCTGTAGTTTTTGGTAACTCTGTCAGCTCACTTAGCTTCCTCATAACCATTGCTTTGAACTCAATATCTGATAGTTGACTTGCTTGTATTTCATTTAACATTCTTTCTGAAGCTTTCCTCCTTTCCTTTTATTTGGGGATTGTTTCTTTTCCTTCTCATTGCTTGTGAGACTCTTCTTATTAGCTTCTGCTTCTTAAATTGGTCTGTTCTGACTCCCTGGGTTTATAGTGTGAACTTCTGTCGTAGAAGATCTGTGAGATTCCGTGGTTCACTCTCCTTGATCTCTTGAACTTACTGCTCTTGGTCTGTCATTTATGTTGGCTCTCTGTGTGTCTTTGGGTTTTGCTTGTTGTTGGGTCTTTGTTTGGTGGGTCTTTCTCTCCAACTGGTTAACTGAGGGTCACTCAGCCCACTACATCTTGTACTCTGTTGTGTGGGTGCAGGCAGGTTGTGTTGACAATGGTTCTTTTGTCTGTCCAAAGTCTGGAGTCTTCTCTCTCGCTATTGTTCAGTTTTTTGTTTTGGGTAATTTCTCCACCATGTAGTTGTAATGCCAGACTGGTCCTGGGAGGAGGTTAGTATGGCTTCTGCTCACTCCTTCACCTTCTTTCTTTATTTTCTGTTGGTGGTTCCTTTGTTGGTAGGTTCCCTCTTCTAGCAGGTATACTGGTGTTCACAGCTCTCACCTACTCTTTTATGTAATCAGTTGGAGGGGAAAAGCAAAATGGATTAAAAGACCGTGGGAGTGTATTTTATGGGATTTAAAGTACCAACGTGTAGAGAAGAGATGGTAGATCCTTTGGATATGTACAGTGTTAAACATGATATTTCACCCCACTAGCAACTTTTTAGAAAGGGTGGAAAGAAGATAAGACTCTTATTGTCGGGGGAAGGGTTGTGAGTTGGATCCAGAAAACAGTGAGTTTGTGGGAGGTCAGATTATGAGATGCAGTGAGAATAAAGGATAGAAAATAGTAGTGTGTGACAGAATAGAGTTAACCACAGCAGTAATAAATTTATAGAGGGCAGTGAAATGAACTAAGATCCAGGTGCTGTGTATTCTTATATTTGCATGGAACAACAGTTACGTACAATAACAGTGGAACAACAATCATATGACAGAATCTATGTGATTCAAATAACAAGAATAGGAAGTGCATGACCTAGGGTATTGTGCTATTGGAACACAAGTGAAGTGAAAGAAGGAAAATTAAAAATATACTATGAAAGAGAGACTAAGGAAAACCAGTCAAACAATGTAATTAAACAAACAAGATGAAGAAAACTAAACAAAAGAAGAGAAACAAAAAATATTAATAAAGTAAAAGGAGTAAAAATAGTGAAAAAAATAATAATACAAATAAACAATAACTTGCAAGTTCTCTGGAATAGCAAAGTAAAATTTGTCTCAGTTTCCCATTTGTGATGATCCTTCCTTAGGTCTGACTGTGGTCCTTTCACAGCTATAGGCTTTATTATCTCACTTGTGGGGAGAAAAAAAAGAAAGAAAGAAAAGAAAAGCATCCTGCTGGTTTTTAAACTGGCCAAGCAAGTTTTGCTGGTCTTCTGGGGCTGCAAGAGGCTGGGGGTGGGGGTGGGTGTTGGGTTTTGCTTTTCTCCCTTCCTGTGGTTTTGATGAGGGCCAGGTCTGGGCCATAATCTTCACGGTTGCCCAGCCCCCAGCCCAGTTCCTCAGCTGGTTGCCAGCCTCCCAGTGCCCCAGTGGGCCAAGCCTACACCTTCAGTTCACCAGTTGTAGTTTCCTTGAGGTGCACCAATTAGTTGAGGTGCAACTTCTGTGAGAAGGCACTCACAGAGTGCCTTCTTGCTCTTTGCTGTCCTAGGTGCTGGGGAATCTTTAAGTCTCTTCATGGTAGTTTAGCTCCTCCACTGGATTGTCTTTCTGGGGACTGCTAACTCCCTGAGCTCTGCTGCTCTTTTCTGCAGGTGTGTGTGTGTGGGGAGGGCCTCCTCCTTCCTCCTAGTGAGCCAGTAGAGCCCCACAGGGCAGGAGCTCCGCAGTGGCTGCCAGGGCGGGTGTGGGTGTGGGCCTCAGGTACGGTGGTTGTGGGGTGGGGCAGCTGGGATGGTGGTTGTGTGTGCACTACCATGGGGTGGCAGGGTCAGGTGTGCCTGCTGGGGCTGCAGGCGCCAGCAGCTGCCTTCCTTGGCTGAGAGGGGGGAGTTGAGGGAGTGCAGGGCACAGCTGCCGCTGTGGCATTAAGGGCAGGCCCAGAGCAGAGGCAGTGGCAGCTGTGGGGGTGCTGCAGGGGTAGACCCGGCGGCCGCTGCAGGAGAACTCCCTAAACAGCCACAGAGAGCCTTGCTTTTTTTCCTCCCTCCAAATAAATTCCTCCTGTTCAAGTTGCTGCTCTAAACAAGCACCCGGCCTCTCTCATAGCTCAACTATCCAAACAGCTGGGAGACTATCGAGGTCAGGGTCTATCATGACCCAACTCCCATCTCTTCTCCAGGCATCACACGGCTCCCCAATTTCTCTGGTAATGACCCAGCCGGTGTATACAGTCTCAGTGGGCGGATACTGACCCTGTGCATTTGTCACTTAGTCTTTATTCCCCCAGTGACTTCAAGCATCTAGGTCCATCCTGGTGCCTCTCTATCCGCCCTGTTTGGCAGGGGAGGGAGCGTTGACCTGGCTCTCTGCCAAGAATACTGGGGTAGGAACGGCAGGTAACCGGGTCTGGGGCTGCAGCTACCCTAGTACCCGCGCTGGTCCTAAGGACCTTATCGTCCCAAAGCAATCTCTTTACCATCTGATTTTTCAATGTCCTCTACAATTTTTGTCCTCCAAATCTTCATATATGCTGGGATATTGTTGGATGTTCAGTCTGTTCCTCAGAAGATTGGCTAGGTGTTCCACCTCTGCCAGGGGGAAGTGGACTCCACTCCCACCTACCTTGGGCTTCTGTTTAAATAGCTACAAGGCTGCTACTCAGTGAAATAGAACTGAAATTAAGGGTAGAAGTAATTGATGATCAGTAGTTCAGGATGATTTTTAAGGAGATGCATGAGCCTGTTAGAATGACACCAAATTTGATCCATTATTTTGCTGAAGCTTGATGACAAGATAAGGATATTGAAAATCTCGAATTTCAGAGTGTAAATGATTCATAATAATAAACAATATACCAATGATTGTTTCTTTCTTTATTTAAACACAGTACCTTCTGGAGAAGTTTTAGGTTCATATCAAAATAGAGTGGAAAGAACAGGGAATTCCCCAAACCCCTTTGCCCACATACATAAAGCCTCCCCTAGTATCAACATACTTCACCAGAATGGTGCATTTGTTACAATTAATGAATGTGCATCGACATAGTCCCATTACTACTCAAATTTGGAGCTTTTGTTCAAACCTAAAATACACATTTGGTTTAAGTGATTCATCTATACTTTTACACAATTATAGGTTCACATGCAGTTTAGGAAATAATACAGAGACAGCCCATATACTTTTCACAAAGTTTCACACAACAGTGTGTTACATTAAAATAGGAAATAAGTATCGATGCCACAAATTTTCCATACGTCATCATTTTTATATGCAGTTGCCCGTGTGTGCATTTTGTTCTATACAATCACATGTGCAGTCAAGATCAAGGACAGTTTCATTGCAAAGATTCCTTGTGCTACCTTTTATAAGCTGCAGTCACCCTCTTCACCCATCCCTAAACTCTAGAAACCATTAATGTCTTCTTTTGTCACAATGATTTTTATAAGTGGAATCATAAAGTTTTAATTTTTTGGAACTGACTTTTTTCCCCCTCAGCCAAAGCTCCTTAAAATCCCTCCAAGTTGATGCCTGTAGCAATAGTTTCTTCTATTTTACTGCTGCATGGAATTCCATGATATGGATGTGCCACAACTTGTCTAATCACTCAACTGTTGAAGGACACGTATGTTGTTTCCAGTGTTTGAGTATTACAAATAACCTTGTTAGAAACATTCATGTACAGGATTTTATATGGGAAGGTAAGTTTTATTTCTGAGATGAATGAATGCCCAGGAGTACAATTGTTGAGTCATATGGTAAAGAGATATTTTGTTAGAAACTGACTAATCATTTTCAGAATAGCTGCAGGAACCTACATTCCCAACAACAATTTACGAGTGATCCCATTATTCCACATGCTAGGCAGTGTTCCATGTTGTCATTGTTTTTTTTTAATTTTAGTCATTCTAATAGGTGTTAGTGATATTTTATTGTGGCTTTAATCTGATTTCCTTAATAATTAATGATGTTGACCAACTTTTCTTATGCTTAGACACCATCTGTAAATATTTTTCAAGGAAATGTCTGCTCATGCCTTTTGACTATTTCTAATTTATTTTTGTTTTGTTTTGTTTTACCAGTTTGGAGAGTTTTTCCATATTGTAGATATGAGTCCTTTGTCAGAAATGTGGTCTGCAAATATTTCCTTCCAGACTGTAGCTTGTTTTTTCATTCTTTTAATGGGGTAATTTAATTAAATTTTAAAAGTATTAATTTTGATGAGGTCCCATTTAAGACATTTTCCTTTTATGAAATGTGCTTTGTGTGAAGTCTAAGAATTTTTCACCAAGCTCTAGTTCACATAAATTTTCTTAGTTTTTTCTATAATTTTATAGTTTTATGTTTTACATTTATGTGTCTGATACATTTTAATTTTTTAATAACTATGAGGTTTAGGTTGAGGTAGTTGTTATTTGTTTTTATGCCTATAAAAACAATCCAATTTCTCTAGCACCGTTTGTTAATATTGTTTTTCCATTGCAAAACTGTTAATTCAGTAGTGCACATTTGTGTGGGTCTGCTTCTGTGTTTTCTAATCTGTTTCACTGAATATGTTTTTCCAAAATAAATATATCTATTCCCCTGCCAATAGTGTAGAATCTTGACTACTGTAGCTATACAATGTTTCTGAATATTAGATACAGTGATGATTCTCCCTTTAATCTTTTTCAAATTGTTTTAGCTACTCAAGGTCATGGTACCATGTTTTGCCATGTAAATTTTAGGATAAAGTTGTGTATATATGCAGTATACCTTGCTGGAATTTTGATAGAAATTGTGTTAAACCTATATTTCAATTTGGAAAGAACTGGCATTTTTACAAAGCCGAGTATTTCAATCCTTGAACACAGTTTCTCTTTTTATTCTGGACTTCTTTAATTTTGTTCACCTGAGTTACTAATTTCAGCACACAGATCCTGTACATGTTTGTTAGATTTATATCTAACTACTTCAATTTTTAGAATAATTATAAATGATACTATGTTCTTAATTTTGGTTTCCATATGTTTATCATTGTTATATGAAAATGAAATTGAATTTTTAATGAACCTTTATTTAAATAGTTTTATAGTTCTATAAAGATGACACAGAGTTCCCACATACCTCTCATCCAGCTGCATCCACCATCAATATCCCCTATTAGTGTTGTGTATTTGTCATAGTGAACCAAAACTGACACATTATTATCATCTAACTGGTAAGTAAATACATAAGAAAAATGTGGTATATACATGCAAAGGAATATTATTCATGTTTAAAAAGAAAAATGCTACAAAATAGATGAATCTTAAGGACATTTTTCTTAGTGAAATAAGCTGTGTACAAAAAATACTCTGATTCTACTTATGTGAGGTACTAATGTTCTCAAAATCATAAAAGCAAAGGATAATAATGGAGTTGCCAGAGTGTAAGAGGAGGAAGGCATGAATAGGCAGAGAGCAGGGAGGCTTGTTGGGGCTATAAAACTACTTTGTATGACACTGTAATGGGAGATAAACATCTATAAATATTTTTCCAAGGTCATAGAATGCACAACACCAGAGGTGAACCCTGATGTAAACTACAGACTTTGAGTAATAATAAGGTAATAATGTGGGACTAATAAATTTTAACAAATTTTCTACTCTAGTGGGTGATGTTAATAATGAGGGAGGCTATATATTAGGGGGAATCATGGTGTATAGGGCAAATCTCGGTACAATTCTTCCATTTTTGCTGTGAACCTAACTGCCCTAAAATATAAAATCTGTTATAAAAATGAAGACAACTTCATATTTTTTGCAACAAAACTAGATGAAGAATTTATCCTAATAAAGGATAAATTGTGTAATAAAGATTTTGTTGTTATAAATTTGAAAATAACCTAACACAAAAGTATATAACAGAGTAGCTTCAGATAAACAAAGGTGATACCACACGGCAATATATTCACTGATATGTCCCCTAAAACAAGGAACATAAAGGAAAGAATAAACAAATGGGTCATCATCAAAATAAAAAGGTTATGCATGGCTAAATAAAACATCAGCAAAATGAAAAGGAAGCCAAATGTATGGGAAAATATATTTGCCAATGACACATCAGACAAGGGTTCAATCTCCAAAATATATAAAGCACTCACATGACTCCACTCCAAGAAGACAAACAACCCAATTAAAAAATAGGTAAAGGACTTGGGCACTTCTCCAAGGTGGACACACAGAGGGCCCAGAGACACATGAAAGGATGCTCAGTGTTACTAGCCATCAGAAAGATTCCAATTAAAACCACAATGAGACACCACATCACACCAGTCAGAATGGCCATCATAGACACATCAACAGAAAACAAGTGCTGGCAATGATGTGGAGAAAAGGGAACTCTAGTGCACTGTTGGTGGGAATGCAGACTGGTACAGCCACTGTGGAAAACAGTATGGAATTTCCTTAAAAATCTAAAGATGGAACTGTCTTTTGACCCAGCAATTCTAGTGCTGGGATTATATCCTAAGAATCCTGAAATATCAATTCAAATGAACCTATGCACCCCAATGTTCATAGCAGCACAATTGACAATAGCCAAGGGTTGGAAGCAACCTAAGTGTCCATCAGTAAATGAGTGGATCAAAAAACTATGGTACATCTACACAATGGAATAGAAAGAAAGGAGCTCTTATGTTTCCTGACAGCATGGATGGAACTGGAGAGCATGATGCTAAGTGAAATAAGCCAGGCAGTGAAAGACAAATACCATATGATCTTACCTATAAGTGGAACCTAATCAACAAAACAAACACGTGAGCAAAATAAAACCAGAGACATTGAAATAAAGAACAAACTGACAGTAACCAGAGGGGAAGGGAAAGGGGATAACAGAGAAAAGAAGGGAAAGGGTCATCAAGGAACATGTATAAAGGGCCCATGGGCAAAGCCAAAGCAGGGTAAGATCAAAGGTGTAAGGTGGGGATGGGTGGGGTGGGTGAAAGTGGTGGCAGGAAAATGGAGACAATTGTACCTGAACAACATAAAGAAAAGGAAAAAATAAACAAAGAAGCTATAATAATAATAATAGAAGGACACATTAAAAGGAACTAATAGTAGATGGATTAATTCTCTTAGCTTCACCAATGTAATTAGTAGCCTTGGTGCAATCTGCCAAAATATGTTTCTTGGCTTGTACAGTAGAATAAAATTGTTTGAATTTTAATGCCTTTACTTCTACACCCCTCATAAAATTAACTGAAATCTTTAAGAAACAAAAACAATATTATGCAACTTAAATCACTGCTGATCAAGAAAAAATAAATTTTCACATTATTTTTACTAATAGGATTAATTTTGTGTCAACTATTGGGTCATGGAATTCCAAGATATTTGGCAAAACATTATTCTCAGTATTTCTTTGAGTTTGTTTTGAATGAAAATAACATTGAAATTGGTAGATTGAATAAAGCTTGTTACTCTCTTTAATATGGGTGGGCCTTATTAGGTCAGTTAAAAGCCTTAATAGAATACAACTGATTATTCCCCCTGCGGAAGAAAGAATTCTGCCTGAAAGCCCTCAGAGACTGGGACATTGGATCTACCTGGTCCTCCAGCCGCCAGCCAGTCTTCAGTCTCTAACTGGTACATTGGCCAGGCCAGTGTTTTGAACTTTCCAGCTCTTATAATCATATGAGTCAATTTCTTATGAGAAGTCTCTTCTTCTCTCCATATATGTATTTCCTACTGGTTCTGTTTCTTTGGAGAATTCTAATACATTATATGTTTTATTTCAGAAGCTTTATTGTTATATCTTTACATTGATTTTTAAAAATGTTTTGTTTTAAATGTTATTTAAGAGTGAGGGGAAGGGAGTGAGAAGAAGAGGGAGAGAAACATCAATATGAAAGAGAAATATTGATTTCTCCTTCTGCAAGCACCCCAACTGGGACTAAACATGGAACCCACAACCCAGGTATGTGTCCTGAACAAGAATTGGATCGGCAACTTTCTGGTTTGTGGGATGATGCCCAACCAACTGAGCCACACTAGTCAGGGCAACTTTTTTTTTTTGTCTAATATAGAGTAACAATTTTCAGAAGATTATTTAGATAATTTGCATGTTAGTATACATATGAGTAAATTTGCATAAATTAATATGGCATTTATACATCTAGTAAATTGCTGGAAGGATACACTAGGGACTTATTAAATATTATTTATTACTATTTCACTGGATTTAATCTTATATTACCAGGTGTGGGGACACACTTTTTTACTTTAGATGGATCAAGAAGAATATTCAGTGGTACTTAAAATGTGCTTAAAATCTCTTACCTAATAGATCTCTAAAATAATTATTTTGTAGAGTTTCAGAAAAAATTGACATGAAAATTTCAACCAGAAGAGACTTTTAGGAAACAAACACTGTGTTTGCTTTTTTTTTTTATTGTTGTGCCACAGATCAAAATTATAAAACCTTTCTTCTTGCAGAGAGTCATTATCTCTTCTCTGAAATGCCACTCCGGTAGCCTGGAGGATCAGCATGTTGCCTACTAGTTATAATTGTTTTTTTTTAAATAACAATACAGAAAAAAAACATGCTGTGAATAGTTTAATAATAAAGCTTGAAGAAATTGGAAAACTCCTTATAATCTTAACTATGATTTCCAATAGATAAAACTAATTAAATCAAATCCAGCTCAGGTTCAATTTGATTATTTTATGACACAATATGGTTTTGAGGGTGTCTTTGGAACAATTTTATAAAAACTTACTGTGCCTGATGGACTTTCAAAACCAGCACTATTTTAATAATTCAAAACAATACAAAGAAGATTTTTTCATATAACCTGAGAATATTATGACCCTTTAGTGCATTACAAGTTAGTACCACTTCATTTCCTCATTCTGTCACATAGGAAAAGAATGGAATTATTTAGTGACCTAAAAAAGTTCATCATTAAGTCTAGACTAATCAAAATGTAACTTTTCTAAATAAAGGTTTACAACTAAGGGAAAGTGAAGAAAAAATACAAGTAAATAACTCATTTTCATCTAGCCAATGCATATAAGTAGTCTCATGTTTTTAAAATGATGTAGTTGATTATTGGCATAAAGATAAATTATATCAAGATGCAAATAAAGATAATGATGTTAATGAATACTTACTGTTAGCATTCAGGCAAAATTTGGGGTTTACTTATATGGAACTAAGATTTATTATGTAATATAATGACTGAAATTCTGGGTCTTATTTTTGTGTTAATCATGGCAATGACTAGAGGATTTTAAATGAGTTGAGGTTGTTGACTCCTCTGGGATCAGGCTGCCAAGTATGGGAGTTGGGAAACACTCTCACTGGAAAAGATAGCTCTGATCCTTGGCAAGGGTGTGAACTGGTGTTAGGGTTAAGTGATCTAGTATAGTGGAAGGGCATGGCTCAATCTGGCCCAAAGGAAAGCACCTTCTCAAAAAATGATCTAGGTTAGTGTCCTAATTTGGAAAAGAGCTCCTATGAGTCAAAAGTGATTAGTATTGATTTAGCATTTTGCACTAAACATGGTAAGTAGCTTCATCAAGCCATTGCATTCAGAAGGAGCTGGCTCCAGAGGAACTGATGCTCCTGTGTGACTACAACAATCAGGACTTCGAAAACTTTGCACCTTTATTTTTTTAAATAATTTTGTTATTATTCTTCAAGTATAGTTGCCTCCATTTTCCCCTCTTGCATGCACCCCTGCCCTACCAATTCCTGCCTCCCACCCTCAAATCTACCCCCCTTTGGCTTTGTCCATGTGTCCTTCATACATGTTCCTTGATGGTCCTTCCCCTATTTTCTCTCTCCCATTATCTCTCTCCCCACTTCCCTCTGATTACTGTCAGTTTTTTCTTTATTTCAATGTCTCTGGTTATATTTTGCTCGCTTATTTGTTTTGTTGATTATGTTCCACTTATAGGTGAGATCATATGGTGTCTGTTTTTCACTGCCTGGCTTACTCCACTTAGCATAATGCTCTCTGCTTTCATCCATGCTGTCACAGGGTAGGAGCTCCTTCTTTCTTTCTGCTGCATAGAATTTCATCATGTAAATGTACCGTAGTGTTTTGATCCATTCATTTACTGATGGGCACTTAAGTTGCTTCCAGCACTTGGCTATTGTCAATTGTGCTGCTATGAACATTGGGGTGCATAGGTTCTTTTGAATTGATGTTACAGGATCTTAGGATATAATGCCAGTAGTGGAATTGCTGGGTCAAAAGGCAGTTCCATTTTTGGTTTTCTGAGGAAATTCCATATGTTTTTCACAAGGCACCTTTAAATTTAGAGTGTAGTGATGGATTAAAATCCACTGACTCTGAGTTAGACCAGAGCACATTCCCAAGTGTTGCCTTAAAACACAAGTCAAAGTAGCAATTCTTAAAAAAAATAACATACATGATTGTCACTACTTTCATAGCTCTTAAGTTGGGTTAGGAAAGAATTTTCCTTGTTGCCTTGTGGGAAGAATCACTTTGTTTGAGCAATAAGCAGACTCCTGGATAAGAAATTGCCCTAAGAGAGTGTTGTGAACATATGTTGATCTGAGAGCAAGTTCTTAGCCATCTCAGTATCAATCATTTAGATTTCTTTTCTGACTCTGTCAGTTGAGAGAAAAATTTAGTTGAACTTTTTATATTTTGAGAAGCAAGAAAAATGTTTGAAAAACTCTATCATGCATTTGGGACAATTGGCCACACAAAAGAAAATTGGGAAAACAAAACATTTTTCTACTTCTGACTGGAACAGGCTGGAGGGAAGATAGGATCAATGTGAGAGACTCATATCAGTACTCATAGAAGAAAAGGTTTGATGGTAGTTTTAATGGAAATTCCAGACCTGAAGGACAGAATATCTTAAAGTTCCTGGGAAGTGGACACTGGAGGCTCATTTTAAGGCACCTTCTGGAGGTTTTAAGAGTCTCAATGCTGGTATCATGGAAGGATTACACAATAAGAAAGGAAGGAAACAGCTAATGTCATCTTGAAGTTTGTAGATGTATTGGAGAGCATGTGTAAACCACCCCTTACAACATGTATGAATTCCACGATATGACTGAGACCAAGATAATTCAGGGTCCTGGAAGTCTGCAATGGGAAGAGCAAATGAGAACCAGTGAATCTGGGCAATGACTAAGAATGCATGTATGTTTGCATCTTCAAGATGGATAGACTAAGGAAACCAGTTTTGTGTTGTATTATTCTTACACCATCATATTCTAAAACCATTTGAAATGACCATTAAACATTTGTGCTTTATTATCAATATCAATATCTTAACATATAATACTCTATCAAAAATATATTTTTGTTGACAATAGCCATTCTGACAAGTAGTACCAATTGTTTTAGGGTTGGGGAGTAAAGAAAACCCTCATTCACTGCATGTGGGAATGGGAATGGATACAGCCACTATGGAAACCAGCATGGAGGTTCCTCAAAAAATTAGGGATAAAAGTACCATACGATCCAGTAGTTCCTCTTCTGAGTATCTACATCCAAAATATAAATACATTTATTTGCAAAAATATATCCACCCTTCTGTTCATTGTAGCATTATTTATGGTGTCCAAGACATGAAAAAAAACCCAAAACAATAGGTGTCCCTTAAAGAAGATGTATACATATATACAATGGAATGTTACTCAGGCATTAAAAAAAAAGAAATACTGCTATTTGCAACAATATGGATTGATCTTGAGGATATCATGCTAAATGAAATAGGACAGAAAAAGTTAAGAAACATATAATTTTACTAATACATGGGATATAAAACTGAAAGCAACAAATGAACAAATAAGACAACAACAAAAACTCACCAACACACACACACACACACACAACTACAAACACAGACAATAGTATGGTGGATAGCAGAGGGAAAATGGAGCAGGGGATACTAAGGTGTAAAGGGAATCAAATATATGGTAACAAAAGGAGATTTGACATTGGGTGATAAACACACAATACAAAGTACCAATGATATATCATAAAATTATATACTTAAAATTTATATAATTCTATTAACTAATATCACTGCAACAAATTTAACTAAAAATAAAAAGAGAATGCTGAGTAAAATATATATATTTCACGCCATCTATAATTTAAAACTTTCTGTGTTGAAATTTCTATCCAATAACTACAATAGCCTCGTATTAGTATACAATTTATACAATTAGTACATATATACAGAGAGAGAGAGAAAGAGATCCTTTTAACCACTTGTTTGAAGTGTGAATTTTGACAGTGTAACAGCACTTCAAAATTCCATTCTTTATCTGGGAAGTTGGCTATTTGTGTGTTAGGAAACATGGGAATATACCTCTAGGAAATGGGAAAGTTGGAGAAGAATATTCCATTAAATACTGCTTTGTGATCCCCCAAATATCATGGATTGAATGACAATGATTAATATTTTAACTGGATCTCTGCCAGTGTATATCTGTAGCATTGAAAACTAGATAGATATTGTATAGTAATATGAACCTTATTTAAGATTCCTTGGAAATTTTGATCTAGTGCTAAAGCCAACATAAATTATCTTTGTATCTGCTTCCTTACAGCATTCAAATTAAAAAATCTTTTAAATGTCATTTACCAACTTTACCAATGATGAAGAAAAAGAAAGATCTACTGTCAAAGAAAACTAAGTGTATATCTCAAAGCAGAAATTACTACCCCAGTAAAGCTAGCTCCCTTTATGTTTTGTATTTTCATTTATAATATAGAAGGATGTGAAAATATATTTCTATTTCAATTTTTTTAAGACTAAAGTCACATGCACTTGACAAGAAAAATTTTCAGGCCCTTTTTGTTATGGATTTTTAAATCTGGTTTATCAAATTGAAGTAACAGAATTTTGAACACAAATGTAAATTTTAATCACTCCTGTTCATTTGTTTCTCAAGAAAAATATATTTAAAAATTAAATTCAGCCTACCAAATGAACTATAGGCACTTAAATAGAAGCCAAAAGTAGATCTATGTAATATTTACAAATATACTACTGTTTCGCTGGTAGCATTCTGATATTAACCATCAGTACCTGCTTGTTATAAAAGTGAAACCCCTAGACAGAAGACATGGGATTAACTTAGCTGTGGTTCTTATCAATTACTTTACTTTTATTTTATATGTTCTATGTGTTTGTAACATTGAATAACAGTTAGGATCATCGCTTTGAAGTCAGGCTGTTGAGTTCAAATCTCCCCAGGTAACCTGAGCTAATGACATTGGACAGATTTTTATTATCTGGAAGTGGTGACACTGGAACCCATCTAATGGAGTGGTTTGGAAGGTGAGATGAGACAGCACATGTAAGGGACTATGTGCCTAGCAAATTATAGGAGATTAATAAATATATTATTTTATGTTTACTATTATTAGTATTGGGCTAAGATAAATGCTCTTTGTATAAATTTTTACTCCATTACAGATAAATATAACTCATTTCAATTACATCCATTATCATTATTTTGATCTTAAATGATATTGCACAAATTGGAGCAATTCAATAATTGCAAGTTTATTATTGCCTGTGGAATTTCTTAAGAATACAAGAGTTCTCAGTATAACTGACAAATTAAGTGCTTAATAAATGTTCTTGTTTAATATACTGCAATAGAGGACGTATAGATGGTCAACAGACTTACAAAAAGATGCTTAACCTTCACTAACCATCAAGGATATGCAAACTAAAACCACAATGAGATACCATCTCATACCAGTCAGAAAGATGATTAACAAAATGTCAACAAACAACAAGTGCTGGAGAGGATGTGGAAAAAGGGAATACTTGTGCACTGCTGGTGGAAAATGGTAATGAGTTTCCTCAAAAAATTAAGAATAACACCACTATACAATACAGCAATTCCATTGCTAGGTATATAGATGAAAAAACAAAACCAAACATCTCACTAATTGGAAAAGACAGTCACCGTTATGTTCATTGTTGCATTATTTACAATAGCCAATATATGGCAGCAACCTAGGTGTCCATCAATAGATAAATGAATAAAGAAGTGGTATGTGGATATACAATGGAATATTACTTTGCAATAACAAAAAATAATGGAATTTTTCTATTTACAGCAATATGAATGGACCTAGACTGTATTATGCTTAGAGAAATGTCAGACTAGAAAAGACAAATATCATATGATTTTGCTTATATGTGTAATCTAAAAAACTCAACAAATGAACAAACAAACAAAACAGAAACAGACTCATAAATACAGAAAACAAAGTAAGGGTTACTGGAGAGTAGAGAATGGGTAAAAACAGGCGGAAGGGCATAACAAGCACAAGCTTCCATTTACAAAATAAATAGGCCATGGGAATGTAGTGTATAGCAGAGGAAAGATAGTCAATAATATAGTAATAACTTTACATGGTGACAAATCATTACTAAATTTATTGTGGTGATCATATAGTAAAATATGTAAACTGTTAAATCACTATGTTGTACACCAGAAAATAATATAATACTGTATGCCAACTTCAATATATTTTTCAAAAAATCATGATGACTTGGTATAAATTAAACCTACAATTTTTTTTTATTCTTCATGTTCTAACCTACATTTCTCAACATTTTTTAAATAAAATTACTATTTTGTTCCTGAACAATAGGTTAAAATTGAAGCTACTTCTACAATCATTTTAAAGAAAATAGTAAATCAGCAATAACTCCTATAATTTGAAATGATTCCCATGTGTTTACTAACAAAATAATTATTGTACTGTCACCTAAGTTTGCCAGGAGTGTTTATACTTTGATTTTTTTATCAGAGTAAGGTGTTTTTTTTATTGTTGTCCAATTACGGTTGTCCTCATTTCCCCCCATTATTCTCCTCCACCCTATCCACCCCCACTTCCCACATTCAATTCCCCCGCTCCCATTGTCTTTGTCCTTGGGTCCTTTATACATGCTCCTTGACCATCCTCCCCCTTCTTTCTCCCATTATGCCCCTCCCTCCTCCCTTCAGTCACTGTCAGTTTGTTCTTCATTTCCATGTCTAATTTTAATTTGATTTTTAGATTATTTTATAAAAGCTGTGTATTTTTGTTTTGTGAACACAAAAATAAAATTTTCTACAATGTTCCTACTTTGTCATTATTCAGAGTCTATTAAATTATTAAGGCATTGGCCCACAGCAATGTCATGAAGTCTGTACTGAAGTGAACCATTTACTGGTTTAACTATTAAACAGTCAGACTAATCTTGTGTGAAATTTAGAGATATTCAAAATACTTAGCTAGATCATAGTTATTTGGGGCATACATGATACTAGTATAACAGTACATAGTAAACAGTAAATGTAATGTGATTATCAGTAGTGATAAAAATCTTTTTAAAAATGTCAAAACTTTCAGCTGCAACCAGGATGAACTAAATCTCATGCATTGCCACCTTTTGCTATCAGAAAACAGGGGGTCTACCTAGTGACCTTGCCACTAGAGGAAGGATACTGGCCTGAGTCCACTCTACATCTGTTGCCTTCCATGTATCATTGACCCAGTCCTGCAGGACCTGTAACCTAGGACCCTCACAGGCATAGACAAAAAAGCTCTAGGAAAATCCAAAGGTTTTTTGTCCCATGTTAGAGAGAAAGTGCACACATTGTAAATTTATTGTAGTCATAAAAAGGACTAGAAGACAGATATCTCAGGCATTTCCCATCTAAAACTGAGTATCTTAGAATAGTGAATATGGCAAAAATACACTCATAACTAAAAGAATTAAAGAAGCATTTTGGGAAGGAACAATGCAAGAATAAAACATAAAGCAGTTAAACAATATTGTTATCTGAACAGCAAATGTTTGGAACAAAAAAATGTCTTAATAATGCAGGCTGTTGTTTGCAATTTGAAATGGAAAAGAGTCCAGAGCCAATTAATAGTCTACATAAAAGAGAGGCTTTTATGCTGTTGCAAAGGGTAGGAGCTCCTTCTTTCTTTCTGCTGCATAGTATTCCATCATGTAAATGTACTATCGTTTTTTGATCCATTCATTTACTGATGGGCACTGAGGTTACTTTCAGCACTTGGCTATTGTAAATTGTGCTGCTATGAACATTGGGGTGCATAGGTTCTTTTGAATTGATGTTTCAGGGTTCCTAGGGTATAATCCCAGCAGTGGATTTGTCAGGTCCAAAGGCAGTTCCATTTTTAGTTTTCTGAGGAAATTCCATACTGTTTTCCACTGTGGCTGCACCAGTCTGCATTCCCACCAACAGTGTACTAGGGTTACATTTTCTCCACAACCTCTCCAACACTTGTTGTTTGTTGAATTGTTTATGATGGTCATCCTGACTGATGTAAAGTGGTATCTCAGAGAGTATTATGCTAAGTGAAAATAAGTCAGATGGTGAAAGACAAATACCATATGATTTCACCTGTAAGTGGAATCTAATCAACAAAACAAACAAGGGGGCAATATATAACCAGAGACATTAAAATTAAGAACAAACTGACAGTATTCAGAGGGAAGGTGGGAGGGGATAATGAGGGGGAAAAGGGGAAGGACTTTCAGGAACATATATGAAGGACACATGGACAAAACCAAAGGCAGGTAGTATCAAGGTTGGGAAGTGGGGATGCCTGGGGTTGGGGTGAGTGGCAGTGGGGGAAATGGAGACAATTGTACTTGAGCAACAATAAAAAAAAGAGAAAAAAATATTTTAAAAAAGAGAGGCTTCTATAAACTTTAAATCTTCTAATGGTCTGAATATCTTGGAAAACTGTCTCATCAGATGATTGCCTCCTTAAATTTTGGGAAATCTTCACCTTCTAGTCATGAGATCATGTGAAGGTCTAGCCAGGGTTAGGTGCCTTCTTTAGATGTGTCATATGAATCCAAGAGTCTAATTTCTGGGGTTTGGCAACACAAGGGTTTGTTAGTAATACCTGATAGGGGCTTTTCCTTAAGGTTTCAGTGAATCTTTTGGGAGGTTCTTTTCCAATAGACAAAACAGTGCTGCCTAATGTCTTCATCTCCCTGAAGCACACTGTAAAAATATTGTTCAACCAGAACATGGTTACTTTTGATAGAAGTAATTAGGCTTTTATTATCA
The DNA here is from genome assembly GCF_022682495.2 of Desmodus rotundus. Lineage (NCBI taxonomy): Eukaryota > Metazoa > Chordata > Mammalia > Chiroptera > Phyllostomidae > Desmodus > Desmodus rotundus. The sequence continues at coordinate 49,852,936 of NC_071394.1, read as the reverse complement.
GTTGTAAAAAGTAGGCAGGGACCAGGTATACTGGGAACCCTCTGACTGTCTCAAATGGTGAGGATTTATGAGTTCCAAAAGAAGTGAATTTGAGATTTAGAAGGACCAGAAGCAATGCTTTTGGCCAAGGAATTTGTAGAGTCTCTATAAATGTTCCCAATTGAATCTTAATGATTTATTGTTGCCTTTGACTAAGCCTCAGGATTGAGGGAAAGTACAGTGAAAGTGATATAAAAGAATCCAAACAACAAACTTGTAAAAGCCTACTGGTGAAATGTGTTCCTCATCAACTGTGAAGTTTGAGAGGGATCCCCCAGGCAGGAATAATCTTTTTCAAAAGGGCTTTTGCCACCAAAGAGGAAGTAGCTTGTCTACAAGAGAAAGCTTCAGTTCAGTGAGAAAACACACAGTAACTAAAACATTTTTAGAATCCATGAGATGGGAGAAGCTGTAGGAAATCCATTTGCTGAACCTCAAATTTTTCTTTAAGCAATTTAAAATGTCCTTGAGTGGTGTGAATAGTTATAGTTTGGACAAATGGGGCACAGGAGGGGAGGTAGGCATTCATTGCAGCTTTATTCATATTTCCACACCAACATTGATTCATGAATGCTACTTTTTAGTGGGCCAAAGCTTTAATGCATGTACAATAATTAAGAGTGGGAATTTCAGAGTGTACAGTATAACTAAGTTATTATTTGGCCTTTTATACAAAATTAATAAAACTTATCTTTCTGTTTTTGTTTAGAACTCCATCACTCAGGGCTGTGGTGAGCCCTGAGTAGGACACCAGTGAGAGATACCCTGCCCAGAACCGTCATTCCCCTCCTAGAGTAAGGCCACCTTACTGAGTCAAGCTTATTGTTTCTATTTCTTCTTTCTTTTGGATAAGTTCTCTTCTAAGAAACTATCACTTCCTTTGAAAGTAAGTTTAAAGGGGAGGTTTGCCACACAACCTTGCCAAACATATTTGAATATCCTTTAGATTTGAGCTGGATCACCCATTTTGAATGTTTAACAACAAAAAAAGAACAGTATTAAATGTATGGACATATAAAAAGTTCTAAATGTAAAAATTTTGCTTCAAATTATCTTCAAGGAAATAGAACACTTTCCAACAAAGTCATCCTATATTCCTTACCACCCAAAAAATTCCAGTGTCTGACCAAGCAATATATTGTCCTACCAAGTTTGTTATTGGAACAAGAACTTTATTCAATATCATCAGCTGAATTACAACTTTATGCCTTATAATTTTTGATCCTAGTATCACTTGTAGATCAATTATAAGAAAAAATTGAGAAATATTAGTGAGTATATTTTTGAAAAAAAACACTCAAATTTGTTTTGATTTTGTCTAGATGAGTCACTTCACATTTTGAGTTACATAATGTTGCTTTGCAAAGAAAATTAAATCACTAATAACATGAATACTTCTTATTGTTAAATAATAATTCTTACTGTGCTATTAAAGATTGGTTTACTTTTCAACAGTTCATTGGCATACTTTAGTGATAAATACAATATGATTTTTATTTGTTTAATACTATTCTGCAGTTTAGAATCATATACTGCTGGCTTTGGTTCCAGGACACTAAAACCACTCCTTGTGAAGCTTAACAGCATATTTTACCTTGTATTTCTGGTCTTTTTTTTCTTGAATTTCCATTACCATATAATTTGGTACATGTTCTGTTCATTCACATGGCTAGTGGATATTGTTACATTGTCAAATACTGAATGTACAGTTAGTCTCATTTCAATGGTTACGGATTTCCATTTGTGAGGTAGTTAAAGTCACATCCTTGTTTTTCAAAATCACCAGTTGGGTCATAGTTAAGTGTCAATGTGGAATAATTTAATGGGAATTTATATTAATACCACATTTTAAAACACACAGTTTTCCTGAATTCCTAAGTATTTACTCTCTATGTTTTAAAAACAAAGACAGTGGTCTGAAATCACAGTTGGCACTGTAATTACTTCTATGATATTGGTAAAAGACTTAAATTTGTGAAATCGGTGTTATTACTTCTATAATATTGGTAAAAGGCTTCAATTTGTGAAAGACTTAAAATTGTGAAAAGACTTTAAGTTTCTTATTGAAAAATAAAAAATGCCTGTGTTAAGTTTGCATCACCCTTATCCTGAAGGTTCTTCCTTTTCTGTGCTCTAAGTCACCGGCAGACACAGAGGTAGCTCTAAATGCCTAGTAACCCTTTCGGTAGCTCAAATGAACTGACTCACAAGCAAGATGAATAAGAAGACTGCATATTGTCAGGCTACACACCAGTGAACTCAGATTGGAGGTTAATTCCCATCAACTAAACACTCAGCAGATGCTATAGGAACATTAATTTGGGGCTGCTTGGGTTGACATTTCGTACATTTTAGAAAGAAATAGAAAGCTGCTGTGTTGTGCTATAAGCATGTCACAATAATTATGTGTAGAATATAATTTGCCTTGTAAGGCTTGTTGTGATAGAGTTGTGAGGTAACTGAAAGAACAGAGCAGAAAAATAAAGAAAAATTTCCAAAGTACTTTGCAGGTCTATAGAACTTTGTAGTCCAAAATTTCTTGGTGTTGTACCTTGACTTTTGAGGCAACTAACCCAAAAATCAGTGTATTCTTTCTTCTGAAATGTTGAAGAGGATTTTTATGTAATTAGAATCCATTATTTCACAGAAAAAAACTAGAGATTTATGTAATATGTATGATAAATTGAGAGCATTTTAAAAATAACTGATACTGCTTCTTCATTTTGTATATTGTCTAATAAGAGGTAAAAGAGGATAGAAAGCAGCTTTACAAACAATTATTAATGTAATACTATTTAGGGCCAATTAATAGAGGCAGCCAACATAGAATTATACTGTTTTCAAATGAATTTTAAATTCATTTTAGTAAAAATATAGGTCTTTCATGAAATTATTTGATAAATAGTGGTTAATTGTCAAGAATTAGACACTTTAGAAAATGATGAAAATCTGTATTTTCTCCTTTTTCTATGTGACAGGTAACCTGTGCGTCATTGTTTAAAAATGTACACATACATACACATGTCAGCAACACCAGAACCACACCACACACCTCTTTCTCTCTCAGGCATAAGTAAATGATGGGAGACACCTTCTCAAAAAGCAAAACTTAATAACTCAATAAGCAGACAAAACACATATATGCCCAGAGAAATAGCAAAAAATAAGAGCATTTAAAATTTGTTAAAGCAATATTTTTAAAAGCAGTAAATTAGTTACCATAACAAAAAATGTTTTTTCTTTCACTATATTTTCTTACTTTTAATTTAAATAGCATTATTTTTATTGTAAAGTACATATGAGATTGCCAAAATACTTTCAGTATCTAAAATAAAGGTCTTCATCTGCTTCAAGACTGTTGTGTGACCATATAGTGGACTTTCTCTTTTAAGCCCTTTAGGGATCACTTAAACTCTGGTCTCATCTCTAGTGTTCTCTTTCTCCTCTTGCTGGGCTAACCCTCTGACTGCCCACCTGATTCTGCTCCCTGGTGCTCATGCTCTGTGTAATTCCCTCCTTCTGAATATGCACAGAAAATGTGATTGGCTAATACACTATGGCCAAAGTGAAGGGATTTTGCAGTTAAGGACCCAATTCAGTTGCTGTTAAATTAATCAAAAGGGACATCATCCTCAGTGGGCCTGAGCTAATTAAGTAAAGGCCCTTGAAAGAAGGATAGGGAAATTTCTAAGGTGAAAGACTCTCCTTGCTGGCTTAGTGAAGTAATAGCCCATGTCTGGAAGAGTCCATATGATAAGGAACTGGAGGACTTGTGTGTGGATTCCAGCTCACAGCCAGGAAAAAGCCAGGGTTTTCAGTCACACAGCTACGGCGAAATGAATTCTAACAACAAAATGAATGAGTTATTCTTCCCCAGTTCAGCCTCCAGATGAGAATATAGCCCAGCAACACCTTCACTGCAACCTCATGAGACTTAAGAGAAAATCAAGCCAAGCTGTGCCTGAGCTCTTAGCTCATGGAAAGTAAGAGATAATAAGTGTGCTTTGTTTTTAGGCACTAATTTTGTGGTGATTTGTGATGGAGCAATAGAAAACTATGTATTTTTTCTCTTTGTAGCCAGCATTTGAGACAATCTATTTTTTTCTTTCCAGTTAAGTAACATTTGACAGAAAATAAATAAGCCATTTCTTTCTGGCAATTCCTGAAAGAAAGAGTCTCTTGTCTGTTGAACTAGATTAGGTTTTTTTCTTTGTGAATATTCCTTGACATATTTTGGCAAACAATTACTTCCTCTTTTTGTCACCACCATCAAAACCAATGAAAGTCACCAGCATCCTTCATTCTTCTTGAGTTCATCAATAAAGTTACTCTTTTGCAAAGTACAATTATTAAATTACAAAATTTCCCTTGTCTATGTACTGGATTTCATTTGAGCTGCAAAATAGAAACATTTGTGAATATACCAATTGGCCCTGGCTGGGTGGGTCAGTTGGTTGAATTATCACCCAGTACACCAAAATGTTGTGTGTTTGTTCCCCAGTTGGGGTGCGTACAGGAGGCAACCAATTGATGTTTCTCTCTTTCTCTGTCTCAAAAAAGAATATACCTATTGTTTCTTTTAAAGTACAATGGCATAAAGATATCTTATTACATTAAAAGGTAATTCTCTAATCGATTATCTACAATTGTAATAGATTTCTTCTTATTTGTGAATATTTTTCCAATGTCAGCCTATACTTTTAAGTAAGTATTTTCAATACCGATTTTGTGTTTGTTTTTTTTAATTTCCCAAGGAAAATAAAGCCCTCTTTTCAAATACTTGTAAAATTATTTGCACACAGAACAAGTGAAAACATTGTGAACTTCCATGATATCTATAGAACAGCACTGTGAAATGGAATAACATTAATGTTAAAACAAGGAAGTCAAACAATATTGAAAGAGAAAATTTGATCATGGGTAATCATAATGATAATATTTCCTTAATTATTGTCAGACTAGAAATGGGGGTCCTGCTTCCTTGGTCCACGCAGGGACTAGCCAGAACTCGTTTAAGCAGCTCTGTGAACTCCAGCCCTTATCTGCTGGCTTCAGGACAGTCGTGTTTTCTCTTTTCAACTGATCTTACTTACGCTGCAAAGTTATTTTATAATATCTTTTTCTCTGTTTATCTGCTGATATTCTCTGGCATTTTCTCATTTAGTGCAAAGGACAAAGAAAATAAAGTCAAGTCTTTAGAAATGACTAGGTGCTTAGAAAGTTCTATTTGTGTTGATGTTTCCTTTTGATTATAAATTATTTGTGGTACATTGTCAGTTGTGCTCTGTAATTTTTACTTAAAACTCAATAATATTGAATAAGAAGATATAGTTTCAGGCTCATATACTTTGACAGAATATGTAATGCGTAATGAAGCAGATTCTTTTTACAAGCTGTTTCATGATATAAAAGTTATGCAATATTAACCAACCAGGCTGATATAAACAATTCTAGTATTTAAGTGCAATAAATATTGGAGAAATAAAAAGAGAAAATGGGAGTGAAAACTACCATTTATTGATGTAAAATACATGTCAGTCTTTATTAGCTGTTATCTCAATGAATTCTGATAATAAATCAGTAAAATAAGTATTTTAGGTATTTTTGATGTGAGGGAAACTGAAACTCAGAAAAATAAAATAAATACATTGAAAAAACATATATGAAGCATATATTTTAATTTTTAAAATATATTTTATTGATTATGCTATTACAGTTATCCCATTTTTCCCCTTTATTCCCCTCTGCCCTGCACACCCCCTCCCACCCTCATTTGCTGCCTTTAGTTCATGTCCATGGGTCATACATATAAGTTCTTTGGCTTCTACATTTCCTACACTATTCTTAACCTCCCCCCTGTCTATTTTCTACCTACCATTTATGCTAGTTCTTTTCTGTACCTTTTCCCCCTCTCTCTCCCTCCCACTCCCCCGCTGATAAACCTCCACATGATCTCCATTTCTGTGATTCTGTTCCTGTTCTAGTTGTTTTCTTAGTTCATTTTTGTTTTAGGTTCTCTTGTTAATAACTGTGAGTTTATTGTCATTTTACTGAGTTCATAGTTTTTAGGAGTTCATAGTTTTATCTTCTTTTTCTTAGATAAGTCCCTTTAATATTTCATATGATAAGGGCTTGGTGATGATTAACTCCTTTAACTTGACCTTATCTGGGAAGCACTTTATGTGCCCTTCCATTCTAAATGATAGCTTTGCTGAATAAAGTAATCTTGGATGTAGGTCCTTACCTGTTATGACTTCGAATACTTCTTTGCAGCCCCTTCTTGCCCATAAGGTTTCTTTTGAAAAATCAGCTGACAGTCTTATGGGAACTCCTTTGTAGGTAACTGTCTCCTTTTCTCTTGCTATTAAGATTTTTTCCTTATCTTTAATCTTGGGTAATGTAATTGTGATGTGTCTTGGTGTGTTCCTCCTTGTGTCCAACTTTTTTGGGACTCTGCAAGCTTCCTGGACTTCCTGGAACTCTCTTTCCTTTGCCAGATTAGGGAAGTTCTCCTTCATTATTTGTTCAAATAAGTTTTCAATTTCTTGCTTTTCCTCTTTTCCTTCTGGCACCCCTATGATTCAGATGTTGGAACGTTTAAAGTTGTCTCATAGGTTCCTAAGCCTCTTCTCATTTTTTTGAATTCTTCTTTCGTCATTCTGCTCTGGTTGAATGTTTCTTTCTTCCTTCTGGTCCACACCATTGATTTGAGTCCTGGGTTCCTTCCCTTCACTGTTGGTTCCCTGTACATTTTCCTTTATCTCACTTTTCATGGCCTTCACTTTTTCCTCTGTTTTGCAAGCATACTCAACCAATTCTGTGAGCATCCTGATTACCAGAGTTTTGAACTCTGCATCTGATAGATTGCCTGTCTCTTCATCATTTAGTTGTATCTTTTCTGGAGTTTTTATCAGTTCTTTCATTTGGGCCACATTTTTTGTCTCTGCTCACCTGTTATGTAGTAAGGCATGGAGCCTTAGGTATTCGGCATGGCAGGGCAACCCATGTTGCTGCATTGTGGCTCTGTATGTAGGGGAGGGGTCTGAGAGGGAACAATGCCACCTGCTGAGCTCTCAGTGGGATTTTAGTCACTTCTTTCACTACCCACAGCAAATTGGGCCCTTCTGGTGCTGATTCCCAGGTGGGTGGTTTTGTGAAAATATTAGGACCCTGTGGGTCTCTCCAACAAACTGTGTTGTGAGGCTGGGAGTTTCTCCTGCTGCCTGAATCCCCACAGGTTTTTCCAGTCAGAGGATTTGAGACTCTATTTATGAGCACTAGAACCCTAGGTTGTGCGATCTGTCTCGCTCCCCAGTTGTTCCTCCCGGCTTACCTACAAGTAAATGTGGGACTGCCTGTTCCATCAGCCACTGCCTTGGCATAGGTGCTCTCTTCCCCTGCTGCCCATTTCCACTCCTCCAACTGGTTGGATGAATATTTCTTCTTTAACTCCTTTGTTGTTGGACTTCCATACAGTTTGATTTTCTGGAAGTTCTGGATATTTTTTTTAAACTTGTTATTATCCTTTTGGTTGTGCGAGGAGGCAAAGTATATCTACCTATGCCTTCATCTTGGCCAGAAGTCACGTGCTAGAACATCTGGCCTGTAGAAAAGAGCTTCCCCTTTGGTCCTCACTCTATAGCCAGGAAATGTAGTACCTCCCTTTTCGTCCCTTGCACTTTTCTAACCATTGTCCCTTTGCTGGAGCTTAGGGTGAGTATTTATGAGCAAATGAGTCTGTGTCCCAGCCCTTTAATAAGATGCCTGTGTTTACAGCATCTTTCCCTCTCACCCAGATCGATTCTCTGCTATTTTCACAGCCAGATGTTTTAGGGGCTCCTTTTTCTGGCACTAAACTTGGGTCTGGGAGCCCAGTGTGGGTGGGGCTGGGATCAATTACTCCTCAGGGAGAACCTCTGAAGCTGAGATATCCTTTTTGATTCATCATAGGTAGGTGTGGAACCAGCTTATTTCCTGTTTCCGCCCCTTCTACCAACTTGGATGTGGCTTATTCTTTATAACTTTAGTTATAGTAGTTCTGTTCATGGGTTCTATAATTTTGTAGCCATTTTAATTTAGTCGTGGGAGAAGGTGACCATGGCATTTACTTACTCAAGCCTTTTGATGAGAAGTCCTCTGGATCTTCTATAGGTCAAACACTGTTGTCAGTACTACTTGTTTCAAAGTCATAGATAAATTTTGTAACCAATTAGAAATTTGACTCCAAGTATAATTCTAAAAATCTGTGTCATTTTTCACTATAGCGAGGTGGTAAAGTAAAAACAAAACATAGTTTTTGAAGCAGGTGAGGCTTATTTTAAATTCCTGCTCTGTCATTTATAGATGTGGAACCATGGCAACATAGCTTGATCTTTCTGATTTTCAGTTTCCCCAGTGGATTCCTGAAGTCAATGGCATTTTTCTCTTGTTGCCACATTGTGACAGCAAGAAGAAATGTCGAGAAAGCAACAAACCCAAGCCTGGGTCCAGCAAATGAAATTTACTGTTATTCTTACTGCCTGGCAACTTAGGACATTCTAGATCTAAGCATGCTTAAAATTGCATTTATTGAAATTATTGCAATTATTCATTAAGCCCCAAGTCCTTAATGAATAATTTAGTAAATGCTATATTAAAAATAGTAAATTTGGTCATTAAAATTCCCTGGTTCATACCATATTATTTAATTGAATGATTTGATAAAAAATAATCACATAATAATAAAATATAATTGTTCCACAGCAATCTGTTATTGTCACACTTCACTCATTTTCAGACTATTTACTTTCAAAGTGTTCTATGCAAATGTATTAGATAATTAGTCCATCAACAAATTAATTGACAAACAAAACACTACATCTTATTCTCTTGGATTTATTATTAAGGAATGGGGTAGATTTTAGAGGATGAATTCAGAGGCAAATACACATGCAATATCCATCGGAAAGGCAAAAAGCTGTTGCCAGTGTCTGCCCTGTCCAATGGGACATGAACGAGACTGCTGGGCCCTGGAGGATGAAGTGGTGAGAGAGACAAAGGCATGAAATGGTTCTCCAGCTCTTCCATAAGCCTATTCTGTTATAGCTCTTTTGCTGCTGATGAGAAATTTGTTCTTCACTCTAATTGATAAATATACTTAGGGGAAAACCTATATCCAGTTGGGTGTGGGGAACTCTTTCAGGTGACTTCTCATTGCCTAGATTTCCTAAAATATTTTCCAAAGGTTATTTTTAATAATAGCATTTTGCCAATCTGTGACTAGAGAACCAAATATAAGTTTGGGAATTTGTGTAAGTAACAACCATAAGCACACAGTTCAATACAAACAATAAGTTATGAGCAGGGCCTCCCAGTTTCCCTAAGGCTTTGTTCTCTGCAGAGAGAAGAATTAACTTTACAAAGGCCTGATCTCCAAAATATATAAAGAACTCACACGACTCCACTCCAGGAAGACAAAAAACCCAAATTAAAAAATTGGCAAGGGACTTGAACAGACACCTCTCCAAGGAAGACATACAAAGGGCCCAGAGACATATGAAAAGATGCTCAGCATCACTAGCTATCAGAGAGATACAAATTAAAACCACAGTGAGGTACCATCTCACACCAGGCAGAGTGGCCAACATAAACAAATCCACAAACAAATGTTGGAGAGGATGTGGAGAAAAGGGAACCCTAGTGCACTGTTGGTGGGAATGCAGACTGGTGAGGCCACTGTGGAAAACAGTATGGAATTTCCTCAGAAAACTAAAAATGGAACTGCCCTTTGACCCAGCAATTCTGCTGCTGGGATTATACCCTAAGAACCCTGAAACACCAATCCAAAAGAACCTGTGCACCCCAATGTTCATAGCAGCACAATTTACAATAGCCAAGTGCTGGAAGCAACCTAAGTGCCCATCAGCAAAGGAGTGGATCCAAAAACCATGGTATATTTACACAATATAATTCTACGCAGCAGAGAGAAAGAAGGAGCTTATACCCTTTGCAACAGCATGGATGGAACTGGAGGGCATTATGTTAAGTGAAATAAGCCAGATGGTGAGGGATAAATACCATATGATCTCACCTTTAACTGGAACATAATAAATAGAAGAAAAAAGGAAACAAAATATAACCGGAGACATTGAAGTTAAGAACAATCTAACAATGGGCAGGGGGGAGTGAGGAGGGGACAGTGAGGAGAAGGGATTACAGGAACTACTATAAAGGACACATGGACCAAATCAAGGGGGGGGGTGGAGGTGGGGGAGGGAGGGGGGTTTGGCTGGGGTGGGGTGGAGGGATGGGGAGAAAAGGCACACAACTGTAATTGAATAACAATAAAAACTTAAAATAAAAAAAAGAATTAACTTTACTAAGCTGCGACCTTTGCTTTCCATCTCAGAGGAAATACGTGTTGCATTTAGAGTGTAGTGGGAAGATAACAGCGGTCCCTTTGTTGCTTGCAAATAGCATAGGTTGAGCAGAACAGAGAAAGGAAGACACAGGCACATCAATGCGGACACTGCAGCTGCAGGAGCTCTGGGCCCCACTGTCAGGGCCTGTGAACATGTGACTGTCAGTGGGTGGTTGGGTAGCAGGTCAGTAGGGTAATGTTCCTGGCTAAGCATTTCTAGTAAACCACCTAGAAGACAGATAGAAGAAACTAGGGGTCTTCAAGCCTTGAGTCATTGGTTGTGATTAATTTCTTCATTTTAAATAAATGTTTATCTTTGTCCCTAATTTTGTATAGATAATTTTGCATTCTTTTTCTGAAAGTGGATTCCTCAATTTATATAAATTTCAGGTATCACAAACCCAGATCCATCTCTGGATTAACCAGCCTTAATCAGGTTGTAAATATTAGGGAGCTATATCACAGGGGAAAATTACTTCCTCTGGAAAGGGCAAATCTGAACTGGTTATTCTCCTGTGTGTACTGTTTCAGTTGCCCTTTCTGGCCCATAGCAGGAAGTGTGAACTCCTGCACACACTGGGCACACAGGACCTCCCTGCTTGGGTCTGTCGCAGCTCCCTAGGTCATTCATCCTCACGGCCACTCACCTGCCCTTTATAGGACTTGCCAGCCCCCAGGCCATCCTCCCCTCAGCCCTTTTACCCTAATCTGCCTTCCCGTGGCTACTCATGATTAAAGAGAAGATCCAGAACATTAATTACTGTTTGGAAACCTTTCCTGGTTGTTCCAGAACAACACTGGGGAGCTATTGTGTGCTGCTGTCAGGGCCACTAACTACTGCTATTTGATCCTATCCCACTCTGTGCACCCCACGAATATCAGCCCAGGCCTAGGATCTGCATGATATGTGAAGGGACAGTGGTTATTTTCTAAATAAAAGTAAGGTGATGACCTAGATATTATTATTATGAATATAGTGTTTAGGAACAACCACTCCTTAGACTTTTAATGAGTTTTCTTTACTTACGGTCTTTCCTTACTCCGTTGAGAAAAGCCCTGGTAGCTGTTCTATTTTAGTTTGCCCTTATCTCAGGTTTTACCCATGATCAATTCATTCTACACCCATGAGCATTTTTCTCTTGCTGAAATGACAACCCAAAATTAAACTCTCAATACGATATGGTCTTTGCTTACTAACAAGTACTGTGTTCTTTATTTCCTACAGTTGCATCAGTATAAATTCATCTATTAAAAGTTCATCTTGGTTTTTTTCTAAAGGAAAAAGATGGCTAAAGCAAATAGTCATTCCAAAGTCACATATACATTTGTGTTGTCGCTTTAAACCTATCTGCTTCTCTTCCTTAATTTACATAACAGATTTTACATATATATCATATTTTTCAGACTATGACACACTTTCCCCCCCCAAATTTGGGAGGAAAATGGGGTGCGTCTTATAGTCTGAATGTAGCTTGCCTGGCTCGCTGTGTGGGGGGGCAGTGGTGGAACAGGTTTTTTTTTCCCTATTTCCTCTTCTAAAACCTATATACATCTTATGGTCCAGTGCATTTTATAGTCTGAAAACTATGGTAATAACGTTATCTAATAATATTCATACTTCATATGTCAACTAATAAGTCATTTTTAGATGGTTATTAATTTATTTGTAATCCTGTTTTTTTGTATGTTTGATGGTATCACTTCCATGTGAATTTATTATAAAACTTTCCTAGTAAAGTGATACTTGATTCCCCCCACCCAAGGAAAGAGCTGTACTAAATCCTTCTACATTATTTCACAGATATATTTAGAAGTTAAGTACTTCTAAATTTTCAGTGAAGCTTCAACGAGATAATGCATTTTGAAATCATTCTGCAGGAAAGGGATGTTTTAGTGGTATTAGATGACGTGAGAAATACAATCACTTGTATGTGTTTTGTTCCCCTCTAATGTTGTTGACTGCATCAACAAGGGAGAAAGGATCTAAAGTAAATAAAAATTATGTGAAATTATTTTATACCTTTTCTGTACCAGGATCTCTTACCTCCCAGCCTCCCAGGATTCAGATCACAGAATTGAGTCCAAAACTGATCATGATAACATTTTGCGTTTTGTATTATTACCCTACAGAGACAAATAAAATGCTTTTTATCAATCCCAATTTACTGTCTCCCGGATCTTTTTACTCATCAATTAGTGCTTATTATTTCCATCTCAGTATGGTCATATCAACCTTTCATGTGAAAATTAGCCTTTTCATAATTGATTGGTAAAATATCTACCTACATTTTTTCAGCCTCTAGTTTTGAATGATTTTCAAAAATTTGAATTCTTGTCATTTCACCTGGAGCTATTTGGACTAACAGTTCATTTCAGATCCTATTATTTCCCTATCTGAACCCAATTTAACCACCCTTTGTTAATGATATTTAGTGTAAATTATTATTCATCTGATGTCTCTCTTTTCTTCTTTTTACTTATATTGTTAACATATTTTTCTGTGTTGATAAGCATCATTCACATCTTTACATCATAAAACTCATTTACATAATGTGTGTGAAACTGAACTTGCAAAGTGTTACAGAATATATAACATATTAATATATGATTGACTATTAATAGATACAAGTCTAACTGTGTTAATTATCATCTTCAAGGACTGTAAAAATAATAAATGCCATGATAGATTTAATGAAAAATGTTAGCAATATATTTAATTCAATTATTCCCATGTTTTTTGTTCTGACATATGTATTGTTTTTACTTCTTCCTAAAGATTATGTTCCTCTTATGTAGCATTTTTGAAATGTTTGAAATAAATTATTAATCTCAGTTGTTTTATTTTGATGCACAAATTTTATTTAATTTCAGAAGGCTTATAAATTCTCTGATTCAGACTCAGGAGGATGCAAAGAACAAAGTAAATCATTATGCTAATATGTTACTTAGAAATTCTGGAAACAGACATGAGGATCTCTCCTTGATTAATCTTTTCTGGGTACTTGTGTCTACAATTGAGGAGACAGTGAGCTTGTCTCACCTGAGGCTCAAACAGAAGTCTCCAATGTGGTATTGAAAGCAGTTGCATCCCTTCTTAAAACCCTGAGTGTCTTAGCTCCCATGAAAGCACCATGACATTGAAAACAAAACCCTACTGTTATTCTTGAACACCACCTCAATCCCGGCAGAAGTACAAATGCACTTACTGCATAGTAGTGCTCAAAGAAGCAGTTGTTGAAGTGACCAAGGAAGAGCACACTCATGTGCATTCACACACATGCATGCACGTGCAACACACACAGGCACACACATATAATTGGTAACAAAAAGAAAACAGAAGTTCTTATTGAATTCTTGACAAGTGAGAATATATTCAGAGGCTCCATTCTGAGAAACTCGTATAAGTGTAATACAATATACTAAAATATCAAAGAATTTAAGACCCTAGAATGCAATTTTAAAATTATTTTTAAAAATTATGTTAGAAATGGTACTTTGATGAGACAGATTGCTTTGGCATCCACAGACTAGAAAGAACTGGTTAGCCCAGGTTCTTTTGTATAAGAATTGTAGGAACTAACTTTAAAAGATATAGACTCTGACCTTCAGTCATCCCAGCTCTGGAAAATTTGTTGACCTTCAACCATAAAACCAAAATGGTGTAAAACCTGGATAACAAAACCCAGGGCGATGCAGAACAAACCACTGGCTGACCAGTTTTGAGATCCACATTGGGATGGACTGTGCTGGTCTGAATATAGAGAATTTTTCAACCCCCTCCCTTGAACACTTTGTTCTACTTCCCCTCTCCCCTCTTGTAAAAACCTGCACCTACCCTGAGATGATGAGATAGGCTTTGAGAATTGAGTCCCCCACCTCCTCAGATTGTTAGCTTCTGAATAAACCACTTTTCACCAGGACCTGTCTCACGAGTTTCACTTTTGTTGTGGCAGGCAGGCGGACCTGCTTTCAGTTACAGAATGAGTTATCTACAACATATGGAAAGCTTTGAAAATGAGGCGTATATTAGAATAGGAAGAGGAGGCAAAGGAGGTGCCATATGACAAGCAATATCTGCCAAATGATCACATAAAACAATCTATTTTGACCCCAATTTTATAGATGAGAAATAGCCTCAGAAGACTGAAGTACTGTACCCTGGCCCACAATTCTGTATGAAGCACTAGACAAGAAATTTCAGCTGTGATGCAATTACCTGAAGCTTCTTAAGCACTCTTCCAGTATTCTATTCGATACTAGGATTTAAAGCATTTTAGCTTCTATTTTCTGATTAACAAGTCAAGGAGTAGAAACCTGGGTGGTCTTTAATTGATTAAATTGACCTCTTTGTTTAGCTTTTACTTCAGCTATAGAGTTTTTGGAATCATATGTACTTAGTACTGATATTTTAAATGCCTTAGGCCAGTACTGATACATGTGCTCAATATAAATTCTCCCTTGAAAATAAAATGTGCATTAGACAGATTACAGAGACATAAGGGCAAAAATAAATAAAACAAAATAAAAAAATAATGCTGTTCTTGAAACTAAACTACAAAATGTATGTGGGATTTGTTATCCCTTTTGCCATCACTCATTTTTATTAAATGTATTGGCTGCCACCTCAGGCATCTAGTTACGCCTCACAACCTTATTATTTCTTTACTCTGGTTGACAGCAGAGTGATTAAATCTGTCTGTAAAAATCTAAATAACATCAGTAATATTATTCAGTTGGTCATTTTATTTTTAACTCATAAAGAGCATTTTTCCAGAACTACAGTCTGTAAATAAAATTTTAAGTAAATCTAGGTTGATATATCCAGACAATAGATATATCATGTTAGTATAAAATTGTGGACTCAAAACTGCTAAGTCTAAATTAGTTAATATGGTTTTCACTTGTAATTGTTTAATTAAGTAAGTGTATATAATATATAGCAGCATGTGTTTTGTGTCTGACCCCTTAGACCACTCGGCCGTCCCGATACCTCCAGCAGCTTGTATTGTTATTATATCACAGAAGTTTATTTGACACTTTATTTGGCTACACTGAAACAGTTTAAAAGGAAAGTATAAATGTTTTACCAGGATACTTTTTTACATGGCTGACAACCTCAAATTTGGGCATATGAGTGGGCCTTGCTTCTATGTATATGGATTGGTCTTTGACAACACCCTGGTATTATGGGCAAATAAGAAGCACATACAAAAGGTAAAACTGTCTAACAGAATAAGTTTATATCTCATATGCACTGTGAAATAGCTATTTGAGATAATTTATTTCGTAAATATTTGTTAAATCCTCTTATTCATCCTATAGGTGGTTTTTTATATATTTTTAAAATTATATTTTATTATTATGCTATTGCAGTGTAGGGTAAGTGGAGGCAGTCTGGCTTCCTCACCCAGGTGTCTGGGTAACTAAGGGAAGCAGTGTTCCCATAGCCTTGGAGAAGCCTAATAACTAGTGTACTCATAGCCTTGAGACTGGGTCCGATAAACTGTTCCCATAACATAAAATGAGCTCACATGCACAGAATTATGTCATGTTATGTAGTGTTCTGGCAGTTTTCCAGCTTTGTTCCCCTCTAGTACTTAAGAGAGTAGGGGCTTCTCAGAAGTTAGACACATGCAAGGGGACAGGCGCCACGATGGGTGCCATGCTGGGGAGCAAGGGCCATGACATGGGCCAGCAGAGACATGTAGATAGACACCCAGCTTACAGAGTGCATGGCTCACCCGCCCATGAATAAAGGCATGCCAGACATCCCAACGACTCTATAAATATTTTTCCATCTGCATGAATACCATGAACATGCTCAGCCTTGAACAGTCACAACACATACAGTTGTCCTGATTTTTCCTCCGTTGCCATCCCCCACCCAGCGCCCCCATTCCCTCAGGCAATCCCCCCACCATTGGTTACATCTATGGGTCATGTATGTAAGTTCTTTGACTACTCTATTTCCTACATTGCACTTTACATCCCCGTGGCTATTCTGTAACTACCTATTTGTACTTCTTAACCCCTCACCTCTTCATCCATTCTTGAACATCTTTGTGCTAGGCACCTAAAAATGAGATAATTTTTTGACCTTTTACTGGAAAAGCAAGTTCAAGACCAGATATTGCATTTAACCTTGAAAATGATATTGCAAAATAGCCAGTGTAAATCTGATTGCTTTGTAACCTAAATGTGCATTTTCTTCTATATTTTACATGACTTCTTCCTCACTTAGACTTTTTCTTCCCAAGAAGACAAAACATACAAACTATTATATTGCACTTACCATGGTTTATGTAGCAATCATCTTGTACAGTTTACTTAGGAAATGACTATTTATAATTAGTATAAGCTATTATCTGTCAAACACTTCTATTCTGCTTGCATTGAGCTAAATGTCTTACATAGTTTTCACTTAACCCAACACCCCAAGTACTGTAGTCATCCCCTTTTTACAAATGAAGACACTAAACCTAGTGTGTAAGTTTTTCCAAGGCCCATAGGGTATACTATTAGAGGTACTGGTTCTTGAAGACAGAAGTTTGACTTCAAGGTTGGTGCAGTTCAGTGAGCCTTGATGTCCCACCTACATTTCCTGCCACTTCTCACCTGAGACAGCAGTGAAGGCAGAGGCCCCTTTGCCACACCTGAGGGTGAGGAACCCTAACACTGAAACCACATCCTAATTGTTTTCTTTTTCTCTCTTTCTAGGTTGTTTTCCTACTACATGTTGTTGCTGCTGCTGTTCATTGCCCTTAAAGGGGTAATAGCAAGCCTCCTAACAGCATCCTAAAGATTACCAGACCAAGCCAGATGAGTCTTATCCTAGAGGCTTATACAGGCATATAAAACCAACCAATGAAATCAAACTAATGCCAATGGGTGATGAGAACCAACATTCACCCTTAGCCAGGACCTCTGTGCCTGGACCCAGGCCCTCAGGGACAGACTGAGAATCGAGGGATGCCTAGCAGTTTGTGCTTGGCTGGGCACCTATGTCTCATCCAAACAGACCTTGACAACTTGGAATTCCTTTATGCTCTCTCTTATTTTTCACATTCCTTACCTTAGACGACTTAATTCAAAGATTATCCAATTAAGACTCCAGAATTAGAATTAATAAATATGTATAGTTTCTCGTTATCATTATCCTTTAAATTTGCTCTCTGTCTATTCAGGGAGACTAATCTGAGCTTGTCTGTAGTCTCCTCATTTGGCAGCTAGACATATAAATCTTTTCACCTCAGACTTTGCTTCTCTCTTTGTGACCAGCATCAAACTCACAAACTTTGTTCAGTAACTATAGTGACTGTAAGTTGGACTGACTCTCCAGCAGAGGAAAGGAAGGACTGTTGCACTTATTTGAAAATGGAAATTATTATGGAGTAATTATCTCAGGGGAAAGTGGTACATAAGTAATAAGTCGTGTCTGCAATGGTAACCAACAGGGATCTGGTCTCCAACTCCAATTTGTCACTTATTTTACTGATGATTTGTCAACAATCCAGAATAAGTAAAATTCAGCATAACCTCTCCTAACTATCACTATCTTTTTAAAACAAAATAACATTTCTATCACATCAGTGAGTTTTTAAAGAAACATCAGGCAATTACAAAAGAGTGCATTTATTAACATTAATTTTACCAAAAGAATATGTTGTGTTTACACAGGTAAGAATTTAAGTTTAGAAATTATGGCTCCTTCAATCAGTATGAAGTAACAACACAACATAAACCACTAAATAGCTGGCAATTATTTGGTAATGAGTTGTAATTATAAGCAATTTCTCTAAGAGTAAATTAAGTATTTATTGAAAAGTAATCACTATTGCATTAATCATTTCAGTTAAAAGGCAGAAAATGCATTTTTATATAAATCTAGGATTATCTTAGGTTTCATTTTGAAAATCTCAATTCTCTAGATTTAAAAAATATAAAAATAAAACATAAAATGAGCATGTAGATAAAGTATATACAGCTTGCTTCTACAATGTTTGAAGATTTACTAAAGTGATCCCTCCTCTTTAGTCATTATTAATCTGTACTTATGTTGTAGATCCTAGAAAATTAATTCAATGTTTCCAGAAAAAGTGTAAAACCTTTATTTTTGTACCACACAATGGTTTATATGACACATCTCTCATATTTTAACATTTAAATCTGTAGATGAGTGACACTCTAACTTTTTAGTACAGTGTTATAACCCAGCCTGTGATGGTTAATTTTGTCAATGTGACCAGGCCATGAGATGCCTAAATATCTAATCAACCATTGTTTCTGGGTGTGTGTGTGAGGTTACTTCCCAAAGAGATTAGCCTATGAATTGGTGGTCTGAGTTAAGCATGTCCTCCCCAGCCGGCTAGGGAAGACCTAGTTAGAATGAAAGCATGGAGGGAGGAAGGATTTGTTCTCCCTGACTAACTGCAGAGCTGGAACATCTATCTTCTGCTTTCAGCAATTTTGGTTCTCAGGCCTTCAGATTCAGACTGGAATTTGTACCTCTGGACCTCTAGTTCTCAGGACTTTGGACTACACCACTAGCCTTTCTGGGGTTCCAGCCTGTAGACAGCAGATCTTGGGACTTCTCAGCGTCCACAATCATGTGAGATAATACCTCATTGGCTCTCTAATGTGATAGGACCTAAAGATGTGAATGACCATTTCTATCTGAAAATTGATGGTATTATTTGGCAATAGAGATGTGTAAAATATTTGCACTGGATAACCACATATAAGAAGCATAGAGGTAGGTTACAAAATGGGTAAAGAAAAGGATGAGCTCAGGGACTGACATTCTCTTCAAGGGCCACCAGAAACAAGCAAACACAAATGATGTTAAAGCTTCTACATGTGACCAGAAGAGAGATCCTTATCTTCTGTAGGGACAGGGATGGGACTGGTGAAAATAAAATGATCTCCAGTTATCTGAATTACCATGCAAATTGAATTCTCTACCTTCAAGGTTATCTACTGTTAAAGTGAGGGCCTGATTAGGAAAGAATGGGAGCCTGGAAGTGGGGATGGGGATGGGTGAGTAGCCCCTGATGAAGCTGAGGACTTTGAGCCTCTAAATTCTGCGGAGTCTTCTTTGCCAGAGGCAGTGGCCTCCCCACCACAGTGGCAAGGGCACCCCCCCCACAGTGAGTAGTAGTGAGTAGTAGTATCACATTTCTCACCTTGTCTAAGGGGATTAACTCTGTATTGCGTGAGGAAATGGTAATGGCATCTCCTGAGGCAGTTGCCTAGCAAGCCAAGGCTAATTCTCCTCAGGACCCACCTTAACCATCCTGCTCTGCTTCTAGACCAATGACTAAACTTAAGTACCAACAAACCTTTAAAGGTGAGGTACAAAGTAATGACCCATGAGGAACTGGGTCATTACTCCAAAAATCTACTTGAGTTTTCTAATTTATATAGACAGAAATCTGGGGAATATATGTAGCAATGAATATTAATTGTGTGTCATAATGGCGGGAAGGATATAAAGTTGGATCAGACCAAATTTATTGAAATGGATTCATAAGGCAGAGATTTCACGTTTAATGTTGCAGCTTGGTGACTTAGAAGAGAGTCTAAAGTTTGTTTGTTTGGCTGAAACATCAGCCAGAAAATGGTCTACAGTGAAAGAATTTGAAATGCACTGTTCCAGTTTTTCCAAAGGTTGTGGGTTATTGTTAAGCTGAAATGCACTGTTCCACTTAGTTTAATATAGGTAACAGTATAATAGGGTGCAACCAGGGCCCCCGAAAAGAGGGGTTTGTAATAGCACCAGAACTCAGGGTGTCCATGAAATACAGAAATATAGCCTCACTCCCACAAGTCTGAGCTGGTGGGAGGGTCACAGGGAGCAGGGCCATTGAAAGTTATTTTGCATATCAACAGTTGGCCAGCTTCATACCTAATATGCAAAAATGATTATTTTACATATCTATAACAGCTGGCTAGCTTCATAGATATGTTAAGTAGCTGTGGCCATGCTTTGAGCCAGAGAGATGGGAATGACTTGGACCCATGAAGTAACTGGGAGGCAGCTCCCCCTGGTTACAGTGCCTGCATCAGAGTTTGGAGATGGTTCACTCCACACTGTGGAGCCACACCTGCCTGGACTTACTAAGGCAGCCAAGAAATTCTGGAAAAAAAAATACAGGAATGCTGGCAGATGTAGCCAATTGTGGAAGGCGTCAGAAATGGGGTTGGAGAAGAAGATTCACACTGGGATTTAAACACAGGCCTGGCAGCCATGCAGGTTGGAACCACACAGTTTTAGGGCTCCTTTCACCACATGGCTTAGAAAGCAGGGAGAGAATGCAAGACTAGAGATGGGGACAATGCGAGACCTTGCAGGGAAGGAAAAGGGTGAAGGACTCTTGCTGGTAGACCATGAGAAGGTGCCGCGTGGTTTTGGATTAAAAACTGGAGATCCCAGAGAAACAGCTGATGGTGCTTGGAACTGTGGGAGGCCTGCCAGCTGAGCATGGATTACTGGGAAGAACCGGGAACTAGCTGAGCCACAGTCTTCTATTTTTTTCCTGAGATATAGTACCCCTGACTGGGCAAAGCGGGGAAGGAAGGATTGTGGGTGTTTGTTGGTGTTTGTGGGTGTTTTAAGGGACTTTGGGATTTTAACAAAGACATTAAGTCATTACTCTAAGTCTGTATTAACTTTTGAATAAATAGGTCCTTTCCTTTTCTTTAAACTGTGGAATTGAGAGCCATAATTCCAATGCCCTGGTGGCAAAGAATTCACAGTGACAGAGGGACCCCGTAACCCCCGGGTCCGTTCTGTAACAAGAGGATTTAAAGGCTTAAGGAAAATGGAATGTTGAAGTGGATTTGTCATTTAAGATCTGCTCACTAACACTAGGAAGACCCAGAAGATATGTATTTAAGCACTGTTGTGAGAAGTAAATTTGTGAGGGGAACAGTAGCATCCTTGAAGAGCTCCGTGATTGCTCTTGCTTTTCTTGAGTTTTAATAGAAATGTTTTCTAAATTAAATTTTAATAAACATTCAATAAAGTGTAGGAAATATACATGTTGTAGAAAAATAATTTGAAATACATAGGTAAGAATTATTTTCCTGTTTTTATAAAGTGTCCTTGGAGTAACTTAGAAAGTAGCAAGCACTGCATTTGAAAAGAACAATCTTGCAGAGATGGTTGAGGAAGGAAAAGGTCCTTGCTTCTGTTTTTAGGAGCAGAAAGATCAGAGTTTCGGTCATGAAATTGAACTCCTGTGTGCACATCCTACTTCTTCTAATGGGTGTGAAACAAACTGGATCTGTAGGTCTTTCCCAACATTAGCAAAGTCAAGTTCCTCTGGTGCCATATTAATTAGCCACATCCATCATGCAGGAAATGACCAGCTCTGGTAATGAGAGCATCCTACTTCAGACCTAGATGAAAACTTAAAAAATCAGGTGAGTAGTGCTTCCTTCTTGACTTACTTTTTTTTGTTTGTTTTTGTTTTGTTTTGTTTTTCCTTTTTAAGAATCAACTGTGAAGTAGACTCAATTTAGTCAGTAAATAACCACGTTAGAGAAATAAGAGAGGAGCTCCTTCCTCTATTCCCTCATTCCTTTAGCTAAAACATAAACAATGACAACAAGTCATTCTTAAAAGATAACACAAATGTGAAAAAAAGCAAATTTGCAAACCTTTGTAGCTAGACAAAGAAAGAAATTGATGATGGATATATTTTAAAAAATGAGAATGAAGAAATCACCTTGTTAATTTTTTGTAACTTCACAGGATTGATGGGAGCTTGGTTTTTATTTCTGTTCCACAAGTTCACATGCCATTTATTTGGCTATAAAAAGGGAAGTATATGATTATAATTTTGTTACAGTTCTGAACCCATTTATAATTCTAATCAACACTTTTAATTTAGTTTTAGAAAAAATAATCTGCATTATATTAAGACTACAAAATCACATTTCAACAATGATAATAAATTATTTTAAAAGGTTTGTTTTATCTTAACCCTTTATTAATAATAGTGAAAATCCGGAAACAACCCAGATGCTCTTCACGAGATAAATGGTTAAAAAACCTGTCATACATTTATACCATAAAATATTTATTACTCAATGAAAAAGAACACATTCCATATGCAAGTAACTATCTAGATAAAATTCAGAGAATTATACTGAGAAAAAAAAGCTAAATCTGAAAAGTTATAAATTCTGAGTTTATGTTAATATAACAGTTTTGAAATAACAAAGATATAGAAATGGGAAACAGATATAGAGTCCGATGTGGGAGGGGTGGTGCAGGAGGAATGTGAGTGTGGCTATTCAAGGGCAACTGAGGGAACCTATGAGGATGGAAATGTTCTGGGTATTGACAGCACCAGTGTCAATATTCTACTTGTGCTATGGTTTTGCAAGACATTACCAATGGGGGAAACTGGGAAAAGAGTACACAGAATCACTCTGTACTGTGTCTCACATCTACTTTCAGGGTGGGGGGAAAGTAGGTTTATGTTTGTTCATATGGAAAATAATTCAATAACTAATAAGTAATACAAGAATAAACTCAGTTTCACATACTCACAACTGTGAACCTACCTTTTACTGGCCCTCTATAAGCCTACAGTTATCTCAAACTTAACAAATTAATGGAAAAAATGGTACTCCAGATTTGAAATTAATGAACATGTGTTTGAACCCTACTAAACCTGCTAGCTATAGACAATAACATCTTTACTTAAATACTTTGGGTCTGAATTTCCTATCTGTAAAATGAAGATGCAGTACAACTGTTGACATGATTAATAAGATTATTGATTTTTTTTTTTTAAAGCCTATTTTAAAATACAAAGAGTTGGCCCTGACTGGTGTGGCTCAGAGAGTTGGGAATCATCCTGAAGATCGAAGGGTTGCTGGTTCATTTCCCAGTCAGGGCATATGCCTGCATTGTGGGCCAGGTACCTGGTTTAGGGTTTGCAAGAGGCAGCCAAAGGATGTTTCTCTGACACGACAGTGTTTCCCTCCCTGTCTCTCTCCCTCCCGTCCCCAACTCTAAAAATAAATACATAAATTCTTTAATAAAATATAAATATTTGTATGTTTTCATACATAGAATTTGAGGTAAGTTCTTTAAGAAAATACAATATTTTTCAACTTATAGGTTTTTTATAGGCTTTTTAAATGTTTTCAACTTATAAAACATGTTTAAATGCCCACATCTGCAAAAGATGTTGTACCTTATAATAGGTTTTAAACACTTGGCAGCAGGATTCCAATGGTTCAGAACTACTGCAGATTGCATGAAGGCTGGCAGAGCATCACTTAGCTCCTCTTCCCCAACTGTGGTAGACTGGAAGGTTATAAGATACACACTTTAAAAATAACTGATCAATAGTATATCCTATCAGTGTTTCAAACATGTGGGAAAGACTATTTAAAGTCATTTAAATACATGTAAGTTATTAGGTTGATAAAGATAAAATTGTACAAAATGCAATTTAAGATTTTATGTGAACTGAAATGGTTGTTTTATATGAATCACTGTATCTCATTTAATCCTCAGATAAGCTATATAAAATTGGCATTATTCATAAATCTATTATGTAGATTAAAAATATACATGGAAATGATAACTTTTCTAAAATCACACTCCATTGAATGAAAAGGTGTTACTCAAGTCAAACATACTTAAGCCTGAGTAATTTTTCTCTATGCATTTCTAAAGGCTAAATGTAACAGATAATTAATTGAACTTATAATTGCTATTTCTTATTTTGATCATTGAAATATCTGTGTTAACTGAGAAGGACACCCTTTTGTTATCCTAGATCTAATCCAGCTAATGACTTCAGTGTAGGATGTTGTAAAATGACAATTGAATCAGTCTAATTTCAAGCACCAGTTCAACTTCTGTGACTACAAGTGATGGCAATTTCCATAGCCAAAGGAATCATTGGCCACAATTAGTGGCACTACAATGTTTACATGGCTAGTTAGTGGCACAGAGGTCAGTGGGAACACAGACTAGGAGGTAAAAGCTTCACAGTATCCTCATCTATTTGTCTGAAAAGCTGCAACTCCTCCTCAGTTCTGTCATCACTTCTCCCTTGGTGGAGACTGGTTGGTCTTTCTGGGTAAGTGGACGGCTTTCTCCAAGGAGTTCTCACTGTAATTCAGTCCCAACTTCCATTAAAAAAGTGCCTAAGCTTTGTGAGAAACTGCTATTTGCCAAGCACTTTGATTGATTGTTCTCCAGGGTATTTATTTATTAACTGTATCTCTCTCCCAGTTCACTGGAAGCATCCAGTAAGGAAAAATCTTATTCATTTCTCTATCCTTAGCCCCAAGCAGCTGGAGCCTGATATATATAATATATAAGCCAGATAATATATATATTATATTATATGTTATATATAATAGATATCTATAGATATATAATTTGTGAGTGTTTATTATATGTAGTTGGAACATTAGAATGCTTATTTTCTATTTTTATTTTGACTGATAAGCCATTCAGCTTATCTTGTTGGAACTCAAACTCTTCACATTTTTTTGGACACATGACTTGGTCTTCTTTGGGAGACATATTGTTATTTTTCTGATCATTTAATATATAGACATTTCCAATATGTCAGATGTGTATACTTCAGAATAATCTGACACTATTCAAAGAACTGATAAAATGCCATTAATTAAAAAGTCATGACTAACTCATCTATCTAAAGAGAAGATCACCTAAAAGAAGTTTGTTAGTAGTTTAACTAAACGAGATCTCATCAAATTATCATTCATGGTTTAGGTATAGTGTAGGTATAGCATAGTATAGACTCTACATGAGGCTTGTGCAAATCATCCAGTCAGTCTATTATCATGTGTTTTTTGCTTTCCAAAAAATGGTATCACTATTGGTTAGTCTTAATATCTTAGCAGGGAATTTGTAGCTAATTATTTTATTGACTAATTTTTTTCAGATAAAAATATATACCTACATAGTCACTGTATAATAATGATCACAATAAATAATTGTTGCATATCATTGTTATTGTTGTATTTTTCTAATTTAAAGTAATATGCCCAGATGAACCATTGGTATATATTTCATACAAGAATATGAAGATAAAATGAAACATTTCAAGCATAAGACTTAATTTAACTGTCAAGATAAATTTAACAACCTGAAAAATGTTCATGACATTTTCTGACTATTATCTGAATATTCATTTATTCATGAATTATTGGATTTACATTTTAAAACACTATTCCAAAAACAGGAACAAAGTATATCTGCCCTACTAATCCCTCAAACTTTGTAAATGACAATTTGACGCAGTATAAAGAGAGATACTCTAATGACATTAGTGAGAAAATGACTATTCAGAAGATTAATATAAATTCTCATAAAATGTCACATTTATTCAATTGGAATTATAAAGGAAGGTGATAAGTCTGATACATATAGTGTGAATACTCAGAGTAAAATTACATTATTTTATTAAGCAGTTTCAAGAATTTATAATTAAGTGAATATAATAAACTCTCAAACTTTAACATAGCAAGCAAGTACTGATAAGGTATTATATCTCAGATAAAGTACTTTTGGAAAAAAAATTTCTAAAAGACTAATCAATTCATTGTTGAAAATGGTTTAACAATGAGATCAGTAAGAAAGAATCTTCTTCCTATATTAATGAATTTGTGGTTGGGAGTAAGTAGGCATTAAAGGATCTCATTAAAAAAAACAGAGATTGTAGGCATCCACTTATTGAGGGGAGAGAAAGAAAAGGCAAGAAGATACAAAATGTGACTGAATCTTATCTTTAGGAAGATATGAAAGATCAAGAAAGAATGCTAAAAACAAAAAATAATTAAGGAGGCATGTAATAGAAAATAATATGAATTATGGGTCTTTATATTAAAGTTCATGGAATTGCATTTTATACATATGTAACTTATACTTTAGCTGTTTTATCTTTAATGATTGCCAAAGAGCAGTACTGGTGGAAGAAGTATTCCAACTGCTTGAAGAGGCTGCAAACACATAGTAAAAAGATGGCTGCTCCTTTTTCTGATTAAAATCATCCTTGAATATCTGAGCCCAAGAATAAATCATGGGTTCCAGCCAAGATGGAGGCATAGGTAGAAACCCTTTGCCTCCTCACACAACCAAAAGGAGGATAACAACCAATCTAAAATCAATAAACAACCAGAAGTGCCAGAAAATCAAACTGCGTGGAACTCTGATAACCAAGGATTTAAAGAAACAGTCAAACAAAACAACCAGACCAGTAAGAACCCTCAGTGAGGTGGTGGGCTGTGTGGGTGGGGCTGGCTGAACTGGAAACTGAGACTCAGAGCTCACTGTGGACTATGGCGGTTGCCACACTGGGAGAAACTCCCAGTCTCACATGAGAGTTTGTTGGAAAGTGGGACAGAGCCAAGCAGGCAAACTGCATTGTTTCCTCTCTGACGCCTCCCCCACAGACAGTGCCACAGTGCAGGAAAGAGGGTTGCTCCACCCTGGTGAATACCTAAGGCCCCCTTACAACTTAACAGTTGTGCCAAGCAAATGGCCCATATGAAAGAACAGAGCAAAGCATCAGAAAGACAGCTAAGCAACGAGGAGGTAGCCAACCTATCTGATGGAGAATTTAAAGCCCTGGTAATCAAAATGCTCACAGAACTGATTGAGCTTGGTTGAAAAATGAAAGAACAAATAAAAGATAACCAAAGTGAAATAAAGCAAAATATTCAGGGAACCAACAGTGACAGGAAGGAAACCAGGACTCAAAGCAACAATTTGGAACAAAAGGAAGGAATAAACATCCAGTCAGAACAGAATGAAGAAACAAGAATTCAAAATAATTAAGAGAGGCTGAGGAATCTCTGGGACAACCTGAAACATTCCAATATCCAAATTATAGGGGTGCAAGAAGGAAAAGAACAACATCAAGAAATTGAAAACTTATTTGAACAAATAATGAAGGAAAACTTCCCCAATCTAGTGAAGGAAATAGACTTCCAGGGGGTCCAGGAAGCCCAGAGAGTCCCAAAGAATTTGGACCCATAGAGGATCACACCAAGGCACATCATCATTAGTTACCCAAGATGAAAGATAATCTTAAATGCAGCAAAAGGAGAGGAGAGAGTTACCTACAAAGGAGTGCCCATTAGGCTATCAGCTGATTTCTCAAAAGAAACCTTGTAGGCAAGAAGAGGCTACAAAGAAGTATTTGAAGTCATGAAAGGTAAGGATCTACATCTAAGATTACTCTATCCATCAAAGCTATCTTTTAGAATGGAAGGGCAGATAAAGTGCATCCCAGATGAGGTCAAGTTAAAGGAGTTCATCATCACAAAGCCATTATTATATGAAATGTTAAAGGGATTTATCTAAGAAAAAGAAGATCAAAACTATGAACAGTAAAATGACAACAAACTCACAACTATCAACAAATGAACCTAAAAGAAATGAAAAACAACAGAAACGAAAATTAAGCAAACAACAGTAACAGGAACAGAATCAGAGAAATGGACATCACATGGAGTGATTTCAGTGGGGTGGGGAAGGGAGGAATAGAGGGGAAAATAGGAAGGGGCATCATATGTGTTTTAAGTTACATATGTTCATAGTGCTTGAGAGCTAGATGATAGGGGAAAAAAAAACTCAGTATAGAATGACACATCTAAGAGTATCCTTATTGAAAACAGAGACTGTATAAGTTATTGGCAAAATGAAATAGAATCAAAATTAAAACAATGGGTGGTGTGAAGAAGATTTTTTGACAAAAGAAGCTAAAACAATAGCATAACATATTAAAAATGTCATTGGTTCCAGTCAAGACAGCAGAGTGGGGAGATGCTATACTCCCTTCCTCCCAAGACTATACCAAAATTACAACTAAATTATAGGATAATCAGTCTGGATAATCAAATAAGACTAGCTGAACACAAATACTATACCTAAGGATATTAAAAAAATTAAAAAGCCACATGGAGACTGATAGGAGGGGCTGAGACATGCAACAGGCTGTCCTCACACCAATGTGTGGCTGTTGAGAATCGGAAGGCATATCTGAGCTTCAGAGCTGCAGAGGTCCCTATGGAGGAGTGAGAGGTTTCAGCTCTATGTTGGGTTCTCCAGCTTGGAAAACAGTGCTGGGAAGAGGAGCCCAAATAACATCTGGCTGTGAAAATCAGCAGGAATTCTGTCCATCCAGGTGAGATGGAAGGCCGCTGCTGAACACCCAGGTGTCCCCTTAAAGAACCAGTCCACAAACTCTCTTTTGATGGCACTCACAGTGAACTGTGGTGGAAGGAAGTGCTAAAACTATACAGGGGGAGACTGAGTTATGTGGCTTCAGGGTGAAGGCTGGAATGATGGCCACCATTGTTTTGCCTTGGGCTCTCCCCATGCACAGCCAAATCTGAATCTGCATTAACCTGATGAACTCCATTAGCATCACCATTATGACTTCCAGAGACCCCCATTCTACTGCAAAGGTCCACAGGCTCCAGGTGCATGGCAGCTGGTCTCTGTGTACCATGAGACTTTTGCTGAATGGCCTTGGGCTCAGCTAAAGAACAAAATCTGAATATGGGTTAACCTGGAGAACAATGTTTATTCATGTACTCCATGATACCTTATTTATAGCATGTATGGATTTAAGACATTTATACATTTTGTATGAATATTGGAGTCATTGAGGTTTCCTTGTATATTTCTAACCCAGATTGGGGAACTGGTGCGATACCATGGAGAAAAAAGTAGGGGCTATTTGGAGAAAATGGGTTTTGCATCCTTCAACAAATATTGAACAAGGCAAATGCTGAACAAGGCAAATACTGAACTGTCATTTTGTGCCCTCAAAGGATCTACTTTTCATTCAGTTATGTAAATATCAAACATCTATTCATAATAATAAGGAGTTCAACAAATGAAATAAATTAGAGTTCTGTAGGAATGTATGTAGTCTGAGTTCAAGGATGGTCTCCTAAACATGTGAGGTGGAGAAAGTCAGAGTCAAAGGTGAGATAAAGATCTGTTATAGTAGAAATAATAGCTTGTCCAAAGAATATTCAAAGAACCTGAGTTGAGAATATACAACATCATTGATAAGCAAAGGGTCAGATTATACAATGCCTAGGATGCCATGGTAGGAAATTTGAATTTATCCTAAAATAAAAGGCAGGCATATATGGTTCATAACAATAATGTAAATGCTAGAAGAAGAGGAAAAACTTAAGGATAATCTGATTAGATTTGCTTCAAAATGAAAATCCTGCTTATGTTTGAAGAGGGAAGTAGATAGAAGATGGTATGACTGGGTGCTGTATAAAATCTAAGGTGCTATTTGTATTTCAGACATTTATGATTTGAGTAACTGTGTGGGTAGTGATGCCATTTCCTAAGCTAAGTATCACAGGAGGATTATATGAGAAAGCTATAAATTCAGATTTGTACTTATGGAATTTGCAGCACCTGTGAAAAAATCCCAGGAAAACATGTAGTCTGCAGCCTTTAAAAATGGATTTGGCTAGAATTTTAGGTCTTAATTAATTAATTGACAGAGCACTGTGTGGTCTTTAATTGTGCTCTTTCATTATAAAGCTCACAAATCCTTCTAGTCAGCTGTATTTTCTTGCATTCTCATCTCTATACTATATCTGTATCTCTACACTTGGTTTCTCTTCTCTCATCAACCTGCTATCTAGAAACCAATTGTATATTTTTAGCATTGTCCTAACTTTTTAAATTCAATTTTCTCTATGAATTAGTTATGATAATCTGGGTCCTATGACAATTAATTTAAGTTATTAAATCAAAATGCCTATGATTCAAGCACAATGGAATTATTTCTCACTTACTCATGGTACCTTCAGTGAGCACGTTTGTTGGTTATCCTTTATATTGAGGACTTGGGATGACAGAAGCTATCTTATGTTACATGGGTTTGTAAGTCCAAATCCCTGGGTGACTATTCCATTCCAGGCAGCCAGAAGAGAAAATGGGCATCAAAGACCCTAAGCAGAAAGTTTTTGTAAAGCAGAAGTGGAAAAGACTCACATATTATCTCCTTATCTTCCAGTAATTTTAGCTAAGTCACAGGAAATGCCAAACTACATGAGAAGCTGGGAAGTGTGGTCTATCTAGCTGTTTGTAAGGAAGAAAG
Organism: Desmodus rotundus; assembly: GCF_022682495.2. Taxonomy (NCBI): domain Eukaryota; kingdom Metazoa; phylum Chordata; class Mammalia; order Chiroptera; family Phyllostomidae; genus Desmodus; species Desmodus rotundus. The sequence goes on along the minus strand of NC_071394.1, from coordinate 49,822,354 downwards.
GAACAGAGATTTTTTTTTGTGGATAGTTAGCTGACTTTCCCAGAGTCAATTGGTTTATTTGAATAAAAACTTAATTTTTCTCCTAAAACATTTCTTCATTAAAGTGCTCTTGACTGAAGAAGGCTGGTTATTCTCCCAGGTACACAGGTAAAATGGTGTCCAGAGACACAATATGATTACCCAAACATCCCTCTCCTACCTTACAGGGCAAAGCACAGTTGAAAGCCACTCACTGAGGGAGCTCGCATGATACAATCTTCACAGTAGGAGACAAGGGCAAAGGATGCTTGCAAAGCACACACATCACCTTTGGACATGCCTTCACACAAATAGAAGTTTTTAATCTAGTCTTCTATAATACTCTGGGTACCTTAAATCTCTACTTTTGTCTATGTGTAACCTATTTAATAGCTTAATTATTTATATTCTTGTATTCCTAGGTTTAATTATATTCCCGTATATCCTATTTTAACAGCACACACTGATGATTTGTTTGTTATTTGATTTCTGTCTTTCCACATTGGAATGTAAGCTTCACAGGGGCAGTGATACTATTTATCTTGTTCTGCTCGGTTGCCATTCCTAAAGAGTGCCTAGAACGTATTTTTTGACCAATATTTGGTTGGAAAAGGTATGGGTAGAAAATGGGTTGGAGATTAACATTAAATAGCATAAAAGTGAAGATTTGGAATATGAAGCCTGTCCTGAAAAAGTTCAGCCACTGATAATAGAAAGAGAATGGTTTGCATGACATCAATGTAACTAGACACCCAAGGAGAGTGGACTAGAATGTTCATGTGTGAACAATGATGATTTCACTCTACTAGTCAGTGGGGGTGGTAGACACCATGCAGTGAGTGTGTGTACTATGTGGCCATCACATTCAAAATGACTGAGTAGAACAATGAATCTGCATCAAATTTTGCATTAACCTTGATCATTCCTGCATGGAAACTATTCAGATGATTCAGAAGGATGAAATTATGGGCAACTGGTGATTAGTAGCTTCATCAGGACAATGCATTCACTCATGCACCACATCGCATGCAGAGATTTTTGGCAAAACATCAAATCACCCAGGTGACTCAGCCCCTCTATAGCTCAGACTTGGTGCCCTGAGACTTCTGGCTTTTCCCAAAACTAAAATCACCTTTGAAAAGGAAGACATTTTAGACCACTGATGAGATTCAGGAAAAGATGATGGGGCAGCTGATGGCAAGTGGAAGAACTGTGTGAGGTCCCAATGTGCCTACTTTGAAAGGAACTGAGGAGTCATTGTCCTATGTACAGTGTTTCCTGTATCTTGTGTTTTCTTCAATGTCTCTATTTTTCATATTACATGGCTGGACACCTCCTGGGAAGACCTCGCATATGCTGAAGATAGTAAAAGGCAAGTCAGTAACACATAAAATACTTGTGGAAAGAGAAGTTAATGATTAAAAACATAATACTAATTAACATTTCAGATTATTATTCACAGAACTAAGAAACCTGAATACAAAGTAGAGACAAATAATTTTTAAGTGATTTCTAAAATAACTTTTTTGTGGAAAATTGAAGAAAAAAGACAGAACTGGAAATGATTTAAGGGTGTTTGGATGACTGGCTTAAGTAGTCATTCTTAGAGTCTGAAATGGCTGAAGAAAGTGGTCTTAAGAAGGGACTCAAAAGTGTCAGGGTCACAAAAAATAAATATATAGAGGAGCTATCCCCCATTAGACAAAACAGAGATGCCATGCAATGTGTGACCCTGAATTGGTCTTCACTTAGAAAAAAGACATTAGTAAGTGATGAAATTTGAATAAGTTCTGTAGAGCTGATACCAATACATTATCGATATTAATTCTTGATTTTAATAATTATATTATAGTTATATATGTTAACATTTTGGGACTTGAGTGTATATACTAATTTTAGTATTATATTCCAAATAATGTTACATTTAAAATTATTTCAAAATAACATTTTTAAAAGAGAGAAAAGAAGTGTCTCAGAGACTCAGAGAAAATTAAAAAAATAAGGCATGGGCTATTTTCAAGAGACTTAAGAAAAGGTAAATTAGAGATAAGCGAATTCAATTTCTATTAAAATGAGAAGTTTTCATAAGACAATATGATCTTAAAATTTACTATTTCAGACTTGGAGTACGTTGTTTTAAAAATAAACTTTCTATTTCAGTACATATATTGCTCTTCATTTCTAACAATCATCAGATTATAAAACAGCACTCTACCAATATATATTCTTACCTTAAACTCTCCTAAAAATCAAAACCAGAGACCATGATTTGTATGGTTTTCTTTGGGCTGACACTGGTCAACAAAATTACACAGGTTTCAGGTGCATGGTTCCACAACACATAATCTGCATATTGTGTCATGTATTCACCACCCAAGTCAATTCTCCCTCCAAAAATTAAACAATCCAATTAAAAAATGGGCAATGGACCTGAATAGATACTTCTCCAAGGAGGACATACAGATGGCCAATAGATATATGAAAAGATGCTCAATGTCACTAATCATCAGAGAAATGAAAATTAAAGCCACCATGAGCTATCACCTCACACATATCAATAAATCAACAAACAAGTGTTGGTGAAGATGTGGAGAACCCTCATGCACTCTTGGTGGAATTGCAGACTGGTGAAGCCACTGTGAAAATCAGTATGGAGTTACATCAAAAAATTAAAAGTGAAATTGCCTTATGACTAAGGGATTTCACTTATGGAAATTTATCTGAAGAACACTGAAACACTAATTTGAAAGAATATATGCATCACTTGTTTATTGTAGCATTATTTAAAATAACCAAGATTTGGAAGCAGCCAAAGTTTCCACCAGTAGATGAGTGGATAAAACAACTATGGGACATTTACACAATGAAATACTACTCAGCCTTAAAAAAAAAAAAAAAGAATTCTTACCCTTTGCAACAGTATGGATGGACCTGGAAAGTATTATGCTAAGTGAAATAAGCCAGTTAGAGAAAGATAAATACCATATGACTTTACTCATTTGTAGACTATAATGAACAAAATGAACTAACAAGCAAAACAAAGACAGATTCATAGATAGAGAGCAGGCTGATAGCAGTCAGGGGTGTGGGGAGTAGAAGGATTGAGCACAGAAGAAAAAAAGAAAAAAAATTCATGGACACAGAAAACAGTATGGTGTTTACTAGAGAAAAGAGGGATGGAGAAGTTAGAAGAGAGTAAAGGGGAATAAATGGTGACAAAAGGAGACTTCATTTGGGGTCATGAACACACAATAAAATATACAGATGATGTGTTATAGAATTATACACATGAAACCTACAATTTTATTAACTAATTTTATTATCCAAATGATTTTATTAATGAATGCCACTCCAATAAATTGAATAAAACTTAAAGAAAAAGTACTTGAGATCTAAGTACAGTATTTTAAAAAATTATAAGTGAATTTTAAAATTTAAAATGTAAGATTTAATAGATATGTTCTGCTTCATGGTTATTATCTGTATGCAATTAAGGACATAGAAAATCAAGAGGAACACATACTTTTAAGCCCAGGGCAAAAATAACAGATAAAACTCTCATAAGATAATAAATTTGGAAGATCTCACATGTAAATAACAGTGTATACAGAGATGTAAAAAGGTCTGATAAAGAAGGGAATGCTTAAGTTAATAAGCATTAAATAAGCAGAAAATAGAATTTTCCTGAAGTGAAGAAAGATATACAATTTCAGTTTCAAAGAATTCAAGTTCTAGGGTAAATTGATTAGAAAATAAATACACCATGATATATCATGGATGATTCCTAAATGTTCTCAAATTTCTACATTTCAAAGATAACGATAAAATTCTGCAGGTAATCTTAGAAAAAATCTTACTATTTACCAAGGAAAAAAATACTAGACTGTTTTCATCTGAAAATATCAAAATAACATAAAAAATATTGAGAATAAGGGACTCAAATTAATTACATGATACATACAAGATATCGTTCCTGCTGGGATATTTACAGACATGCAGAATTCAGAGTATAATTCATTCATCTAACACATGTGAGCAACTGTTTACTGAATTCTTCTTTGTAACTAGGATTTCACTAATATTTAAAAACATCTTTTTATTTCGTCTTTATAATTCTTTGAGACCAATGTATTTATTTTGTTTTTTATATGAAGATCCATGGCTCAAAAAGGTTAACAAATTTGGGAAAAGCACAAAACTGGCATTTTCTCTTTGGATAAAAATTAAGTGGTTTTGAACTCATTAATTTTTTAAAAGCATCATCTTTTTTTTTCCCAGGTAGCTGTAATGGAAACTGAAAGTACGAGTTTCATATTTATTGTACTATTTTTTGGCTGAAATGGAAAAAATAACTTTTTGCAAGAGAGAGATTCCTGATAACCTGCAAGCCCTTTAGCAGATTGCAGTTTGTAAAACTATTTCTAATTTTTTATTCTGAAATCATTGTGGAAAATGAACTATATGTTGAAGAGAAATAATTTGTCTCACAGGAAAACTAAGTTAATATATGTTGAGGATTTTTATTTGTTTTAGTGGACTTTATTAGGATTCGTATGTTGTGGGAGAACTCCATCCTGCAGAGCTCTCCCAGCCTCCTTGGATTAGAATAAATCTACCAAGACATGATCTGATTGGGGAGGAAAGGTGTCCCATCTCTCACAGGAGAAGAGCCTCCAGCCTCTTTCTCAATGAGCTTTTATCGGATTTAGTTTGCATAGGAATACAGGGTGTATATGTAAAGCTCATTAATCATTGTCAGGCAGTAATGATCAAGGAACAGATAACATTAAAAGAACTATAAGGGCTTATTCTGAGTCAGGGTCAGATAGACAGAGTGACCATAAAACTTTGGGAAACAACCTCATTTTACGCTTGGACTCTTAACATTTAAATTGAGGGCATTCTTAGCAAAACAGATTTTGCAGGATTTTATGCATTCTTTCTTAGGCCTGATCGCCCCCACCCATCTCTCTCCAGGAACTGCCCATTCTGGCACAGGGCTGCACCCCCCTTCGGCATTGTTTCAAGCCTGAATCAGGTGGGGGAAGCAAGGAAGCCAAGAGATTAGGAGACTTTTTACAGATAGAATGAGGACTCAGGCTATATGACAAAACCAAGGGGTGAGGGTCTTTTGTCCCTCCTCCACAATCCCCTAAATCCTTCCCTGATGGCCCCTCTGTGACTGTGCCTTTCTTAGGTTGTTTCTTCCCTGAGGAATCTCACCCTTACCCATGGTCCCAAGGTCTTTTTACTTAGCCTTAGCCATGGGGAGTTACAGCTTCTGAAACCAGCAGGGCGGTTCCCAACAATATATAACCAGTAAAAGTTGTAGTTGAGATTGAGATAAATTGTACTACAAGTGTAGATTCCATGGGGAAGATCCAGGTATTCATTATATTATTTTTTAAAAAATCATTGTATTTTTTCCACTGCCATTTAACACCCTTATACCACCCTCCCCCCTGCAATCATGCCCATGATTGTCCATGCCCATGAGTCCTTTTTCCTTTTGCTCCATCCCTCCAACCCCAACCTCCCCAAGGCATGTATTGTATTGTGTGTTCCATATATATATATATATATGTGTATGTGTGTATATATGTGTGTATATATATACATATATATACACACATATATACACACATATATAACCCGTATATATGTATACCCATATATATACCTGTATATATATAAGTATGTATATATATATATATACAGGTATATATATATTTAATGTTGATATGCAAGGTAAATTCACAGCTTTACAAGTTCTGATGTTAATGTTCAAAAGTTTTTCCTTGAAAAATTGCTGGGATATCGTCAAGGAAAAAAGGATACATAGCAGCAGTTTTACAGAGTTGGAAATGCTAAGACAGACTGCTCTGCAAACTAAGAGAAATTAGTACAATACAGATTTCATCTGCAATTATTTTATAAATCTAGTTCATTTTATCTTGTAGTGGTATATCAGCTGTTAAAAGCCATATTAAGCCCTGGCTGGTGTAGCTCAGTGAATTAAGTGTCGGCCTGTGACCCAAAGGGTCACTGGTTCGATTCCCAGTCAGGGCACATGCCTGGGTTGCAGGCCAGGTCCCCAGTGGGGGGCACACAAGAGGCAACTACACATTGATGTTTCTTTCCCTCACTTCTCCCTCCTTTCCCCTCTATCTAAGAATAAATAAATAAAATATTTTTTTTAAAAAAGCCATATTAATCTTGTAGAGGTATAGTATGTGATAACATAGTATAACATTACATTAGTATAATGTAATAGAAAGCACTATAAAATGTTAAACATATATAAAGGACCCATGAACAAAGACAATGGAGGAGGGGGAGGATTGAATGTGGGAGGTGGGGGTGGGTAGGGCAGGGAGAGTAATGGGGGTAGATGGGGACAACAGTAATTGAACAACAATAAAAAAAGAAACTATATATATGTACACACACACAGAAAAGGAAAATATAAAACATTATGAAATATTAAATAGCACCCAAGAAGCCTTAAAGAATTAATAGACTCTGATAACTATTAACTTCTTGTCAGGGAATGTCAGACAGTGGGGAGAACTAAGACAAGGTATTATTTCCCCTGAACAAGCACACTCAGAATGAAAGAACAGTAATTTGAATTTTATATAACAAAACTTCCCTTTCACATTTTGTACAATTCCTGCTTCTCTATGACTGTTCACTTTAGCCTGTCCTGTGTACAATGAGTTCTGCATCATGAAGGATTATTTTATACTACAGGCTTGAAGATGGCAGGACGTGAAAATTTGAGTTATTTTTCTGCCACCTATAGAAAAAGAAATAACTCATATTAAGAACTTCAAGAAAGAGCCATTGTTTTGATGACAGTTTCATAGATAACTACAATGTCCCTAACTTATTTGTCAGTGAAAAATTAATATATTATAAAAAAAAGTATAGCTTCATAATATCAATGGGCACTAAAGGGGAAGAAATCTTTTGGGAAAAATACAAATCACATATCACAGCTTTAAAGTCAATTGAATTAATGTTTAAATTTATGAAGTAATGAAAATTATTTCTAATGAGAGCACTGAAAGACATATGTTAAGTATTATTTTAATGCTAATTGTTAAATTAATGTGATAAAAATAACAATATTGCTAGCTTTTTTGTTTGGCTGCCTTAAATGATTTTTTATTAGCTTTGATTATGCCTCCTATAAATATGATACTAAAAGACTGTTCCAGTCAGTTACATGTTGGGCAGTTTTATTACACTCTGGTTAAAGATGTTGGCAATGTACCTTTGTTTGAAGGAGATAAAACTTTTATTTGACTTAATGCATGAACCCTATGACCTGGCTAATAAACTGAAGCAGTAAACAGCTTTATTATGCACTAAATAATGTTATAATGACTATGACCTCTACCTGTTGAACAGGGACTAAATGCTCAGTAAATCTTCATCTCAGACACTCTACCTTGTTCTTACAGTGGATTCCATAATTACCTCTTTAAGAGGTTATTCAATGAAAACACTGAATTAAAATTAGTATAATATGGGTATCAAATATTGCAATAAATTTTATTGCCTGTGTTCCCTGGAAAGCAGCTATATGGCAAACTGTGGACTCAGTACGCAGTGACTACGTTTCTGCTAGTGAACAATTAAGATCCAAGAGCAAAGTGATGCAGAAAATAAGGAAATATATTTATACCAAGTGGAATGACAAAAGAACAGCTCATTGAGACATTGCTGCCCCAATATATACACACACACACACACAGAGGCAGCACCTGTAACGGGCAGTCCTATCACACCCCTGAAAGTCCCCTTTGTCTTCATGAGCAGAGGCCAGATGCAAAGCCTCATAGCTGAAGTGTTTATAGATGATGGAATATTATGTGCTGACACTTGTTAACAAAAGTGTTGAGAAAACCTAGGATGCACAAGTGAAAAAATGTATATTTTTCATGATACATAATCCTTTAATATGAAACATTTTTTTCCAGTTATTTTATATATTTAAAAGACAAAGTCAGGTATTTTTGCTTTTAATCATAAAATGAGTCGTTTTCTGCTTTGAAGTGGATCATTGTATTTTTTCAACTTGCTAATCTTTAAACTCTAGCTTCAGTCTCTTATGTGATATTCATGAAAGCAAATATAAATTTTGTAAAGTACCTGCTCAAAGAAATAAAATGGACACAGTGATTAAATTCCATTATGGCTTTGGAATAAGTGCTGTGGCTCTATTAAATACATTAAAGTGACAGGTATTAATTTTTATAACATAACCTGTGTTGAATTTAATTACTCCACTTTTCCATATATGTTTAAAAAACACTTATTTAGTTCACAATGCACACTAAATTATACAATCATTGCAAGATACAGAGAGTACAACTTCTCATCTCAGTGATGGTTGTATTTCAGAAGAAAATTTGTAAATAAATTAGAATGTCAGTTATTCATATGTAAAATATTTAGTGACTTAATGTGTATTTATTGAACCAATATGAATCATGCCACATGAAAGAAATAGTGTTAAGAAAATGGACAGAAATGCAGAACTGAATTACCTGTAAATTTAAGGAAGAACTTATAGAATTAGCAATATTTCAGCTAAGCCATTTCTGGTTATAGAAATTTGGAAGATACATAAAAGAGGCAATGAGTATGTTCACTGTAGCTTTAAAGAGTTTGTTGTAAATCTTTCTAAAATATAGGATTTGATGAACTTCAAATAGAAAAAGATAAAATTGGAGAAATAAAGTTAGAACTAAATTTGGGGAATTTTACTTCTGGCTGCATAATTCAGAATTGCTTTCCAGTGGAGGGAGAGTCATCAGGAGATATTTGAGAACTTATATAAATTATAAGTTATAAATATATAAATAAATATATAAGTTATATTTAACTTAAATATATAACTTAAATATAACTTAAATATGTAAGTTAAATATATAACTTATATAAATATATAAATATGAAATTATATAAATAGAGTAATACATGGGGAAAGGTAAATATTACAAGATTGTAAAGTGGCGATTCTCAACCCTACATTCATTTTTGAATCATGAGAGGTAGTTTTAAGTAAGAATGTGTGACAGAATAGGTGAATCTGGAGAGCATAATGCACGTGAAATAAGCCCGGTGGTGAAACACAAATACCATGATCTCACCTATCAGTGGAACCTAATCAACAAAACAAACGAGCAAAGTAAATATAACCAGAGACATTGAAATAAAGAACAAACTGACAGTAATCAGAGGGGAGAGAGAAGGGGGGTAACGTGGGGAAGAAGGGGAGGGGTCATCAAGGAACATGTATAAAGGATCCATAAAAACCAAAGGGGGTTAGGATTAAGGGTGAGAGGTGGGGATGGGTGGGGAGGGGGGAGTGGTATGGCAAAAATGGAGACAACTGTACTTGAACAACAATAAAAAAAGAAAAAGCAGTAATGATATCCGTATGCAAAATTATACTCTGGAATACGATAATTGGTTATGTTTCTAAATACAAATACATAAAAAATTGAATTAAAAATTTAAAAAAAAAGAATTCAATGAACTTGGAAGTCATTGCTCCTGTCTATACCACAGTAAAAGCGGAGCAAAATAAAAATTTTATTTTTTTCTGGCCCCATCCAAATACTGATTTGTCAGGCAAACAGTTACCCTAATGTAGTGAGGGACAGGAAATCCACAGTCACAGCCAAGATCTGCTTACCTGAAGCAAAAGCTGTGATAACTGTAAAAAGCAGGAACATTTACATGGTAATTTTGTCAAATTGACAGCAGCTGAGTTGGATTAGTGTAAAAGTGAGAAACTCCTGGGAACCTGAAAAATGGTTCCCTTTGCAAGTGATCAAGGTCAACATCAACATTTACAAATCATGTTACCTTTGATGGGTAATGAAAATGCCCTTTACCTCTCTGTTTTTGCTTCCTAGGACCTATACACCCACCCTTATCATCTGAAGACATGACACATACATACCAATGGAGGGACTTTCTGTAAAAGCCTGACAGTACTTCTCAAAATTGTCAAGATTGTTGAAAACTAAAAAAGTTTGAAAAAAACTACCAAAAATTGCCTGTTTAGGCATGACTACTAAATGCAATGTGGTATCCCGAATGAGACACTAGAACAAATTAAAAAAAAATTAGGTGAAAACTAAGAAAATCTGAATAAAGCATAGACTTTAATCAACAATTTATAAATACTGTTTTTTTAATTATGACATATACTATATCATCATATGATCGTAGTGTTGCCAGTGGAAATCAGGTTCTTCCACAGGATCGTAAGTAAAGAATTTCATAGACCCACTGATGGGAGATTGTGGTGTGACAAAATTTATTCAGGTGGAAATCTTTCCATGTGCTTCCAATGGCCTATCTCTGTCCATCCCACCACAGAAAAAAGTCCAACAGTGTCTTCAGCAAGGCCAAAACAAAAGCCAGTGTCCAGAGCTTCTGTTTCATATTAAAACAATCCAGTCAAGCCTTTCTCACCATCTGACTAGCTTAGCTTGTATTTCCCACTGTATCTGTTGCTGTGCTGTGGTATCCAGACACCTGCCTAGAGCCTGGGGCCACATGGTTATGGAGAGTGAAAGTGTGCCAGTGCCGTGGGTCAGTGTGGGTTACCCAACAAGAGAGAGAACTTCTTTGTTCCCCTGAGCTATAACCAGGAGATTTTTCAAAATAACCTATCATCATCCCAAACTTTTATGGGCTTCCCATGGGTCCACCCCGACTTACATCCTTTTCCCAGGTTAGGCTGACAGATCTCTATAGTCAAGCAACTCCCCCTGTACCACTTTGACTTTTATTTCACATGTCCTTACCAGCCCCTTCTTTGTGTGATCCCTTCCACAAGTGATCTGCGGGGAACAGACCAGGACAGACCTGTGGTTAGGGATGGGACATATGAAGCTATGGCTTCTTGGTTAAACAAACAGGTTGTGTCTATATCCTTTTGCTCTCTTTCCTTTATTAATATCTAGTGAACTATGGTGACAATTGGGAGACTAGCTTTGTCAATGAAATTAGAAAGAAGGTGTTAAATACTTGTCTGGAATCAATATAATGTGCTGTTTGATGAAAGAAATGGACTGTTCAAGGGGATCAAAAATTGACCTCACCATTAACAGCTTCAAAACATGGTTATAAGACTGATGTAGAAAGGACACAAAGATCCAAAAGGAACTTTGTATAAATTAAAATGATACTTGTTTAGTACAGAAAGTTATAATCCTCTAGCATTCCAAGAATATTGTACATAAGATATTTAATTAGAATTTTATCTATATTTATATAATATTACATTATTTTCATGAATAAACTCTTAAACTCCCTTTAATTAATTGATCAATTTCTTCAAAGTATTTTCATTGTATTATACTGAAATTAGTTTCATCCTGCTGAATCTTTTAATATTGAATATTTTAAGCATGTACTTTCACAAGGTCAGATTTTATGTTTTATATAAGTTATACATTATTGCTTCAGCCAGGGTTGATGTAGCCATTATGTCGACTAAATACAATTATCCATGAACAAATTTTGCAAACCTGAATGTTCAAGATCTAAATTTAATTTCCTTTCAATTTTTACTCAGTGAATTTTACCACATACAGTTGTAGCTATTGTCAATTTTTGCTTGGGGCTGTTCATTTTTACTAAGGTGTTCCTCATATTAGAAACTAATTGGGAAAGGTAGATTAAGACAAAGATGTGAGTGGAAAAAGAGAGGACAATTATTTTGGGAAATTGGCTTAAAGTCAGTAAAAGGTCTAGTAGAATGTGTTCTAGGATAAAAATGACAGTAAATGTACATGGTACACACACATATACACACATAGCACATTTACTAGAAATAGTGACAACATCCACACGCAATTTATGTTAGTCATTGAACGTCTTTTCATATGTCTATTGGCATCTGTATGTCCTCTTTGCAGAAGTGTCTGTTCAGGTCTTTTGCCCATTTTTAAAATTGCATTATTTGTTTGTTTTGGTGTTTTTACATGTTTTTTATAAATTTTGGATATTAATCCCTATCAGATCTATTGGCAAATACATTCTCCCACTCAGTGGGTTGTATTTGAATTTTGTTGATGATTATATTAATCATTTCTCTAAGAAGAAAGAGAAAGAGGATAAATTCCTGCTTTATTTTACTATTTTTGGTCTTCTCTATGCATTGGTAGTAGTGTAAGTTACATTAGTATACACTAAGTAGCATACATATTTTAAAAATATATCTGTTATTATAACCATATTGTTTGTTTGTTTTGTTATATATCATTCTTTCAAATTAAAATTCTGAAATTTATTTTAGCATATATGGGATATAGAATTTTGCCCAATAGTTTGTATTCTAAAAAAAGTAGTACACTACTTATCTTTCCCTACCAACATAAATAATTTCTTAACAAATAATTAACTATCTGAGTCTCAGAATTGTGTGAAATGACACTTTGCATGTACCATAAATCTCAAGGTTGAACAGCTTTGCTCATGATGACAGGTGATTTGTTCTCTTCTTCCATGGAATATTCCATGAGGGATTTTCCATTTTTTAATTGTGTGTTTGTCATTTTTAAAAACTAATTTTAGAAGATTAGTTGTATCTTGAAAAATCAATTATCTGTCTCTAACATACTGATTGTTCCATGATCCTCCCACTTAATCGGTATATCTTTTTATTAAATAACAAGGTATTTATAAGTACTTATGCATTTGCAATCCACACATTTAGTTCCTTTCTGAATTAAATCTTTGCTCTGTTACCTTATTTTTCTATTCATATAAAAATACCACAATATTTTAATAATTATCTGATGACTTGAAGCAAATGTAAATATTTTTAATTTTGCTAATTCATAATGTTTGAATATTTTTATTGTTGTTCAAGTACTGTTGTTCCCATTTTCACCCCACCTTGGCCCCCTGCCCTAGCCATCCCTGCCTCCTACCCTTGTACTTACCCCCTTTGGCTTTGTCCATGTGTCCTTTAAACATGTTCCTTGATGGACCTTCCCTATTTTCCCCCATTATCCCTCTTTCCCCTCCCCTCTGGTCACTATCAGTTTGTTCTTTAATTCAAGGTTTCTGTTTATATTTTGTTTGCTTGTTTGTTTTATTGATTAGATTCCACTTACAGGTGAGATCATATGATATCTGTCTTTCACCGCCTGGCTTATTTTACTTAGCATAATGCTCTCCAGTTCCATCCATGCTGTTGTGAAGGGTAGGAGCTCCTTCTTTCATTCTGCCATGTAGTATTCCTTTGTGTAAATTAACCATAGTTTTTTTATCCACTCATTCACTGGTAGATGTTTAGGTTGGTTCCAGCACTTGACTATTGTAAATAGTTCTGCTATGAACATTGGGGTGCGTAGGTTCTTTTGAATTGGTGTTTCAGGATTCTTAGGGTATAATCCCAACAGTGGTATTGCTGGATCAAAAGGCAGTTCCATTTTTATTTTTCTGAGGAAATTCCATACTGTTTTCCACAGTGGCTTCACCAGTCTGCATTTCCACCATCAGAGTACTAGGGTTCCCTCTGCTTCACATCATTGTCAGCACTTGTTGTTTGTTGATTTGGTTATGATGGCCATTCTGACTGGTATGAAGTGGTGTCTGATTGTGGTTTGAATTTTTACCATGATTTTTCTGAAACACATGCTCTTACATATTAACTTAAAAATTAGTTTGCTACTTTTTCTTTTCTTTTTCCTTTTTTAAAAGAACAAATATGCATATGTAAACTTCTTTTTTATTGATATACAATTGACATACATAATTACATTGTTAGGTATACATATAATGTTTTGATATATGTATATATTGTGAAATGATTAAAATACATCTAGTTAATATCTATCACCATGCATAGGTACAATTTTTTTCTTGTGATAAGAATTTTAAAAATCTGCTCTCTTTGCAACCTTCAAATGTATAACATTATATTAGTTTAATATTTTTTTCTGAAAAGCTTGTTTTATTTTTCTTTCCTTCCTTCCTTCCTTCCATCCCTCCTTCCTTCCTTCCTCCCTTCCCTTTCTTTTTTTCTTTCCTTTTCTTTATTTACCTTCATTCTTTCTTCCTTTCTATTTTTATATTTGCACTTGTGAACTAATGTTAGAGTCATGACATCTTTGTGTTATGTCTTTGTACCAATATCCATAGGAAAAAAAGATCCCTTTTGTGATTGTCAAAAAAGTATCCAGTGTCATTTCTGATTCTTTCTCCTACCTTTGTAACTGTCATACCATTTTTAAAGGTTTACTTCTAATTATAGTTTAGTACATTATTTGTATTATTATCATAGTGCACTAATTTATTTTTAAATTAGTTATTTTTCATTAACACTCTTCTAAGATTTTGTCAATTATTTAGCTAAAAAACTCCAATGGCAATTGTGGGGACCATTTGCACAGAGAGGTATTAGAAGAATAGTAACTTGTCTCTATCCCACCACTTTACTTTATGTTCCTAAGGAAACCATTATATATACACTTTAAAAATACCTATCCCTACTATTTTCTATATTTATAAGAACAATATACACTCTTCAATTTTGTTAGTTTTTTGTTTCTATAATTAAAGCAGGCTTACTATATATTTCATTTTAATCTTGTGGAGATACAGATACATATTAATATAAAATAATTTAAAATACTTAAAAATAAGTCAAATATAGCTTTATAAGTCATTATAAACTCATCTTATGATGCGTACACTTGCCTGCAGTGTCCGCAGTGTTATGGATGAGAGGAGACAAATGCACACAGACTACAGAAATCCTGTGGAGGAAAAGGGATGACATGGCCACTCTCTCAATGAAAGAGAGAGCCAGCCCTGTCCCTTGCTTGGACAGGCTTTTATTGCTTTTCTGGGCACATTACATTGAGGATGGTCCTCATTTACTATGCATAGGATCACTTTAGGTGGTTACCTTTCACAGAAAACACAGGAGAGAATGTTGTTAATTATAGCAAAAAAGGATATTTGCAAATGTAAAGGGAAAAGTGGTTGAACTGGTTACGCTAGTCCTTGGGAGGTTTAGTATAGATTTTGGAGGTTACCTTAAAGATATGCAGTAAACATTTGTGGCCTCAATTCAGGGTGAGAGAGTTTTAGCAAAAAGCAAGTCTCAAAGTGGCCTAGGTACAATGTAGTCCTCATTCCCCACAGGAGAGCCTATGCATGGGTGTGGGTCCTGTGTGCCAGACCTTGGTTTCCACTGGCCTTTCCGAGGGGGAGCTGGGCTACATTTCCCATGCCATGCAGAACGGTCTCCTATATTTCCCCCCTTGTTTTTAGTTAGAACTGCTATAGACCCCACAAAACTCGCTACTTGCTGGGCTCTCACACAACCCTGGGAAAATAATTTACAAATACAGTGAAGTACACAGAGCATTATTACAATCAGTAAGCAACCAGCAGCTCCAAAGACCCACATTCTCAAATTAAGCCCATCAAAACAATTTTTTTTTTTTGGTTTAGCTACACGAGATTGTCACAGAGGGTTTGAAAACTCTCTTGCTTAGTTAAGCATTGAATGTCCTGTGGCTGCTAATGTATTCTAGCTGCAATTTATCAATTTGTTCTTTTAAATTGTTGGAAAAAGTCCCTCTAGGTGATGGTGATATCGCTCCAAGAGTACTGGCTGGAATTTCACTTCAACTTGGAGAATCCAGTATCAGGAGAGTCAAATAGTGTGGAGGTGGGTCACTGCCAGGGAAGCCTTTTCTGTGATACGGCTTTACCCTCTATGCCAGCAGCTCCACAGGTCCTCTGGAGAGAAAACATAAGCATACCCTCTTCCCCAAGTTAATAGTGGAAATGGGCCTTCCCATTTTCCTTCCCCTAATGGGTCTTTGTATAAGAATAAAGGGTGTGGGACTGCAGGCCTGTTTTGTACAAAGTGTTTGTCTAGGGTGACTTCAGATTATCATCACAATTCAAAAAATTGTATGTATATATTGCTAGCATGGTTAAATTCCTGGGGGGTTAATTTGAAGGGCTGGAGGCCAAGTTGTCCTATTAAAAAGGATATAGCCTAAATATTTCCAAAGTTCTGAATGCTGGATTTTTTTTTGGAGCAATTACTAACCCAGAAGAGGCTACAGAATTTTCAAGAAAGGAAGCAGTTTTTGCTAAAATATCTTGTGAAGAAGCTGTGATGAGGATGTCATCCATATAATAATAGATAATTGAATTAGGGAACTGATCTCTTACTGACTGAATGGCTGTATGAACAAAATGTTGGCAGATAGTTGGGCCATGAAGCATTCCCTGAGGCAAAACTCTCCACTGAAACTGCTGTAAAGGCTGAGAATTGTTAATGACTGGGAGGGAAAATATAGAACACTCCCGATCAATCCCTTTCTGCTAAAGGGATTGTAAAGAAACAATCCTTTAGGTCAATAAGTAAAAGTGGCCAATCCTTTGGAATGCAAGCTGGATTGGGGACTCCTGGCTGTAGGGGGCCCATAGGTTGGAGGGATTCATTGATTTTTTCTTAGATCATGAATAAGCTTCCATTTGCTAGATTTATTTGGTACAACAAAAATAGGCATATTCCAAGGGCTGTTAGAGGGTTCAGTATGACCTGCTTCTAATTGTTGTTTAACTAAAAGGCAGTTCTGTTCAAGTCGCTCTCCTTTAAGTGGCCACTGATCAATCCATACCAGTGTATTGGAGAGCCAGGTAAGCAGTAGGGGAGTTATAAGAGCAGGGGCCACTAAGGAAAATGCAGAAGAGAGATTTTCATCCCCCATTGACTGAGGAGATCATGGCCCCAAATATTAAGGGGCATAGGCAGGATATATGGTCAAATTCTCTCTACCTGTCCTTTTGGTCCGTAACAGTTAAGAGACCATACACTGACTTGTTGAGAAACTCCTCCAACACCTGTCACAGGTGTTTGCTGTCTGTTAGAGGCCACTCCGGAGGCCAAAACTGATTTGAGAAAATGGAGATGTCAGCTCCTGTATCTATGAGGTCGTGAAAGGTCTTATCCTTTATCTTTATTTGTAAGATTGGTTTATTTAATTTAATTGATTCTGTCCAAAAAACTGATTGATTGTCTGTACTACTGAAGCCTCCTCTGCCCTCACTGTATTTTGAGTCTTTGAGATTACGTAGGGGAGTAGGAGCAGCTGGGCAATACACATCTGGGCAGGAATAATATGATAACCAGAAGCTTTAAGCATGATTTTAATTTCCCCTTGATAGTATGAGTCAATGACCCCTGGCTGAACAAAAATGCTTTTGGTAGTAATACTGGATCTCCCTAAGATTAAACCTGCCATTCCTGGGGGTAAGGTCCCCAGACACTAGTGGAAGCTATAATTAGTTGATCCTATTCCTTTAAGATGAGCTAGTTGGTGGTGACCAAGTCTAGCCTTGTGCTTCTGGGGGTGGCTGCAGGAAGGTCAGAAACTGTGCATTTCCCTGCATTCTCTGATACTGATTGCTGTTCTGAAAGCTCCGATTGGGGTGGGGGGTGTTGGTGCGGGCACCCCCTTGGAAGCTTCCCTGAATAGGTTGGCTGTTTTTGTCAAATTTAGAGCAGCATTCCTTTGCCCAATGTCTGCCCTTGCCACAGCGTGGACAATCCTTGAGGGGAAGCTTGTCATTACTTTTTCCCCTTTTCCATGTGGATCAACAGTCCTTGAGCAGGTGACCAGGCTTTCCACAATTGTAACATCTACAATCTCCTTTAATTGCAGCAGCCAAGAAAGAAGCCTTATGCTGCTCTGTGCTGACATCTTGGCAAGTCTTGATAAACTCACTGATGTCTTTGGTGGTAGTTCACAGGGGTCCTATAATGGTCCTGCAGTCTTTGTTAGCATTTTCATAAGCTAGCTGCCACAAAAGAGATTTGGCTGCTCTGTCATTATCTATTTGCCTTTCAATAGCTTCTTGGAGTCGATCAATAAAATCAATATATGCCTCCACAGCACCCTGATGGATATTGGTAAAGGAAGAAGTTTCCTTGGCCCGAGAATCAGGCACAGCCTTCATGGCTCTAAAAGCAATTTGAGCACTTTGACTAAAGCATGAGGATCAAGCCTGGCCTGATCCGCTGTGGTGGCAAAATCCCCAGACCCAAGCAGCACAGGGAGGGTGACAGGATTATTCATCTGTGCATTTTCAGCTGCTTGGTGGCTGGCTTGCTGAGAGTACTCCGAATGCCAGACTGTGAACTGAGCTGGGGTTAAGACTGTCCTGGCCAGAGCAATCCAGTCACAAGGGGCCATTCTGTAGCTGTCAGTGATGGCTTGAAATAGCCTGTTAGTATAAGGAGACTGAAGCCCATTTTCTCTAATGCTCTTTTTTAGATCCTTGTAAAGGGAAAAAGGAAGGGGTTCATGGACATTTCTTTGACCCTTCCTTGACTGTAATGGGGAAGGCTGAAAGGGCATCTAAATCCCCAGCCTCTGCTGCCTGCTGAAGGCACCGTCACATGGCCCTAACAAGTTATCTGTCTAAATTTTCTGGCTCTCTTGGTGATGAGTCATTCTGCAAGGAGGAACACTCCCAAGGTTGAAGTAAGGAGCAACGGCTATGAGGCAGGTCCTCTAGCAGGGCTGTAGGCAGAACTTTCATAGCTGGTTCTTCCACTACATCATATATGACTTCCTCCTCTGAACTAGACTCTCTATCCTCCTCTGTGACTAGTTCTGTTCTCTTAGCCCATATGGGCAGGAGAACAGTCCTGACTAGCCCTCAAGTTATTAAGTTTTCAGCTCCTATAGAGACACCACTGTTCTGTAAAGATCTTAACTTATCACCTGCATCTTCCCAAACCTCGATATCTAAGGTTCCCTTGTCAGGAAAAGTAGGGTAGTATTCTTTTATACTTCATAAAAGCTGAGTGAGATTACAACCCACTCCCTAGAAGAACTGCTGTAACATTTGTGGGTAAACTTCCTGCTCTTTAGATAAACCAGAGCCCCTTCTTGCTATTAAAAGGCTCCTTTTTACTTTTGATTGTTGTCCTTTCAGATTCTGCCACCTGTGCTGAACCCTAACTAGTTAGCTATTGAAGGATATAGTGTGGTGGGTTGAAATGAGTCCAGCTGAAACCGAAACACTCACTATCTGCTTTTCCTTATGCAGGTGAACGGAGGGAAAGGTAAAATCGAAAGGACCACAAGAGGCAGCTTAAAAGAAAGAAAGAATTTACTGAGATGCTTGTAAAGTGTCCTGTAACTAGTTGATGTTTTTAAAGCTAATTAAAGGGAAAATCTTTGCTCTTTCTCCCAAGCCTAGACCTATTTGGGAGTTGTGCTGAGGGGATGGACTTGTGAGTTTTTTTACAGTGTGCCTCTTGTTGCGTGGACTTTTGCTTGTGGCTGGCGAGAAATCTAGTGTTCTGTCCCTGTCCAGGTCCAGGTAATCCTTTCACGGGAGTCTTTATTGCGGTGAGCTCACCCTTGTGGCTCTTAAGGCTCAACCTGTGCCCGGGAGATTGCAGCAGATGCTTGGGAGAGAGAGCTAGGTTCCTGCTCACTAAAGAGGCTGCAGATGTAAAGCAGTCACAAGAGAGGGTGACCTAGGAAGAAAACCCTTTTCCTCTGAAATCCAACACACCCTCTGACCTAACCGAAAAGCACTCGGTGTTGTCGGCCCTTACCTGGGCTGATGTGCTCACTCCAACAAAGTTGGTGTATTGTCCACAACGATGGCTTGTAGCCCTGTTCCGGGTGCCAGCTGATGCAGACACCAGGCCGCAGTGTCTGTGGCATTATAAATGAGATTAGACAAATGCACACAGACTACAGAAATCCTGTGGAGGAAAAGGGATGACATGGCCACTCTCTCAGTGAAAGAGAGGGCTGGCCCTGTCCCTTGGCTGGACAGGTTTATTGCTTTTCTGGGCACATTACATTGAGAATGGCCCTCACTTACTATGTACAGGTTCACTTTAGGTGGTTACCTTTTACAGAAAACAAATGAGAGAATGTTGCTAATTACATAAAAAAGAAGGGTATTTGCAAATGTAAAGGGAAAAGTGGTTGAACTGGTTACACTAGTCTTTGGGAGGTTTAGCATAGATTTTGGGAAGTTACTTAAAAGATATACAGTAAATGTCTGCTGCCTCAATTCAGGGTGAGGGAGTTTTAGCAAAAAGCAAGTCTCAAAGTGGCCTCGGTACAATGTAGTCCAGATTCCCCACCAGAGAGCCTATCTGTGGGTGTGGGTCCTGTGTGCCAGACCTTGGTTTCCACTGGCCTTTCCAAGTGGGAGCTGGGCTATATTTCCCATGCCACGCAGAATGGTCTATAATCTTAGATAGCTGTATGGACTTTCCATTTATTGCATCTCTTTTTATGTAACAATCATGTTGAAATCCTCTATTTATTCTCATTGCTTTAGAGGGTCAAAAGGCACTCATATATCAATGGCTTTAGGGAAATTCTATATTAAAAGCATATATTTAACTTTACCCCAGAATCTCAAATTTGTTTGAATAAGAAACTACTTTTACAGATTAGTATTAACATCTATCAAAATAATAATTGCCAGAAATTCTTTAGATTACTTGGTATTATAAATTATGAAATAAAGACCTAGTCTTTTCAATAAATATGTATTTTATGCTTAAAATATTTCTACCTATTACTGGACTGTAGGAATGCATGAGTAAATTAATTTTATGGCATTTATATACTTGTATAGTAATAGTAGATGAAATCTGGTCATTTTATTTCCAGTTCTAATGTAGACTATATATAGGATGTTCTGAGTACTGATATGAGGCACACATGATGAGCCTGGGGAGACCATTAAAGACTTCTACAGTAGGTGCTACCTAATTGTTCCTCACGTGCTGAGTAGGGCACATCCAGGGAAAGAAGAGAGATACAATGGGTCAGATTACATAAACAAATGGGCAAAATCAAAACACGGTAGGCTATCTTATGGAATTTTTAACAATGGCTAGGTGGGAATTAGAGAATGCATGAGATGAGATTCGAGAGGTGTGCTGTGGTTATAGCACAAGCCTGTGTGTCTAGGGTTGGTGGGTCAGTTTTTAAATGTTTAAGCAGGAGAGTGATGTGGGCAAATTTCTAAATTATTTGTTTATGAGAATTTTGGAGAATTGTCTTGAAGGGGAATTTTGAAGCAGAAAGACATTAAGGAGATGACTGGAGCTCTCTAGGTAAGAAAGGATGAAAGTAAGAAAATTATGTAGGGTGAGTAACAGGAAGCATAGAAGCAGAGTCAAGATCAATTTAATAAGTAAAGGCAGCAGAACATGACACTTAATTAATTGGCAGTGGGGGAGGAAAGGCATGGTGATGTCAAGTTCATGCTCCAACAAATGAGACTGAGATTGCAAAGGGTGTTAGAAGAAGGAAATGAATTCTGTTGTGACCCTGTGGGGTTTGAAATTCCTCAGCACATTTGAGTTACATCCTGCAGGTGGTTAGATGATAGAAATGTTACATCTGTAGCTATAAATTTATGTCTGATCAATCCTGCTTGACAAAGTTACACTCATCAAAGAATGTATAGCATGACAAAATAAGGACTAAGGATCAGGCTCCTTAACTCCTTCTTTATGGGTGACAAGAGAAAGACAGTTTTTAATAGTTTGGAAAATAAAGAGAGCCTAGGCACATTTCAGAAGAGAGTGGCATTTGTGACAATGTAGAAAACAAAGTTTTAATCATGAGAATGATTTAACTCTTAGAAGTGAAAATAGTGTAAGAGTTTAGAAAATGATCTCCCAATTGTGTCACATCTTGGCAAAGATTTATTTAAGCCACAAATTGTGTCACCTTAGGTAAATTACTGAGTTTTGTGAGCATTATTATTTTTATATAGACTATTTTTTAGAGTAATTTTAAGTTCACGGCAAAACTTAGGGGAAGGTGCAAACATTTCCCCTAAGCCCCCTGCCCCAACACATGCACTGTTTTCCTATTATCAACATCCCCTTGCAGAGTGGTGCATTTGTTACAATCGATGAACCTATAGTGACACATCATTATCACCTCAAAGACCCTAGGTCACATCAGCATTTGCTCTTCATGTTGTACATTCTATGGCTTTGGACAAATTTTTATTGATATATATATACCAATCTGGTATCATACAGAACAATTTCACTGCTCTAAGAATCCCCTGTTAGCATCACTTTACATAAATAAAATGTTTAAAAATATGTACATTAAAGTGCTTTGTGAAAAACAAATTGTATAATGAGTATAAAGAACTTAGCATGCAGCAGAGTTCAAAATAAATTTAGTAAGCTGTGATAAAAATAAAAATGATATGATGATATTTCTATTGCATTTAATGTTCATAATATCCTTGATGATTTATTGCAAAGCAGGTTTCAGGTGAGTGATAGAACCAGATGTAAAAATGAATGGAACTGCCAGGGGAAGGAGATCTGAAGGCCTGGGACTACAGGACAGCAGAGATGAACTGAGCTTTTGAGAAGAAGAAGTCCACGGGAGAAGAGCATCTAAGGGACAGTGAGAAATGTTCAAGATCCAGCAGCAAACTTAGTTTAAAAAAATTATTTTAGGGTAGAGAGACTTGATTATAGGCTTCCAGGAAAATGCCAAGATGGAAGGAGAAACTGATGACACAGGAGAGAAGAGGTCAGATAAGGAGGCCAGTTATGTTGAAAATGGATCCTGACCCATAGATGCCTCTAAATGAGTGTTTTGGCATGAAATAAATGAACTTTTAATAACTTACAGCATGAGAAGAGTGTGGGCCTTTGACTGCTGGTGGCAGATGTAGAATCCAGTTTTGCTGAACTGTGTCATTTGCAGTTAGTTTCATTTGTTTATTTAAGATACAAAAATAATTGGTTTTTTGTTCAAATAATATTCAGACTAGCCATCTTTATATATCACCAAAATATGCAAATACATTTCCAAGATTAAATTTACTGATAAATAAATTGATATCAAAAAACAAAACTAATTTCTTATGGTTTTAATTATCATAGATATTTCTCAAAAAATACCATGTGAAAGATAGTTATAGTAACCCTGAGTCAGAGAGAGAACCATCCTGTGAAAATATACACTAACTACAGTATTTCTGTTTAGAAAGTTAAAAATAATTCCTGATAGCCAAGACTGTTTGTAGTAAATTCCAGAGATTTCATATAGAAGAAAAACTCTGTGATTGATTATAAAATCTATTAGCATGTGGCATTTAACTTAAAACACTTATTGTTAAATATTAGATCTACATATTTATGAATTTACATTAAAATATTTCTGCTTATTGGTATCTTGGTTGTCACACGAGCTGTATTCCCAGAAAGGTTACATATATTTTATTTACAAACGTTTGTAAATACTGTACACATTCTGGGTCCTCTCTGAATTCTTCCCTTAAATTTTCTTTTGTCTTATTCTCCAGAAAATCTTAGATATTTTCTCAGTGTTACATTTTCTAGTTTGGCTTCTATGAACCATACCTCAGACTCTTTTTTAAAGTGGTGAGATAAATAGTACCATTTCCGCCATAATCAAAACCAGAAGAAGCTATAACAAAAGCAGGCCTTTCCTTGTGCCCTGCTGTCCTACTCATTACCAGCTGGTGCCAGGATAAATAATCATTTCTATAATTGTCAACGCAACAGTTTCACCTGAAATGCATCATGTTAGGAGCTAGTCATATTGCATCCTACAGAGCAGAAAAATTTCTTTTGTCATCTCTGCATTCTGATACAGCAGTGGTGGCCTTTTTACCTTTTAGTTTATTATTTTCCAGAAGCCTGTTAGCTAAGTTGGTTTTTTAAACACTTTTAGGGCAGCCTTGGCTTGCTTGGTTGGAGCTTCATCTCATACACCAAAGGGCTGCAGGTTCAATTGCGGACAAAGTGTTTACTGAAGCAACCAACTGATGTTTCTCCCTCCCTCCCTCTCTCTCTAAAATCAATTTTTTAAAAAAGAACATATCCTTGGATGAGATTTAAAGAAACAAACATTTTTAGGGCAGGGCAGTGTTTTTCCATGTACAGATTTCCATGTGACATTGCAGGTGGTCTCAAAGAATCAGTCAAACTGGCTTTAACCATCGTGATACCCATCTAAACACACACACACACACACACACACAGACTTTTCTGTAGCATATACTCCTCATATTGATATTATTAGTTTTTAAGTATTATTCATTTATAAGTATGTACTTATTTTAACATATTTTAAAAGTTATCTTTTAGAATGAACAAAACATGAACTTTAAATTTGACACTCCCACATATTTCACATTAGTATGTAATAGCAAATTCATGAATATTCATCTTATATAGCCATTGCACAATTAATAAAAGAAGAAAATTTAATATTGAAAAACTACTATTACTAATTTGGAGTCCATATTCAAGTTTAGTCAGCTTGTCACAATATGTACTAGAAATCACCATATATCAGTTCATAGAGGACTCTCAAATCATTTTTTTTTATATTCTTGTGCCAGAGTTTATACAGACAACTTTCTACAAATAAGCATTTTGAAAAATGTTGAAATGACATTATCTCAGAATGAGTCAATACATTAATTTAATTTTGTTATAAATAACCTTTTTAAATTAAATTAAATTTTATTATTTTATTTTACTATGAACCATAAATATTTTTTCAAAGACATGTGCTAGACTGTGGGCCAGCACTTATACATTTATATACTTGTGTACTATCTGATATCTTTGCCTTTTGAAATATTTTTATGATTAGAATTGAATGTACCTATCTCTCTCTCTCTCTCTCTCACACAGACATGATGAAACTATATATATGATATGCATCTTCTTTTAAGTGAATATATTTAATGCAAACCATTTTTTTGTGTGTGTTTTAAATCTAATAGTTCACATTGGCTAAGTGAAACTTTTGTGAACATTTTTAATTTGGGCTCAGAACTAAGGTTATTCCAAGGTTAGCAGCCTGCTTTATTCAGCTTTTAAACAAGGGCTATTTCCAGGCTGGTTTTTTATTTAAATTGAATGTAAGATAATATCTTCACATTACTGTAGACAGCCCATCTGAGCCCTGGCAGCCAGTGATGGGGTAAGTGTGGACGGCTGGCCACTTAGGGGGTCAGACCATTCTGGGGCAGTGTAGAGGACCGGGCCAAGCTGAACCCTCCGGTGCCCTACGGACTCCATATGGCTTCCCTGGATGTGCAGGCCCAGTGTCCAGAATTAAGAGGTGGGTTGAGGGCTGTCTGTGATATCTCCAGGCTTGCTGATGTTGGATCCTGCAGCCCCACCTCCCCACCATTGGCAGTCAGGGGGCACCAGGAAGTTTCCCCCAATGGCCAAGATAGCTGCACGGGAAGGCTCTTACACTGACCATGCCAAAAGCTAGAAAGATGAATGGATAGGGCCCGAGTGTGCCAAAAGCAAGAAAGATAATTGTATAGAAAAAAGAGCCCTTCCTTCCTTCTCCTTATAAGAACTAGGAGTTTGAACAGGAAGGGGACATGATCTTTGAAACGGGAGTTCACCATTTTCCCAGATCACAGCACCTGAATAAACCTCTTTTCTTTTGCGCCAGCACCTGTATCATGAGTTTGGCTTTCATTGTGGCAGATAGCCAAACGTGCATTTCAGTTATGTTTATTCTGCGCAAATATAATTTCTTTCAATGTAGTACAGGAAACTTCTTAGCTGTACTTTATAAAAGAATAAATCATGTTCTCCCTTTTCATTACATGTCATACAGTGTATCTGTAACCTGCATAGCCAGAGCCTCACAGCCATTCTTTTATTTCTTGTGTGCTAAAATATAGACGGCGTGGTTACAGGGAATCGCTGTGCATAGGTAGCTAGTGTTGCCACTCACCCAATCCTATAAACACACACATTTCTATCTTAATACAAGTTCCCATGATCTAATTTTCTCCTTCAAGCACATCTGGTTTTTTAAAACTAAAAGTAAGTTATGAATAAAACCTTAATTATAATTTGCTAACTCTTTCATTATCCCTTCTCTCCAATCATTACAACTTCATCAGCCTCACAAAAAAATGTTTGTCCAAATTCGTAGATTCGACCAAGCAATCTCTTGCTTAAAGCTATAGTCTCCCTAGCTGACATAAGTAAAAATTACTTTGCATTTTAAAAAATCTCCTTAAAGCTCCCAAAAAAGAAAGGCCTCAGTCATTTTGTTCAATGGTTGCTGAACTATAGTTTTGGCTCTAACTTTGTGTCACCTATGGTCATGTCATTCTAATTTAAATACCTTTATTTCTGAATATGAAGACAGAACCGATGGCACAAACAGAAAGCCAGAATTTAGCATGAAAAAAAATATAAAAAGATTCCCAATTTCTATTATTTGTTCTCTGGTGGAAAAATTCAGATAAAATAAGGGATGCAAATTGGTTTTTGCAAAGTCCTTCACGGAAAGCAGTTAGAGACAAGGCATAGGTAGAATTGGGAGAAGAAGCCAGAATTTTTATCTATGATGTTTAGTTGTAATTTATTAAAAGGAAGAAGTCTTAAATCTTAAGATACAAGATGGGTGTAGGGAAGAGCCACAGAAATATTCCTGAGGAAAGCTATTAGAAAGCACAGGGAGGTCAGAGTGGACTGTTGGTCCTACATTCAGTCACAGAGCAGATCACAGAGTTTCATAAGTCACTGCCTGTGTTTCCAGGCACACAAGGCTCTTCTGCTGCATTTGGTCACCTGGCCTCCAGGGTGTGTCCTACATGAGTTTTAGTTCTAGCTCAGATGTATTCCACAGCTCCTATGTGGAAGTGCTTTTGTTCTGACACGCTCTCCCCTGCAGTTCAGCCAGTCAAGCATTCTGCAGAGGGTGTGTGTTGAAA
Source organism: Desmodus rotundus (assembly GCF_022682495.2). Lineage (NCBI taxonomy): Eukaryota > Metazoa > Chordata > Mammalia > Chiroptera > Phyllostomidae > Desmodus > Desmodus rotundus. The sequence continues at coordinate 49,795,507 of NC_071394.1, read as the reverse complement.
TAATTCCCGGGTCCAAGACGGAGCAGCTCCTGTCTGGGGTGCCATGTTAATAAACCAAACTTAGATGACTTTTATGCCACTGTAAATGCTCCACTTAGTTGGAAATGTAGTTTATCCAGTTAGCCAGTCCTCAAAAGCCAAGTCAACTCTGGGCTCTATATTTATTTCCTTTTTCCTTGATATTTCTTGGATAAAGGCTTTCCCTGCTGCTCCTATTTGGTGAGTGGAAGGCAATGTCACTTTAGTTTGGCGGGTGCCCAAATGCTGCCAAGTAATTCTGCTAAGTAGTATTTTCTTTTATTTTTTAAAAAGATTTTATTTATTTATTCTTAGAGAGAGGGGAAGGGAGGGAGAAAGACAGGGATAGAAACATCAATGTGTGTTTCCCTCTCATGTGCCCCCTAATCAGGACCTGGACTACAAACGATGCATGTGCCCTGACTAGGAATCCAACCAGCTACCCTTTGGTTCACAGGCCGGTGCTCAATCCACTGAGCCGCACTAAGTAGTATTTTAGAAGAAGCTGTAATACTTCTGAGATGACGAAGGCCTGCAGGACATGCAGAAGCCACGAGGTTGCATTTAAAGGGTTTTAGACTATGAAGATTTCCAGAATGGGCCCCAGTAAAATGTTGGTATCAGAGCCAGAAGGATGTTCTAAAGATCCAGGCAACAGATGGACTAGACCCAGAAGGTGAAACTCAGATACAAAGACACTCTCTCTTGCATGCTGCCTGATTTATGTAAGTTTCTATCTTCTGGGTAAGCCTAGGGGGAGGAAAAGAACAAGAAGGGGACTTGACTAATTATCCCCAAAGAGTCTGAACTAAGTTGAAATAGACAGTTTTAAACTGAAAAAAATTACACTTAAGCACAAGTTACATTTTCCCCACATATCCATCCCATCATTCTCTCATTCTATATGGTATTCTTGGAATAGAAAGAAAGGTTAAATGAGTTAGTCATTTATTTAACAGAAGGCTCTACTTCTCTCCCAGAATATTGGAATGTACAGGGGCATTGGCAGGCCTGATACACAGGATCTGGCCTTTTATCCTATAGGGGACTTGAAATCAGCAGCCTAAACGTAAGTTATAGCACACGCGTTCATTTTGTTTGGCCTGCATAGCAGACACCATGCTTAAAAAGAGCAATTTAACTTAACTGTCAACATTTAAATAATAGCAGATTTCATTAAAATTTGGATTTTAGGTTTCTGATCACATTGTTAAAATATCTGGCAACATTAATTAAGCCTGCATGGCATGACTCAGTAAGACTAAGAAATAACTTCATTCTATGAACAAGAAGTTCACTCACTGGAGAGTGAACATCTCAGATCCATGCCACTAAACCATAACACTCTCCGGACACCAGAGAAGTTTTAGTTTATAGCCCATGAGTTATAACCACAAAGGTTATGGCCTGTGCTATAGTTAAGATCTCAGAATCTCTACACTGAAAGTACTTCGGTGTGAGTACAGGATAGAGAAGTGATTCTGAGATTTTCCCCCACTCTTACCCTCAAGGCTATTCAGCAATATCTGGAGACATATCTGGTTGTCCCAATTGTTATTAACATCTAATGTGTATAAGCCAGGAAAGCAGTTAAACATCCTAAAATGTAGTGGGAAGCCCCCATATCAAAGATTGAGAAACCCTGCACTACAGCATATAGAGATGGAAAACACTTGCCTGGAATTAAAATTTTCGTAGGTATTAAAAAAATATGGAGCCTTTCTATGATATACAAATCTACAAACATTACCTGTGTTTCTCATTCAGCGAATATTCATTGTGCATCTACACATGTGTGACATGTTGTGTCTGCCCAGTGAACAAAAACATTCTATGTCTGGGTTGCTTTCAAGAATTTTAGAATATCAAACTATTTTTTGCTTTATTGTATGTTCAATTTTAGAGAATTAGTTAGGAAAGATACTTTCTGAAAATTTCAAAATTGGTGTTACTTTCTCTTTAACAACCAGCCAGAAAATGTTATCAGAGATTTTCTCAAACCACTGTTAAGAGTGTGTTTTTGGCAGGATTTGTGGGCTAAAAGCCCTGGAAATAGCTACAGACTTAAGGGCATGAGTTCTCCCACTCTTGCCTTTCACAGGTATGTGGAAGTAGATAAATCACTTACCTTTCTGTCCTATCTGTAAGTTTTCTTCTGAATCATAGGTTCTCTAATGACTTTTACCTAAGTAACCAAGCCTCATATGTCTTTTAATTTATAGAAACTTTGTGAGTCCCAGACAAGATGGAGGTGTAGATAGAAACCTTTTGCTTCCTCCCACAACCAAAAGGATAACAACCAATCTAAAGTCAATAAACACCAGAAGTTCCAGAAAATCAAACTGCATGGAATTCCAATAACCAAGGAATTAAAGAAAAAAAATCAATCAGAAAAACCAGACCATATGGCGGTGGACCCCACAGGCCCACCAGCGGAGAAAAACTGAGGTGAGCGGGACCAGGAGGGAGGGGCTGACTTAAGGGGTAACTGAGACTCAGAGGTGATATGGTGGTTGCTATGGTGGGAGAAACTCCCAGTCTCACACGAGAGTCTGTCCCGGGAGCAGGCAAGCTGCACTGTTCCCTCTCTGGGTCCTCCCTCACAGGTAGTGCACAGCGCAGCAAGGAGGGTTACCCTCCCTGGTGAATTCCTAAGGCCCCGCACCCTTACAATGGTCAGGTGCATCAAGACAGAGAAATATGGCCCAGATGAAAGAACAGAGCATAACCTCAGAAAGAGAACAAAACAATAAGGACATAGTCAATCTGTCTGATGTAGAATTTAAAGCCCTGGTAACCAAAATGCTCAAATATCTGATTGAACTTGGTTGAAAAATGAAAAAACAAATGAAAGATATAAAAAATGAAATAAAGTAAAATATTCAGGGAACCAACAATTACAGGAAGGAAACCAGAACTCAAAGCAATGATTTGAAACAAAAGAAAAAGTAAACATCCAACTGGAACAGAATGAAGAAACAAGAAATCAGAAAAGTAAAGAGAGTCTTACAAACCTCTGGGACAACCTGAAACATTCCAATATCCAAATTATAGGGGAGCCAGAAGGAGAAGAACAACAGCAAGAAATTAAAAACTTATTTGAACAAATATTGAAGAAAAACTTCCCCAATCTGGTGAAGGAAATAGACTTCCAGGGGGACCAGGAAGCCCAGAGAGTCCCAAAGAAGTTGGGCCCAAAAAGGAACACATGAAGGCACATCATCAATAAGTTACCCAAGATTAAAGATGAAGAGAAAATCCTAAAAGCAACAAGGGGAAAGGAGACAATTACCTACAAAGGAGTGCGCATAAGACAATCAGCTGATTTCTCAAAAGAAACCTTGCAGCCAAGAAGGGGATGGAAAGAAGTATTTGAGGTCATGAAAGGCAAGGACCTACATCCAACATTAATCTATCCAGCAAAGCTTTAATTTAGAATGGAAGGGCAGATAAAGTGCTTCCCAGATAAGTTCAAGTTGGAGGAGTTCATCATCACCAAGCCATTATTATATGAAATATTAAAAGGACTTATCTAAGAAAAAGATAAAAATAGGAACAGTAAAATGACAACAAACTCACAACTATCAAAAAATGAACCTAAAAGAAAAGAAAAACAGTGAAAACAAAAACTAAGCAAACAACCACGACAGGAACAAAATCAGAGAAATGGACATCACACGGAGGGATTTCGGTGGGGAGAGGGAAGGGAAGAATAAGGGGGAAAAGGTACAGGGAAGAAGAAGCATAATTGGTAAGCATAAAATAGACAGGGAGATATAAAAAGTGGTATAGGAAACAGAGAACTCAAAGAACTTGTATGTACAACCCATGGACATGAACTAAGGAGGAATGCTGGAAGGTTGTGGGGTTCAGGGCAGAGTGGGGATAAAGGGAGAGAAAATTGGGAAAACTGTAATAGCATAATCAATAAAAAATACTTTAAAAAAGAAACTTTGCTCTATTCTAGAAAGCTCGGTATTCATTTATATAAAAAATTTAAAATTATTATTTCTCAGAGATATTTTTGTGAGAAGCTGAAAGATCACTCAATACTTTAAAACAAGACAATCATTGATTTCTAATACAAATTAACTTAATAGGTTAACCTCAGGTATTCTTCAGGCCTTGATTTTCTTTTTAAAAATACTGTCATGGTTACCATGGGAAAGATTTCTTGGACACTTTGACATGAGACACACAAACAATGTAAGGGAATTATTAAAGAAGAGAGTAATGGTAGAGGGAAGGATGAGAAAAGAAGAGGTGAGAATGGAATATAGAAGAAAGTATGGAGGAAGGAAGAAGTGTTCATTTATAAAATTCTTCAAAATTATTTTTAAAATATTGATCCAGTTCACATGCAAAAATCATGAAATTATCAAATTACATAGAATTTTATATTTAAGTTCAGCCATGCATTGCATAAAGATGATGGACCCAATATACAACAGTGGTAAGCCATATAGCTTAAGTGTGTAGTAGGTAGCACCTCTAGCTTTGTGTAACGACACTCTATGGTGTTCACACCATGAAGTCACCTGAAGATGCATTTTTCAGAATACTGTTAAGCAGCACTAGATGATAACTACTTTTACTCTTGAACAGTATCAAAGTTTAGACTCTACTTGTCAATGCCCTTCATCCATATACCCTAGAAACATACCTATATGAATAGAGAACTCATGGGCACAGACAATGGAGTGGGGATTGACTGTGGGAGTGGGGGCCAGGGGAGAACAATGAGGAAAAAGGTAGAACAACTGTAACTGAACAACAATAATTAAAAGAAAGAAAAAAAAATGTTGGGTTTATTCCTCATTGCAGAAAGAGAAAAAAGGAAGTAGAATTAAAATGAAATTTGCGCCTTTTCAGTCTATCTTTTGTAAAGCAAAACTGGTTGCATTTCCAATTTTGTTGGCTTGTACCACAGATTTTGGGTTGATCGTCCTGTGTAAAGCATGAATCAAGTGGTCCAGATCCTGTTTCCAGCACACGTAAAATGACTAAGTCAAGCACATTGCTGGTGGTGGTGAAATTACAACGCGTATCAGTCGATGGTTGCTGAAGCAGAGCAGATTATTAACTCTCTTGAAATCCTAAAGTTATAGCTGCAGTTACTAAGACTGGCCACGATTTGTAAAGCTCACCGAGTTGCGGATAATTCAGAAAAAGAATATGTACTTAGTATAAATTTAGTGGATTGTTTTCTTCCTTTCAAATCTACCTAACATTTATTGTTAACCATTTTATCAGGATTCTACAATAATCCAAGTTTCATTGATTCTCTACAAGGGCTCATGGGGCTCAGTACATTGCCGTATTCATGGCAATGAATAGCAGAAGGATACAAAGCAATATCCGAAAGGGCAAAAGAAACATGGGGCAAAGTCCAGAGGAAACCATGCACACAAGCTCCAAGAATCCTCCCTCAGGTGACTCAGTATGTGCTTTATTTCAGCAGCAATGAGTTAGAATAGATGTGAAGTATTTCCTACCATGGTAGTTTTAGAGAGGCAGTGCCCAGGGATTTTAATAAGGTCTGGCCACATAGCTAAGCTTTGCTTAAAAGGAAAGAAGGGATGTTGCAGACCACATCGTACAAACAATGTAGACACAGTGAGCCACACTTATTATTTCAGGGAATGGCAGAAACTCTTCCAAAATCTAACTTCCCAGGTGTCAGCCAAGGGCTAAGCTTGCAGGGAGGACTTTCTAAGGGCTGCAGTCAAGCCTGCTGTGTTAACTTTTTAAAACAGGACTATGTATTAAAATAATCAAATATAGGAATATTTGTAAGAAAACATCCCCATTTCTTATTAGGCTGGCCCAGGTAGTGCAGTTCTAAGCTGTGAAGTTTGTGAAAAGACCAAGACTTACCAGAGTGGAAGTAGTTGACGAAATCTATAGAACATGTGAAGTAGCAAGTTGGTGTAAAGAAATACCTGAAGGAAAATGACAGTAGTAAAGCAGAGAAGGAGGTCTAAAAATGCTTGAAAATAACATTGTGTTGTGTGGTGGGAAAGGGAGGAATAGGATTCAAATTTCTCTTGGGAAACTTTTTCAGTTATCAAGCTACAGGTGATTTGAAGTCATTTTAAAATTGGTTTATGTCACATAGATATCCTCAGGGTGATGATTACTCCATAAACACTCCACTGACATCTGGCAGTTAGATAAGTAGTTTTGCTTAAAAATATTCTCAAGATTATTTAAAATGCATATCTGTGTGGAATTTTAGAATGATAAAGTGTACATATTAAAGCCCACATATCTTTTGGGCTTATGGAACCCTTTAGTTAGCTTTGTCATGGACTCTGCTCCACTCTATGGGAATTGTCTATTTTTATGTTTGTATCCCTTCACTATGAGGCAGGGACCATGTCTTTTTTACTATTTTATAACTAGTACCTAGAAAAATAAAGTTTAATATAAAATCATCTTATAAAAATCTCAGACTAATGAACTACAGCAGTCCATAAATTTAATTAATTTGTGTGATAGTATGAAATGGAAGAGCTCACTAAAGTCAGGGAGGCGTTATCCAGCCAGTAGTTAGAGTGCAATTACCTGTGTTAAGGCTTATTGGCTTAAGGGATACTTTTCATTGATTTGTGCCAGAGAGGGATGGGAAGGATCAGTCTACAATTTTGCAGATCTGTGAAGGTTTTAAAACCATTGATGCCAAGAAAAATACTGCTTCATTATTGGTTGTATAAAATCATTAATACTAATTCATAGTAGGAGATATGGACTGAATGTGGTTTCTTCCAAACAGAAATTAGTGAAATTGTTCAACAAAACTGTCTGTGAATGATAATCTACTACTACTTTCAAGTTTTCTGATTGTACATCTCATTAATAAAATAATTTTAAACCCAATTTTACTATTTATGTGTATGACTTCAAATCACCAGTAGAGAATAACTCAAAAAGTATAGTATACACTTATTTATTAGGTAGTTCATTGTTAGCTATACAGAAAATACATCCACATTTTCAGGATTTCAGTTTTATAGTTTTACTTTTCTCTTACTTACCTGTCAGATATAATTAGATCATCAATATTTTTCTTGCCATGAAATAGTCAAAAAAACTCTTAGTATGAATAAAAACATCATATTTTTACTGTTAATTTGCACTTATTTTATTTATATAGTCAATTCAGGATTTCTTTGAAAGATACTTTTTTACTTATAACATGTTATTGAATTTTAGTTTATATAATTTTGTTGACTTAGCATACATCGAATACCTTTTGTAATGATATCGTAAAAATAATAAAAGAAATAAAGGCTCCACCACCCACCAATACCTCTGCTTTGCACAAGACAGCTTCTACTCACAATTTATCTCTATATCACATGTGAAAAGGGATGCACAGATCATAAAGAATAATTGAAGGTACCATATTCAATTAATGTATTAAATGATGGTACCATATGATTTCACCTGTAAGTGGAATCTAATTAACAAAACAAACAAGCAAGCAAAATATAACCAGAGACATTGAAATTAAGAACAATCTGACAGTAACCAGAGGGGAGGTGGGAGGGAATAATGGGAGGAAAGGAAAGAAGGGTTTTCAGGAACAACTATAAAGGACACATGGACAAAACCATGGGGGAGGGTGGAATCAGGGTTCGGGGAAGGTGGGGATGGCTGGAGTTGGTGGGGGGAGTGGTGAGGGGAAAATGCAAACTGTACTTGAACAACAAAAAATAAAAAATAATAATTAAAAAAACAGGAAGCACAATATTCCATGAGAAGAGGAGAAACGCATCAACAATAGCTTCCGATTTGTCACTGGAACAATTTTCAGTCTGTGGTGTGTGAATGGGGGGAACCATGGCAGAGTCGGTCTGATCGCACTGAGTTGAAGAGGTACAGATTAGATTTTAGGGAGGCCAACCAGCTAGAATAGAGAACGGGGTTTCTCAGAAAGAAAGAGCTCCAGAGACCTGCAGCAGGTCTCCTATGCTTCTTTAGTTGAGTGCTAATCTGTGTTCGCATAAGAGAAAAATGCTTGAGGCTAGGGGACAAAACTGAGTAAACAGAAAATGTTTAATGTCCTAACAGTATGGGAGTAGTTTGTGTCTGTTCAAGGCAGCGTGGATAAAACTTCTAAGGCTACATTACCTGTATGTGCATTACTGAATCTTAAAAGAAAACCCCAGAGAAATCTGATTCAAAGTAACTTAATTGTTTGCCAATATGAAGTCCAACTTTATTGAAAGAAATGGAACACAACACAAGAACCAATATCTAATGGATGGCATTCAATTAAAAATGTCCAGGTATTCAAAAAAGCATGAAAATAAGACTCATAAACCAATGGAACTTAAACAGAGATGATGAAAAAGCAACTACTAGACAAGGACATCAAAATAAATCACTATATACATATATATATATGTGTGTGTATATATATGTGTGTGTATATATGTGTGTGTGTGTATATATATATATATATATATATATATATATATATACATATATATATATATGAAGGGTTTTTTTGAGTGACTACATTTTATCTAAGTATCTTTAACCACCAGCCTACTAAACTGAAAATCAATTATAGAACAATACTTGAAAACTTCAAATGTATGAAAATTTAAGAATATACTTCTAAATATCTTCTGGGTAACATAAGAAATAATAAAGGAAATATTTTGAAATAAATAAAAATTAAAATACACACAGATACATTTGTGAGATATAGCTAAAGACATAAATTTATAGAATTAGAAACTTAGAAGAAAAAAGTTGAATCTAAATAATCAAATTAAATAATAATGGTAAGAACAAAATTATTGACCATAAAATAAAACCAATGGAGCAAATTAATGCAAGTAAAATGTAATTTATTGAATAGATGAAGAAAATATTGAACGTCTAATGAGATAACTCAGAAAAAAAAGGGAAAACTACAAATTAAAACTATCAGGAAAGACAGAGATTACACTACAGATCCTATGAAAATAAAAGTATAAGAGGAAATATTATAGACAGCTTTATGTGAATATAGTCAATATAGAAAAATGGATGCATATCTCAAAAAACAAAATTTTCAGCAATTTTTAGCAAATTAAATCAATCTGTACAAAGAATAATCTCATGACCAAGTTGCATTATTTTTGGAAGTCAAGATTTGTTTAAGATTTAGAAATCAATTGCAATAGTCACCATATTAACTCAATCACATATTTTCAACAAATGTGGCAAAACATATTTGACAAAACTCAATGTCCACTCATGATAAACACTTACAGTAAACTAGGAACAATAGAAAACTTTCCTAATTTGACAAAAACATTTGTGAATGTCCACAGCTTAATTTATATGATATTTTAGAGTTTAAGTTATGTATTTTAATACTTAATAACATTTTATATTAGTGAATATCTCCCTGTAAAATTATGAATAAACAGTGATGTCCACATTCACAACTTTTATTTATTATTATACTGGTGGCATAGCCAATGTGATGGAGTGAGAAAAAAAGTTATTTGGTTGAAGGGAGAAACTAAAATTGTGTTTACTAGAGGATGACATAATCATTTCCATAAAAAATTCAATGTAATCTATGAAAAACTACTGAAATAATAAAGAGTTTAGAAGGATAATAGGATATAAAGTCAATATACAACAAACAGTTTTATTTCCATAGGTTAAAAATAAAGAGTAGGATATTTATATTTAATATCTAGTTTACAATGCATTTACATTAATATCAAAATGTAAAATATTTAAATAAAACAAGAATACATTGCATTTTAAATTTTTTAATATTTAAACACAGCAAAGAAAATGCCATATTTTGTTTGGCTATGCATTTGGGATTTTAAAAAAATATTTCACAGAGGATATGTCTTTTTGTATTTTCTCATTCTCACAAGTCAACCAATCCCTCTTAAATATGAGCCCTTCATTTGCATACCTTAAAGTTACTGGCAGTCCCTCTAAATCAGGAATTGGCAGACATTTTCTGAAAGGATCCAGATAGTAAACCTTGGAAGTTTGTGGGCCATACATAGCCTTTGACACTACTATTAAATTCTGCCATTGTAGCACAAATATTTACTTAGATAATAGCAAAATGAATGGTCATAGATATGTTTCAACATAAGTTTATTTATCAAAACAGCCAAACAGGCAGCAGGTGAGATTTAATCCATAGTGATAGTTTGCCAAACCTTACCCTAGAACAGTACTATTCAGTAGAAATATCATGTGAAACATAAATGTAATCTATACATGTAATTTTTAATCTCCTACTTGCCCAAAAACATGTTTTAAAAGTGACATTGATTTTAATATATTTTATTCTACTTAAATAGACAAATTTTATAATTTTAACATATAATCAACACAAAATATTATTAATAAGCTATCTTACATTCTTGGATTCATCCTAAAACTTTTAATTTCTAGTGTATAATTTGCAATTCAACTAGCCACATTTCAAGAGCTCAGTAGCCACATTCAGCTAATGGCTACCTTACTGGACAGCTCAGCTCTCAATGTCTCTGGTGGCCACCCCTTAGGAAGGCTTAATCTCAAAGGGACCTGTTGACATTCCAAAGGAGTTCTGATAATATATTATTTTATCTTTGGGTCAGGCTTTTCTTTTCTGGGATAATTTTAACATGGCATATGTGAAGAAGAATATCATTATTTTATTGGTGTGTGTTTGGCTGGTTGATTTCACAAACATTTCAGAATCACTAGTAATCATTTCGCCAAGTCACCTTCTGACACCAATTTATGGCCTCTGCTAACAGTTATTTCTAATCCTCTTCTTTTTTTACATTGTGAAATGGGAGGACTTATACAAATAGTCTATTACAATACTATATTTTGGGAAAGGACACAAAGATGCCAACACTCAATCTAAAATAATAAAATAATGGAGTCTGATTTTTAAAATGTAAGTGTGACAATCATTTCAGGAGCAGACTTATATACAGATATATAGAGGGTAGCAATACAAAATAAAAATAATTTGAGGTTATGCTTTTTTCAATTAGGGAAATGTGACATCTATAACTTGCATTTTGGGATACTTCAATGTCAGATTTTCAAAAACAAGAAGATTGAGGTAGCCTCTAAGGAGGAAGGTTAATAAAACAATTAATATGGGATAGAGGAGACTTAAGGTGAATTAACTTATATTCAAGAGCATTATAGTTGGAGACAATTGCCTTTATTTTCACTAAGGATAAATATGAAGAAAATTAGCTTCAACTCCAATAGAAGTAATTTAGCCTAGATATTGAAAGAAACTTTTTTTCATCATTGCAAAGAAAGCGTTGCTATGGTAGTCCTTGGTATATTATTTTCTCAAATATGTGTTTTAAAATAAAAGGTAAACAGATAAGAATGGGAGAGTGTTACTTGGATATGACTTTCTCCCTAAGTACAGGGAAGTAATAAAAAACAATAGTGGTTCTTTTAATTTCTTTAACCTCCTGTTCATTTAGAGACACAAACATTAGTCTTAAATGAAAGGAAAAGACAAAGAGATGTGCTAGAAAAGTTGAGGACTGGTGTTGAGAATATGGATCAAAGACTTGTGTGATGAATATCATTTTCAAGCCCTTATATTTCATTTTAATAACAGATAGGAAGAATTACCAGAAAAAATTTATTGTTTATAATCTTTACCTTGAAAGAATACAAAGCTTCTTTTTAACTGTAAAGAGAACTTTAATTATCTATTTGGCATTCACTTCTAGTGTTTAATAAAAAAATGTAATGCATTCCTCTATTTAGTTCTTTTATCTACCTATAAAGTGATGTCTCATTTTCCTACAAATATATAGGGGTGACCAATTTTAAATTTTAAATAAGTTGAACATTATTTCCCTTATGTGGTAAGTTTGATGGAATATAGGTGGCAACAGGCACACTACTGTCTTTAATGGTGACTATGGCTGGGAACGAGGTTGGGTATTATAATGAGATTATGGCTGGGTTTTCAAGCCAAATGTAACTCATCACTGCTCTACTCTTTGTTAGTCTGCTGTACCTTCAATTAACTACCCTCCCCAGACCCAGAAGTACTGTGTGAAGGATGTATTACAATATAGTAGTGAGATTAAACTTCATAATATATCCTTTGTGAAAGTTTATAAGTAGTGAGAGGCACTGCTCTGTACTATCTTACTCTCATTTTTTCAGCAAGTTACTGTAGCCAATTTGTTCCGATAACTAACAATCCTCAGCTCAATTGTGAAACAGCTCAGCTGTGAGACAGCTCAGTTGTGGTATATCCAGGCTGTGGAACAGCACGGTGTGAGACAACTCAGTATTGATACAGCTCAATTATGACACAGTGCAGTACTGTCTGTGAGGCTGCCCAGGCAAGGCAGTGCCAGTATTAAGGCTCAGGTATTACAGCTCCAGGATCACAGGTCTGATCTGGCAAGACAGTTCAGCTCACGTGTGGGAAGTCTGCTCTATTCCACTAAGTACTGCAGCTCAGCCAATGTTGCATTTCCAGCCAAAGTTACAGATCTAGCTGGGGAAATGCAGTCTTCCATAGATACTGAAAATGAGCTCAATTGATAATACAGAGGGGAGCTGACATATATGGAAGAGTGCCTAGTCCCAAATTGGCTCATTCTCATGCAAAAGAGGATTCCAAATTCTCACAATTTTCATTGGTCCAAAAAGCACTGTCCCGATTGGTTGGAATGGAACTGCTCTGATTAGTCAGTAAAGATGCAAATGAGGATGTCGCTACTGCCCTTCAATTGGACAGGGAAAGTCTCAGTCCTACTGGTCAAATGTTGAGCCTAGCAGCTCTCATATTAGGATTAATTCAGACAGCAAGAGCACAGTGCAGTAGGCTCATCCATACAGTCTGGCTTTTCCCGGACAAGAAGAATGCATGAGGGATCTCTATACACAAGGGCTGCTAGACAATGGGTGTGAATTGGAGCCTAATGAACCAGGAGGAGTCTTTTTTTTGGCTGGTATATGGGGGTCAACACCTGCTATGGGGAACCGTGGGAAGCCTGGGAAATGTGGCCTGTTGAGAGCTAGACAATTATAAGCATTGCTAAGCAGAAAACCTCTTGAAGGTCACTAGAATGGATAAGGAAGAGAAACAAATCGTCATCTGAAATAAGCTTATCAACAGGAGACAGACAGATAGTTCCTCCTGAACCCAGAGCAAAACTCCTCCAGAGCTCAGAGCTATGCAGAGATAACAGCAACTCCTGCTTTTGTAACTTGCTTGTTTGCTTCTCACTGTATAAAAGAGCTAGCCTGTGAGCGTTTGGCGCGGCTCTCATCTGCAGCTCTTCTGAGCAAGTGTCTCCGGGACACATCGAGAGTCCGCCCCTGCGCAGGTTAAAAGAGTTGGCCATTAAAGTAACATCTCTGTAAACGTCCTGAAAGTCTCCGAACATCTGTTTCTTGCGTCAGTGGGTGCAACATGGCCCAGCCCCCACTCGGAAAAGCCAGTGGGGAGCAAGGTTCAGTAGGCAGAACCCACGCCCACAGATAGGTTCTCCTCTGGTAAATCAGGCCTGCATTTTACGTAGGCTGCTATGAGACTTGCTCTTGCTAAAACTCCCCCACCCTGAATTGAGGCAGCAAACACTACTGCATATCTTTAAAGTAACTTCCTAAAATCTATGCTGAACCTTTCAAGGAGCAGTGTAACCAGCTTAACCACTTTTCCCTTTACATTTGCAAATATCCTTCCTCTTTTATGTAATTAGCAACACCCCCTACTTTGTTTTCTGTAACCGCCTAAAGTGAACCTGTGCATAGTAAATGAGGATCATCCTCAATGTAATGTGCCCAGAAAAGCAATAAAAGCCTGTCAAGGCAAGGGTCTGGTGCTCTCCTCTTGAGAGAGTGGCCACGCTGTCCCTTTTCCTCCACAGAACTTGGTAGTCCATGTGTATTTGTCTATTGCCACCACAACACGGATCCTGAGGGCCGGGATCCGCATCAACCTACAACAAATCTATGGTCCTGTTATCATCCTCTTACAGTACTGCTGAGGTTTCAAATTTTAGGTATAATTTATACACACACACACACACACACATATATTTATTTATATATGTGTACACTTATAACTATATATATATCTCCATATGTATATATATCCATATGTATGTATATGTGTGTATATATGCATGTGTGTGTATATATATATATATATACACACACACACACATATATGCTAGTTAACCTGTTGCATTTTTTGGCTTCTAATAATCCTAATCTTTAGGATTATTAAATCCTAATGGAAATGTTTTGTAGGACAGGGACTCTTACTGGGACACCAGAAGAACCATTTATTTCTGGACTACATATTTTCTCTCTGACTATGCTATTTCATTTACTTTTTTTTACAAGATCTCCACATTGTATTAAATACTAGTGTTGTGAACACATTTTCTAGATAATTTTATAAATGCCTGCGTCTCCAATTTCTGCCTGTTGTCAATAACTTTCATTACTCATTCATATATTTACATCACACATTGATTATATAGTTTGTATACATATATCACTCATAAATGTTATTGTCTTCCTAATCCATAAAAACTATTATTGACCAAATAACTTGATCTGAAGACCCTAAGAGCTCCTTTAAAACAGGTGAATATAGCATATTTTCCCTTAAGCTTCTTTCTCTTTTGTTTTCCCACTTTTGTTAAAAGACTTATAGCCAGTCTTTACCTAAGCCACATCTGAAAATTATGCTGTGACCTCATGCTCATCAGTCACATGCAAATGATACCAGTAGCTAAGCCCTTTTTCAACTCCCTGGTTTCTCTTGGAACACTGTTTTTAAAAATGCTTGTTTGAAGAAGGACGGAGTTAGTGGGAAATGAGGGAGAAGAAGCTGTATTAAGGAGCAGATTTATGTCAGTTTAGACTAATCTTACTACCCAGTGCCTCATGTTCTTCCAAAGAACATTTAGACTTCCACAAAGAAAACATATTCATGGAAATCTGTCACTTTTTACTGCAAAAAAATTACCTTAACTGTTTTTTCTTATGGATACTATTACCCAAAGTACACTTATAACTCTACATTATTTTCTTGTTTGACATATATAAAAAGACATGTTTAAAATTATTTTCCCCATTTCTTATTCCTGTAATTGATTTATCTTACTAGATTGCATTGATTAATATCTGCAATACACAGTTAAACAGAAAGAGTGGTCATTCTCCCTGCCCCCATAGCTTTATTTAAAAAGTTAATATACTCTACTCTTTACATCATTTTTAGATTTGCAGAAAACTGGAGCAGTGAGTACAGAGAGTTCTCATATTTCACCACCTCCCTACAACCCACTCTACCCCATACCCCTGGAAAACAGTTTCTCCCATGATTAATGTCATGCATTAGTGTGGTATATTTGTTACAATTGACAAACTAATACTGATACATTATTATTAACTAAAGTCCATAGTTTACACAGAGGTTTATTATCTGTATTGTATAGTTCTATGGGTTTTAGCAAATGCAAAACATTATATTTCTACCATTTTAATATAATAAATAATAGTTTCTTTGCCCTATAAATTCCCTGTGCTCCATGTATCCATCCCTCCATCCCTCTCTACCACCTCAAGACCTTGGCCAGTGCTGATCTGCTTACTGTTTTTATAGTGTATATCCATTTTCTTTTCAGAATAGCTTCTTACACTTAACTGTCTTCTTTCATTTATGAGATTTAAGGTTTCTCTATATGCCTTATGGCTTGGTAGCTCATTTTCATTTATCACTGAATACTATTTCATTCACGGATACAGTTATCTATTCACCTATTTAAGGACATCTTTGTTGCATCCAAGTTTCAGCAGCTATAAATAAAGCTGTTATAAAGATTTTATGTACAGGTTTTTGTGAGAACATAAGTTTTCAAATCCTCTGGGTATATACCAGGCAGTGAAATTTTTGGTTCTTATGGTAGACAAAGTTTAGCTTTATAAAACTGTTTTCCAAAATAGCTGTACCATTTGCATTTCCACCAGCAATGTATGAGAATTCCAATTGTTCCACATCCTTGCCAGTTATTTAAGTTGTCAATGTTTTAAATTTTAGCCATTCTTATAAATGTGTATGGTATATAATTATTATTTTAGCTTGCAATTCTTTAATGACTTATGATGTGTAGCATCTTTCAAATGATTATTTGCTACCTATATATCAGACACTAAATTGTTATCAGGTATATAACATGCAAATATTTTCCCATTTTTAGATTTTCTTTCAAACTCTTGATGACATCTTTTGATAGAGGAAAGTTTCTACTTTTGATCGTCTCATTTTATCTATATTTTCTTTTGTTGTTCATGCTTTTGGTGTCTTTATCAAGTGAAGGGTCTTGGGGATTTACCAGAATGATTTCTTCTAAGAGAAGACTTACATTTAACCCTTCGATCCTTTGTAATTTAAATTTTGTACAAATTGTGAGCAAAGAGTCTAATTTTTATTCTTTTGCATGTGGATATCCAATGTTTTAAACACAAGAGGTTAAAGAGTCTATTTTTCACATTAAATGATCTTGATGTCTTTGTAAAAAATCAATTGGCCATAAATATATGAATTTACTTCTGGACTCTCAGTTCTACTACTCCGGTTTGTTTGTCTATACATACGCCAGTACCACCCTGCTCAATTAATGTAGCTCTGTAATTTGATTGGAAATTGGAAAGTGTTAGTCCTCCAGATTTGTTATTTTTCCAATATTTTAGGCATTTAGCATCCCTTGCATTTCCTATAAATATTAGGATTTATTTTCCCTTAAAAATTAGGATAATAAAATTATATGTTATCAATAGATTTATTTTAGTAGTATCTCCATTATTAAGCTTTCTAATTCATGAACACGGTTTCTTTCCATTCATTTAAGACTTTTTAAATTTTTTTCAGCAATGTTTTGTTGCTTCAGTATACAAATATTTCACCACCTTGATTAAATTCAAATTTAGTATTTTATTCTTTTAGATGTTATAGAACATGTAATTGTTTCCTTAATGTCATATTTTGATTCTATTGTGCTAGTGTACGGAATTACAATTGATATCTCTGCATTAACATTAAGCCATGTAATTTTGATGAACTTGTTTATTACATTTAACAGTCGTGTGTATGTGGGTGGGTATTAACTTTTCAGTATTTTCCTTACATAAGATCACATATCTACAAAATCAAATCTATGTTTGTTTGGTCTAGTTGGTTTTAAGTATCACTCACATCTTCTAGTTATTGATCCTGTTTGATTATTTATCTATTTTTGAAATTGTGGTAATTGAAACTCCACTATCATTATGGAATAGTCTATTTCTTCCACTAACATTGTCAACGTTTGCTTAAATATATTTTTGGGCTACTTTTGAGGTGTGTATGCATTTAGAGTTACATTATCTTGATAAATTGATCTTTTATCCATATATATGTCCAGAAAAAGCCCAGTCATTGTTAATATAATGAGAATAGTTTGTGTAACATTGATGTAACCTGGCAGCCAAGGACAGTGGACTGGGATGTGCCTGTGTGAACAATGATGACTTCACTGTATTAGCCAATGGGGACTGTAGACACCATTGAGTGAGCATGTGTGCTCTGTGGCTGTTGCATTCTTGACTAAGCAAGTAGAACAATGAATCTGCATCAAATTTTATGTTAAGCTCGAACATTCCTCTGGGGAAACTATGTGGATGATTCAGAAGGCCACAGCTATGGGCAAAATGCTATTAGCAGCTTCATTATGGCTACATCCCCACTCATGCATCATATCTCAGGCAGAATTTTTGGTGAAACATCAAATCACTCAGGTGACTCAGCCCCACTACAACCCATACTTGGTGCCCTGTGACTTCTGGCTTTTCCCAAAACTAAAATCATGTTTAAAAGGGAAGAGATTTCAGACTGTTGATGAGATTCAGGAAAATAGGATTTTGCAGCTGATGGTGATTGGGAGAATTGTGTGAGGCCCCAAGGCACCCACTTTGAAGGGCCTGAGGAGTCATTGTCCTGTGTGCAATGTTTCTTATATCTTGTATCTTCTTGAATAAATGTCTCTATTTTTCATGTTACATGGCTGGATACCTTCTGGACACATTTCATATATTCTTTTCTCTTGCAACAATTGTTTAATTAATTTTTTTTATTGTTGTTCAAGTACAGTTGTCTCCATTTTCCTGCCCCTCCCCCCCAGATCCTACCCCTCTTTGGCCTTGTCCATGTGTCCTTTATACATGTTCCTGACAACTTTTTCCCCTTACCCCCTACCCCATTTTCCCCTCCCACTTCCCCTCTGGTTACTGTCAATTTGTTCTTAATTTAACTGTCTCTGGTTGTATTTTGCTTGCTTGTTTGTTTTGTTGATTAGGTTCCACTTAAAGGTGAGATCATAAGGCATTTGTCTTTCACAGCCTGTCTTATTTCACTTAGCATAATGCTCTCCAGTTCCATCCATGCTGTCACAAAGGGTAGGAGTTCCTTCTTTCTTTTTGCTGAGTAGTATTCCATTGTATAAATGTACCATATGTTTTTTATCCACTCATTTACTGATGGGCACTTAGGTTTTTCCAACATTCACTATTGTAAATAATGCTGCTACGAACATTGGAGTGCCTAGGTTCTTTTGAATCAGTGTTTCAGGATTCTTAGGGTATAGTCTCAGTTGTGGAATTGCCGGGTCAAAAGGTAGTTCCATTTTTAGTTTGCTGAGGAAATTCCATACTGTTTTCCACAGTGGCCTCACCAGTCTGCATTCCCACCAACAGTGCACTAGGGTTCCCTTTCCTCCACAACCTCACTGGCACTTGTTGTTTGTTGATTTATTAACGATGGCCATTCTGACAGGTGTGAGATGTTACCTCATTGTGGTTTTAATTTTCATCTCTCTGATGGCTAGTGATGCTGAGCATACTTTCATATATCTTTGTGCCCTCTGTATGACACTTCTCCAAAGAAGTGTCAGTTCGGGTCCTTTGTCCATTTTTTAATTGGGTTTTTGTCTTCCTGAAGTGGAGTCCTGTGACTTCTTTATATATTTTGGAGATTAAACCCTTGTCTGAGGTATCATTGGCAAATATGTTTTCCCATACAGTTGGTTCTTTTTCATTTTAATGCTGTTTCCTTTAGCCATGTAGGAGCTTTTTATTTTGATGAAGTCTCATTTGTTTATTCTTTCCTTTATGTACCTTGCTCTAGGGGACACATTGGTGAGAATATTACTGCGTGGAATATCTGAGATTTTCCTGCCTATGTTCTCCTCTAGGATTTTTATGGTGTCATGACTTACATTTAAGTCTTGTATCTGTCTTGAGTTTATTTTTGTATATGGTTTAAGTTTGTGGTCGAGTTTCATTTTTTTGCATGTAGCTGTCCAGCTCTTCCAACACCACTTTTTAAAGAGGCTATTTTCACTCCATTTTATGCTCCTGCCCCCTTTGTCAAACATTAATTGACCATAGAAACATAGGTTTATTTCTGGGCTCTCTATTCTGTCTTGTAACAATTTTGATTTAAATTTTATTTTTTTATTAATAGTTTTTGCCGTTTCTGCTCTGTTTGGGTTACAGAGAACCCCAGTGTCTGACGATTGGCTTTTTGTTGTGCACACCTGTGTTTAGCCAGTTTGAGTTCTCTTTGTTAGTCTTCACTCAGCTTACTTGCCCCTAAGGATCAGCTGGGACTAAAAGCATGGGCTTTCTCTATTCTTTTCTGAGCATGACTTTTGCCTGGGTATGTCCAAGGCTTTCCAGATACCCTGCTATATGAGAGAGGTTCTTGATGCTTTTAAACCCTAAATTAACTCTTTCCCTAGCTTTTCTTCCAAAACTCTTCAGCCTATTGTTTATCTCAACTGTAATCTTTTGTCCCAGGCAATGGCGGTTTGTTAATTCCTCTTTCAATGTTTCCAATCAATGCCATACACTTGACAGTTTTATATTTCTGAGGTAATTCAAATTAAGCTAAGCAAAACAAGTGCCTTGCATCTGTCAATTATAACAGCAATTTTCAACATTTTCATCTTATGACACTCATGAACTAATTACTAAAATTCTGATTATATTGGCAAAAATATATTTTTTGCCAATCTGACAAAAATAAGTATAATTTTGATTGATTCAACCATATGGCTATTGTCGTGTTTGCAGTTGTCATTTTTTAATTTGACAGCCTAAGGGAGAATAGGTCAGTGTGTAACAGGGTGCAGCCAGGGCCCCCCCCAAAGAGGGATTTGTAATGGGTTCCAGAACCCAGGGTGTCCAGTATATATTAAAAATATAGGATGTCCTCACCCCCACAAGTCTGAACTGGAGGATGGGACACATGGAGCAGGGCTATTGAGAGTTGTTTTGCATAGCAACAGTTTTGCAAATAATCCCAGGAATAGTCATTTAACATAACTATAACTTTTAACTGGTTTCATGGATATGTTAAGTAGCTGTGGCCATGCTTTGAGACAAGGAGATGTGAGTGACTTCAACCCATGACATAACTGGTAAGCAACTCCCTCTAGTTACAGCGCCTGCATAAGAGCTTGGAGATGATTGGCTCCACACCAGGGGTCCACGCCTGCCGGGACTTACTATGGCAGCTCAGAAAAGCTGGAAAGTTATGGGAATGCTGTCAGGTGTAGCTGATTTTTGGAGGAGTCGGAAATGACCCTGCAGAGGAAGATCGGCACCAGGATTTAAACCCAGGGGTGATAGCCATAGTGGGGTTGGGTGGCACATCGCTTTGGAGAAGAAGGGGAGAACTATGAGGCTTTGGAGAGGTCATAACTATGCAACTTTGGGGCTCCCTTTGCCATCCAGCTTAGGATGCTGGAAAGCAAGATGTAGCAGCGATGCATAACTCTCTCTCAGCAGTTCAGAAGAATGCAGGAGAGACGTTGCAGGAAGGAAAGGGGTGAAAGGACTCTTGCTAAGGGGCCAGGAGAAGGTGCCATGTGGGTTTGGATTAAGAACTGGAGATCCCAACAACACAACTGATGGTGTTGGGAACCGCCGGAGGCCTGCCAGCCGAGCACGGATTATTGGAAAGAACCAGGGCCTAGCTGAGCCATGGGCTTCTATTTCTTTTCCTGAGATACGGTACCCCAGACTGGGCAAAGTGGGGAAGGAAGGACGGTATGTGTTTGTGGGTGTTTTAAGGGACTTTGGGATTTTAATGGAGACATTAAGTCATTAATTACTCTTAAGTCTGTATAGCTCTTGAATAAATAATTACGTCCCTTTTTACCAATCTCTGACTTTAAGAGCTATAATTCCCTGGTGGCAGGCAAGGCAAACCTAGTACAGGGGGACCCCAGGAGAAGTGTGGGTCTATTCAGTAATAGTATATAGTCCCCCCACCCATGGGTACATTCGGTAACAAGTGTCCATGACTAAATAGTCATCTATTGCCTGTTTTAAAAATTCTTCTGGTATACCAGTTGAAAATCGCTGCCTCATAACACAGATACCATACTGGAAATATTGGTTACCATCTCAACCACCCTGATACCAGGCAAGGGAACTTAGGACAGACTAAAATGCCACAAAGCTTGTTTGTTTGTTTGTTTAATATTCACTTGGCTGCTATAAATCTTTGAATATTTCAGGAGTTCTGGCAAACTTGATTCTGACAGAATTTGCTTCTCTCTGACCTCCAATATTTCCATGAAAGGACCGATCCTTGTTGCTCTCTGCAATGCCTAGTTCCTGAATCAGCAAAATATTAAACAAGTATGATGCTGACTTTTAGGTTGGAAATGTCTTCTATGTATAAAAAAGATGCATGGATTCTTATTTCATATATCTTTTTTGGTTGATTAGGGGTGTATTTTTCAAATATTTTCAGCATAAATATGTAGATTATTATATTATTTTCTCTTGATTTTAAATATAAATATATTAACGTATATTTTAATTATGATCAAACTTTTATTCATAGAATCAATTCCATTTGATTATTACATATTATATTTCTAACATGCAATTTAGCTCTATTTATTTCCATTTTATTTGGGAATTGTGTATTTATGAGATTGATTTAATCTATTTTGTGTAATTTATATGAGATTCACTTGTATTTCTGTTTCTGTGAAAGAAGTTGGAAATTTTCCTTTATTTTGGTGATCTGGGTCAACTTAAATAAACTTGGCATTATGTTACATATACCAGTGTTTTAAAATACTATTAAACGTAATCTCAGAGAAAAAATAATCACATTATTTAAGATGTTAAAAAATATTTTCTCTTAGCATAATGTTCTCCAGGTCCATCCATACTGTCACAAAGGGTAACATTTTCTTCTTTTTTATGCCCAAGTGGCATTCGATTGTGTAAATGCCCCATAGTTGTCTTATCCACTCATCTACCGAGGAATCCATATTTTGGTGATTGTAAATAATGATGCAATGAACATAGGAGTGGTTATGTTCTTTCAAATTAGCATTTTGAGTTTCTTTGGATATATTCTCAGAAGTGGGATCACTGGGTCAAAGACAGATAAAATTTAAAATTTTTGAGGTATCTCCATACTGCTTTCCACAGTGGGTTCACCAATCTGCTTTCCCACCAACGGTGCAAAAGGGTTCCTCTTCTCCATATCTTCACCAGCACTTGTTTTTTGTTGATTTATTGATGATAGCCATTCTAATAGGTGTGAGATGATATCTCATTGTGGTTTTAATTTGCATTTCTCTGATGATTAGTGATGTTGAGCATCTTTTCATAAGTCTATTGGCCCTCTGTCTTTTTTTGATAAGTGTCTATTCAGAGCCTTTGATCGTTTTTAATTTTTGGGGGGGTGTTGAACTTAATAAGTTATTTATAAACTTTGGTTATTAACTCCCCTATCAGATGTACTGGTGAATATGTTCTCCCATTCTGTGGGTTGCCTTTTTATTTTGTTGATATTTTCCTTTGTTGTACAAAAAAGTTTTAGCTTGCTGTAGTCCCAGGTGTTTAAGTTTTTGTTTGTTTGTTTTTTTGTTTTTTGTTTCCCTAGCTTTGAGAGATAGATCCAATGTAATATTGCTACAAATAGTATCTGGCATTTTACTGCCTGTGATTTCACTCACATATGGAATCCAATGAACAAACTATACTAAGAAGAAAAATAGAGACAGACTCATAGATAGAAAGCAGGGTGACAGCTAAAGGGGGAAGGTTGGAGGGTGGAGGGATTGAGCAAAAAGGAAAAAGTACTCATGGACATGGACAACAGTGTGGTGATTGTGGGAGAGCGGGTCTAAGGGGACTAAATAGTAATAGAAAAAATACAATGAAATAGAAAAATTTAAAAAATATTTTCTTTTGAGGTTTAATCTTTTTTGGCCGCTTGAATAAAATAATCAGAATAAATCAAATGTTATGCAGTACCTTAGTGTTAAAGAAAGATTAACTATCTACTAATGTAAAAGTCAAAATTGTTACTAATGTTACTTGTACTTACGAATATCTAGCCTCATCTTAGCCTACAATGCTCTCTGAAATTTTTAAAATAAAGACATAGATAAGTTAACCCTCACCCTCCAGGATGAAAATGAATCAAATGTGTCAAGTGAATAATTCCATTACAATAAAAATTCCATTCAGTTTAAATGTGTGTACATAAATGTTAATCTTTTTATTTATCTTCAATAAAACAGTTAATTAAATAGTTCACACCTCTGAAGCTGCTTTTATCAAAACATTGTAAAAGAATTCCTGAGGCAGTCTTCTAGGCAGTAAGCAAATTATTAAAAAAATATGTGTTAATATCTCAAAATTGAGGAGAGAGTTAGTTGCCTGAAAATACATAATTTGGAGGTGGGATGCTTGACTTTAAAGAATGAATTCCTAAAGATATTATTCAGCATAAGAAAAGATGTGTATAAATTATTTATAAAAGTAACAGAAAAAATGAAGAGAAAAATAATAAAAATACGTTTTTAAAGAAATAACATCATATAGACTAAAATTGAATCTTTTAAACACAATTAAATTTTTAAATTATTCCAACAAAACAATTATCTTTGAATGACTAAAGTTTATGTACTTCACCTAGGAAAAAACATTACTAATATTATTTTCTTAGGAAAAATCAAAAGCCCTGCAAAACAATTTCTGTTCACTGAGATCCTTCAAAAAGCAACTGTCCAACTTCTTAAATTAACAGAGAAAACCATCACCACAAAATATGGAGAGACAAGTAAATATGGAGAAAAAATATTTGTTTATATGGAGAAGAAGTTACAGAAGTATAAACTCATGAGAACACTTAAGTGGTAATTTGATGAACAGCTCCAGGCTGTGTGTAAACTACCATGAGGGTGGGAAACTTCTAAAGGTGACAATCTTAATGTGGGGCATATTTCCCTGAGCTGTGTCTCCAGTAACCTCGTCTGGTTGTTCACGTGAGAAATTCCTCCTAGCTGTGGCAGAGGAGGGGTAAAGCACCCATTATGAAAAATATTAAGGAGTATTCTCCAAACAAAGACCTACACTCTAGGGGAAAAGATGACAGAACAAAAGTCTGAAATGTTACCCTAGATTGTAAAAAGGGATCCTTCCATACCTCTGCCTCCCTAGCCTTCTTGAATCACCTGGGGGTAGGTGAACCCTTAGCCAACAAGAGTCAATAATTCAAGGAAATGCATTGGTTGTACTACATGCCTGGAAGAGAATAGGAGCCAATGGGTGAAGAAGCGCCAAAGAAGATCAGAAGCTCAGCCCAAATAAAGTACTGAGATTTATTTAGAACATTATGGAGAGTCCCATTTTACAACCTTACCACCATACCAACAGGTCTCAAGCCTGTAAGAATGAAGTACAGCAAAATAGTTGTCAGACACAAACTCTGAAGAGGTATGCATGTGTGATAATTAATTTCATATGTCAACTTAACTGGGACATATTGTGCAGATATTTGTTCAAACATTCTCGATGTATCTCCAGGGGTGTTTTGGGGTAAGATGTGCATTTAAATCAGTGTACTTAGAGTAAGTAGATCACCTCCATAACATGGATGTGTGGCCAGTAGAAATAGGGTTATTTTGTGGAATCACAGGAAATGTGATGGACCCATTCATGGGAGGACCCATGAATAGGAGAACTTGAAGCATCATGGCAAAATTTACTGGGGCTACAACAAAGAACTACTCCCAGGTGCTCAATATTTCGCCCATGACTGGGTGGCTCAGCTCTGTCTTGCTGCAGAAGAAGTCCAGCCTCTGGAGCCTCAGATCCACACTCACGCCTGTCAGGCCCAGGAGGTCCAAGAACCAGAGGAGATGAAGAACTCTGCATCTCATTTCCCCATCTGTACATGTGCTGCCAAAGCCCAATGGTAACCAGGCCACAGCTGATGCTGCACTTGGGCCTGTGCTTCCTCTCATGCAGGTACTACACCAGCACAGCTACTAGGGAGAGAGATCATGTACCAGCAAACTCTGAGTCTTTGCTAAGTTCTTATTATATTTCCTTGGGCTTGGGAAAGGGTAAGCTTTCTTTCAAATTAACCAATCTTTCTTCTCATTTTTCACGGGCTTGTTCTGGGCCCACCCTCTATCCAATCTTTTTCTTGGATCATTGCCGGTTCTGTGCCCTTATCCTATCCAATTCTTTTTCAAGATCTTTCCAGGTTTTACTCCTTCCCCTCATGGTTGCCATTTTGGCTCCTACTGAACATGCTTCAGCAGAGGAATTTCCTCTTTACTCTTCCCCATACTCCTGTAATCAGGAGGAACAGATGCTTGTTCACTGGGAAGATTGGAAAGCCAGTCTTTTCTCCCTATTCAGGGCAGGGGAAGGCTCTTAATCCCATTGGTGGGTCAATGAGACTGTCTCCTGGAGTGTCTGGAAGCTGTAGCTTCCTAGTCAACCAGGCTTGTCTAATTATATTTGCTTCCTTTCTTTATTAATACTGACTAGCTGACTATGCTACTAGGTAGCCCTCACATACTCAGTTGAAGTCATAAATATAACAAAAGACTGACTTCTCCTATTCAAGAGGTAATTGTGCCAACAAACTGCTTTCTGATTTCAACAGCAACATTGGCACTTCCTGAGTTTTCACTGTGCTAGCCTGTTCTGCTGATTTTGGATTTGCCAGACTCCATAATTTTATGCCAATCTATAGATAGGTACATAGATAGATAGATGATGAACAGAAATCCTATTAGCTCTATTTCACTGGAGAACCCTGACTAATAATACACTGTGGAAACCTGCAGACCAGAAAACAGACTAATGCCCTATTAAGGGCATTAGAGAAATTTGGAGACTTGTGTATCTTTACCCAAAACAAATAGCGAACACAGTCCAATTCCCAGCCAAACCAATGTGAATACTAACACTAAAGTCTGGTTTACCTTAATTCTACTGCTCAATACAATATGTTCTATTTATAATAGAAAATTATAAGGTAGCAAAAGGGCAAGAGAAAACACATTCTGAAGAAATAAAGATATCATCAGAACTAGATCCAAATATCTTAAGAGCTCTAATGTAAAAAGCAGACAACATAAAAGAACTGATGGATAATGACAGTTAAGTGATTGGTAGGTTAAGGAAGAGTTAGAAAATAAAAAGCACAGGATCATAAATAAAGAATTTCTTTAACAATTCCTTATAGACTGAAAAAAGCCAAGGAAAGCTATGAAGATATCTTAATAAAAACTCCCCAAGCTGAAATACAAAGGAAAAAAAGAATGTAAAATAAAAAAAGAATATTCAAATGCTGAAGAATACATCAAAATATATAACATTTAGGTTAATGGAATCAAAGACTGAGAAGAAAGTAAGAACAGAGCATAAGAAATATTTGAAATAATAGCAGAGCAATGCTTAAAATAAATTCATTTCCATGGATTAGAAGATTCTATATATTTTAAGATATCATATATTGCCAAGTAGATTTATAGAATAAAAAAACATTAAAAATTCCAGTAAAGCATTTTTAGATTTTGACAAAGAATTCTAAAATTTTATAATATCACAAGACAAAGAACCTAGAATAGCCAATACAATTCTGAAAAAAAATATTTGGAGAACTCACATTTTCTAAGTTCAATATTACTATAAAACTACTAACGACTAGTTCATATTGGGGAAAAATAGATGTCAATTAAAGCACAGAATGGAGAGCCCAGAAATGATTTCAAAAATACCTTTCACACAGAAATGATCTTCACCTTTGGCAAAGGCAGTGTAATGGATGGAGATATGATAATATTTTCAATAGATAGTATCAGAAAAACTGTGAATGAAAATGATAAAAAAAGAAAGAGTAAAAATTATGAGAAGACAACTGAAATGTTATCTAGTTGAAAGATCAAAAGGAAAAAAATGAAGAAATGGACATATTCTAAGAGACTATGGGATACCATCAAGATCAACATACACATTCTGAGTGTCCCAGAAGGAGAAGAGAGATAAAGGGACAAAAAGAATATTTGAAGAAATAATGGCCAAACACTTCATAAATTTTAAGAAATAACTGAATCTATATATCCAAGAAGCTCAACAAACTCAAGATGATAAACTCAAAGAGATCTGCAGTGATGAGAGTGTAACCAAATGTCAAAAGATGATGAGATAATCTTGAATTTAAAGAGAGAGGTAACATCTTATGTATGAGATTTCAAATATTAACAACTAAATTATTATTATAAATAATGAAGGCCAGAAAAAGACAGGATGCCATATTTTTAAAAATCTTGTTAATTAAGAATTTTGTATATGGGCTTGGCAAAACTATCCTTTGAAAATGAGGGATAAATTAATTCAGTCTCAGATATATAAGGCTGAGGGAGTTCATTACCAGTAGGCCTTCCCTATAGAGAGTCCAGCTAAAGAGAGTTCTACTTGTTGAAATGAAAAGATACTATATAGTATCTTGAAGCAAAACAGAGAAATAAAAATTTCTGGTAAAGATAACTACATAGGTAAATATAAAACTGGTATTATTATTTTTATACCAATTCGTATTGTCTACATTTCTAGACTTCATTTTCTACATTTCTACAAATGCACAAAATAATTATAAATCTATATCACTGGATATGTAATTTATAAAGATATAATTTGTGACAAAACAATAAAACTGTGGATATATATTCAAACTAGACTTTTATAAATGTATGAGGTTAATTGTAACTCCATAGTAACCTCCAAGAAAATATATATTCAAAATAAAAATGAGAAAGAAATAAAAATAACTTTGGCACAACAAATCACCTAAACATAAAACAAAACAGTAATGAAGAAACTGAGGGACCAAAAAATCATTGTAATGTTTTCAGACAACAAACAGCATAATGACAGATGTGAGTCCTTTAAAAAAAAATCAGTAATTACTTTAAAGGCAATCAGATTCAACTTGCTAGGAATCCAAGATTAGTTTAGATTTACATACAGAAATACATAGAAAGTAAAAGCCTGAAAAAAGATATTCAATGCAAATAATAACTAGAAACAAACAGAGTTAACTACACAAATATAAGTCAAACTTGACTTAAGTTAAAAACTGTTACAAGAGACAAAGGAAGAAATTCTATATTGATAAAAATGTTAATTTATCAAAAAGATAAAACTAATTTTAAATATGAGTGCACCAAGCATAGAATCTACAATATCTGAAGCAAACATAGACACACATGAAGGGAGAAATATATAGCTCTACATGACTAAAATAAAACTTAAACCCAATTCCTACTATGATAGCACACAAAAGAATAACATACCTTGGAATAAATTAGTCCAAGGAGTTAGATTTGGTCAATGAAAACACAAACATTACTGGAAGCAATTAAGCAAGTCTTAAGTGGAAAGTCATCTCTTCTTCAAGACTAGAAGAAAGAAGATGTCAATACTACCCTAAGTGATATACAGGTTCAATGCAATCCTTATTAAAATTGCAATAGCATCAATCAATCAATAGATGATCAATCAATCATCTATATATCTATCTATTTTTATTTGTATATTCAATACTGTAACAGGCCTGTGTATATTAGCATAGAGAATAAAAGAGAACAAAGCAAGCAAGAACAACAACATCTGTTTAACATAGTTTCTAAGGTCCTAAAGTCTGAATATTGACAATGTGTATGGTCTCATTTTGCATCTCGTAGCTTCTCTTTCTCAGTTTTCCAGAAACCTGGATTCATTTTGGCTATTCTCCTTATGGACATATGCCCTTTTTTCTGCCAAGACACAATTCCCATCTCTGTTAACACAATAACCATTGATATATTAGCTCAAATGTGATTTCCTCAAGAAAAGTTTTTCTTACCTTCTACATGAGGTTTGCTTCCTTGTTAAACCTCTTATGGAACCCTGTATATTATCTTATCACTTTTCATAATTTTAATTTTACATATACAAGTTAAATTTTGAGCAAAGATTAAGCTCTAGTAGCTAAACTTATTCTCCTATAGGAATAAAAAATCCATACAAATATATACAATAATGACTTTCAAGATACTGGATATTAGTCAATGAAGAGTGATCCCAAATAGAAAGAAAACAATTGTGGTGAGTTTTACCACCTCCTTAGTTTACAGCTTAGAGAGAGTTTCCAGGCTACAGAGCAGGGAGATAAAACCTAAGATGAGCCTTGGTTCAGAAAATGGAGTTGAGGTTTTGAAGAGACAAAGAAGGCTATAGTTTGTAGATCAGAATAACTGGTAGGGAACAGTTGAACAGAGAAAAAAATCTGGAAATATACAGAGATGGCAATTTGAGTCTTCAGCTGACTACTGTCCTGCAGGTATGAATAAGACAATCACCTTTGTTAAGGGTTTTCTCACCAACAGGAGTAGAAAAACCTTATGATTCACAGGACATTTGTAAGAAAATTTAGTAGAATTTTGTATCAGTAGTTGGGAAAAGTTAGGCCTAGACTACACTATTCTGAGTCTATCTAAAGAAGTTTCAAAGCAATATATTATAGGATGAAACTATTTCCAAGTAACTTAACTGCATCCTACAATAAGCTGAAGAATATTTATAGGAATACAAACACAGAGAGCATCCAAGCAGATAAGACAGGGGTGGGCAAAAGTAAGTTTACAGTTGTTTGTAAGGAAAAAGACAAATAATACAAGTAAATAATATAATAATTAATAAATAAATAATATGACTCACAACTATTAATCAATTTTACCTACATGTGTATTTACAATGTATGGCACCTAAATATAAATTATCAGGCATTCAAAGAAGCCAGAAAGTAGAATAACTACAATGAGAAAATTTAAACAACCAAAACCAATCCAGAAATTACACAGAATATAACTTATTAAATAAGAACATTAAAATAGTTATCATAAATATATTCCATATGTTCAAGAGCCATTGGAAAGATCAGGCCTATTAACTACAGATATGTAGAGTATAAATGACCAAAATTAACTTCTAGAAGTGAAAATCACAGTGACAGATGAAACCTGTAGTGGATGGAATAAACAACACCTAAGGTACTACAGAAACAAAAATCAGGAGCATGAATACATGATAATATATTTATTGAGCATGAAAAATACGAGGTTAAAATGCTAAAGAAATAAGTAGACTGCCAGTGAGGTGGGGGACAAATTAAAGTGGCCAAATACATATGGAGTTGGAATTCACAAAGATTAAGGGTGGTACCAAAAATAACTGAGCAAATTATGACTATTTTTAAAACTTTGACAAAAACTATAGACTGAAATATTTAAGAAGATAGAGAATGCCAAGCACAAGAATCTTAAAGAAAATTATCCAACAGATTATAGACAAATATCTTAATATAGCCAGAAAAAGTGATACATTGCACACAGAAATAAAGATAGGAATGACAGCATGTTCTAAGAAATAATGCAAATGAGAAGACAGAGAAGCAACATTATGAAGAGAAGCATCTTTTAATGTAAACTTCTATAACTGTGAAAATTATTTCAAAATAAAGGTGAACTAAATACTTGATAAGATATATAGAAGATAAACAAACTGTCATCCCAGATTTTCATACCAGAAGGAGAATGATACAGGTGGAAATGTGGGTCCACACACAGGAATGAGGAGAACTACCTGATGAGGATTTGGGTGAATGTGTAGGGCATTTTTGTTCCACATACTTTAAACTCTTTAAAAGAAAAATAACTGTTTAAATAAAAATTAATAACAACATATACTGGGATTTATTATATATCTGAAGCAAAATATGTGATAGCACAAATCTGAGGAGGAAAAAATAAGGTACATCATTTAAAGTTTCTTACAGTATACATGAACTGATACAACATAATTAAAGTCTTGATTATGAGAAATTAAAGATGGATATGACCAATTCTAAAGCAATTTCTAAAAATAAAGCAATAATGATAAAGCTATATAGGCCATTAAATAGGGTAAAATTGAATCATAGTACTTATCTAATTAATTTTTTCAATTAGAAAAACTATTTTATGGTTTAAATGATTTTTATTCCAAGTCAGATAACTTATACAATGTTTTTAAATCATTTTTTATTGTTATTCTATTACAATTGTCCCAATTTTTCCCCCTTTGCCCTCCTCCAACTATCCCACCCCTGGTCCCACACTCAATTCCTACACTGTTTCTATGTCCGTGGGTCATTTATACATGTTTTTTATCTAGTCTCTTCCCCTTCTTTCCACCACTATGCTTCCCCGTCCCCTCTGGTCATTTTCAGTTTGTTCCATGTTTCCAGGCCTGTGGTTCAATATTGCTCATTAGTTTATTTTTGTTCATTATATTCCTCTTATGGGTGAGATCATATGGTATTTGTCTTTTACCTACTGGCTTATTTCACTTAGCATAATATTCTCCAGTTCCATGCTGTTGCAAAATGGTAGGAGTTCCTTCTTTCTTCCCGCTGCATAGTATTCCATTGTGTAAATGTACCACATTTTTGTGATCCACTCATTTGCTGATGGGCACTTAGGTTGCTTCCGGCACTTGGCTATTGTAAATTGTGCTGCTATGAAAATTGGGGTGCATAGGTTCTTTGGGATTGGTGTTTCAGGGCTCTTAGGGTATAATCCCAACAGTGGAATTGCTGGGTCACAGATATGTCCCCTAAAGCAAGGGACATAAAAGAAAGAATAAACAAATGGGACCTTATCAAAATAAAAAGCTTCTGCATGGCTAAAGAAAACAGCAGTAAAATGAAAAGAGAACCAACAGTATGGGAAAACATATTTGCCAATGATACCTCGGACAAGGGTTTGATCTCCAAAATATATAAAGAACTCACATGAGTCCACTTCAGGAAGACAAAAAGCCTAATTTAAAAATGGGCAAAAGACTTGAACAGACACTTCTCCGAGGAGGACACACAGAGGGCCCAGAGACATATGAAAAGATGTTCAGCATCACTAGCCTTAATTTGCATCAGAGAGATGCAAATTAAAACCACAGTGAGATACTACTTCACACCATTGAGAATGGGCATCATAAACAAAGCAACAAATAACAAGTGTTGGAGAGGTTGTGGAGAAAAGGGAACCCTAGTGCACTGTTGGTGGGAATGCAGACTGGTGCAGCCACTGTGGGAAAAAGTATAGAATTTCCTCAGAAAACTATAAATGGAACTGCCTTTTGACATAGCAATCCCACTCCTGGGATTATATCATAAGAACCCTAAAACACCAATCCAAAAGAAATAATTTCTTTAATTAAAGCAATTACCAAAGATAAAGGTTACTACTACATAAATATCAAAGAATCAATTAATCAATGACATAAATTGTAGCTTTTATTCACTGAATACCATAGCCTTAAAGACAAAATTTGTACACTAACAGACTTAGAAGGAACTATGACAAATCTGTAATAATGAAGAGGGATTTTTATCACCATTTCCTAATTTCTGATGATACATAAGTTTGCAAGAGTGTTCACCAGAAAAAAAATTCAAAAGTATTAATAGGCATAAACATTTGCAATAGCAACACATTGTAATCAACACAAATATCTATCATCAAAGGAAATAAAATGATTTACCATGATGCATTTACATATTGAACTTTTGGGCATTTATTTAAAAAACTGTTAGTAGCAGGTTTTTTTAATACTAGTCAAAAACAGGAAATAATGAAAAACCAAATGTCTGTCAGCAACTAAATGGTTAAATAAATTAAGGTACATCAATACCATGGAATATTATGCAGCAATAAAAAAACACGACAGTATGCTGATATATACAACAACTTGCATGGATCTCAAGTGGATATTGCTGATGAAAAAGGTCAGTACCAAAAGGTTCAATAATGTGTGGCTCCATTTACATAACATTCTTGCAAGAGCAAAATTGGAGAGATGAAAATCTGATGATTGCCTGGAATAAGGAAGAAGGACTGGGGGAGATGACTTTTCAATTGTTAGTGCAAGGAATACTTGTGATGAGATTGTAGGTGTCTTTATTGTGTGGTGGTGGTCATACAAGTGTATATATGTGATATTCACTGGATGTAAGTGGGCATGCACGCACATGTGCCCACAGGAATGCAAATGAAAATGGCGAAATCTAAGCCTACTAGAGGGTTGCATTAATGTCCATTTCCTTGTGGTATTATGACATTACAGCTATGAAAAATGTTACCATTTTGTGGAACTTAGTGAAGGGTATATGAGACCTCTATTATTTTTACCATTTTAAGTAAATCTATAATTATTTAAAACAATAAACATATGAAGTCAGTTGCACTAACAGATTTTTTCTTTTCATTTAAATTTCTATGTTTGTGTTGGGGGTGTGTGTATCTATCTGTATGTGTGTATGTTTGCCTTTAAGTAAATGTTATTTCAATGTTGACCATTTCAAAGTGTTGTTAGTTGTGGTTAATAAGGATTTCAGTAAAGCTAAAGGCTGTAAGCTCTGTACGAGGAATTCAGAATTCTTGCTGATGCTATAACTCTATTATTTCCATGTAATTTAATCTTTCCTACCACTTTTCAATTCTTTATTATGAGATAGGGTCCTTTGTACTCAGCACAAAATAGGAAATAGGTAAAAGGTATTTGCATAAGAAAGTGAGAAAATGGGGAAATTAAAAAAAAAGTTAGCAAGTGGGTAATAAGTACTAACTATTGAAGCAAACTGAAAATCTAATTGATTTTTGGATTATTGACAATTTCACACTACTTCATTAAGTGAGGGGTGATGTATGCACACCGTCTTAAAGATTGTTTTGTCGATTGTTAGAATCTTAGAAGTAACCTGACAAAGGACTCTGCTGTTTGCATATCTTATATGGGTGTAATTCCTGACGGTAAGGTTGTTTGAATGATTTCTTTATGGCTACAGTAATATCTTATTGATTGTGACATCATTTTGTCCTACAGCATAGAACTTTATTTTTGCCATTTTGCAATGTTTTGTTTTTACCTTAAAATGTAGCTATAAAGTCTTACTGACAGTCTATCATTTCAGAAACAACAGACTGAAAAATCATCAATATGCATTATTTTCTGCAGTTCCTAAAATGCTCTTTTGTTTGTCATAACAAATTATATAATAGCTTGAAGTTTAATAAAATATTACAGCACTTAATTCAATGTGTATTGCATTATTATTTTGCAGAGTAATTTGAGTAAATCTTGGTTAGCATCATGTTAAAATTACCAATATGAAAAAAGCATGTCTTTAAAAACAGCTTTATGGTTATAGTTTTCCTTGCTTACATTTTCTACTAATCTTTTTCCTACTGTTTAGTGAGTATCATAGATTTAATTGTATCCTACCCCCGCCAAAATTCAAATGAAGTCCTCGGTCATCTGTTGAAGTTCCAACCCCCAGGATCTCAGAATGTGTCTGTATTTACAGACAGGGTCTTTAAAGAGGAAATTAAAGTGAAATGAGCATGGAACTTAATCTAATATTGCTAGTGTCTTTATCAAGAGAAGGTTATGACACAGACATGTACACATGGAGGGAAGGTCATGTAAAGACAAATGAAGTGGACAGACCTTTGACAAGCCAATATAAGAGTAGCCTCAGAAGAAACCAACTCCACTGACACTGCGATTTAGCTCTTCTAGTTCCCAAATTATGAGAAAATATATTTCTGTTGTTTAAGTCACCCAATCACTGATACTTTGTTGTGGCGACCCTAACAAACTAACAAAGTCAGGGTCATCGAGAATACATATTAGGGAGGCTGGTGAACAGTCCTAGGTTTGCACTCAATATCACTTCATGCTGGAAAGGGTTCACCACTGTCAATAGTTGAAAGGCTGATTCTAGATCATTAGCACCTGAAAAGACCAGTAGCATTAATATAGCAAGCTGGAGCTTGAGAGAGATAAAATTAAGGTCTGAAATTGGGGCACACACACACACACAAAACTAATAAAGGACAATGAAATTTTTTTGTTGAGTGGGTGTGAGAGAAAGTAGTTAACTGACAGCAACATTGAATAGCTTACAAGTTTAGTTTCAAGCTCTTGTACAAATATTTGTATTTGAGTGTCAGTTCTTCTTTTTCAGACTATGGCATCTGCCTTAATCTTTGTTAGCTTCAATGTTCTTATTCTAAAATCTGGATGAGAATGATAACTACTTTCTGAGGTTGTTGTAAGTGTTAAGAATGTTAATACAAGTAGTATATTTAAAATATTAACTTGCATATAGTTCATAGTCAATATTGATGTTATTTTTTGTAGTCCATTTGCTATGAATGACAAAGAAACATCTGAATATTTTACTTTCTTATTATATTCCATAATCTTTAGATAAAATATCTACAGAATATTTGAGGTTCATATTGTTACATTAAAAATACTACTTTACCATTTATGAAACAATTCCTATAAAGTAAAAATTTCCTTTTTAGGTTCATATGTTAAATGTAATAAATAGATATTTTGTAAATGACTGTGTTTGACAGTTGATCAATTATCCTTTGTAAAATTTTGGTCCAAACTCTGAGTATGGAAAGGTTGATTGGAGGAATCTGTGTGTTCTAAATAAGGTGAAATTTTATAATTTATGGCCAAAGAGCAGAAATAATTTTACACAATATGTTTTAGGGGGTCTGTCCTGAAGGTATCAGCCATGTAATATGAAAAATAGAGACATTTGTTGAAGAAGATACAAGATACAGGAACATTGTACATAGGACAATGACGTCTCAGCCCCCTTCAAAATAGACACCTTGCAACCTCACACAGTTCTCCCAGTTTCCATCAGCTGCCCTGTCCTATTTTCCTGAATCTCAATGATGGCCTGAAATCTCTTCCCTTTCAAAGGTGATTTTAATTTTGTGAAAAGCCAGAAGTCAAAAGCGTACCAAATCTGGGCTCTAGGGGGGCTCAGTCACTTGGGTGACTTGATGTGTCACCAAAAAACTCTGCCAGACAGGTGATGCATGAGTGGGAATGTTGTCATGATGAAGCTGCCAATCACCAGTTGCCCATAGCTACAGCCTTCTGAATCATCCAAATAGTTTCTGCAGAGGAATGTTCAAGCTTAACACAAAATTAGATGCAGATTCATTGCTCTACTTGCTCAGTCATTTTGAATGAGAGAGCCACACGTGCTCACTCAACGGCATCTACTGTCCCCACTGACTAGTACAGTGAAGTCATCATTGTTCACACGCATTCCAGTCCACTCTCCTTGACTTCCAGGTTACATCAATGTTGCACAAATAGTTCTTGTTATATTAACAATAGCTGAACTTTTCCCAGAGATCTGGTATATCACTAACGGTCTTTCTCTAAGATGGCTTTCAGTGAGCCATGTACAGATACATAACAATACAAACCCTTTGTGTTATTCTTGCCTTTAGTGTGTATGACTCAATTTTAATGAATAGAAGCTATGGAAAACTGCAAGGATATCACTTTCAAGTTTAGGTTTGCAAAAAGATAGTGGTTTCAGTGTTGCTTACTCCATCTTGCTCTCCTTGTTTTCTTTGATGACAATTAGCATTCATACTCTAAGATATGCTATAAAGAGATCCATGAGTTGAAAAACTGAGGGTGGCCTCTGGCCACCTGACCATGTGGAAATAAACTCAGTCATCAATCACATGAATGAGCTTTGAAGTGAATCTCTCTCAGTCAAGACTTACAAGAAGTCAGCAGCCCTGGGAGGAAATGCCCATATTATTAAGCCCATGCATAGAACAAGAAAGGCTTGTTTTGTGTAACTACCGCAAAGGGCCATTTTGTATTTGAATAAGAATTCAAGTGTCTGGGTCACCTTGCCCATATGATTTTGGGGAGTTTCCTTTAGTATGGATGTTTTCTTATGAGCAATGATATAACATGTGAATATATGCTAGTTCCTGGAGGTTTATCCACATCTCTCTTTCTCTTAATCTTTCTTGTCACCGATTTTCCAAGCTTTTACTTTACAAACTGTTAAACATAATCGATATGTCAATATGTACCCAAACCTTAAAACCTTAAGCCATCTCTCCTTTGGTCAAAGTTGATAAGTCTTGTTCATTGGTATGACTTCTTTTGTCCATATTTTTTTGAGTCACCAATGAATGAGGATAGCATTCAGTAACCGTACTTTGAGTCCAGTGTCAGCACATGATGTAATTTATTTCTCAATCACATCCATGTGTTTTCCTCCTCTATTATGTAGAATTACCCATTAGAGCAAGTGTGAATTGAGGGAAAGTGGATGAAGAATTAGAAGCAGATACCACGGTGAGTCTGACCCACCTGCTCCTGCAGTTTGTACTGCATAGGTCTGGTTACAGCCAGTCCAGACCCGGTGAGACAAGGGGAGTGCTAAACTGCTGGAAACAACAGAGAATATTGAGGTCTTTGTGAAATAACTACTCAATAGGAGTAGTAGTCTTCCACTGAGGGACACAACAAAATAGAGTAATTCAGCAGCAAAGTAACTAAGATAATAGATATATTAACCTCTTTGTGTCCACCCTTCCTTTCATATTTTCTGGTATATCCAAGTGAAGAAACCCAATAGGAAGCCAGAAACCAATATAAACTGACTAGGAAGTCCATATATGTCGCCCTCAAGGGGACAGAGCCAAGTGGCATATAGTAAACAGTGGAGTTAAGGGAGTAAGTTGAAAATATCAAGAACGCTTGGTATAGTATAATTTTTCACACGCATATTTGTACCACATTTTGTTGTTAAATTTGTATGTGTCTAGCTTTCAATTAGAATATGGTTGGGTTTTGTTCTGCTTTATATCATTTGTTAATTTGTTGGTCTATTTTTAATCTAATTCTATTACATCTGTTTTTTAAAAAGATATTGAATATATTTCATCAATATAAATGATTGATTTTAATAGTTTGCCATGCATTTGACTGCATACAACAAGAAAAATGTTTACAGTGGATTGATCAAATGGGACATTGATTTCCTTATGTAATAAGAATATCAGAGGTAGGCATTTAAGGGCTTGTATAGCTGCTTGGGTATGTTACAAAGGAAAGTACCCTTGAGGTTCCCCTTTTAATATGTGACTTCCATTCTCACAGATGCAAAACACCTGCTTTGTCTACAGGCATCATTTCTGTATTATGCAGCTAGAAAATGGTGGTGGTGATGGGAATGGGAGACAGACAAGAAGTGCATGCCAGTGAAGGTTATATACAGTTTTATAAATGAACATATCTAGAACATATCTAGAAGCTCTTTCTCTCACATGTTTCAGCACTGGGCCCATCACCACCAGCAGATAAAAAAATTACTGGCAGTGAGCATTTTATACTGTACCTATATTTATCTATCATCTATCTATCTATCATCTATCTATCATTTATCATCTATCATCTAAAATTGATTGCATTTCCTTCATTCCCATTTTCCTGTACAAGTGTGGGAGTTCATTGTTCTGTTTCTCTTTTTTTAAGGGTTACTTCATAAATATCTAACATGTGTACTTT
This sequence comes from Desmodus rotundus, assembly GCF_022682495.2. NCBI lineage: Eukaryota > Metazoa > Chordata > Mammalia > Chiroptera > Phyllostomidae > Desmodus > Desmodus rotundus. The sequence continues at coordinate 49,756,627 of NC_071394.1, read as the reverse complement.
AATTAGAAAGGCCCCCAAATAATTATTATCTCTTTGCTACCTATGAATTATAATATATTTTAAGTATTCACTCTGATAACCTGAAATATGTACATATTTAAAAAGTTATTTTGTAAGTTCTTGCATACAAGGTGCTCCTGGGAAGAGCCCTGTGTGCACAAGACTGTGCAGACTGGCTTGGTCAAAGTAGAAGTAGTCTGGGCATGTCACGAGTTCTGGAGCAGATTAATGACAAATACTGAGGTAGCACTGTAATTGGTATTATTGTAGGTTTATAGTACCTAAAACAATCTATAGATTCAATGTAACCCCCATCAAAATTTTTCCAAAATTTGTATGGAATAACAAAAATAAAAGGTATAACCATATCAATCTGGAGCTACAAGAACAAAGCTGAAAGAATTATTCTCCCAGATTTCAAACTATATTACAAAGCTATAATTATTAAAACAGTAAGGTATTGGTGTGAAAAACAGACATGTAGATTATTGTGACAGAGTTAAAAGTCCAGAAATGTCTAATTTGCCATGTCTAATGTGCACCCACATTTTTGTGCACATTATACACAGGATTGTTATATCCATGGTAAGCAATCATTATACCCATGTATAATTCAAATCCTTATTTCTCCCTCAAAAATTTGGGCAAAAATGTATGCATTATGCATGGCAAAATATGATATGTTCAACAAACTATGACAAAGACGCTAAGAAGACACAATGGGAAAAGAATTATCTCTTCAATAAATGGTGCTAGAAAAATTAAACGACCACATGCAAAACATCAAAAATGCATCACTATATTACTCGATAAATGAAGATTAAATCAAAATGGATTAAAGATGTGGACATAAGATCTAAGACTATAAAAACTCCTAGAGCAAAATATAGGCAATTAGTTCCTTGACATAGGTCTTAGCATTGATTGTTTGAATTGAACAGCAAGAACAACAACAACAAAAATACCCAGTGGAACTACATTAAACTAAAAAGATTATTAACAACAAAGAAAGCCATCAATAAAATACAAAGGCAACCTACTGGAATAAAGACAATATTTTCAAATAATATACCTGATAAGAGACTAGTACAGCTCAATAGTAAAAAACAAATTATGTGAAAAACGGGAAGAAGATCTGATTAGGCAGTTTTCCAAAGAAGACATAGTGATGGCCAAGAGGTACATGAAGACATGTTCTACATCACTAATCACAGGGGAAATGCAAGTCAAACCACATAAAGTATCACCTCACACCTGCAAGAGTAGCTATTATAAAAAAAGCTAGAAATAACAAATGTTGGTGGTACAGATGTAGATAAAAGTTACCCCTTGTACACTGTTGATAGAATGGAAATTGGTGGTTCAGCCACTATTACCTGGAGAACATGCTAAGTAAAATAAGCCAGTCAGAGAAAGACAAATACTATGTGATTTCACTCAGACATGAAATCTAATGAACAAACTGAACTAACAAGCTAAGTATAGACAGACTCACAGAGAGCTGGCTGACAGCTCTGGAAGGGGGTTAGGAGGCAGAGGAATCAAGCAAGAAAGAAAAAGCTCTCATGGACATGGACAACAGTGTGGTGATTGTGGGAGAGTTGGAGGTGAAAGATGTAAGGGAGATAAATGGCAACAGAAAAAATACAGTAAAATAAATAAATAAAATAAAACTGTATGGGGATTTGTCAAAAAGTTAAAAATAGAACTATTATATGATCCAGAAATTCTTATTTTAGGTATTGATCTCAAAAAAACAAAATCACTAACTCAAAAATATACATGCATTCCCATGTTTATTGATGCTTATTTACAATAGCCAAGATATGGAAACAGCCTAAATGCCCATTGATGGATGAATTGATGAAGAAAATGTGCTCTATCTATCTATGTATCTATAGATAATGAAATATTATTCAAATTAGAATTAAATAACTAAATTTGTGACAATGTGAATTGACTTGAGAGCATTATGTTAAGTAAAATAAGTCCAACAAACACAATACTGTATGATTCCTCTTACATGTGAAATGGTGAAATATATATACATATATATATAAAATCTCTGTATTATCTCAATTTGTTGTAAATCTAAAAGTCTACTAATAAATCAAATTATTATTAAAAAGATAAGCCATTGATTAATGACATGTATTTGCTAAGTATATAAAGGACTCATTCAGAATACAGAATGAACACTCAAGCTAAATAAATAAACACAGTAATACGATATGCAAAATTTTAACAACTGCTTAATTTAAAATAATATATGAATGCTGAAAAAACATATGAGAAGTTGGAGAACTTATTAGTCATAATATGTGTAAATTAAACTATAGTGAGATACCACAAGACATCTACTAGAATGTTTAAAATTCTTGGCAAGTATTTGTAACATGTGTAACTTAAAAAAATTTTTGTTGTTGTTCAAGTGCAGTTTTCTGCCTTTTCCCCCCACCCCTCCCCACCATCCCAGCCCTCCCACCTCCTTCTCTTGTTTCCACACCCCTTGTTATTGTCCATGTATTCTTTATAATTGTTCCTGTAAACCCTTCACCCTTTTCCCCCATTATCCCCTCCCCTCCCTTTTAAAACAATTTCATACATCTCTCATATGATTCAGCTTTTATACTTCTGCATGCTGTTTGAAAAGAAATAAAAATATATGTTCACAGAAAAATTTTACATCAATGTTTATAGTAGTTTAATTTCTATTATCCACAAACTGAAGGCAATGCAAATACCAATCAAGAATTAAATAAAATAAGAAAAATTATGGCACATCCATACAATCTGATAATACTCAGAAATTAAAAGATATGAATGATTGATAATATAAGAATGTTGCCAAAACTTTAAATAATTATGCTAAATAAAAGTAGCCAAATAAAAACAAATGCATACCCCCTTGCTGGTGTAGCTCAGTGGATTGAGTGTGAGTCTGTGAACCAAAGGGTTGCCAGTTCAATTCCCAGTCAGGGCATAGGCCTGGGTTGTGGGCCAGGTCCCCAGTACGGGGCATGAGAGGGAACCACACATTGATGTTTCTCTCCCTCTCTTTCTCCTTCCCTTCCCCTTTCTCTAAAAATAAATTTTAAAAGTGCGTTCCATGAAATTCTAATATTTATATTTTTAAATTTTAAACTACAATTAATGACAACAGATCGATCAGTCATGGCCTAGGGGGAGACGGAAGCAGGAGGGAGGGATGAAAAGGGGAACAGAAGATTTTTGATGCTATGATCATTTTTGGTGGTGATTTCATATACACACACATATGCATATGTTAAAACATCAAATTGTATTTCTTAAGTATATGCACATTATTATATGTAAGTTATTCCTCTATAAAGCTGTTAAAATGTATTAGTTTGGAATGTCTGAGAAACTCACAAGATACGAATAGCCATGCAATAAATTTACTAGGGGAAATGCTTGTGATGAAAAATGAGAGTAAATCTGGAGAAACTGGATAAAGAGTTGCTCTGTGAAGAAAGAAAAGTGAGGGAAAGTGAGAGGAATTAATGACTTGAGACAAGACATGTTAGGAAAGCCATTCTCAGGAAAGTTGGGCAATGCTGTAATGGAATTCTTCTGTTTCTGTTGGAGAGGCATGACACAGTATCCCTGCTATGGGGAACATGGCCTTTGCTCAAATACACAAATGGATCTCAAAATTTAGCCGCTGGAGCCTTGGCCTATTAAGGTTCACAAAGGCAGAAATCTGAGTCATGCATTCTCATCGTTCATATAATCCACTTACAGACAGATTGGGAATAACTTCATACTCTCTTTTCCTGAGGTCAAATCAAACTTTGAAGGAGTGGGCAAACAACTTCCTGTTAATTGATCTTGGAGCCACAACTGTTACTCACCCTCTCTCTACCCAGAATTGTCATTGTTGTAGCTCACTTGGTATTGTGACCCAAACTGCTGTTCTTGAGTGTCTGAATCTTGGAATCACACCATTTTCAGTCTGCGTGTGCTGCATGCACCCACCCATAATTATGGCATTATGATGGGGAAGACAATAGCGGGGGCGATATTCCATGTCATCCAGAATGCAGGGCTGAGTGGTATTCCCGGGTGTGGAGTGTATTGCCTGCAGAACCCACACTGGCCTTTTAGGCACTGTGATTTCTGCTTCATAAGAGGAATTTCAAGACGCAGCATATTCTGGAATATTTATCATAATAGGATTCTTAAAAACTCCCACACTCTGGGCCTTCCCAGGGCCTCCAGCACTCCAGCCAGCTCTTGTCCATCCTTTCCAATCAGCACAGTGTTGTGGATGTAATGAGTCAGTGTGATGTTCTATGGGATGTCCAGGCAGTCAGGGTCCCTTTGGGTTAAATTATGGTAGATGGCAAGGGATTTCCAAAGTCCTACCTGATGCAAAACCATAGATGAGTATTGTTATCCATGTCCTACAAATGTGAACTATTTATGATGTTCTTTTCTAATTAGAATGAAAGAAAATAAATTCACCAAATTAATGGCTGCACACCACATGCTTGAGAACTCTTTATGGGCTCTAGCTACAATACCACATTTGAACAATGCTGCAGTCAGCGCTACCCTTGGTTAAGTCTGCTATAGTCCACAGTTATCTCAGAAGATCAGGCTGGACTGGCGAGTTCCCTGGAGTTATGATAGGAAACAACGCTCTGAAGCCTTTAAATTTACAAAGACTGGTGCAAATGCCAACCATCCTCCAGGGCATAGTTCTGTGTTATATAAACTATCTTGATGAAGCCAGGGACAGTTTGAGAGATAACTTTCCATGTGGTTTTTCTCACTATGATATCTCTTATACCACAAGGCTAGAATATTAAAGTATTTTAACTGCCAAGTAAATTAATTCCATTTATATAAGTTAGACCCATTCAGTGGCACTCAGGAATACTGCTGGGTGGGTCCACAAACACTGTGGATCCATCAGGAGCTGTTCCTTAGCCACTGTTCCATTGATTGCCAGAATTCTCTACACCCACACCCACCATTGCGGTGCTATCAGTTTCTGAGTATATCAACTGAGATCCTGTGTCTAATTAACTCTAATATCTGATTGTTCCTCTTTCTCCAAGATATGCTTGTTCGAATGAATGATTATAGGTCAACTTGGAGAAATACTGGGTAATCGTTATGTTCTATATTTTCTTTGCTATTCCAGGATTCTTCCTCCTAGGGATCTGCCAGCTTTGGAAACAACTAAGCAAGAGATTATTTATTATTAATGGAGTAATTGTACTTTGTGTTTTCCACTAGTTATATTTATTTATTTTTATTTTTTAAAATTTTATTCAATTTATTGGGATATCAATGGTTAATAAAATTATATAGGTGTTTTTTCCCCAAAGCATTAAACAGTAATTTATTTTTAATAGTTCATTTTTATTGTATTTTTCCAGAAGCATTTTTCCCTCATACTTTCTTCCACCTCCACCCACACCCCACATCCCTACAATCACCCCACTGTTGTCTGTGTCCGTAAGTTCATCTTTTTTGCTAGATCCCTCTACCCCTGTGCCAGAGCTATCAGGCCAGCTGTCTATGGTTCTGTCTCTATTTTGCTAGTGAGTTCAGTTTGTTCCTTAAATTCTACATATGAGTGAAATCATATGGTATTTGTCTTTCTCTGACTGGCTTATTTCACTTAGTATAATGTTCTGCAAGTCTATCCACGCTGTTGCTAAGGGTAAAGCAAAGGAAACCATCAACAAAATGAAAAGACAACCCACTGAATGGGAGAACATATTTGCCAATGATACATCTGATAAAGGGGTAATGTCCAAAATTTATAAAGAACTTATAAAATTCAACACCAAAAACTCAAACAATCCAATTTAAAAATGGGCAAAGAATCTGAATAGACACTTTTCCAAAGAGGACAAACAGATGGACATAGACATATGAAAACATGCTCATTGTCAATAATCGTCAGAGAGATGCAAAGTAAAACCACAGTGAGATATCACCTCATGCCTTTCGGAATGGCTATCATTATTAAATCAACAAAAAACTGTTACTGGCAAGAATGTGAAGAAGGGGAACCTTCTTCACAGGTGGGAATGTAGATCGGTGCAGCCATTGTGGAATACAATATGGAGTCACTTTAAAAAAGTAAAAATGAAATTGCCTTACAACCCATCAATTCCATTTCTAAGAATATATCCAAAGAAACCAGAAACACTAATTTGAAAGAACATATGCACCCCTATGTTCACTGCAGCATTTTTTTCAATAGCTGAGATTTGGAAGCAGCCAAGTGTCTATCAATAGCTGAATGGATAAAACAGCATTTACACAGTGGTATATAGATTTTAAGTGTACAATTCTATAAAACATCATCTGTATATTATATTGTGTGTTCACCACCCAAAGTATCTTTCTATCACCATTTATCCCCTCTTTACCCTCATACTTTCCCCCACCCCCTTTCCCTCTGGTAATCACCGTGCTGTTTTCTGTGTCTATAAGTTGTTGGTTTTTTTTTCTTTTTTCTCTCCTTTTTTACTTAATCCCTTCACCTTTTTCACTCAGTCCCCCAACCACCCTCCCCTCTGACAGCTAACAGTCTATTTTCTGTATCTATAAATCTGTTTCTATTTTCCTTAGCATAATAGTCTCCATGTTTATCCATGTTTTTGCAAAAGATAAAATTTCCAATGTATCACAACATTTTATCCACTCATCTACTGATGAGCACTTGTGTTGCTTCCAGATCTTGGCTGTTGTAAATGAGGATTCAGTAAACATAGGGGTGTATATATACTTTCAAATAATGTTTTGGGTTTCTTTGGATCTATTCCTAGCAGTGGAATTGCTGGGTTATAAGGCAGTTCCATTATTAATTTTTTGAAATAATTCCATACTGCTTTCCACTGTGGCTGCACCAATCTGCACGCCCACTAACAGTGCATGAGATTACTTTTTTCTCCACATCCTTGTCAATACTTGCTGTTTGTTAGTTTATTGATGTAGCCATTTTGACAGGTGTGAGGTGATATCTTATTGTAGTTTTAATTGCATTTCTCTGACAATTCTTGATGTTGAGCTTGTTTTTATATATCTATTGGCCATTTGTATCTCTTTTTTTTGGATAAGTGTCTGTTCAGATCCTCTGCCCATTTTTTAATTGGATTTTTTTGGTGTTTAGTTGTATAAGTTTTTACACTTTTTTAATTTTGGGGGGCAATAGATAGTAAGCAGCATGCATGTGGGCTTCTTAAATTGGCCCTAGGGTCACTGTGTTTTTTTAACCATCTCTGCTACTCCCCTGATCAGTAATTTGGCTGTTTCTCTGACTTTTCAGACCTTAGGGTAATTGAGGCATTGTGCTTTTGGTGTTTCATGGCTGGCCAGTAGCTTCCCTGCCCTTGGTTATGAATGAACATATCTGTGTGTGTCTTGTTTACTGTCACCCCGGTCTTCAGAAAAGAGCCACTAACAGAGTTCTTTCACCATAATATCACTGATTCTATTGATAAATAACTTGTGTTCTAGACCTTCTGTGCAGCCTAGCTATCTAATTGGCTTCTGGCCTCCAAGCATCTCTCATCAAACAAACCTCCTTTCCACAGTCTATTGCTTCCTCTCCTGTCTGCAGGAGCCACTCAGTATTCCCATTTTACCAAGTGTTGGCCACATTTTCAAGCTTTAAAGATACACTGCACAGCAACTTTACTGGTTACCTGTGGTCCTCTCCAGGTTACTAAATCCCATGTTCCAGAGAAATGCTCTGAATCAATGAATCCTTAATTATTCAGTCTTACATTCCAGGCTGCTTGACCAAGCACCTCAAAGCACAACCCCAGGAGCTGTATTCTTGCTTTTTCCAATAAATGTTTCTCCCACATCAGGCCCTGTACATCCCCAGAGATATCATGCTGGCATTTACCTTGTTTTAGGATTTGCCACTTGCATTGGACACAAAATATAATAGATCACCAAAAAACTTCGCAACCAAGGTAAATATAAATACAGTACTTTTAAATAAAAATTTATGCAAAAATAATGTATGTTTAATAAACTATCAAAATTTTAAAAGAAGACAAGATTGCCTTAGTCTAAAATTACCAGCATCTTCATTTCTGTCCCTGGTCTCTCTCTATTTAATAGCTATTGAGGTGAGAACTGACAGACAGGTTAAGTGGGAGCACTTCTCACCCAGTGTGTTCAGTTCCATGCACTACCACTTAGCTGGACTTTTCTTACAGTCAGCTTATCTCATAAAGGAACTAGAAACATTTGCTTACAACTGAACTCAACTTCTCTTACTCCCAATCATCCTTTTCCTATAATATATTGACACAAGATTCCCCCACCCCAACAAATGCTATAGTAGAGTTTCTGTCCTAAGGCAGAATCATAAATTATAGCTTTGGCAGTTTAAAATATCAGGCAATTTTGAGTTAGACAGAAGAATTTTCTCCATCAAAATTGTTAAAACACTACATGACTTACACAAGAGATTTCCTTACTGAGGGTTACATATATTTTAAAGAAAAATAAATTCAGTGCAAAGGATTATTGATATAATACACTTTCTAAATAGTTGATTTATCTGACCCTGAAATATTTATCATTTATGGTACTTTTTCCAAAGGACTTTAATTACCAATAAATATTTTCTTTTCATAGACCATAATTTTGTAAGAAAATCAGTTGTCTTTAAAATAATAAAAGTAAGACTATTAAAAAGCTTTATAAAATAAGGTAACATTCCATGACATGAAGTACAAATATAGTTATTAATATCAGCCTGGCATGTTAATTTTCGTTCTGAATGTTTCTTAGTCATTTTGTAATCACAAATAACACCCTTTGTTCCTACTTTCTCATAGGCTTTGTGTATGAGTAATGTTATTGACTTTATAGAGAAACTATATTTATTACATGTATGATGCAGTTAATGAGATGAACAAAAACACAAGAAATTATGATGAAGGTGAGTAATATCATTATTTATAATTTATTCTACTGCAGCACACATACCTATTACTATAATGCAGAAATCTCTCTTTCATTTTAATTTCATGTCATTAACAAAAGTCTTAGGAAATAATCCAATTTAATTTTTAGCCCTTACACAAGACTATACCCATATTTACACCTCACTTGCAAGTACAATTATTTTATTAACAGTAAAAGTAATTGAAAGGAAATATCATAACTATATGACAATGTTTGCTACCATTTGGTTTTATATTTAAATTGTTGTGTTCAATTTGGTTTAAATTCTACACAGAGAAATTTTTCCTCAGTATATTTAATGTTTTTATCCTCACCTAAGGAAGGACATTTTTTCATTGCTTTTAGACATAAAGGAAAGGAGATATGTATATCTTATATGAGCAAGATATATATATATATATATATATATATACACACACACACACATATATATATATATGAAAACCTCTGTGTGTGTATCTATATATATGTCCATATATAGAGATAGATACACATACACACATATGGAGAGAGAGAGAGAGACATTGAAGTGAGAGGGAAACATGGGTTGACTGCCTCCTCATGGCCCGAACCGGGTTTGTAAGCACTCAGTCCAGGGATCCAGCCAGAAACCTCTTGGTGAACTGAATGACAATCCAATCAACTGGGCCATACCAAGGCAAGGGCTCAGATTATATTTATTTAGTCTTTAAAGTAGTTATGATATTCCTTCTGACTGGAGGCAGAATACTGGTTTGGGTTTTCCAACATGCCTTTCCGTAAAACAGAGGTGTCCAATCTGCGGCCTGCGGGCTGCACACGGCCAAGGATGGCTAACCAGCTTGTGGCCCAACACAAAATTGTTAATTAACTTAAAACATTATGAGACATTTTTGTTTTTGCTAGTGTTTTGCTAGTATTTAATGTGTGGCATGAAACTACACTTCTTTCAATGTGGCCCAGATATGTCAAAAGGTTGGACATCACCGCAAGGGATGTGAATGAACCTTTATACTACAATATGGCATTTTAATCCTTAGGCTTTGTGACTTATATTTCTATGAAATATGAGTAAGTCAAGGTTGATTTCTTTGATAGAGGCAACTGAGCAATAGGAATCATTGGTGTATTCAGCCAAATATTTGGTTTCTTTCAGTAAAGCAGCATTGAGAATTTAAGTATCATTTTCTGTAGTTGAACATTTAAAAATTGAAGCTTTGATATTTGATGGTACTTGCCTAATATGAACCAGTAAATTCCTTGATGTAGAAATTCAATCCAGGTCATCTTACTCCAAGTATGTAACTATATTCACTTACATTTTTATCTAGTATAATGGTTTTAGAAATCATTTCCCCTAATTTTACATGCCATAAATTAAATCCTAGAAAAGTTGACTTGGATAAATTCTCAAAGCATTTTTTGTCAGGGTAAAGAAGAAAGCTCTTGTCTCCCAATTTCGTGCTCACTCCTCTGTACCAAACAGTCTTTCTCGGTGAACTACATACAGACAAGTATGTATTCAACACAGCAAGGAGTGTTTGCCAGTAGCATTTCAATACAGGATTTCAATTCTTAGGTGCCCATTCTATTTCAATTTTGTGTCATTTCCCTTTGTTTGGTTTTTGTTTTAATTAGTCAGATTTCACTGACAAACTGATAATTTTGTGTTTGCTGGTAACCTGAAATTAACCAGTAGCAAATATTGATTCACATTTTAGTTTAATGGTTTTTGAAAAGAAAATAAGGCACTTGTTTCTGTGTTTATGTGGTAACATTTATACATATTTTTCTGTAATTCTGAATCAGGAAGTATCTTCTCTCAATCACAAGTTAAAACATATTTAGTAGTCTAGTGTTTTACAATCTTTTCTGAGAACTGTCCCTCTGGCTACTCTTGGGTTTTTACCATGACTTCATTTGCTGTACAATACAGTTCACAAAAATTCTTTACAAACAAGAGGGAAAACAGTCAAGTAGAGTTTTCACATTAGAATAAAGTCCCCAGACTAAATTGCAGTACAACAACTCATGAATGTTAGAAGTTCTACTTTCAAGTTGTCACATAGAGTAAAACAAAATATAAGTGAAAAAATTTCAAGAATACATGTTCTGCACTATTTAGATGTAGGTTTGGGGGTCCTATTTGTTTAAAGAAATATATCCATGCATTCAGATATTCTAAAATTTAAGTTTAAATATTTAATAAAGTTAATCATTTTCAGTGCTTTGATCTTACTGTGAATATAAATTTTATATCTGCCGTTACATTGACTTATGTCTGTTTTTTCCATCCACTAGATAGAAATCTCCTAGAGGTCAGAGAATACCATCATCATTCCTTTACTTCCAAGACAACAAATATTTGTGGAATAAATGAATTGTCATATTTATTTAGTGTTAATAGGGAACAGATTATCAGAACCAAGTGTTTACAGTCAATTTTTCTACTATATCATCAGAAAAATCACAACAAAGACCAGTGGTGGGGTGCTTAGGAAGGCAGAGCTGGTGTTTCACACGATGTTAGATGTCAAAACAGAGTCAAGGCACAGGAGTTTTGAAGCCTGGATGCTGGTGCAGCCCTGAGATGACCACCTGACTTAACTGGCTGCCTAGAGATTTTGGTCCCTGTGTTTCCATGTAGTTTTCAACGAAATTAGGACAGTGTTCATTGGTCCTCACAGGCTTGTTTTAAGAAAATCAGTGCCTCCATTCATGCCCTTCCACCACCCACCTAGAGCTGTCAGCCTGCTCTCTATCTATGAGCCTGTCTCTATTTTGTTTGTTAGTTCAGTTTGGTCATTAGATGCCACATATGAGGGAAGTCTTATGGTATTTGTTTTTCTCTGGAGGCACTGAGCAAAAGGAAAAAAAGGACTCATGAACATGGACTACAGTGTGGTGATTATGGTTAGGAGGGAAGTATAAGGGGGACTAATAGTAATAGAAAAGAATACAGTAAAAGTAAATTTATAAAAGAAAGCAATACAACTCTTCATTTATTTCAGCTGTGTCTTTTTCTAAGAATATTGTCTGTTCATGACAGCATAGGTGTAAAACTTCTTCCAAATAGTTAATGCATGATATATCTAATGAAAATTAATGGAATAGTTTTACAATTAAGGTTCTTCAACAATATTTCATTAATAGAACGAAGTTGAGCACATTTTTGTGTAGGGACAAACTCATGTTAGAAATTCTTTGGGCCTATAGGTGAGATAAAAGCTGAACGGCATGTTCAGAATGTGGTTAGATAAAGGAAGATGATGCTGAACCCCTCTCCTCAGCAATTCTCACAGGGATGTAGGAAGGCTGAAGATTCTTTGAGGTACATTGCTGGAAAATGTCTTATGAGAGAAATAGTGATTATGTAATTTGGGAAGGTTCTTCAGGACAGCAGAGGAGTATGATGTAAGTATAGGTTTATATTTTATTAAACCACTCTGTTTCATGTGTTTCCCTTCTTTCTCCATTTGTTTTCTTGCTGCCACTACTGACTGTTTATATTTTTACATATTTGTGCTGCATGGTAATTGTTCTCTATTTTACTTACGTTTTAACTATTATGAAGTAAAATGAAATTAACAAACGTTTCAAACCATCCACTATGTGCTCAGGTTACTGAGTTAGAGTGATGGCTAAGAACTCAGGCCCTGGATTCAGATATACTTGTGGAAGAGTTTCGATTTTGCATAAAGTAGTTAATGTTAGCTTTGGTTATGATTTCAGTTACTTATACTTTATAACAACCTTCCTAGACTTAGTGAACTGAAATAATAATTTATATTTAAAAATAATTTATAGAATGAATTCATGCAGAGATCAGGTGGGCAGTTAGTTGTTTGTCCATCACTCATGGATGTGGTCATTTATATGGCCCCATTTGGCTGGTGGTTGTACTGACTTAGAAAATCCCGTATTCACGTACATGTTAGATGCCTCAGTGTTCCTCTGTAATTCTCTCTCAGTCTCTCTATCTCCTTCTTGTTCTCTTTCTCTTCCTCTTTCACATAGTGGCTCAACACTCAGTATTCCAGCCTGAACTTTTTTAGAGCAGAGTGGTTGGCTTCCCCACAAAGCACAAAGGTAGAAGCTTCCAGAACCCAAAGTCTAAGATGGGACCTGGCACAGCATAACTCATACTAGATTGTGTTGGTCAAAGTAACGCTCATGGCCAGCTTATAAACAGAGATTATAGTTTTCGCTTCACATATCTACAAAGAGGTTTGGGGGAAGAATGGATTGTATTCATCTTTGGAGACTCTCTAAAACAATTATGCCAAACATTTCTAAGCATGAGACTCATCATCTATAAATGGAGATAATAGCTTCACAGAATTATGTGGACTAAGTGAAATAAATTTTGTAAATTATATAGTAAGGGCTTGTTATAGGTAAGAACACTTTACCTATATGTTAGTCATTTTATGCATATAATAAACATTAATTTCACATTATTATTATTCTCACTGATTTACTTAAATACAGATAAACCAGGGCAGTAACTACTAAAACTTCATGTTAAAGCTATAGGAAAGAAATAATAAAATGAAAGTTCTATATCCACAGAGTGGCACTGAGAGATAAAGGAGAATTCAGAGAGAAATTTTCTGGTAGATGAATCAAATGCAAAAACATGTTGTCCAGTGCTGAGTCAATGGGGAGGGACAGGTGCTATAACAGGAGAACAGCCAAATTTCCAGGGGATTCTAGACAGACATTAGATTTGCACTTTTATAGTAAACTTATTTTTGCCCTTATTTAACTATTCTCAATGATTAAACATGGGAGATACAAATAATGATCAAATATAGTCCTCAAAGTGTTTAAAATTTTATAATCTGTGTAGTCATATTAATTTGCATATATTTTTATTGTTCAGTTACAATTGTCTACCATTTTCCCTGTTGCTGTCCCCTGCCCTGGCCCCCACATTATTTATTTATTTACTGTTATTCAATTTAATATTTGCAGTTTGAAGACTATAAGCATGATAAAGGGCAGAGATGATAAATGGAATAGAAAAGAGAGAAACTTATTAAAACTCAACACTTGGAATTCCCAGTTGCGTAACGCATCCTCTACCCTAAATTCAAATGTGTGACAATAAGGGGCTTACTGTTTGGGCACAAAAAAGGAAGAAATTTATCTAAAAATAACTGATTAAATTATGTGGCATGAACTAGAAAAGCTAGCAAGTATTTTGTTATTCTGGAGACTCTTAGGGCATATTTAGGGATAAAAGGCAGTTGTTTATTCTATTACTCAAAAGCAAAGCAAAATATTTCTATTATGTCATCTTATATGAATGGATAACAAAGGAATACCAGAAACTTAAAGAAATAGGCAACCTGAGACATCAAAACCAAAGTAAGAATATAAAGCTATCACATAACAAAAGAGGGAAAAACAGTAGTTAGTATCCACCAAAATTTTGTAAGATGATATTGCATTTAAAAAAAATTACAATTGCAGACAATTGTAACTGAATAAAAATTTAAAAAAAAATTACAATTGCATAAAACTAACTGGAAATAAATTTAACCAAGGAGGTGAAAAAGTTTTACACTAAAAAATATAAGATATTAATAGAAGTGGTAAAAAAAATACAAATAATTGGATTGAAAAAATTAATATTGTTAAAATATCCTACTATCAAAAATAATATACAATTTATATGCAATCTCTATTAAAACTCTAAGCAGTTTTTACAGAACTAGAGAACAATCTTCATTTTTATAGAACCCCAAAAATCCTCAAATAGACAAAACAATCTAGAGAAATAACAAAACTGGTCACGTCCCACACCCTGATTTTAAACTACATTACAAATCTACAGTAATAAAAACAGTAGGATACTGGCATAAAAAGAGACAAATAGATTAATGCAACAGAATCAAGAAATTAATGTTCAAAAATAAATCCACACATTTATGGTAACTAATTTATGAGAAAGGAAGCTAGAACATGCAATGAGGAAAGAACAGTCTCTTCAATAAATGGTGCTGGGAAAATTGGGCAACCATATGCAAAAGAATGAAAACTAGACTAATCTCTTACCCTAGATACAAAAACTAACTGAAAATGATTAAGACCCAAAGGTAAGTCTTTCTTATTTTTTGCAAATGTTAAAGGCTTATGAGATGCTATAAAATATTACAGAGGTTCTGCTTTGTTACAATATGTAGAGGACGTGTGTCTCTGCATCCTTTCCTAAGCCTCTTCACATGAAGACAGCATTATCTGCTAAAGCTTTTCTCCTTGAAAGGGCATAAAGTATCTAAGGAAAAATTGCAGTTTGTTTAGTCTTGAACATGTCATTCAGGGCACCTGATCTCAAAACAAGCACTATACCTAAATCCAGATAGGCTTCATGGAATCCCAAACTTCCGTAAACTGAAAACTAAGCCCACTTATGAGTTGTTTTTAGGAAGGAGGTTAGCTAGCTACTGTCAAAATTGGTTCCAAATTTCTTTCTGATGGTCCAAACCTTATATGTTTTACTAAAACATAAGAAACCTGAACTTATCATTTGAAAACATCAGGATGACCTACTTTTTAAAAAAGATTTTATTTATTTACTTTTAGAGACGGGGAAAGGGAGGGAGAAAGAGAGGGAGAGAAACATCAATGAGTGGTTGTTTCTCATGTGCCCCCTACTGGGAACCTGGCCTGCAACCCAGGCATGTGCCCTGACTGGGAACCAAACTGGAAAACCTTTGGTTCACAGTCTGGCACTCAATCCACTGAACCACATCAGTCAGGGCTATTTTTTAAAAGAATTTATTTATCTATCATCTATCTATCTATCTATCTATCTATCTATCTATCTATCTATCTTCTATCTATTTATTATGACCTACTTTTAATACATTTTTTAAAGCTTGATAAAGACCCTTGCCCTTGGATACTGAACAGTCAACTTTAATTTTCCTGTATACATGAAAAGGAGAGATATAGGGAACCATTCCACACATGGGAAATGTAGCCCAGCTCTAAAGGACGCTCAAAAACCTTAGGGGAAGAATAGATGATCTCAGTGAGAACTCAGATAAAGACATAGTACCGAAATTGAGGACAGGCTGACAGTGACCAGAGGGGAGAGGAGAGGGAATTTCAGGGGAAAAGGGTGAACGATTCATAGGAACAATTATAAAGGACACATGGACAATAATGGGGGGGTGGAAATGGGAGGGAGATGGGGAGGGCTGGGGGTTGGGCTGGAGTGGGAGGAAAAGGCAGAGAACTATACTTGAACAACAGTAAAATTAAAAAAAAAAAAAGACATAGTAAGCATTAAAAAAGACATAGAAACCATAAAGTAAAACCAGTCAGAAATGAAGAATATCTGAAATGGAGAATTTACATGAAGGAATCAAAAGTAGCTTAGATGAAGCAGATAATTGAATCAGCTAATTAGAGGACAAGATGAGAGTTATCTACCCAAAGAGAAAATAAAAAGAAAAGAGACAAGAGAAATGAGGAAAGTCTAATGGACCTTTGAGATTATGTCAGGCATAACAACACCCACATCATAGGATGACCAGAAGGAGATAAGTGTAAGAGAGGGATAAAGAACTTTTTTGGAGAAATAGTGGCAGGAAACTTTCCCAACCTGGTTAAGGAAAAGGGCACACAAGTTCAGAGTGGAAAGAGCATGCCAATAATGATGAATCCAAAGAGACCTACACTAAGGCACATCATAATTAAAATGGAAAAGCTTGAAGACAGAGAAATTTAAAGGCAGCAAGAGAGGGACAGTCAGTTACATACAAGACAGTCTCCATTAGAATCTCAGTCATAATAGGGGATTATAACAACTCACTGTCGACCAACAAAGGATCTTCCAGACAGTTATAGCAGCATTAAAAGACACACTAGATCAAATGGATTTAATTGATATTTACAAAACATTTCACCCTAAAGAAGAAGCATATACATTTTTCTTAAGTACATATGGATCACATGTTAGACCTTAGGAATCTTGTGTAAGAAGAACAAAGCTGGAGGTATCACAGCTCCTGATATCAAACTATATTGTAAGTCCACTGTAATAAAAACAGCCTAGTACTGGCAAAAGAACAGAAATATAGGTCAATGGAACAGAACAGAGAGCCCATGCCTGAATGAGCAGTTGATATTTGACAAAGGTGGCAAGAGCACATAATAGAGCAATGACAGTCTCTTCGATGAGTGCTGTTGGGAAAACTGGGTTGGTACACATCAAAAAAATGAAAGTAGACCATCGACTTACACCATACACAAAAACAAACTAAAAATGGATAAAAGACTTACATGTAAGTTGTGAATTCCCATTCAATTCCCGATCAGGGCACACGCCTCGGTTGTGAGACAGATTCCCAGTAGTGGGTGTGTGAGAGGTAACCACACATTGATGTTTCTCTCCCTCCCTTTCTCCCTGCCTTTCCCTCTCTCTAAATTAAATTAATAAAATATTTTAAAAATCCAGAAGAAAACATAGGTAGTGAAATCTCAGATATTTGACAGAAATGTTTTTGTCTATATATCTTCTAAGACACTGGAAGTAAAGCAGAAAATTATCAAATGAGACTACAGCAAATTAAAAGGCTTCTTTCTGTACAGCTAAAGAAACAATCAGCAAGACAATTAGGGAACCCACTGTATGGGAGAAGATTTGCACCAATGTTACTTCTGACAAGGGGTTAATCTCCAAAATGTACAAACAACTGATACAACTCAACACCAGGAAGACAAATGACCCAATTAAGAAATGGGCAAAAGACCTGAATAAACATTTGTTTAAAAAGAATGTATAGAGAACCCATAGACATGTGAGAAAATACTCAATATCAGTAATCATCAGAGAAATGCAAATTAAAACCTCAATGAGATATCACCTTATACCTGTCAGAATGGCTACCATCGATAAATCAACAAACAAGTGTAGGTGAGGATGTGGCAGAAAGTAAACCCTAGTGCAGTGTTGTGGAAATGCAGCCATACAGTCTGATGAAGCCACTGTGGAAAACAATATAGAGAATTCTTTTAAAAAATTAAAAATGAAACTCCCTTTTGACTCTGTGATTCCACTTCTGGGAATATACCCTAAGGATTCTGAGATACCAATACAAAAAATATATATGCACCCCATGCATATAATTTTATAGCAGAGCTACTTACAATAGCTGAGATTTGGAAACGGCTTAAATGCCCATCAGTAGGTGAGTGGAGAAAAAAGCTGTGGTACATTTATACAATGGAATACCATGCAGCAGTGAAAAAGAAGAAACTCTCACATTTTGCAACAGCATGGATGAACCCACAGAAAATTATGCTAAGTGAATTTAAGCCAGTCAGAAAAAGGAAAATACCATGTGATTTAACTTATATGTGGAATATAATGAACACAATAAACAAGCAAAATAGTAACAGAATCTTAGATATAGTAAACACTCTGACAGCTGTCAGAAAGGAGGTGGGGGGATGGGATGAAAGATGGTGAAGGGATTAGCCAAATGATGTTTATGCACAACCCACGGTCATGGATAACAGTATGGGGACTCGTTTGGGGACAAGTGAAAGTGGGGATGAGAGCAGGTGGGGAGAGGAACAAAAAGTGGGAATTATAACAACATAAACAATATAAATAAATAAATAAATAAATAAAAGTTTCAGTCCCATGTATATACATATTCAACTTGTGATGACCTTGGTTTCATAGTAATCTGTTTGGCTCTCTTCCTCTCACCAGTTTGTCAAGTACTCTGCTTTGGTTGCTATCATACTTAGCTGTTATGATGTTACATCTATATTGTTTATTACAAGGCTCTGTTTCTCAAATTGCTTCACAATCTCACCTAATTAGTAAAACCCTTTGCAAGGTTAGCCTTTGAGTCTAGTCTCTGAGGCTTGTTCTGTTCTAAGAAGACTCTTTTTAATTGTCTCATTCCCTGATGTTATCTGTTAAACTACTAGCTAGTCTATAGTTTAGCTGGTTGTTCTCCTGGATGTTCCAGCCTCCTTTTAATTGTTTAGCCCAATATCTCCACTGTTTTCAGTAGCATCCTTATACTTGAATGTTCTTATGCTTTGTTCCAAATCAATTCTCTTTGGAGGAGCCATGATCAGAAGTTTGGATTACATAAATATGTTTTTCAGAAAATGTGGTAGATTGAACATGAGGAAAAAGCAAAAGTTTAGAGAACTCCATGACATGTACAAATCTTATTTTGTAATTATAGTATAGTTAAAAAGTGTCCTATGATGAGAAAATAGCTTACATAGTTTTTAAAAACAATCTTTTAAAGATTTTATTTGTTTATTTTTTAGAGAGAAAGGAAGGGAGGGAGAAAAAGAAGGAGAGAAACAAGGATTGGTTGCCTCTTACATTCTCCAAACCAGGAACTTGGCCCACAACCCAGGCATGTTCCCTCCCTGACTGGGAATTGAACTGGTGACCTTTCAGTTTGCAGATCAATGCCCAACCCTCTGAGCCACAACACCAGTCAAGGTGGTTTACATAATTTTGACCAGTGGTAGCATATAACTGATATTTTATCTCCTTGGAATAAAAATCATCACTATATACTACCTCTTGCACACAAAAAAAATCAGTTCCTTTTTGACTGTAGACATAAATGTGAAATAGAAAACAATAAAGTTTCTAGAAAATTGAAAACAGAGAGAAAATAAGACCATTTTAATGATATTATGAAAAGCAACACTTAATTAAACAAGCAGGTAAAACACTAAACATAAAGGAAAAATGTCATTTATCTGGAGAACTAGATGTCCATAAGGGGCTATGTAATGCTTTGGTGCATTTCTGGAGATTAAAAGGCCATGAAAAAGGCACGGCTGTCTGCATATTTAGGAAGGACTTGAAAGACCCCATCTCTCAACTCTGACTGATGTTGAGCCCCTGTGAAAGCAGTAATTAAAAGTTAAGGCAGAATTTTAAACGCTCTGCGAATTGAAGGAGTGCCCCTAAACAACACAAAACTTAAGTTAGTGGGTGCAGATTTAGGCTTAAAGAATTTAAGGTAATTTCTCATCAATTATTACTTGTCAACTGACCCAGCTGCAAATAGATTTTAGTGCCAACAACAGGAAATAAATACTTTAAAATGTTAGTCCAGCGTGTCATTTAGTAAACATCAACAACAACCAAAAACACAACAGTAAAACTCAAAAAAAAGATAAACCCTTAAATAAGAGATATCTGATTCCCAGAGTTGCCTCATTATATTATCTACTATATTGTTCAGTTTCAACAATAGCAAAAAATATCAGTCACAAAGAACCAGTAAAGGGAAATAAATAAGAAAACATCTCAACAGAAATTGTCTTTGAGGAGATTCAAATGTTGGATTTACTGATCAATTATTGTAATAACAGTAAGCCTGTCATATATCAACAAATAGAGGATATCAATACTGAGACTAAAATAATATAAAAAGAATCAATAATAGTTTCTGGAATTAAAAAGTATAATTATTGCCATTTAAAAATTCACTAGAAGGGGACCAACAGCAGATTTGAACTAAAAGGAGAATAATCAAGGAACTTGAGAATAAGTCAATAATAAGAACAGAATGAGAACCAAAAAGAAAAAAAGATTTAAGATATATGAACATTTCTTCACAGATGTGTGAGATATCATCAAATATTCTAATACACACATAGTCATAATCCCGAGGAGGATAGAAGAAAGGGGAAAGAGCATATTTAAAGGACTAATGCCTGATTTTTTAAATTTTATGTATGACACTAATTTATACATCAGAGAAGTTGAACATACTCCAAGTAGTTTTACAAACTTAAGAACTACAGCTGGATACATCATAGTGAAATGTCAAAAGTCAAAGGAAGAATCTTTCAAGAAGAAACCCAGAGGTGACCTGCCATATTCCAGGAATGCTCAATAAGATTAACAGCCAATTTGTGAAGTTATGGAAGCCAGAGGGCAGTGGGATGACATATTTAAAGCACTGAGGGAGGGGAGAACTGTGTATAAACTATATCTATATTTTATTAGCCAGGGAAGTTAAGAGGTTTAAGAAATCTTTAAAATGAAATCAAGGTTGCAGTCTTAAATACAAACTATGTCAAAGTAAAAGATCAGGAATAGCTTTTCTGGCTAACTGCAGAGGACGTCCCCAACATGTTTAGCAGGATATACTATTTTACTGAGTTGTCTTTACTCTAGCGTATTAAAATACTCTCAAATCTGACAGCTTGATGATTCAGTCATTCCTTGCTGATGGCAGATGCTCTATCATGTAGGCTTTGAAAGTACCGTTCATTGAAGGACGGTGGAAAAATCTCTTAATGTGCAGTAGAAACTTATTGTTCCAAAGGTTCTTTTTTCCTATCTTTATCTCTTTTTTGGCAACATTTTGATAGAAGTTTGCATTTTAATGCACCCAGTAGGGTACTATAGCCAATGCTAGGGAGCCCCAGTAGAATGCAGATACTAGGAGGCTGCATCCAATGTCTAAGGTAAGGCAATATTTAAATTTTATATAATTGTTGAGATCAAAATTTATGAATCCATGACATAGAGAACTATGGTATAATAAAGCATAATTATATTTTAAATTCCCCTACAGTGATATTTTTTTTCTTATTTGAAAAACCTGTGAGGATTCCTGTTTTATTTCACTATTACTGCAAGATGTTATTTGTTTGCTCAAGAGCTTTGAATAAAATCAGTGAGTGGGAGTTTGGTGCCTAGGATATATGGAACTCATCTGTGTGTTAGATTCAGAAAATTTATACAATAGAGAGAATACACAGTACCTTTAAAAATGAACTTAATATTTGCCTTGTACTTATGGCAATTTAAGTATAAAGGATTATAAATATCAAAACTATATATGACACTCTAATGAAAAAAGTAGGTAAAAAGAAGAGCACAAAAGTGGGTATCATTTTGTCTTGTTTTAGTTCTCACCATCTGCACTGTTTCCCACACCCGCCTACTATATATTTAGTTTTTTTTCTTATTTTACTCCTCAGCTGAGGACATGTTTTTATTGATTTTAGATAGAGAGGATGGTAGAGGGAGAAAGAGCAAAGGAAAGAGAGAGAAACACCTATTGACTCTTCAACTGGGGATCGATCCCACAACCTTTTGGTGCACCAGGGCAATGCTCCCACCAACTTAACCACTAGTGGGCCAGGGCTATAATCACCATTTATATAGGACATGGAGCTAATATTCAGAACAGAATTGTCTACTATATTTCAATTATTTCCACTGGAAGAAATTGTTACATCCAGAGGGCTTGTGGCAGAGTTGTTTTAAATTATGGTACTGGTAATTCTTTTAAAATATGAATTTAGTAATTAAAAGTGAAATTATAACATTTTTACCAGTGCCTTTATTGTCTCAGTTCTCATTATGTAAGTATAAAGAGATTACATTAATATGTAGCACTCTGAGAAATCTATCTGAACTCATCTTTCATTTTCTTATTAAAGATATCTTCAAATTATTACACTTTAGTATTTTGTAAATTCAGTTCATTTATTTTTATGGCCAGTTTTCTAATTTTTGTACCAAGACTATAGTACATATCTTTTCATATAGAATGCATAATTTTTCAGATGTAAACATATATTTATTCATAGGATTTCTGCAAGGTATTATTATGACCATTATAAATTGCAACTATTACCAAAATACAAAAATATTGTATCTAACTGCAAATTTAGTGAAAGGTTTTTCATGGAATTCACATTATGATCACATTATTATTCTGAAAGAAATATATTTGAAGACTATTTTATTTATTTTGTATTTTATTTTATTTAATTTAATCTGATTTCAGAGTGATTCTTAAGAGATTTAAAGGATGGCAATCTAATCTCTAACAGAATGAAGATTTAAAGCCCCATTGACAAGTATGGGGTGGGGATGGATGGGAAAGTCCAGTGTGTTACATTATTCTAACATTACTATCTCCTTAATCTATTGATTCCTCAATGCATTTTTATATGAAATTCATCAAAACTTTTCTCACTAATAATGTTGCTATTACCAAATCCAAAAATTGCATTTAATTTGACTTGATGTCCTTTGGCTCAGTGGTTAGAAAAAAATGAAAGAAAAGTAACTATGAATTGATCAGTTTTTTTCCTTTCCTTCTCTGTCATCATTTTTAGCCTAAGTATTTGGTTAAGATGTGGAAATAACATGAATAAGAAAGGATATGGTAGGCTTCCTGAGAACCTTTCTTCCTTTTGTGTTTAAAGTAGGTTTTATTTTATTTTTTAAATTTAATTTAATTTAATATTTTTATTGTTTGAATACAGTTGTCTCCATTTTCCCACCACGACTCTCCCCCTCCCTACCCACCCCGCCTCCTACTCTATCTTTCCCCCTTTTGGCTTTGTCCATGGGGCCTTTATACATGTTACTTGGTGACCCTTCCCCTTCTTTCCCCCATTATCTCCCTCTCCCCTCCCCTATGGTTGCTGTCAGTTTGTTTTTTATTTCAATGTCTCTGATTATATTTTGCTTGCTTGTTTGTTTTGTTGATTAGGTTCCACTTACAGGTGAGACCATATGATATTTGTCTTTCACTGCCTGGCTTATTTCACTTAGCATAATGCTCCACAGTTCCACCCATGCTGTCACAAAGGGTAGGAGCTCCTTCTTTCTTTCTACTGTGTAGTATTACATTGTGTAAATGTGCCACAGTTTTTGATCCACTCCTTTACTGGTGGGCACCTAGGTGGGGAGCCTAAGTGCTTCCAGCACTTGACTATTGTAAATTGTGCTGCTTAGAGCAAAAAATCATGACTTCTAAGTTGTTATATTCACAGATATAATAAGCTCATCTTGCTGTCACTTTCTCTGAACTCCCATGCATTGTGCATGAGCCAAGCAGAATTCTGTGCTAATGGGGCATGACAAACCCTATATGTGAATGAGACAGCAAGGAACAGAGTATCTCCTCTGCTTACATGTATACTCTATTACCCATTTGACTTCAATTACAAAACACAAAATAAAAAAATGAATACCTGCCTTGGCTGGTGTATCTCAGTGGGTTGAATGCCAACCTGTGAGCCAGTCACTGGTTCAATTCCCAGTCAGGGCACACGCCTGGGCTGTGGGCCAGGTTCCCTGGTGTGGGTTGTGCAAGAAGCAACCACACACTGATGTTTCTCTCCCTCTCTTTCTCCCTCCCTGCCCCTCTCTCTAAAAATATATAAATAAAATCTTTAAAAAATGAATGTATAAGAATTTCAAGATAAAACCAGCAAAAGATTAAACCAATGTTGGAGCGCTTTTGAGTAAGGTGCCTGTACAATTGTACAGGTCACTGGCCACAAAGGCTAGTTCTGCCCCCAGTTCTAACAACCTTGGATGCTGCATACTAATCTCTGTCTCTGTTCCCTGGCTACAGTGTGACATTTACCCCAGGCAGAGTCATGGATTGTAATGGTATTCCATGTGTATTTCTCTTCTCTTGGACATACAAATCTCTAATGACTATGTATCTAAAAACTGAAAAAATTGAACTCATAATTATTTTGAAGTTTTACAGTTATTTAAAGGTACCATAAATAGGATGACAAATAAAAGCAGAAGTTGAATTAATTTTGTTATAACAATGTCTGCAAACTCTTCTTAGCTGCGTTCTCAAGGAAGTAGTTACTAATGATTCTTACAAAATCAAAATTCACTTAAGCACTCTTATTAAGTTATAGTAAATTATGGTATCAGAGTGACATCCTTATATTTATAACACTAGATACCTCTATTTCTGAGCATAATTTTTTTGAAATAAAATGTCTTAAAATACAATCCAGTGCTATGCAAGAATTTGTAATCAAAAGCTTATCTAATTCCCTTTTCTCCATGTTTTCTCCACCACTTGTTTGTTGACTTGTTTATTATGGCCACTCTGACTGGTGATGAATGTGGTTTTAATTTGCATCTCTCTGATAGCTAGTGATGCTGAGCATCTTTTCATATGTCTCTGGGCCCTCTCTGTACCCTCCTTGGAGAAGTGTCTGGTTGAAGTCCTTTGCCCATTTTTTTTAATTTCGTGGTTTGTCTTCCTGGAGAGGAGTCATGTGAGTTCTTTATATATTTTGGAGATCAGGTCCTTGTCTGAGGTGTCATTGCCAAATATGTTTTTCCATATGGTTGGTTCCCTTTTCGTTTTGATGTTTTCTTTAGCAATGAAGAAACTTTTTAAATTTGATACAGCCCCATTGGTTTATTTTTTTCTTTTATTTTCCTTAACCTAGAGGATGTATCTGCAAAAATATTGCTTCATGGGATATCTGAAATTTTATTGCCTTTGTTTTCCTCTAGGACTTTTATGTTGTCACAGCTGATGTGTAAGTCTTTTATCGATTTTGAGTTTATTTTGGTGTACAGTGTAAGTTGGTGGTCAAGTTTCATACTTTTCAAGAACAATTCCAGTTCTCCCAACACCATTTTCATCCCACTTTATGCTCCTGCACCCTTTGTCAAATATTAATTCACCATAGAGAATATTAATTCACCAAATATTAATTCATCATGGCTTATTTCTGGGCTCTCTATTCTGTTCCATTGATCTGTGTCTGTTGTTATTCCAGTACCACATCTTTTTGATTACAGTAGCCTTGTAGTATAGTTTGATATTAGGTATTGTGATCCCTCCTACTTTATTCCTCTTTCTCAAGATTGCTGAGGCCATTCAGGGTCTTTTTAGGTTCCATATACATTTTTGAAATATTTGTTTTAACTATCTCATTGGTATTTTAATAGGGATTGCATTGAATCTATAGATTGCTTTGAGTAGTATGGCCATTTTGATGATGTAAATTCTTCCAATCCATGAACATAGTACATGCTTCCATTTGTTTGTGTCTTCCTTAACTTCTTCAGTGTTGTGTAGTGTTCTGAGTACAGGTGTTTTACCTCCTTGGTTAAGTTTATTCCTAAGTATTTTATTATTCTTGTTGTTATAATAATTGGGATTTTTTCCTAGTTTCTAGTTCTGATATTTCATTGTTGGTATACAAAAATACCTTCCATTTATGAATATTGACTTTGTGTCCAGCTATTCTGCCAAATTCCCTTATAAGGTTGAATAGTTTTTTTAGTGGAACATATAGGGTTTTTTTTTTTTTCTTAATGTACACAATCATGTCATCTGCAAATAATGAAAATTTTACTTCCCATTTTCCAGTTAGGGTGCCTTTTATTTCTCTTTCTCTTCTGATCACTGTGACTAAACTTCCAATACTATGTTGAACAGAAGTGGTGAAAGCAGACACCCCTGTCTTGTTCCTGATCTTAGAGGGAAAACTTGTAGTTTTTGCCCTTTGAGTATGATGTTGGCTACAGGTTTCTTATACGTGGCCTTTATTATGTTGAGGAACATTCCATCTGTTCCCATTTTGCTGAGTGCTTTTATCATAAATGGGTACTGTACTTTTTTAAATGCTTTTTCTGACTCTATTGATATGATCATATGATTTTTGTCTTTCATTTTGTTTATGTGGTATATTACATGTATTGATTTGTGAATAATATACCATCCTTGCATCCCTTGGATGAATCCCACTTGATCATGATGTATGATCTTTCCATGTATTGCTGGATCTGATTTGCCAATGTTTTGTTGAGAATTTTAACATCTGTGTTTATCAACCTTATTAGTCTGTAGTTTCTTTTTTTCTTTATTGCATCTTTACCTGGTTTTGGAATTAAGACAATTCTGTCCTCAAAGAAAGAGTTTGGGAGTCATCCCTCTTCTTAAATTTTTTGGAATGCTTGAGAATGATAGGAGTTAACTCTTCCTTAAATGTTTGGCAAAATTTGTCTGTGAACCCATCTTGTCCAGGGCTTTTGTTTGCCAGGAGTTTTTGATTACTGCTTCAATTTCACTTGTTGTTATCAGTCTATTCAGGGTTTCTGCTTCTTCTTGATTTAGTTTTGGAAGATTATACTTTCTATATATAGAAATGTGTCCATTTCAC
This sequence comes from Desmodus rotundus, assembly GCF_022682495.2. Classification (NCBI taxonomy): domain Eukaryota; kingdom Metazoa; phylum Chordata; class Mammalia; order Chiroptera; family Phyllostomidae; genus Desmodus; species Desmodus rotundus. The sequence continues at coordinate 49,729,693 of NC_071394.1, read as the reverse complement.
ACAAGTTGTCAAATTTCTAGGCATATATTTGTTCATAGTAATTTATTATAATCCTTTGTATTTTTGTGGTATCAGTTGTTATTTCTCCTCTTTCATTTCTGATTTTATTTATTTGGGTCCTCTCTCTTTATTTCTTGATGAGTCTGGTTAAAGGCTTGCCAATTTTGTTTGTCTTTTCAAAGAACCAGCTCCTGGATTTATTGATCCTTTGAATTGTTCTTTTAGTCTTTATGCCACTTAATTCTGCTTTGATCTTGATTATTTCTTTCCTTCTATTCCCCTGGGGTTTGTTTGTTGTTGTTCCTCTAGTCTTGTAGATGTTAGGTTAGGTTGTTTCTTTGAGATGGTTCTATCATTTTTAGGTAGGCCTTTGTTGCTATTTAGGTACAACTGTGTTGTAGTTCCTTCTCAAGGCTGCCTTTACTGTGTCCCATAAGTTTTGGTCTGTTGTGTGTTCAGTTTCATTTGTTTCCAAGTACTTTTTGAATTCTTCCTTGATCTCATTGTTACCCATTCATTATTTAGTAGCATCTTATTTGGTTTCCATTTATTTGAATGTTTTTGAGATTTTCCCTTGAGTTTGGTTTCTAGTTTCAAGCCATTAGGATCCGAGATGATGGTTGATATGATTTCAACTTTCTTGAATTTTTTGAGGCTTATTTTGTATCTTACCATGTGGTCTATCTTTGAAAGTGTTCCTTGCGCATTTGAAAAAAATGTATATTTTGTTTCTTTGGGTGAAAAGTTCTGTAAATATCAATTAAGTTCATTTGATCTAGACTGTCATTCAATGCCACAATATCCTTGTTGATTCTTTGCTTGGAAGATCTATCCATGGTTGACAGTGGGGTGTTTAATTCCCCAACAATAAGTGCCCTGCTGTTGACATCTTTCTTGAAGTCCTCCAATATTTTCCTTATATATTTAGGTGCTCTTATGTTGAGTGCATATATGTTTACACAGGTTATATCTTCTTGACAAATTACTCCCTTAAGTAGTATCTAGTGTCCTTCTGTGTCTCTTTTTATGGTCTTTGCTTTGAAATCTATTTTGTCTGTTATAAGTATTGCTACCAAGTTTTTTTTTTTCATGTCTATTTTCTAGGAATATTTGTTCCTTCACTTTCAGTTTGTGTAGATGTTTTGTTCTGAGGTGGGTCTCTAATAGATAGCATATATGCAGGTCATGTTTTCTTATCCATTTAGCTACCCTATGCCTTTTGATTGGAGCATGTGTTCCATTTACATTTAAGGATATTATTGATATGTATTATTCATTGCCATTTTTCCCCTTTCTACGTGTGTTCCTCTCTCTCTCTCTCTCTCTCTCTCTTTCTTCAATTTTTTAAAGCAGTCCCTTTAGCATCTCTTACAATGCAGGATTGGTGGAGATGTATTATTTTAACTGTTTTGTTTTTTCTTTTTTCTTTTTGTCTGGGAAACTCCTTATTTTGCCTTCCATTTTAAGTAAGAGCCCTGCTGGGTAGAGTAGTCTTGGTTGCAGTCCTTTGCTTTTCATTACTTGGAATATTTCTTGCCATTCCCTTATGGCTTGTTGTGTTTCTGTTGAGAAATCTACTGATAGCCTTATCTGAGCTCCCTTGTACTATACGAGATGTTTTTCCCTCGCTACTTTTAAGATTCTCTCTTTGTCTTCAAATATTGCCATTTACATTATGATGTGTCTTAGAGTGGGTCCCTTTGGGTTCATCTTGATTGGGACCCTCTGTGCTTCCTGGACTTACATGACTTTTTCCCTCATCAAGTTAAGGAAGTTTTCTGTTATTACTTTTTCAAACAGGTTTTCTTTCCCTTGCTCTTCTTCTTCTCCTTTTGGTACCCCTATGATATGAATATTATTAGGTTTCATGTTGTCCTGCAGCTGCCTTAAACTCTCTTCATTCTTTTTCAGTCCTTTTTGTTTTGTTGCTCTGTCTGAGAATTTTTTTCTACTTGTCCTCCAGCTCCCTGATTTGATTCTTTGTTTCATCTAGACTGCTTTTAATTCCTTCTACTGTGTTCTTCATTTCAGATACTGCATTCTTCATTTCTCCCTGGTTCTTATTGATAGTTTGTATGTCTTTCTTCATGCTGGCATAATTTGCAGTAAATTCCTTGTAGCTTCTATGGAGTCCTTTGCAGTTCGCAATGAGCTCATTGAGCATCCTTATAACCATTATTTTGAATTCAATGTCTGATAGTTGCTTGCCTCAGTTTCATTTAGCATTCTTTCTAGGGATTCTTCCTTTCCTTTCGTTTGGGGGTTGTCTCTTTTTCTTCCCATTTTTGGTGACTCTTCTTGTTCTTTTCTGCTCCTTAGATTGATCTGCTTTGACTCCCTGTCTTTGTGGTGTGACTGTCTGTGGTAGGAGACCTGTGGGATTCAGTGGTTCAGTCTCCTTGATCTCCTGAACTTGATGCTTTGGGGATATCCTTTATGACATTTATTTGGGCTCTGTGGTTGCATTTGGGTTTTGGTTATTGTTGAGTCATTTTTTTGTGGATCCTTCCTTACAGCTGGCTGACCAAGAGTCACTTTAGCTACCACTTCTTGTATTCTATTGTACAATGCACGTCTTTTGTTTCTGGATCTGCCCCTTGTGATGTTAGATGGTTTCCCAATCTGCCCTTAGCCTGTTCGAGATTACCAGGGATCCTCAGTCTATGGCTGTCTCCTTCAGTTGTTAATATAGTCAATCTGTAGTCAGCAGTCAGGTTTAAAGACCACAGGGTGGGGCAAAGTAATACCTATTAGTAGGTCTATTGTTTCCTCCCAGGCTGATGCCACTTGGAGAGAACTGCTCTGCCTGAGAAGGATGACTCCTGCACTATGGGGAATGACTCAGCACAGGGATGCTGGTAGCTGCTACCTCAGGTCTCTCCACATGGCCACCATCTCCAGACTCTCCTCAAGCATCTCTGGTTCACTCTGCACCCCCCTTTGGCAGAGCCCAGTATAAGTGGCTGCAAATGAAATTATGTGCATTAGCCCTTTAAGAGGCTTTCTGTGTCTCCCTTGCAGACAGAAACCACACCACTTTTCACAGCTGGATGCTATCTGGGTTCCTTTCAGCCTGGGTGCTGTAGGCTTGGGAGCCCAGCTTGGGGTTTAGACCCCACACTTCTCCATGGGAAACTTCCAGCAGCTGAAATTTCCCTCCAGCACTTCAGCTGCCAACCATGGGAGCCCAGACAGCCCTCTCACATCTCCTATGCATTCCATACCAGTCACATTGTGGTGAAGTGGTTTCTTCTGTCTGTCTGTGATTATGGCTTCTCTCCAGTTATTGTTCAGTTGATTATTTTGGATAATTCTATACAATTTAGTTGTAATTCCAGATTGGTCCTATGAGGATGTTAGTGTAGCTTCCATTTATTCCTGTGCCATCTTGGATCCCCTATATAGCTTATATATCTAATATATGAAGCAAGGATATTTAGTTAATATTCTTTATGTGCTCCCATCTAATCCATATAATCACTATCTGTAACATACAATAGAACCTTATTTTAACATATGTTTTAACATATTTATATTATATTATTATATTATAATATAATATTTAACATTTTAATTATCCATTATACTCAACATTAAATTTTTATGACATAGATTAGGTTACGCTTACCAAAGTTATGTTTGTTCAACACTGTAATAAGTTAAGAAGGTGAGCAATGTTTAACCATTCAAATTTTACATTACTCAAATGAAGGTAACTTAACTAGGCAGTTAAATTAAAATGATTAAATTATTTCTTGCTGATAAGTGAATTATTATATTTGAGAATTTAAAAATGAGAAAATATATCAATAATGAGAGATAATTTAAAACTCCACTATGTTGTGTCATAACTCACATTTTATGTTAAAACAAATTTAATGTTTTACAATTTCTTCAAAAGAACATTACTAAGATCCTCTGCCACTACTAGAGAATTATATAGAAAAATTATTTGCTTCTATTTGATTAAGTGCAATATTCTTTTCTACTGCTGTTAGGATATAGGAAATTTCATTCTCTTCAAAGTTTTATACAAAATAGCTAAAATGTATTTTTCTCAGTAGAGATATATGGTATCAGTCTCTCCAAACAGTTGTCATACTCTCTCTGTAAAAGCAGCCTCTTTAATATGCATAATGATTAATGCAACTCTGTTCATAGAAGACAGAGAGCTAGGAATTTTGACTCTACATGTTCTTTTTAAAATTTCATTAATTTGTATAAAATTACAAAAGCATATTTGTTTAATATGTTTCTTCAAAAGAAAAATATCTGAACATTATGTTTTCCTAAGTTCAGTGACACAAATGTTCTCATGTGCTTGAGTGTCTGGTGACTTTAATAACAAGGTCTTTTCAATAAGAAAAATAATTTGATGGTTTAAAAACTTCATTTCCTTCAATGATTATATGTATATAATGCCAAAAACTGGCAGCCTTTCTACTGCCTTTTTAATTTCAGCCATTGTGCAAACATGATGTTGCAATGGTAGTTATTATTCTGAGATACAACTTGCTGCAGTAATAATATCCCATGCAGTATTATGGCAACCGAGTTAGAACTGCCTGTACATTATCAGTGCATGTATAGGAGAAACAAGTATGTAATGCAATGAGATGTCTAAGTTGATCTCACCCACTCCGCTTACAGGCATATATCTCCTTCCCATACAGGCTAAGATGAGCCAGACCATATGTTCCTTTTTAAATGAAATCATGTTCCAGTACAGCTGTCACAATTACTTGTTATGAAAACTGTGAAAAACATGATGTATGATCCTGAATAATTACCACCTTAGTCAGTTTCAGTCTGTTAAATGGTCACTAGTGTCACCTTCTATTCCCTTCCTTTCTTCCTTCCTCCTTTCCTCTTTCCTTCCTCCCTCCCCCCTCCCTCTTTCTCTGCCTTCGTCCTTCCCTTCTTTCCTTCCTTTTTAAATCACATGCAGGAGAGAAGAAAAATAGTCGAATAACACGAGGCAGAATGTGAACAACACACTAGGAGAGGTACTGTGTTGCAGCCAAATTCAGAGCCCTGAGAGATCCTATAGGTTTGGGAGGGGTTTGAAAGGTTTCTTGGAGATGATGACCTTTGAATTAGGCCACAGTATAGGGGAAGGCATTTGCCAGAGGCATAAGGGCAGGAAGAGATGGGAGGACATTTCATGCAGAGGAAATGGTGTGAAAAGGACACTTGGTGGGATAGTATTTGCTGCATAAGACATATATATTTGACTAGAGTATAAGATACATAGAGGAAGATCAAAAGAAACATATGAAAATATAGGGTAGTGCCTGATCACAAAGAAACTTGATCAAATGGTTAAAAATTTGGAATTTGTTCTGAGAGTATAATCACTAGGAGTGCCCTCAAACAGGAGTGGCAATAGGCCAGAGTTCAGGAAAATTCCTCTGGTAGTGTGTGCAGGTCTTCCACTGATGTTGAGATAAATCCCAAATCCTCAACATGGCCTCTAAGTCCCTGTATTATTGAACTCCTGCTGCCTATTCACTCTACTCTCTCACCATAGCCAGCCTTGCTTTCTAAGCCCCAGCTTGGGGGTGCGGTGGGCTGCAAAGGTGCTTTCTGTTTCTCACCAACACACTTCCATTGCCAGCCAATACCTACATCTTCTGTCACAACTTAGCCAAATATCACTATCTCAGTCAGTTTCAGTCTGTTAAATGGTCACTATTGCTGCCTTATTTTTGCTTGTTTTCTAAATATAAAACTAAAATATTTGATAAATGGATTTGAGAAAATTAATTATCAGAAATAAAAATTACATTTTAAAAATATAAAAAATCCCCTCTTTTAAAGTAGATGTTCTACCCATTTGTATTTACTAATATTAGGAAAGAAATGACATTAATATTTTGCAAAATTTGCCACAGAAAAGAGGAACACTTCCACTGTTTGCATGAGATTAGTATAACATTTTATACCAAAACATAACAAGTATATTGCAATAAAGCTTGTCTAACTCAAACAGAGATGAAACAATTATAAACAAAAGATTATGAAACTAAATGCTACCAATATATAAACAGTATGTAAAACACAATGAAAGTGTGATTGTGTAAGAATGCATGTTTGTGTTAATATTTTTAAATTATTTAATATAATTTTGATATTAATGGAGTAAAAATATAAATTATATTTTATCTCAATAAGTGTAACAAAACACATGGTAATAATCAATATCTATTCATTAGAAAATTAAATACCTTAGCAAATTAGAAGTAAATATAATGCTTATAAACTGAAGAAGACATATATTAAAATACCAACAAAAATTATATCTGTTTATTATTTGAAAATATAATCATTGGTTAGGTTTAAAAATAAATCTATAAATTATTTAAGATAAAATGAATTTAGCAACATTGCTGAATTAAGATCAATGCTCTATGGTTACTTTTTATGTGGAGGACTCTCACATTTCTCAATTTTAAAATTTACTGTGAAGCTACAATAATTACACACACACACACAATGTGCATATAAAAAGCCCAGCTTGGAATAAAGAGATAATGGCTATTGATGACTGACTATATATATATATATATCCACATATCCAGTGATGACTGAGTATATATATATATATATATGTGTGTGTGTGTGTGTGTGTGTGTGTATGTATATATATGTATATATATCAGTCAAGTGGATATATATATATATATATCCACCTTTGGTTCCAACTTTCTACAGGCCCTCAAGTTCATTGATCAAGTTTCTCGCTATAATATTTTCTCTATTACCTTCATAAGATGTAGAAAAGAAGGAAACAGAAAGGAAGTCACAGTTGAGGATGCCATGAATTGAGGGTCACTATACCCCAAGAATAAAATCATTATTTGATCAAAATATATTCTCTGTGAAAAAATGTACTAGGACTTCAATTTTCCAAGTGGTATTTCAGAATTGCTATTTATGAGGGAGAGCTTTGTGTCTTTTATTCCTTCTCCTTTGAATGGAAGTGATGGTCATGTTTAGCCCCTCCCATTATCCTAGGTTGTGAAGCACGGTTAATATATCCTGGTTATTTGGATTAATAGAAGCCGTATTTGGACATTATATAGGTCATGAATTTTTGGACTTCATGTCTGATGCTCAAAGTGCCTTGAGTTGTTTTGGTGAGGGAGATTGAATGCATCCTGTGTATCTGAAGGAAATACATACTCATGATACAAAGGTAAATTTAAATAATGCTCTAATAATTCTAGTTTATCTGATAAAATTATATATTCATGCCATTACAATGCTTCTACGTAAATAGTATATACATATCTGTCTCAAAGTTTTGAGATTTTTTTCATGCAACTTAATGTAGGTGGAAGTCCCATTTTGAACAGAGACTCTGAAAGGCAATGGATCTTTCTACCCATCTCTCTTGTCCCAGAAATCTTCTACTTTATTTTGCATTTTGAAGTGAAAAAAAATGAGAAATGTATTAAAAGATGCTGATATTTTTGGATTGTTTGTTGTTACAGAACAAGATGACTAACAAACATGGTTAGGACTCCAAATTTTTTTTTGTGGGGAACACATTTCAACCCCACAACTGGTATGTGGTTAGACCCTATTAAATATTTTGATTGAAAATCATGATTATACCAGCATAATTCTAAATATTCTTTATGTTATACATCCTCAAAATGCAAAAGCAGATTTGCATTGAAGCTGAGGGAATTGGTGGAACTTCCTCATGAACACTCAAGAGCTTTTATTATTTTTTAAGAGTATTCCTTGCTAAAATATATAGGTTCAATATCAGTATTTTACATGAATAAATTGTTGCAAAAATAAAATTAAAACTCTGAAGGGTCTTTTAATCTTACATCTTTAAAATTTGTAGAAGCACTTATAAAATTTTCTAAGTTGTGATACATATTATCATGATTCCTCTCTGGGCTCTTATTATTCTAGGAATGGCTAAATTCACATTATTCTAAAGCTCATTCTAAAAAAAAAAGCCATTTTTGAAAAATGGGAAGTAACATGGTTATTTATGCTAGAGTATAAGCAGATATTTAAAACATCCTATTAAAACCTGAAGAGGGAATTTTTGAAAAAATTAGATTTTCTTTGGCAAAATTAGATTTTCTTTGGAAAAATATGTCTTTGTCCACAAAAATTATGTTAAATCATTTATTATATTAGTCAGTTTTCTGCCTTTCTTACAATACAAATACTTTAAATATTATCTGTTGTCTACACACTGCTTTGAGTTGAAGCCACTATAAAATTTGGTAGTACGTGGCTTACTTTATTAAGGTAGAAATGTGTTGTAAGAACTGTTTTCATTTGATTATCATGTTTCTCTCATACTCCAGTGTCACTGTTTTGATAACAGCCCTTTTGAAGAATTTGCTTATTCACAGGAATTTGATTCCAGTCCCCTAACAGAGCAATGGAACTAAGTGAGAAAGGTCATATTTACTTTACAAAGAATTTGAATATTGAGAAGAGAATAATTGAAACAAAAGAAATATGTGAAATCTTCTCTGATGCTTAAACACTAGAAATTGCTCACCATTCCACAGTTTCCTGGTCTTTGCTATTACTAAAATATTATTTTTGAAATTATTTGATTCTCTGAGATGCTTAAATGTCCATACAACCAACCATTCTTGTATCAATCAGAGTCTATTTTAATACTTGCAGCTCACAATATTCTAACATAAAATGCTGTGCCCAGACATCTGTGGGGCCCCTTTCTGAGTGCCACTTCTGTGCTGTAGAATGTAAAGCACACTGAATCAGAAATCAAGCTAATTTCCCGCATAATTCCCCCATAATTGTTTACATTTCATTTAATTTACAAAGAATTAGTCAGGCTCTTATTATCAATTACCTGAAATATTACAATAATCTCTTGATTTATTCTCTCCAGCCTATCTTGCATATTACTGTCACAGTGGCATTTTAATATCAAGACTGTTAATGTAACTCCTTTGTTCAAAACTTCCAAGGCCGTTCACAATCTATTAAATGTTCTTTGAAACCAGCAATTGATGCCCTAACACTATGATTTGAGCTTTACTTTTTAGCTATAAATTCTAAATGTACCTCTGTTGTGCACTTCTGAAAAACACCTGAAAAACTATGTAGTGGTTACTCCACAAACATGCTCCCATGTGGTATGATCCTCATGACTTTGCTCTTGTTAATTTCTGTTTCTAGAGTGAGAATCCTTTCTCAAGGTATCAGGTTGGATTTCTACAGTCACAGAAAATCTAAAATGGCTTAAAATATATTTTAAAAGATGTGCTGATTTATAAAACTGAATTCCGCGTTGTAAAGAGGTAAGGAGTTACAACGTTCTCGCACATTTCTGTTGCAGTCATCTTCTCTCTGCCCTAGATACAGTTGTAGTCTTAGGATGTGACAAGTTGGGACTGATGAATGTATCTGGAGATATGCAGACAATTAGAGACTGTCTTTTACAATATGTTAGATTATTCCTCAAAGCAAGAGCTTCTTTCTTAGAAGATACAGAAAAGTTTCTTGAAATGTATTGACTGAAATTGAATAAAATGCTTATGCTGATTCAAATCCTTTTTCCACATGATTTGCTATGTTGTGAATGGTTTGCCTGTGTCACTGAAACTTTTATAAACAGGAGGATCAAATACCCTGAGACAATCAGCCATGCCATTTAGGGAAGTCGTCAGCTTCCCTCCAGGCAATGAGTCTGAAAGGGAAAAAAAAAAGAGTAGTTGCTGAGAATGAGAGAGGGACCCTAGGTAGTCCCACGTGGCACCAACCTCATCCACCTCCTTTACCTGACTGAACACCAGTGGCTGGAGGTTATCACATTTCATATGTTCCCTTCCAGGCATCATTCTTTGGTGAGATACAAGCAGAAGTCCATAGTGCTGCCTTTCCTATTTTCTTCATTAATTTTAAGTCAGTGTAATTGGGTTTTCTAGTACTATCAGTTGGAAGTATAAATAAATGATATGGTGGGAAAACAATTTTCATTTCAGTAATTGAAAGCAGTGTGAAATACAACAACTAAAGTATTAAACCTTGTTCTGCTTTCGGCAAGCTACACGGTGTTCGAGTAAGAATTTCCCTGAACTTTAATTTTAAAAACAGAGCTCCTACCCTTCCCAACAGCATGCATGGAACTGGAGAGCATTATGCTAAGTGAAATAAGCCAGACAGTGAAAGACAAATACCATATGATCTCACCTATAAGTGGAACCTAATGAACAAAACAAACAAGCAAGCAAAATATAACCAGAGACATTGAAATAAAGAATAAACTGACAGTAACCAGAGGGCGGGGGGAGAGGAATAGTAGGGGAAATAGTGGGAGGGCCATCAAGGTACATGTATAAAGGACACATGGACACAGCCAAAGGGGGTGGTAGGTTCAAGGGTGGGAGGAGGGGATGGTTGGCGTCAGGGGCCAGGGTGGGGTGAAAATGGAGACAACTGTAGTAGAACAAGAATTTTAAAAATTGAGTTGTAAAATTGTTAAATGAAATACAATATATCTGATATCTAAAACTACTTCTTGTTTGAAAACTCTAAAAATATATAATTTTATAAAATATCCCATAATATGTAGGTTGAATGATTTCTTTTTCATTATCTCTTCAAGTTCTTTTTATTTTTAAATTGATGACTTTTACAAAGTAGATGTTTTCATTACAAAGATTTTATATATGTATAATTTTCCTTTAACATAAATAAATGAACATAAGAATTTATACTGTTTGATGAGTATAACTCTCTATTTAACTCCCCACTTTTACTGTTTTGTAACATGCATTCTTCTAAAAGATTTGAAAGAATATTTAACAATGGGCTAGTGAAAACCATGACAGCAGAGAGATTATTCAGCGAGATACAGGGTTTGATGTTCTAGATTCCTCCATCCTTCAGCCTATCATTTCCAATTTTACTGTTATCCTACTACAGTTTTATTGGCTGTATTGTTACATCTTTTTTTCTCTTCATAAATCTTTTATTATGACCAAACCATAGCTGGCCACTTAGTCCCGGATGAACAAATAATGCTACCAATAGATTTATCTTGCTAACAGAAAGCAATCAGAACTTTTCCTGTTATTAATGACTGTTTTTACTCAGATAACAAATAATTATTTCTTTTCTATATTTCTTTTCTATGTGTTGCTCTCCTTAGGAAAATTCAAAAAAAGAACATATTCATGATTTTGAATGAATACTATGCACCAGAAAGCATTTTACATGTGTTGACTTAGAATTTAATTTATGTCTCCAGAGAACAATAAATAACTCTCTTATATGGCATTCATAGAACAGTTCACTGTACCTTTGGATGTAGTTAACTGCATATTATGCTGTTATACCCTTTAAAAATAAAATTGTAAAAAAAAATCTAAAAGAGAAGAATAAAAGTGATTTGTGAATATGTGAAATGAAATGTGAGTAAATGACTTTTATCCTACACAAGGGGCAGGTAAAATAATTAGGAAAATTCAGTGACCCTAAGAAAGAATAAATGTTGTGCTATTAACCATCTCTAGGAAGAAAGTATTAGCATAGAGATTACAGTGCTCAGCTGTTCCCTATATAAGGGCAGAATAAGGGCAATCAACTTATTCATAGAATTAGAAACATTCAGTTTATTAGATATATAGATGTTTTTATTGTGAAGATTTTTTAATCCTTTAAGAAGTCATTGGAAGTTTCAGTGCAATCTATTGGGTACCTGGTTCTACAGTTTATAACATTAAAACAGCACATTGATTCTGCTTTATAATTAAATAGTAGGCACAAAAGAAACAGCACTAGGACCATAGTGACACAGGGGAGCACTGTTCTTCGGTCTTTTCCTGTACTTGACCTCTACTTGGTCAGTCCACTTGAAAGACTTTCACTTTAGCTTTGTAGTTTATCTTTGACTGTGATTTTTAAAAACATAGCATTCTATTACCTTCTAAAGGAGAGCAATTTACATACTGAATATTATGATATTGTGGAGTATAAACAATTGGGGGTACAATGAATGAAGCTGGGAAAAATTGTTCTGCATATTGAAATGGGAAGCATGGTTTTGAGTGTATAGATAAGCTCAACAGAAAGAAATGAGAATCAAAAATGTTTGTTTTGTTCTGTTTGTTGTGTTTTGTCTCTGAATGGCAAAAGAAGGAGATAATAAATCTGAGTTTCACAGCACTTCTCCAGCCCTACACAGAAAAATATAATTACTGGATTTTTAATTCCGTGAAATAGGAAATGGTAATAATCTCATCTCTCTATTACTTCTGGAAAGTGCTGTTTTTTTAAAAAATTATATTTTATTGATTATGCTGTTACAGTTGTCCCAATTTTTCCTCCTTACCCTCCTCCACCTAGTACCACCCACTTCCTCAGGCAGTCCCACACCCTTGTTTATATCCACGGGTCATGGGTATAAATGCTTTGGCTACTCTATTTCTTATACTGTACTTTACATCCCCATGGCTCTTGTGTAACTACCTATTTATACTTCTTATTTTAAATACATTTTATTGATTATGCTATTACAGTTGTCCCATTTTATCTTCCCTTTATTCCCCTCTGACCTGTACCCCCCCACCCCTCCCACCAGCATGATGCAGATCCCAGCCAGCAGGATCCTGTGTTGTGGCCGCAATAGACAAATATACACAGACTACAGAAATCCTGTGGAGGAAAAGGGACGGCATGACCACTCTCTAAGTGAGAGAGGGCGAGAGGGCTAGAGAGAGCCCAAGAGAGCCCAACTCCTGCCTGGACAGGCTTTTATGGCTTTTCTGGGCACATTACATCAAGGATGGTCCTCATTTACTATGCACAGGTTTGCCACAGGTGATTACCTTTGACAGACAACAAAGGACAGAATACTGCTAATTACTTCAAAGAGAAGGATGCTACAGCTCAAGGGGGCAACTGCTCACACTCCATACTTGGGTGGCTTAGCACAGACTTTAGGAAGTTAAAGATACTCAGTAAGCATTTGCTGCCTCAATTCAGGGTGAGGGAGTTTTAGCAAGAGCAAGTCTCATAGAAGTCTAGGTACAATGCAGGCCTGATTCCCCACGGGAGAACCTGTCCATGGCGTGGGTCCTGCCCGCCAACCTCTCTCCCCACTGGCTTTTCTGAGTGGGGGCTGGACCACATTTCCCACACTTGGAACAGTTCCCCATATGTATTCCTCTCTGCCCTGTACTCCCCTCCCACCAGCATTCCCCACCTTAGTTGATGTCCATGGGTCATGCATATAAGTTCCTTGGCTTCTCCAGTTCCCATACTATTCTTAATCTCCCCTTGTCCATTTTGTATCTATGATTTATGCTTCTTTTCCTCTGGTAACCCTCCATGTGTCTCTATTTCTGTGAATCTGTTCCTGTTGTAGTTGTTTGCTTAGTTCTTTTTGTTTGTTTGTTTGATTGTTTGTTTTTTTAGGTTCAGTTGTTGACACTTGTGAGTTTGTTGTCTTTTTACTGTCAAAAAACAGGAAAAAGTGAAGGCTATGAAAAGTGAAATAAAGGAAAATGTACAGGGAACCAACTGTGATAGGAAGGAAACCAGGACTCAAATCAATGGTTTGGAGCAGAAGGAAGAAATAAACTTTCAACCAGAACAGAATGAAGAAACAAGAATTCAAAAAAATGAGGAGAGGCAAAAATAAAGTTGACTTCTGAGACAACTTTAAACATTCCTACATCTGAATCATAGGGGTGCCAGAAGGAGAAGAGGAAGAGCAAGAAATTGAAAACTTATTTGAAAACATAATAAAGGAGAACTTCCCTAATCTAGCAAAGGAAATAAACTTTTAGGAAGTCCAGGAAGCTCAGAGAGTCCCCAAGAAAGTTGGAACCAAGGAAGCACACACCAAGGCACATTATAATTAAAATACTAAAGTTTAAAGATAAAGAGAGAACCTTAAAAGCAGCAAGAGAAAAGAAGAGAGTTACCTACAGAAGAGTTCCCTGGAGGCTATCATGATTTCTCAAAGGAACTTTGCAGGTAAGTAGGGGCTGGAAAGACATATTCAAAGTCAGGAAAGGCAAGGATCTACATCCAAGATTACTCTATTCAGCAAATAGAGTACTCTACTCTACTCTTATCATTTAGAATGGAAGGGCAGATAAAATGCTTCCCAAATAAGGTAAAGTTAAAGGAGTCCATCATCACCAAGCCCTTATTATATGAAATGTTAAAAGGACTTATCTAAGAAAAAGAAGAAGATCAAAAATATGAAAGTACTAAGTTTTTTAATACAGAAATGAAAAAAGAGCCAGTAAAATGGGTAAGAGAACTACATATGAAGAATAAGGGTAAAATTCACGTATCTAATCTTCCTACCTTATAATACTTCATGAAACTTAAAAAATAGGAGAGTTATAAAAATTTTAGATAAGCAAATAGAATTATATCACACATAGGCCATTATTCCTGGAAGCATGTTACTTCTCATTTGTATATATATTCAAATATTAAAAGAAGAATATTATATCAAATGTATATTTGAGACCCAAAGAATTTTAATTCTAGGAAGAAGTGATTCAGGCAGAAACCCAAATAGTGTTTTGATAAGGTGAATGCAATGGGGTTTTTCTTAATATGGGAAAGGAAAGGGAAATAAATGTATGTATAAAAAGAAGACATTTTTATTGATGCTAGTAAGCTAAATTATTCTTTAGCAATTCATGGCTGTTTACTGATTATAAAGAATATACATAATTATTTTTTATTATCTAAATTGTATTTATTTTTTTTATTGTGTTGTAAGTACAGTTGTCTCCATTTTCTCCCATCCTCCACTTCCCACCCTCAATCCTATCCCCTTTGGCTTTGTCCATCAGTCTTTTATACATGTTCCTTGATGACCCTTCCATATGTCTTTGTAGTCAGGATGTTCACTTTAAAAACAGTTGTTTTTGAGCCCTGGATGTTAGCTTTAAAAACAGCTTTAAAAACAGTTGGTTTTAGCTTTAAAAAGAGTTGTTTTTAAAGGGAATCAAACCTGTGGCCCTTTGGTTTGCAGGCCCATACTCAATCCACTGAGCTACACCAGCCAGGGCTAAAAATTTTGGATTTTTAAACAAAACAATGATTAACTTCAAAGATGACTATTACCCTAAGCATAAATACATGGGGTTGGGTCCATCCATCCAGTAAAATAAAACTACATATTTTTGGCCCTGCAGTTAAAACCAAGTTCAATTTTATTGGGATAAAATCAGCCTTTTTATCTTTGCACATCAAGGAAAAAAATAAATGAAATGGAACCCAAAGTTTTTACAGTTTAGAGCCTCACGTCACATCAGGGACTGGAAAAAGAGTACCTAGCCCGAGATGTTGCACCAAGTGCCTGAGGAGGAGTGTGAAAGTCTCCTTCTAGACAGCACTGCTGCTCCTGCTATGAATAGTTTTGGAGTAATATGTTTCTTTAAACATCTAATGTATGGGAGAAGACTGTCAAAAACTTAAGCAATACAATTTTGTAATAACAATTGATATTAATAAAGAATAGTTATCTGAATTACTTTATATCATCTGGTCACTCTCAAGTCACATTTTCATTCAGGTCACTAAACATAGGCTTTTATAAGACAGATATTATTAATTTTGTACATTATAATTAAACCTATGACACAGCACCCATCTTTATCTTTTAAAAAAGCACCAATGAAAAAAGTGAAAATATTAGTTTAAAAATATGCCACTAAAAAACTAATACTCACTGAATAAAATATATGCACACAGTACAGAAGGGCATCAAGAGTGGTTCCATTAGTTACTAGCATTGCCAATGGAGTAAAAATGATGTAAAACCCAAATAATCCCCCTGTAATTTTTGTGTCTATTTTCTTTGTTCTTAAATTATAAATTGAGATATACTATGCATTTGAAATACAAAAATTTAAATACATTATTGTGTCATGATTTTTAAATTTATATACAAGGTGGGGATAAAGTTTACAGTTGTTCATATGGAAAATGATACAATAATTAATAAGTAATAATGCAAGAATAAGCTGTTTAGTTACCTCACAACTGTAAACCTACTTTTGCTCCACCCTGCATGTCACCTTCTCTCTTGCCACTAAGATAAAAGTCCAAAGTTCACTGCTTATATAACAGGAATAAATAATCAATAATGTTCATATTTGTGAAATAAAAGTAAGAAATAGAAACTATTTGGCTTTCTCTTTGGAATCAGTATTAGTAACTTGTTTGAAATCATACTATTTGCTTTCAGGCTACTTGTTTTCAGGCCTGATGAAAAAGTCCAACCATTGTTAATACAACAATAATGGTTTGCACAACATCAATGTAACCTGGCAGCCAAGGAGAGTGGACTGGAATGCACATGTGTGAACAGTGACAACTTCACTGTACTAGTCAGTGGGGGTGGTAGATGCCATTGAGTGAGCATGTGCACTGTGTGGCCATTGTATTCAAAATGACTGAGCAAGTAGAGCAATGAATCTTCATCCAAT
Source organism: Desmodus rotundus (assembly GCF_022682495.2). Lineage (NCBI taxonomy): Eukaryota > Metazoa > Chordata > Mammalia > Chiroptera > Phyllostomidae > Desmodus > Desmodus rotundus. The sequence goes on along the minus strand of NC_071394.1, from coordinate 49,713,218 downwards.
TTTATGTTAAGCTTAAACATTCCTCCACAGAAACTATTTAGATGATTCAGAAGGCCACAACTATGGGCAACTGGTGATTGGCAGCTTCATCACAATAATGTGCCTGCTCATGCATCATGTCTTGTACAGAGTTTTTTGGTAAAACACCAAATCACCCAGGTGACTGAACCCCCCTACAGCCCAGATTTGGCACCCTGCCTACTTTTGGCTTTTCCCCAAACTAAAATCACCTTTTTTCCCTTATTCAATATTTTAAATTATATTTTATTGAATATGCTATTATTCTCAATAAAATATACTGTTATTGTTTCAATTTCCCCCTTTTCCACTTTCCACCTAGCACCCCCATCCACCTAGTACCCCCGCACTCCTTCAGGCAGTCCCCCCAACATATTCATGTCCATGGGTCATACCTGTAAGTTCTTTGGCTACTTCATTTCCTATACTGTACTTTACATCACCAGGCTGTTCTGTAACTATATATTTGTACTTAATTCCATGACTTTTCACCCATTCCCCACACCCCACTCTGTCTGGCAATCATCAAAATGCTCTCTGCATTCATGACTCTGTCTCTGTTACTCTTCTTTGCTTAGTTTGTTTTTTAGATTCAACTGTTGATAGATATATATTTTTGCCATTTTATTGTTCATAGTTTTGAACATCTTCTTTTTTTCAAATAAGTCCCTTTAACATTTCATATGATAATAGTTTGGAGATGATGAACTCCTTTAGTTTTTTGGGTTTTTTTTTTTTCTTGTCTGGAAAGCTCGTTATCTGCCCTTTGATTCTAAATGATATCTTCTGGGTAGAGCAGTCTTGGCTGTAGGTCTCTGCTTTTCATGACTTTGAATAATTCTTGCCAATCCCTCTAGTCTGAAATGTTTCTTTCAAGAAATTGCCTGGCAGTCTTGTGTGTGTGTGTGTGTGTGCACGTGCCATAGATTTTGGGTTGTTGTGTGTTCATTTTCATTCATTTCCAGAAAGTTTTTGATTTCTTCCTTGATCTCATTATTAATCCATTCATTGTTTAATAGCATGCTATTTAATCTCTATGAATTTGAATGACTTTTTAGTTTTTTCCTTGAGGTTGGTTTCGCTTCAAGCCCTTGCAGTCCAAGAAAATTCTTGATATAACTTCAATTTTATTGAATTTGTTGAGGCGTGTTTTGTGTCCTATCATGTGGTCTGTCTTTGAAAATGTTCCATGTGCATTTGAAAAGATTGTATATTTTGCTTCTTTGGGGTAAAAGTTTCTGTATATATCAGTTAAGTCCATTTGTTCTAGTGTGTCATTCAGTGCCATGTTATCTTTGTTGATTCTTTGTTTGTAAGATCTCTTCATTGTTGACTCTGGGGTGTTACACTGTCCACTATCACCTGGCAGTCTTATGGGAACTGCTCTTTAGGTGAAGAAAAGAGAAAAGAAAAGAAAAAAATGAGAAAAGAAACTTCTTTTCTCTTGCTGCTTTTGAGATCCTCTCTCTATCTTTAAACTTTGACATTTTAATTTTGATGTATTTTGGTGTGGGTCTCTTTGCATCTGTCTTGCTTAGGACTCTCTGTGCTTCCTGGACTTGCATGTCTATTTTCTTCACCGAATTAGGGAAGTTTTCTTTCATTATTTTTTTCCAATAGATTTCCAATTTCTTGTTTGTTCTCTTTTCATTGTGGCACCCCTATCATACAAATGTTGGGCCTCTTGAAGTTGTCCCAGAGGCTGCTTATACTATCCTCATTTGGGGGGACAATTTTTTCTTCTTGTTGATTTGATTGGTTGTTTTTTGCTTCCTTATGTTCCAAATCATTGATTTGATTCTCAGCTTCATCCACTCTACTGTTGTTTCCCTGTAAATTGTTCTTTATTTCAATTAGTATACCTTTATTTCTTATTTATGCTATTAAGGACCTCACTAAGTTTATTGAGCATCCTTATAACCAGTGTTTTGAACTTTGAACCTAATAGATCATTTATGTCTATTTTGTTTGGCTCTTTTTCTGGAGTATAGATCTGTTCTGTCATTTGGGCCATGTTTCTTTATCTCCTCATTTTGGCAACCTCCCTGTATTCACTTCTATATATCAGGTAGAGCTGCTTTAACTCAGTGTATTTGTAATGTGGCCTAATGTAGTAGGTGTCCTGTAGGGTCCAGTGGCACAGCTTCCCCTATCACCCAAGCCGGGTACTCGAGGTGTGCCCTTTGTGTGGACTAAGTACACCCTCCTCTTATAGCTGAGACTTGGTTGCTATTGGCGGATCAATGGGAGGGATTTGTGTAAGCCAGTCAGCTGCAAGGATTGGCTGTTACCACTGACCACCAAACTCTATGCTCTGTGGAGGATACTTCTGGTCAAGATGTGCCCAGAGACATATTGAAAGGATGCTCAGCATCACTAGCCATCAGAGAGATGCAAATTAAAACCACAATTAGATTCTTCTTCACAACAGTCAGAATGGTCATCATTAATGAATCAACAAACAAGTGCTAGTGAGAATGTGAAGAAAAGGGAATCCTAGTACACTATTGGTGGGAATGCAGACTGGTGCAGCCATTGAGGAAAACAGTATGGAATTTCCTCAAAGAACTAAAAATGGAACTGTTTTTTGACCAGGCAATTCCACTGCTGGGATTATACCCTAAGAACTCTGAAGCACCAATTCAAAAGAATATATGTACCCCAATGTTCATAGCAGCACCATTTATAATAGCCAAGTGTTGAAAGTAACCAAAAACTGAGACTTAATGATAAAATGATTGAGTTGGCCAAAAAGTTTGTTCAGGTTTTTTTTTTTCCATATGATGGTTCTAGCAGTGCTTAGTTTTCTTTAATTTCATTTGAAACAATTTTGTTAGATTGTATTATGACAGCTGTCATATCAGTGTGTATTGAAAAACATCAAAATTGGTGAATTTTTATGCAGCCATTTTATCATTGAGGGTGGAAGAAGATACACAACTTTTTCAGCATGTTATGCTTTATTATTTCAAGAAAGGTAAAAACACACCTGAAACACAAATAAAGATTTGTGCACTATATGAAGAACATACTGTGACTGATCAAATGTGTCAAAAGTGGTTTGTGAAATTTCTTGGTACTATTGACATTTTGGTCAAATAATTCTTTGCTGTGGGGCTGTCTTACGCATTGGAAGATGTTTAGCAGCACCCCTGGCCTCTACCTATAGAAGACAATAGCAGTAGGTAGCCAGCATACTCAAAATATCCAAATCTATAAAGTTACTGGTGAAAATAAAAATGTCTTTTATTTTACAGAAAAAAAACCTAAATTAATCTTTTGGCCAACCCTATACAATGTTTCTCCTCTATACCTTAATACCACACAAGAGGACTTTAGTATAACAAGTGAATTACAGTTGACAAGCTATGTGACACAGACTCTACTTAGAAAGAACTCCTTAGAGGAGCCCACAGACAATAGGGAAGACAAATCCAGGGACAGTAGGGGAATTTGAAGCCTCTGGCAGCTATAAATACAACGAACACTAACGGTTTAACTCCTACCCAGATTAATGTAATTCCTTACTAAATCCCTGTTTACCTCAGATATCTTGCCCCCAAAATTATGTCTAGCTTTAAACTAAAATTACAATTTACAAGGCATGCTAAAATGCAAGAATCAGAACTAGTGCATATATAGCATTGGACAAAAGTAAGTTTACAGTTTTGAGTATGCAAAGCAGAGTTTATTCTTGTATTTTTACTTATTATTGCATTATATTTCATACAAACAACTTTAAGCCTACTTTTGCCCAACCTTGCCTGTACCATACTTTTTTTATCCAACCATCTGTCACCAGACACCAGTTATTTCCATGTCTTGTCCACCATGAATAATGCTGCAATAAACACAAGGATGCATATATCTTTGCAAATAAATGTTTTTAATTTTTTCATATACACAATGGTGTACTACTACTCAGCCATAAGAAAAGTGAAATACTGCCATTTGTGACAACATAATGGATCTTGAAAATATCATGCTAAGCAAAATAAATCAAACCAAAAAATCAAGAACCATATGATTTCACTCATATGTGAGATATGAAACAGAAAGGAACAAATAAACAAAGAAGACAAACAAAACTCATATACACAAAATAAAAACAGTATGGTGGTTTCCAAAGGAGAAATGTCTGGGAGGTAGTAAAGGGTAAAGGGGGTCAAATATCTGGTGGTAATAGATTTGACTTTGTATGGTAAACACAAAAATATACAGTTAATGTCTTGTAGGATCTTACACTTGAAATCTATGTAATTTTATTAATGAATTTCACCCTAATAGTTTTAATGAAAAAAGAAAGAAGAAAAATCAGAACCAGGCTCAGAAATGATGCAAGTTTTGGAATTATTACTCAGAGAATTAAAAAGAAAAACTATGAGTATATTTTAAGAGCAATAATGGATAAAAAGCAGACGATATTCAGGAACAGATGGGTAATATAAGCAGCATGATGGAAACTATAAAAAGAATCAAAAGAAAATGCTAGCAAAAAATACTATAATGAAAATGAAAAATGTCTTTTTTGAGCTCATCAATAGAATAAAAATAGCCAAGGAAAGATCCAGTGAACTTAGAAAATAGTTCAATAAACTTCCCTATTTAAATTGCAAGCAGAAAAACAATTTAAGAATGCAGAACAGAACATCCTTGCATTCGGGGACAATTTCAGGAAGTGTAACATCCACATCAATGAACATGGCAGGAGAAGAAAAATATTTAAAAAGGTATATTTGAAATAACAAGGATTTCAGTTACAGGAGGCGTCTCATCAAATATCATCAGTGAGTGAAGTAAAGGAAAAAAACAACATTATCTAGGATTTAATATTTAGCAGAAGTATTCTTCAAGTAGGAAAGAAAAATAAAGGTTTTATCAAACAAACAAAATCTGGAGGATTTCTTTGCCAGAAGATCTGCCCTGCAGAAGAGTGTGAAGAAGTTCTTCAAGGAGAAGAAGTATAATATGTCAAAAATTTGGATCAACATGAAGATAAAAAGTGTCACAGAAGGAATAAATAAAGAAAAATCAGGATTTATTTTCACAGAAGCCATCATTTTTACCTATTTATATTGGTCAATACTATAAACTATTTAATAGTCTAAGCAATTAAAAACTAATTGAAAACAAACACTTTACAGGAAGTTTATTAGTCTTCATTTGTAATAAATATAACAATTAAAATACCCTACAAAAATGAGCTTTAAAATTCATGTTAAAACATTAAAAGGAAAGAAAAAAATTACAGAACAGTTTATATTTATGATGGAATTTTATAATTCAGGATTTTTTAAACATCCTATTACCACAAAAAAATGTTTTATATAATCCATCTTGCTTCCTTCTGTCAGGCACTAAGTTTCACCAAAAATTGTTTTCCACATAGATATATATCTTTATCATTTCTCAGTTACTATTATCAAAATTCCATTAAATAAATCATAATCCTAATTTGTGCTCTTTCAGTGCCTTCTCAAGGTCAAAAGTTCATTTTTGTTTGGTTCATTTTGAAAACTCAACATTAAACACCCCTAATGGCATGTGGTAGGTGCATAATTAATAAGTGTTGCATGAATGAATGATTGTATGAATGTATAAATATATCAACTTACTTTTTTATCATAATAATAGCTTACTTTCTTTATTTTAGAAATATCCTATTCTACCCCTATAATGGACTTAATACTGCTTGGTTTAAATCATTTTACCTGAGTTAAAGAATATGATTACTGAATTAGGAAACAACAACAAAAAAACTTTTCATAAATAAATTAGGCATATAACTTAATAGACATTTAAAGCTATAAAGAATGTTACAGGGTCCTGGACAAGTAGCTTAATTGGTTAGAGGGAACTCTCAATATGCCAAGGTTGTGGGTTCCATCCTGGGCCTGGGCATATGCAAAAATCAACCAGTTAGTGTGTAAATGAGTGGAGTGGCAAGTCAATGTTTTTGTTTTTTAGGTGTGTATTTAATTTTATTTTTTAAAATATATTTTATTTGTTATGCTATTGCAGTTCTCTCAATTTTCCCCCCTTTGTTCCCCTCCATCTGGTACCCCTATTCTCTCCAGCAATCCCCCCCCTTAGTTCATGTCCATGGGTCTTGTATACAAATTCTTTAGTTTAACATTTCTTATAATATTCATAATATTCCCCTATTTTGTACCTACCAATTGATGCTTCTTAATCCCTGTACATTTTCTCCCATTCTCCCCGTCCCAGATGATAACCTTCCAAGTGATCTTCATATTTATGATTCTGTTCTTGCTCTTGTTTGTTTTTTATTTTTATTATTATTCTTTTTTACATTCAGTTGTTGGTAGTTGTAAATTTGCTGCCATTTTAATGTTCATAGTTTTGATCTTTTTCTTGAATAAGCCCCTTTAACATTTCATATAATAAGGGCTTGGTGATGATGAATTCCTTTAGCTTTACCTTGTCTGGGAAGCACTTTATCTGCCTTCCCATTGTAAATGATAGCTTTGCTGGAGGGAGTAATCTAGGTTGTAGGTCTTTGTTTTTCATCACTTTGAATATTTCTTTCTAGTCCCTTCTAGCCTGCAAAGTTTCTTTTGAGAAATCAGCTGACAGTCTTATGGAAACTCCTTGTAGGTAACTCTCTGTTTTTCTCTTGCTGCTTTTAAGATTCTCTCTTTATCTTTAACTTTTCACATTTTAATTATGACATGCCTTGGTGTAATTTTCTTTGGGATCAAGTTGTTTCTGTCTCTAAAAATCAATAAAAAATTAAAAGAATTTTATATAGCTTTTGAATTCAAATCTCTAATTTTATAAACAAAAAGCCTTATTAATTTAAGAATAGTTAATTTTGCATGATGGTCATAGATGAGAGTTTGACTTATAACATTAAGTACTGATTCATGCACATGACCACATGGGGGGAAAGACATATATTGCTCAGTTCATTTAAATGAAGCTCTGGGTTCCTGGAAGTAGCATAGTTGGTAAAAATTTAAATCCACATATAATTCATTAAAAATAAGAGATCATATAAAAATTTCTAGAATGAAAATCAAGAGAATCTCATTTACTTTTATTCTCAGAGAGAGGACCAATATTTTGACCCAATTGTTTAAAATTCTCAGTCTTTTGCATAATATATAAATCTGTTCTAGAAGATTACATTTCTTTCATCATTTCCCAACATTACCTGGTTTTCCATACGTATACCAGATTATAAATATACATGATATTATCACTCAGTGCTCAAAAAATAGAATGTGCAATATGGAGCTGTGTCCAAAACTGTTTGAGTTTTCTTATGCTTATTGTTTTAAAAATAAGTAAACTTTATATATGTTTAAAAGGAGTAAAATAACCAAAGTCTTATATTATTGTGTGCTACTACAATTTATCTTTGTCAGTATATATGACAAAAACCTTGGCTAAACAAAACAAGTCATTGAAAATTCTTGCTTATGACTTAATAGAAATTAAATAAGAAAATCTAACATAACTGAACATTTCCACTATCTAATGGTAGAATGGGTCGATAGTAGAATAATAGAATGACTGACGCATACATTTTCACACACAAGATCTCATTACCAAGAAATGATTTAAAAATTGCTCCCTCTTTTTTCAAATCCACTGATAACCAATGCTTATAGTAAAAGAAAACACAATTCTTACAGTTTTAAAAATAAAATATAATCCTTGAATCTCAATGTCAGTTTTGAATTCTCTATTCCACCTTTTTAAAATTTTTATCTGAGTACAATAGCATTATATGAGAGCTGCAGATTGATGCTAGTGAGTCAGTCCCCATGAATCAGAAGGAAACCATTAAATGTTTCTTCACCGTTGTAAACACATCAAATGTATATAAAGTGTTAGAGGTGAATCACACAGCATTATTGGTCTCTCTTGCACCTTGTCAGAACTACTTAAGGTTTCTTTCTGTTTTTTGCTTATCAAGCCACAGAATCCTATGAACTACATTGACTCTTGTATGTGGTGTTTTTAACTAAACAAAAAATTCCCTTGAACTTTCCTCGAACAGGAAATCATTTTCCATATCTTAGAATTATATTTTTTGTCTACTTTAGGTTTGTTTACAAAGGAAGAACACTGTATGAGTCTCTGGAACGAAATGAAACTAGAGAGAAACTACTAAAACAGGAATGTGAATAGATGACTCAAGACACCACACCATTTCCAGAGAGAGTGGCGTGTAACAGAATTGACAATAAATCATTTTTAAGGAACTCCATTAAGAATAGAGTACTTTATTCAAAGTGCACAAATTATAAATTTTAAGGTTATTGCTAATAGCATTTATTTTATATATTTTTGAATCCTAAATAAACCATCTATTATTCTATGTACACTCATACACACACATACCACTGAAGCATGACAATTAAAAAAATAGTGAGTTGAGCAATTAAGTAAAATTCTTAATCTCAAACATTATTGACCTTTGTAACTGGAAATGTTCATTTCTCATTTTGCTACTGAAGAGCTTCCTGTCGTGTATTACAAACTCCTTTACAATTCTAGTTCAATTATTACGGCTTTCTTTCCCTCTATATAACAGACAACAAACTCCAAAGAAATTTTTAAAGGAAGAAAAAGAAAACACAAGTATTCAAATGATTAAAATAGGTGTTTTGTTTTGCTTTAATGTTAAGACTGAATATAGAGAAAGAAATTTCAAAAGGAAATATTTGAAAGGGCAGCAAAAGAGAAAATACAATCAGATTAAAGAAAAAAAAATACAATCAGATTAAAGAAAAAAAAACCTTGCCTATGATAAGATTTGGCTGCTCTTAGGTGATTAAAGATTTAACAAAGGGGTTAATACTGAAAACCACACTTCATTAAGGGAGGAAAAAGGAGAAAATAACTGAGAAAAGGGATAAAGAAAGCAAAAAATGTAAAGTAAGGCTTATGTTCATTTCTCGATTCTATTCCAATTTGTTATCTGCTGCAGCATAAGGTCAAAGTCTTTTCATTAAGTGTTTTCTTCTTTACATGTTTTGAAGCATTCATTTTTGTCCTTCCAGTGAGCAGATCTTGCCTACAACTTGCCCACCACCAGTCAATGAGTTAAAATCATGAAAAAATTCTTTAACATGTAATAAGAATTTTAAAAAATTAATTTAATCTTTATTGTATTTTTTTAGTATGGGAGGAGGTTAGGGGTTGGACAGATTGAGTAAAAAAGAAAAAGGACTCATGGACATGGACACCAGTGTGGTGACTGCTGGGGGCAGGAGGGTATAATGGGACTAAAAGGTAACATAAAAAAAAATTAACTACCTTTCTGAGGCATTTTAATCAAAGATTAATTTTGTGAAGACAAAGAGAAGAGTTGCATGCCAAAAATTGAGTTTGAGTTGTAACTGCAAAGAGAACAGGAAAACTAGCTGGGTCTCTAGGGCTATTACAAAGAAAAAATAAGAAGCAAAGCATATCTGGATATGAAATTTAGTCCAAGGGGTTAATTATAGCATAAAGATATAAGACTCCTTGGCAGTGATCTTAAGACATTTTAATCTCAGAAAAGTTTTATATGTGTGAAATTTCTTACTTTAAATCATTTCATGTGAATAATGCAGAAAATTAAAGAAAGCAAAGTAAAAAATTCCATAATCTATTTTGTTCTATAAAGTAAGAAATAAAAGCTTTTATCACTTCTGAGCTTCTTTCCCATCCTACTGGGTTAGAAAGTTTGCTTTTTTTGAACAATAAGAAAGGGTGATTAAGAAAACTCAGTGCATAATCGCATTGAAAATAATAAAATATTTAGGAATTTATCCAAGGCAGTACGATACTTGTAAACTAAAAAATACAAAATTGTAATTAAAAAATTAAAAAATCGATAGACAACCAAGATGGCGGTGCAGGTAGACACACTGCGCCTCCTCGCACAACCAGAACTGACAGAAAATCCAACGGCAAGGAAGTCCAACATCAAGTAGATAAAAAAGTAGCATAGATGATAGGTGGAAAATAGACAGGGGGAGGGTAAGAATAGTGTAGGAAATGTAGAAGCCAAAGAACTTATAAGTAATGACCCATGGACATGAACTATAGGGGGGGAATGTGGGAGGGAGGGGGTGGGCAGGATGGAGTGGAGTGAGGGGGGCAGGAAATGGGACAACTGTAATAGCATAATCAATAAATATATTAAAAAAAGAAAAAAGAAAGAATCATACATCCAGACTGGTAGGAGGGGCAGAGATGGGCACTGGGGCGGAGAGGACTCACGTGGCAGTGGCGGGACCAAGACTGGCGGAGTGTGGGACCAACGGGGCAAACAGTCCCAGCACTAGCAGACCCTGTGGCCCTACAATCCCGCACAGATAAACCAAGAGGGCCGGACTCAGAGTGGCAGAGAACGGGGCAGGCAGAGCAGCGGGTAGTACCCCGTGGCCACACGTTCGGGCACAGATAAACCAGGACGAACTGTGGGGAGCGAAGTAGACCGCATAACCCAGGGCTCCAGCTCGGGGAAATAAAGCCTCATACCTCTGATTGAAAGCGCCCGTGGGGGTTGGGGCAGCAGCAGGAGAGACTCCCAGCCTCACAGGAGAGGTCGTTGGAGAGACCCACAGGGGCCTAGAGTGTGCACAGGCCCACCCACTCTGGAACCAGCACCAGAGAAGCCCAATTTGATTGTTGGTAGCAGAGGGAGTGACTAAAATCCGGTGGAGAGTGGAGCAGGCGCCATTACTCCCTCTCGGCCCCTCCCCCACGTATAGCGTCACAGCGCAGCAACCAGCATTATCCCGCCCTGGGAAACACCTAAGGCTCTGCCCCTTCAAGTAACAGCTGTGCCAAGACAAAAAAAAAAAAAAAAAAAAAGGCCCAAATGACAGAACACTTCAAAGCTCCAGAAAAAATACAACTAAGCGAGGAAGAGATAGCCAACCTATCAGATGCACAGTTCAAAACACTGGTTATTAAGACACTCACAGAATTGGTTGAATTTGTTCAAAAACTAGATGAAAAAATGAAGCCTATGCTAAGAGAAACAAAGGAAAATGTACAGGGAACCAATAGTGATGGGAAGAAAACTGGGACTCAAATCAATGGTGTGGACCAGAAGGAAGAAAGAAACATCCAACCAGAAAAGTATGAAGAAACAAGAATTCAGAAAAATGAGGAGAGGCTTAGGAACCTCCAGGACATCTTGAAACATTCCAACATCCGAATTATAGGGGTGCCGGAAGAAGAAGAGGAAGAACAAAAAATTGAAAACTTACTTGAACAAATAATGAAGGAGAACTTCCCTCATCTGGCAAAGGAAATAGACTTCCAGGAAGTCCAGGAAGCTCAGAGAGTCCCAAAGAAGCTGGACCCAAGGAGGAACACACCAAGGCACATCATAATTACATTACCCAAGATTAAACGCAAGGACCTACATCTACGATTACTGTATCCAGCAAAGCTATCATTTAGAATGGAAGGGAAGATAAAGTGCTTCTCAGATAAGGTCAAGTTAAAGAAGTTCATCATCACCAAGCCCTTATTATATGAAATGTTAAAGGGACTTATCTAAGAAAAAGAAGATAAAAATAGGAACAGTAAGAATGACAGCAAACTCACAGTTATTAACGACCACACCTAAAACAAAAACAAGAGCAAACTAGGCAAACAACTAGAACAGGAACAGAACCATAGAGATGGAGATCACATACATGGAGGGTTGTCAATAGGGGAGTAGGAGGGGGAGAGGCGGGGAAAGGTACAGAGAATAAGTAGCATAGATGATAGGGGAAAATAGACAGGGGAAGGGTAAGAATAGTGTAGGAAATGTAGAAGCCACAGAACTTATAAGTATGACCCATGGACATGAACTATAGGGGGGGAATGTGGGAGGGAGGGGGTGAGCAGGATGGAGTTGAGTGAAGGGGCAGAAATGGGACAACTGTAATAGCATAATCAATAAATATATCAAAAAAATGACTTTAAAATAAAAAAAATTGTTAAGATGGTGGTTCTTATCATAGTTAAAAAAATAAAAGCAGAAATGAGTTTGAAAAAAAATTAAAAAATCTAAATGGAAAAGTATGTGCTCATGAATTAGAGGATATAATATCTTTACGATGTCAGTATTACTCAATGACATTTATAGATTCAACATAATGCCCATCAAAAGCACAAGTCATTTTTACAGAAATGGAGAATTGACCATACAATTGATATGGAATTGAAAAAAAACAAAAACCCAAAAACTGAATAGCCAAACTATCTTGAAAAAAAGAAAAACAAAAAAAAAAATGAAGCATTGGAACACACACATTTTCTAATTTTAAAATTGTCTACAAAGCTACTGTACTCAGGACAGCGTGGTGATGTTACCAGATAGGTACTGTGCCACAGCGTGTTTGTCTCAGGCCAGCCTGTGGTATGTGGGTTCTCAACTTCGTGTAGGAAAGATTTCACAACATGAGTCCAGGTGATTCTGAGAGTACCTTTTTTAGAGCTTGGGACAGTGAAACAAAGAAAGGACTTAGGGTAGAAGAAGTAACAGGTAAGAGCCTAGGCAGCGCTCTGCTTTGGCTCCCTAGAAACATTACAGGAAAGGAGTGAGCCCAGGCAGGGCTGCTGTTAGTTCAGTGGGAAGTCAGAGAAAAGGGGGGGCCTTAAGACAGGATCATGGAGTAAGCCCTTGGTGAGCTGCCGCTTCCCACTGCCTTCTTGGGTGCAAGTCTTGTGGGGACCTTTAGAATTTAGAGAAAGGTAAAAAGTTTAAGCTTGGGAAGGGGAATGGACGTGCTGTAGAGTGAGCGAGTACACTGAGTCTTTGTCCTGAGGGCGTTTTTTCTTTTCTTGGTGAGAATCTTAGGGTAGGTTTTCAGGCAAATATTCATTAGCTTTCCAGGTACACTTTTAATATGATGATGGGTCAAAATGTGCAAATAGAGGTGTTTGGGATTATTCTTTGGTTTGTTATTCTTTTATCTTGGGTCTGTCTGGTTTTTAATGAGGTTTTTGTTATCTGTTCCCTTGACTTCACCTCTCTTTGGGTTTAGCTGGCACAAATTGTATTTATTGGGTCTTTGTTCTCCATTTCCCAGACCAGGGTGATTTAAGCTGTGTATTCTTTGGTTAGGGAGGAGAGGTGTAAACCATTTTCTCTCAAGTGTCCTTGGCTATGGGGAGATAAAGTCTTTCAATTCAGGAACTGTCTATAAATTTCTCAAACTGTTTGATCGTGTTTAATTGTCTTGTCTCAGTTTCTCCATTCCACTAGCCCAGGAATTTCCCTAGCTTTTTACTATCATACCTCAGGAGGCTTAGAGGTTAATGGAATAGAAAAGTCAATCAACAAATGGTGTTGGAACAACTAAATAGTCACATGTTAAAAATGAAGTTGCATGTTTACCTCACACTTACAGAAAAGTTAACATATAATGAATCAAAGACATAAACATAAAAACAAAAACTATAAATCTCTAGGAGAAAATGTTTGTTAAATCTTTATGACCTTAGTTTTGTCAATTTTTAAAGATATAAAACCAAAGCAAAAGTAACAAAAATTAGACTTTATCAAAATTAAAAAATAAAACTTACGTGCATCAAAGAACACTACTGAGTGAAAAGAAAACTGACAAAATGGGGAATGTTCGCAAATTTTATATATGATAAAGTTCTTTTATTCTGAATACATAAGGGCCTCTTAAAGCTCAACATCTAAAAGACAAAAAAAAAATCAAAAGAATGGCAAATTACCAGTCATTTCTCTGAAAAAAACATGCAAATGACCAATAAGCAAATATGTTCAATATCATTAGCTATTAAGGAATTTAAAATCAAAGTCTCAGTGAATTACCCATTCCCACCAGTTAGGGTGGCTATACTCTTTCTAAAAATGAAGTAACACAGGCGCTGGCGAGGGAGTGCAGAAATTAGCACACTCACATGGCTGCATGGAAAATTAAGTGGTACAGCCACTGTGGGAAAAAAATTGGCAGTTGCCAAATATTGTAAACATAGGATTAACATATAAACCAGCAAATTTGCATTTAGTTATATTCCCAATACAACTCACAGCAAGTCTTCCAACAAAAATTGTACAAGAATATTCATAACAACTCTATTCATAGTAACAATAGGCAGAAGTAACTGAAATTTCCTTCAGCTGAGAAATAAATAAACAAAATGTGAAATATCCACATAATGCAGTATCATTCAGCTATAAAAATGAAGTAGTTTTGACACAGGTATACCTCATTTTACTGTGTTTCGCTTTATCGTGCTTTGCATCTACTGAAGTTTTTATAAACTGAAGCTTTGTTGCAACTGTCCTGGAGCAAACAGAGAGGCAGTATTTTTCCAACAGCATTTGTTCACTTCATGGCTTTGTGTTCCATTTTGCTAATTCTTATAATATCTCAAAGGTTTTTTTTATTATTTTATATATGTTATGGTGATTTTTGATTAGCTTTTTGGGGATGCCAAAAACCACACCTACATAGATGGTGAATTTAATTGACAAACGTTGTATGTGTTCTGTCTTCTCCTCCAAGTGGCTATTTCCCATCTCTCTTCCTGTCTTAAGGCCTCCCCTTTCCCTTGAGAAACAAGGATATTGAAATTAGGCCAATTATTAAAACTACCATTGCCTGTTGCATCAAAGAACCAAGTTGTGAATGCAAAGAAAAAGCTCTTAAACAAAACTGAAAGCACTACTCCAATAAAGGCATTAATGACAAAGAAGCAAAACAGCCTTATTACTGATATGGAGATATTTTTGTAGTCTGGGTAAAAGTTTACATCAACCACAACATTCCCTAAGCCAGAGCCTATTCCTGGGCATGGCCCTCTCTTTAATCATATGAAGGCTAAGAGGTGAGGAAGTTGCAGGAAAAAAGTTTGAATGTAGCAGAGGCTGGTTCATAAGGTTTAAGGAAATAAGTCCTCTCCATAACATAAAAGTACAAGGTGAAGCAGCAAGTGATGATGTAGGTTGCTACACTAAACAGAATATGTTCAATGTAAATAAAACCCCTTATATTGGAAGTAAATACCATCTAGAACTTTTCTAGCTAGAAACCTTATAGCCTGGCCATGAAGCTTCAAAGGATAGGCTGACTCTCTTGTTAAGAGCTGATGCAGCAAGTGATTTGAAGTTGAAGCCAGTGCTCATTTACCATTCCAAAAATCTTAGGGCCCTTGAGAATTATGTTAAATCTACTTTGCCTGTGCCCTACAAATGAAAGAAAAAAACATGGATGACATCACATCTACTTGTAATATGGTTTACTAAGTAAATATTTTTACTGAGTCGTACTGCTCAGAAAAAAGACTCTTCAAAATTTACTGCTGATTGACAATGCACCTAGTCATTCAAGAGTTTCTACAGACACGTACTACAATATTGATGTCATTGTCATGCCTGTTAACACAACATCCATTCTGCAGGCCAAACGATCAAGGAGTAATTTTTACTTTGAAGTCTTATTACTTAAGAAATACATGTTATAAAGCTACAGCTGCCACAGATAGTGATTCCTCTCAGGGATCTGTGCAGGAGCATGCTCCGTTAATACCCTCTTCATAAATTACCTTCCTCCTGGTAGAGATAACAGGACCGTCTCTGAGCCACTTTAATATCTCTTTAACCTCCTGTTTAGAATTTGCATCATGTGACCTTGACCGTATTCTCCTGGTCAAAGCAAGTCACAAAATCAAAAAAGATGCAAAATGTAATAAAATAGTCTCTTTTTGTTAGTGAAAGGGTATGTAAGATACTGTGGCAATTGGTACATGTCATTTGTCCAAATCTCAATTAGATAGTTATATTCTTACTATTAATCTTTGCATATTAGGAAAACTAAATTCATCATCTATAATGTGACTTGCAAATATTTTCTCCTTTTCCCTTGTTTCTGTTTTAAACCATACTTATGGTAACTTTCACTTTACAAGCATTTATAAATATTGGTACCTGTATTTGTCATACTTTTCCCTTATGGCTACATGTAATTCCTATGGAAGACTACTTCTGTCCCAATATTAAAACAAAGATATTTTCTGCTTTCTCTAACTTTGTTGTTTTTTTTTAAGTTCTTTTTGTCTGTATTTTAATATTTATAGCCTCCTAAAAATAGTTCCTGGTTGCATAAACTAAGATCACTTATGAAATGACCACCCAGATGTTCTTCATTCTGCCTATGAGTAAACCTGAACTTAGGGGGAAATCATTCCTGAAACATATTCTTCAGTTACAGGACTCATGGGAGAGATATGTAAATATACTTGACATAAAGTGAACATAACTGGCCCTGTTAGAATGCTTGAGGGCAGCCTGGCAGACACAATGTTTCCCTAGCAGCAGGCAGCTTACTGGCTTCTTTAGTAAACCACAGCCCACAAAACAGCTGTGTTCCATCAACTGGAGACATTGTGTCCGTATCTGTGGGGTAAGGACAGAGATGATGTCAATGAACTTCATGCCCTATAACAGGTAAACAGCTGCTTCTGTGAAGTAATGAAAGCTGGGCCTGGCCTCTTCATTCTGTGCTGGTATTTTGATGCATCAATCACAACCATAGATTCATCAAGATCTGCTCTATTTATTCCCTTGAATAAATCAGGGGCATATGCATTTTACATTGCAGTAAGCCAAAATTAATAACATTTGATGATCATCTTATATGCCAAGTTCCCTAGGTATTGATTCGTTTCTTAAAGCTATCTAGTATTTACCTTACAATTTCAGTTAAGCTCAAACAAATTCTTAAAAAGTTATAAAAATTCAGATAATCCCATATAATATGTTACTTTACTAAAACATATGTGTAAACACTTTGTTCTAAATAAGCATATTTTGAAGCTTCTATATTAGCAGTTGAATTAAATTTTTGAAATTTGATTGTTAGTATATTGGAAAGCAATATCTTGATGTCCTGGGAGAAAAGTGTCTGTAGAAAGTCAATTGCTTCTTTACATTATTAACCTTTTATTCTTTTATATTTTTGTCTATAATTCAGTAAAGGAATACTTTGTAAAGATAATGTATTCTAAAATACTAAAAATGTGTAATCATATAAATTAAAAAATGTAAAATTAATAAACATGATAGTAAACAAGTATCACTGAAGTATGCATTTAGAATATATAACTTGTAGGACTACCTGTGTTACTAGTATATTCTTTTTTGATGTTGCAGGGGAGATAATTTAATAAATGGAGCTGTGATAATATAAGTTCAATAAAGAATTGCTCAATAAATTAAATAATTCACTTATATGTGAGATATAAGACTGAAACTCATAAGTTTGGGGCTGCTGTGTGTTCATTTTCATTTGTTTCCAGAAACTTTTTGATTTTTTTCTTTGATCTCATTGTTAATCCATTAATTATTTAATAGCATGTTATTCAGTGTCCATGAATTTGAATGTTTTTGAGTTTTTTCCTTGAGGTTGGTTTCTAGATTCAAGCCATTATGATCTGAGAAGATGCTGGATATGATTTAACTTTTCTTGAATTTGTTGAGGTTTGTTTTGTGTCCTACATGTGGTCTACCTTTGAAAATGTACCATGTGCATTTGAAAAAAAATGTATATTTTGTTTCTTTGGGGTGAACCCAGCAATTCCACTGCTGGTATTATACCCTACGAATCCTGAAACACCAACTCATAAGAACCTATGAACCCCTATGTTCATAACTGTGTTATTTACAATAGTCAAGTGCTGGAAACAGCTTAAGTGCTCATCAGTAAACTAGTGGATCAAAACACTGTGGTACATTTACACAATGGAATACTACGCAGCAGAAAGAAAGGAGCTCCTTCCCTTTGTGACAGCAGGGATGGAACTGGAGAGCATTATGCTAAGTGAAATAAGCCAGGCAGTGAAAGACAAATACCATAAGATCTCACTTGTAAGAGGAACCTAATGAACAAAATAAAGGAGCAAGATAGAACCACAGGCAGTGAAACAAGGAACAAACTGACAGTGAACAGGGGGGGGGAGGGTAGTAAGGGGGGAAAGAAAGGGAAAGGGTTAATCAATGAATAGGTATAAATGACCCTGGACATATATAGGACATGGACAGCGGGGTGAGGATTGATTGTGGCAGTGGTGGGGTTTCCAGGGCAGGGGAGAGCAACAGGGGAAAATTAGGACAACTGTAATAGAATAATGATAAAAAAACAAAACATAACTCAGAGACACAGACAGACATCAGTATGGTGGTTACCAGAGAGAAGGGGGAGAGGTGGTAGAGGGTAAAAGGGGTCAAATAAATGGTGACAAACAATGATCTGGCTGTAGGTGGTGGACACACAATGCAGTACACAGTTCACGTATCACAGTAGTGTACACTTGAAACCTACATGACCCTATCAACCAATATCACCAATCAACTGATATCAACCAATGGGTATCAACCAGTATCACCTCAATAAATTAATTAAAAACTCTTTATTTTTGGAGTTATTATGTTCTCTTAATTCTACAAGAAAACTAAATGCCTGTAGAATGCTAATAGACAAGATGATTGATTCATTATCTGTGTAATATCCCTATATTCCTTATTGTCTTTGCCTGAACAGCACCTACCTTATTCCTGGGACTGGCAAAGCCAGAAAGGAAAATAGGTCAGTAAAAGTTGGGCAGTCTATAACTATTAAGAGATTTAAAACCAAGGACAAATAATAAAGTGACTCCTTAGCTCATTGTATGCCATATAATTATAGTTCCCACAGGTGACAACATCCAAGTAGAGATACATTTGCTTTTGACAGCATGGATTACAGTAAAGACAAGGGAACTATGGATCGGTAAAATTAAGAAAAAACAGGGAAAGTTCACAGCATCTTTCTAGAAACTTTTAGTTCCTAATTTGTGCCGGTGGCTCTCTTAAGCAGTCTGTGAAAGAAGAAAATTAATAAAACAATATTATAACCCCCAAGGAGCTTATTAGATGAGCTGAGAAAATATACAGAAAAGTGATCATGAAAACTGGGAGAAGACTCTAATGGGAATTAGAAGCTGTGACAGGTATAGTGATTTGGTACAAGGGAGGGAGATTGCCTTTCATTTCACATAACTTGATGAGCAAGATATCCTCACATGTGATCTAAGTAACAGACAGATACTGCTTTTACTCACAAGTGAAACAGGATACTGATTTAATGTATGTATCTGATTTAACATATAGCCCCATCATTTCTCACAGCATGCCCAGGTAAGCCTGGACCTTTCCCTTACTAACTGTAACTCCAGAGGCAGCAAGAAACAATGGCTGGGCCCTGCTAATGATCACAAGATAAGGGTTTCTTAAGCCAAAGATAACAACATGACTTAAGCTTGTTTGTTTATTTGTTTATATCTTTGATTTCTTTTTTTTGTAATTAAGAAAATATATACAGTGAAGTCTGTCCAGAAAGTATCCAGCCATGGTACATGAAATATACAGACTTTTGCTGAAGAAGATACAAGATACAAGAAACATTGTGCACAGGGCAATGATGCCTCATTACCCTTCAAAGCAGGCACCTTGGGACCTCACACAGTAGATAGCTGCCCTGTTGTATTTTCCTGAATCTCAACTATCTGAAATCTCTTCCCTTTCAAAAGTGATTTTAGTTTTGGGAAAAGCCGGAAGTCTCAAGGTGCCAAATCTGGGTCGTAGGGGGTTTAAGTCACCTGGGTTACTTGATGTTTTACCAAAAAGCTCTGCAGAAGACATAATGCATGAGCAGGCGTGTTGTTACGATGAAGTTGCCAGTCCTCAGTTGCCTGTTGCTGTGGCCTCTGAATCATCTGAATAGTTTCTGTGGATGAATGTTCAAGCTTAACACAAAATTGGATGCAGATTTTTTGCTCTACACTCTCAGTCATTTTGAATGTGACAACCACACAGTACACATGCTCACTCAATGGCATCCACTGCCCCCACTACTGAATTAAAGAAACCATGTTGAGAATGGTAGGAAGTGCAGAAACTTGGAACTGTCTGGGCCCACACCCATGTGTGGCCTATAAAAATCAGGAAGGCTATCTCAGGAGTGAGGGCTTCCATAGCCCAGGGTTCCAGTGACAGGAAGATAAGTCCCCAAATCACTTGGGTTTAAAAATCAGCAAGGATTCAAAGATAGAAACTGCTGGAAGTTCAAGCAGTTCCTCTTAAAAGGCCCACAAAAACTTACTTGAACTCACTCCCTCTGAGCTCAAGCATGGGAGCAGCAGATTAAAAAGCATTAGAGACACATGGGGAGGAACTGAGTTGTCTGGCATCAAGGGGAGAGCAGAGGAGTGGCTTTCTCCCACACAGAAGTGCTGGCGGAGGCCATTGTTCCTTTTCGGGCCCTACCCTGAGGAAGCCTCAGAGCTGGCAGTTGTGTGCCATATCTGAGACTCCACCATCCTGGATTACACTGTTTCCCCCACTCTGGTGATTCCCTGAGGCCCTGCCCATCCAACTTTCGGGCCCATCCTAGCTGTTTCCAGTGGCTTTTCTGTATGAATGGCTTATCTTGGCCCCTGCTTCACATTTTCCTGAATTATCTCAAATAAGCAGCAATTGACTTCAGAAAGCCTGTAACTCTCGTTAACTTGCTCTAGGCCTGGCACTAGCAGCAGATGGCCTTGGTTCACAGGTTGCCATTGCCTGGGTACCCTAAGTTTTGTTTTAGCTCCTGAGTTGTAAAGCGGAAGGACCTCCAGACTACACCCTGATGAAAACTGGCTGAGTGATACTTCGAGCTGCCCTCAAGACCTCAAATAATGATTTCCTGCCTTTCCTCACTCTGTACCAATAATTCTCACCTATGACCCTTAACCCCTTACTCATGTTGACATTTAATTGTTGCCCTACAAAACCTCTTGTCTGAGAGGCTTCAGTGAGCCAGGTATTTTGGAGCATGAGCTAACCAATTCCTGAATACCCCGATCTTTATTTTCTCCACTGTAAACTCCTGCTCCTACATTTCTTTCTGTCCATGTTCATCAGTGGATGAATGTTTGTTCAGCTCAATAAAACAAGGAGAAACACAAAGATCATGAAAAAAGCAGAAATTATGAATGAAAGTATTGATATTTTTACTAGATGCATTTGTGCTCATAATTATTTAAAATTAAACATTTTTTGGCAAGTACTTTACATTAAATGCTCATTTCAATTTTTAAAAATGTCAACAAAATTAGGTTCTTTACATAATTTTCAATACTCACACTTAAATTTAACAACTACACTAGCATATATAAGCAGCTTTACACATTTTTATACATATACAATTTGATTTTTTAATTAAATTTCTTCTAGAATCTAAATTTGGGTAAACATGTTTTCCAATCTAAGTCTTCAAATAATAATTCAATTGCAAAGTGTTGAATGAAAAATACTATATACTTTTAGTTTAAACACAGATATTCATATCAAGCATTTATTTTTTAGAGGTTATGATTAGAAGAAAAGGAGAACATTAAATATGAAAAAAACTAGCTTTGATAATTTCTAATTGTTAGCCATCTTTGAGGAAAAATATCAAAACAAAGTAAAAAAATAGAGATGGGCCATTTATAGAGTTTCCTGACAAATTATTTCACTTTGTTTTATCTATCATGCCTCCAAAGATTCTTCCATAATTTAGTTTAAATAGGCAGGATATGGACATGTGAACAGGTATTGGGTAACAAAATGCAAACAGAAGTAGTTATACAATTTTTTATTTATGTCCAATTTAAATACAAGCCAGTCGTACTAACATATTTCTCTCATTTCTTTATCTTCTGGAAGTAAAATCTTGATGTCAATCTGAATTACTTCAGATCCCAGCAAGAAAACATTTAAAAATACCATGCAAAACAGCAACAATTCTAGTCAACATTCTGGATTAACTCTCTTCAGAAAGAACTAATAATTTTTATTTTCAAACATTAAAATTTTCAGATAAAGGTGGTTCAGTGCTGTCACTGAGAAGAAAAAGTCTTAACATATACAACTTTCAGACAAGGTAGTTGGTGGACACTTTTGAACAATTTTATTGCTTTGCCATTTTTAAAATACATTTTTAGAGTGTCAATCAATTTTTGAGTTTTTTAAATGGAGGTAGCAGTGTTAATAATTTTAAAAATGTTGCAGGTATACAACATTAAAATTCAATGTCTGTATACCTTATAAAGTGCTCACCACCTAAAGTCTAGTTTACATCTGTCACCATATATTTGACCCCTTTTCCTCACTCAGCCTATCTTCACTCCCCTGCCCCTCTGGTAACTACCAAACTATTGCTTATATCTAGGAATTTGTTTTTTGTTTTGATGTTTGATTCTTTTTGTGTTTATAGTCCACATATGAATGAAACTACACATTTCTGTCCTTTTCCACCTAACCTATTTCACTTAGCATAATACCCTCAAGATCTATGTTGTTGCAAATGGCAGTGTTTTGTTTTTTTATCGTTGAGTAATATTGCATTGTACATGTACCACATATTTTTTTTTTTTATTGTTATGCAATTACAGTTGTATGCCTTTTCTCCCCATCCCTCTACCCCACCCCAGGTGAACCCACCTCCCTCCCCCCTCATTTATTTATGACAGACACAGAGCCATGGAACAGAACCAAAAACCCAGAAATAAATCCATACCAATATTGACAATTAACATATATGACAAAAAGGCAAGAATATATAATAAAGGGAAGTTTCTTCAATAAAGGATGGTGGGAAAACTGGACAGGCCCATGCAAAAGAATGAAACTGAACCACTGTATTACACCATACCCCCAAATTAATTCAGAAGTGGATTTAAGACTTAAGTGTAAGACCACAAACTGTAAAATGCCTAAAATAAAACATAGCCAATAATCTTCGGAACATTAGCATTAGTGGTGTTTTGTGAATTCAACTGCTGAGGCAAGGGAAACAAAAAAAAATAAAAATAAGCAAATAAGACTACATCAAACTCAGAAGTTTCTTCAAGGAAAAAGAAACCATCAAAAAAAAAAAGCAATCAACTAAATAGGGGAAGATATTTGTAAATGATATTTCTGATGGTAGGTAATACCTGAAAATATAGAGAAAACTCATAAAACTCAGCAACAACAAAACCCAATTAAAAAATGGGCAGAAGATCTGAATAGACATTTTTCCAAGGGAGACAGACTGATAGCAAATAGTCATATGAAAGATGTTTAAAATCACTAACTGTTCAGAAAATGCAAATTAAAGCCACAATGAGTTATTACCGCACATATGTTACAATGGCTATTATCAAAAGAATAAGATGTAACAGGTGTTGGAGATGATATGAAGAAAAGGGACCCCTTGTAGACTATTGGTATGGTTGTAAGTTTTTGAGTTTTTTACAAATTATGTCTTATGATGTTCATTGTCCTGTGATTTTGATATCCTGAAGACATATTCATTGTACTAAAAACTTTTTTCATTGTACTATGTATTGTCGGGGGTCTTTAACACAGCACCTCAGTCTGCCATGGATGAAGATTAAGACTACCAAGACATGATCTGCTTGGGGAGGAAAGGTGGCGGATCTCTCAAAGGAGAAGGGCCCAGAGCCTTTCTCTCCATTGGCTTTTATTAGGTTCATTGGCATAGGAATACGGATAAAGCTCATCAACCATTGTCAGCCAGTAAGGGTTAAACAATACAGGATTTACAGAGAACCTTGAGGGCTTATTCTGAGCTACAGCCAATCAGCTAGAGGGCCATAAAACTTTAGGCGCCAGACTCATCTCAGGTCTGGACCCTTATCTTTTAAGCTAAGGGTACAAATTAAGTAGGTTTCACAGGAATGTATGTATTTTGCTTAGGCCTGATTCCCCAGGGAATCCGCCCCTCCCAGCACAGGACTGCACAGCCCTCTGTTATTGCTTCAGGCTCAAGTCAGACAGGGAAGTAAAGTAGCCAAGAGATTAGGAGACTTCCTGCAGACAGAATGAGGACTCAGGCTATTTCAAAGCCGAGGGGCGAGGGTCCATCAACCCCTTTTGCCACAGACCCCGAGTCATTCCCTGGGGGCTTATCCCTGGTGACCAGAGCCTGTCTTAGGTTGATCCTCCCTTGAGGATTCTTACCCGTCATTGGCTAACTGGCCAAGCTCAGGGCCAAGCAGGGTGAAGTGGGCAGAGGTGGCACTTCTGCCAGGGAGATAAGCTTTGTCTCCTTAGTGGCTTATGGTCCCAACTCTTACTCAGCCTTAACCATGTGGGGTTACAGCCTCCAAAACCAGGCAGGGCGGTTCCCAACAATGTATATATACTTGTCTATAGAAACATTACACTTACATGTATAAAGGACACATGGACAAATCCAAAGTAGGGTAGAATTGAGGGTGGGAGGTGTGGTGGCTGGGGTGGGGGGACCGGTATGAGGAAATGGAGACAACTGTACTTGAACAACAATAAAAGAAAAGAAAAAAAAAGAATACACACTACAGTTAAAAACAAAAAGAAAGAAAGAAAGAGAGAAAGAGAGAAAGAGAGAAATAGAGAAAGAGAGAAAGAAAGAAAGAAAGAAAGAAAGAAAGAAAGAAAGAAAGAAAGAAAGAAGAAAGAAAGAAAGAAAGAAAGAAAGAAAAAGAAACATTACACTTAATTTGAATTTTACTGATAGTTTGTGCCTTTTCAGTTAGGTTTCAAAACTATGGTTCTGGTAGTTCAATCATGAGCCTTTCTTTAATCAACAGGTGCCATACAAAGAAGAGTCTGTGAAGTTGATTCTACATGCTTCCTCTAGAATATTATCACACAGTCTCATGTGTGAGACCAAATTATTTTTTATAGGTTAATTAATGAGATCCACTTTTAGTATCTAAATACAAGGAGACTTAATTTTCCTAAGTTTATCAGTTTATTATAAAAATATAATAATAAAGAAACAACCCAGTGGCGATAGATAGATAGATAGATATCTAACTATCGATATATATATATATATATATATATATATATATATATATATATATATATACACACACACATATATCTAGAGAGAGGGGGAGAGAGAGAGAGAAAGAAAGGAGGAGACATACACATACAGCTTCTATGGCCTAACTGTTGCAGCTTTTCAATGTATTCACCAACCTGGTTGCTCCAGTTATATTTTGCTAAAATAAAAGAGAAGAAAGAAAGACAGGAAGGAATGAAGGAAGGAAGGAAGGAAGGAAGGAAGGAAGGAAGGAAGGAAGGAAGGAAGAAAGAAAGAAAGAAAGAAAGAAAGAAAGAAAGAAAGAAAGAAAGAAAGAAAGAAAGAAAGAAAGAAAGAAAGAAAGAAAGAGGTAGGGAAAGAAAGATAGAAAAAGAAAGAAAGAAGAAAAGAAAAGAAAGAAGGAAGGAAGGAAATGATACTGAGAAGAAAAGTATAGTTTTAAAATTACATGCTATGCTAAGCGGAGATTAGCCAAGAACTGTAGAAGCTAGTTTAATATTTTGCAATCTATTAATGTAATTCAGACCATTAATAAGTAAATATGGCAAATCACATGATCATTTTAATAACTACAGAAAAAAATTAAAAATAACATCCATTTGTGATAAAAACTCTCAATACATCATGGAAGGGACATTCTAAAATCAAAAGATAACGGGTGTGGCTCAGGGTTTTGAGTGCCGGCAAATGGAAAGGTTGCCAGTTTTGTTCCAAGCTGCCTGGGTTGCAGGCCAGGTCCCCAGTTGGGGGTATGTGAGAGGCAGGCGATCTCTAGAGGCAGCCAATCTCAATAATTCTCTGCACATTGATGTTTCTTTACTTCTCTTTCTCCCTCTCTTCCGCTCTTTCTAAAAATAAATAAATAAAATCTTTTTAAAAATCTACAAAAACATATACCAAAAATACTACTAGTTTGTAAAAAACTGTCCCACAAAAACAAAGAGTAGTCAAGAACATTTTCTCTCAGTACTTCATTCAACAGCATACCTAACTTCCAACCCAGTCTTATAAGGAAAAACAAAGAAATAAAATTTAAAAAAATATTTAAATAGTATAAATATAATTGTATCTATTTACAAATGACATAAATATCTACATAGAATATCCCATTGTAACCTACAAAAAAGATTTTATAAGTAAGTTTAAAAAGTTTGCAGGAGACAAGATAATCATACACATAAAATTGCAAAAGCACACAAATAACAATCTATTTTTATTGTTGATACTATTAGAGATGTCCACATTTCCCCACCCCCATTTTGCCCATTTCCACCCAGCTTTCACCTCTCTTCCCTCTAGCCAGTAAAACACTGTTGTCTGTTCCTGTGGGGTATGGACATAGGTCTTTGGCCAATCCCTTCACTCCCTTTCTTCAAGTCTCCCACCCTCTGACAGCTATCAGTCTTTTCCATGTGTCCACACCTCTATTTCTATTTCATTCATCAGTTTATTTTGTTCATGAGATTCCACACATAAGTGATATCAAGTGGTATATGTCTTTCTCTGACTGGCTTATTTCACTTAGCATAATAATTTCCAGGTCCATACATGCTGTCCCTAGAGGTAAGATTTCATTCTTTTTTTTTTGGCACATAGAATTCCGTTATGTAAATGTACCACATTTTAAAAAAATCAACTCATCTACTAATGGACACTTAGGCTGTTTCCAGAACTTAGCTATTGCAAGTAATGCTGCTATGAACATAGCGGTGCATATATTCTTTCGGATTGGTGTTTCAGGATTCTTAGGATATATTTTCAGAAGTGGGATCTCTGGGTCCATTTTTATTTATTTATTTATTTATTTACTTGAAGATGTAACTATGTTTCTTTTTTGGAACACAGATCATGTTTAGACATTAGACATATTCAAGTTAGGATTAAAATAATCATTTACCACAATTACATGAATTCTTTTATAACATGTACATTTAAGTTTGCCTATTTACATTTTATGTGTATACCTTTGCACTCAGAGACTGGCAAAAGAATCGATACTAAATAAGTAATTTGTAGCATGGAGTTTGATTAAATTAATATACATGAACATACTTAATCTCAAAACAACACTGTGAATAGAATTGTGTTATTCCTGATACATAAATAATGAGACTGAGGTTGTGAGGTGTTAAATAAATATTACACCATAATTGTAATGTTTTAAGGTCCTCTTATTTAAATTCAGAGATACAAAATTCAAAATTATGTGTTCTTTTAGGGGGTGGGCAGGGCAGGAGAGAGCAATGGGGAAAAACTGGGACAACTGTAATAGAAAAACAATAAAAAAAGATACCTCAGACAAGGGTTTGATCTTCAAAATACATAAAGAACTCACATGACTCCACTTCAGGAAGACAAACAACCCAATTAAAACATGGGCAAAGGACTTGAACAGATGCTTCTCCAAGGAGGACATACGGAGGGCCCAGAGACATATGAAAGGATGCTCAGCATCACTAGCCATCAGAGAGATGCAAATTAAAACCACAATTAGGTACCACTTCACACTGGTCAGAATGGCCATCATAAACAAGTCAACAAACAACAAGTGCAGGAAAAGTTGTGGAGAAAAGGGAATCCTAGTGCACTGTTGGTGGGAATGCAGACTGGTATAGACACTGTGGCAAACAGTATGGAATTTACTCAAAAAACTAGAAATGGAACTGCATTTTGACCCAGCAATACCACTGCTGGGATCATACACTACGGTTCCTGAACATCAGTTCAAAAGAACCTGTGCACCCCAATGTTCACAGCAGCACAATTTACAATAGCTGAGTGCTGGAAGCAACCTAAGTGCCCATCAGCAAATGAGTGGATCAAAAAAGTGGTACATTTACATGATGGAATACTGTGCAGTAGAAAGAAAAAAGGAGCTCCTACCCCTTGTAACAGCATGGATGAAACTGGAAAGCATTATGCTAAGTGAAGTAAGCCAGGCAGTGAAAGATAAATACCACATGATCTCACCTATAAGTGAAACCTAATCAACAAAACAAACAAGCAAGGAAAATACAACCAAAGACATTAAAATAAAGAACAAACTGACAGTAACCAGAGAGGAGGGGGGAGAGAGATAATAGGGGAAGGGTCATCAAGGAACATGTATAAAGGACACATGGGCAAAGACAAAGGGGGTAGGTTTGAGGTTGGGAGGTAGGGATGGGCGGGGTGGGGGGTTGTGGTGGGATGAAAATGGAGACAACTGTATTTGAACAACAATAATGTGTATATATATATATATGCATATATGTATACATATGTATGTGTATATATACACACATATATGTACAAACCAAGAATAAACATAAGCCATAAATGTGGGCTAAACATAAATGTACACAAACCACAATTATATTCCTTTTCCTCATTACCATAACCCATATAAACCATGTTGGCTTACATAGCTTTCTGTACTCTCATATAATTATGGCCAAACCTGTATGTACCTACATGCCAAATGCCACATGTCATTATTTTAGAAAATGAGATCATACTGTGTATACATTGCTACATATTACTAGGAATACTCTTGGAAAGACCTTTAATCAGCTTGTGCAAATCCAACTCATAAATTAGGTGTCTTTAGTTTTTTAAATGACCTGGAATAATTTAAATTATATAAAATAATATTATTTAGAAGTTAGAAGATATTTCTTAGTTATTCTTGGGTTTGCTTTTATAATTCCTTAATTTTGAATCATCATTCACTTTTATAAGCTTTTACATTTTATGAAATAGAGATATTTAATTATCCTCGTAATACCTACAATCATGACTTCTTAAACCAAATCTTAGAAATCTTTCTTTTTACCAATGGATCATGGGTAACTGTTGGAGTTAATGTTCATCTACAGTTTTGGTATGATGTTGACCAAAGAGATGGGTCAACATCTACAAAATGCTTAGTTGACCCGTCTCTTTGGTCACTTGGCTACCGCTTGCACAATGGAGAGTTCCAACCAGGACCTTCACGTTTTGCTTCATCTCCAAACACCGTGGCTATCTCAGAAAGCCCTTCATAATTACTGGCTTTAATCACAGCTGCCGTTATCCTATGAAAGCCTGGAGAAATTCACTCTAAAAATTTAAAATAATATCATAAAGCATAATGCAAAAATCTCCCAGAAAGAGAATAAATTCAATATTGAAACTGTCTTTACCTGTAGAAATACAATTATAGAGTTATTATTATAACTATTCTGGAAAGGTTATAAATATTGACAATGTAGAACTGACATAATAATTGGAATAATTAAGAGGGAGAATATTTTGCTTTTGTATAAGGTACCAAACTTAAAATGTCAACTATCAGTAGGTTATCACTTCCAAGGTCAGCTGCATGATCACAATTTAAATTGCTTTTTTATTCATATTCAATAATATAGAATAAGTGCTGCACAAGGAGTACTTTATACATTTCCAAAATGCTAATACAAAAACTTAAAAAAGAAACACATCATGAGAGTTAACTGTTGAGTTGGGCTAATAGCATAGTTAAACAATAACACATAGTCCAAATATATTAGCAAGACTATTCCGAGTTAAAAATTCTAACCAAAATATATATGTTATATAAAAATGTAAGAACAGAATAGATATTGATGAAAAGGTGAAATTGATCAAAACTTTTATAATAATGCATCTTTAATTCAATTATTAAATGCCATAAAGGCAGAGATTTCTCTTGAAGGATGTTTTGTTTTCAAGGTGAGACTTATAAAGAATTGGGTTGCTGAGTAAATATTTGTCACAACAAAAAATTGTCTCTGATGGTTTATATAATGGCAGAGCTTGATGATAAATACTAACTAAAAATATTTTTCACTTTTTGCACTATTTTATTTATTCTGATTTTCATTAATTGAAAATTAGTATATTCCAATTAATCCCTTGACATTTAAAGATTCATGCAAGTAATTACTAACCTGCAAATACTTCCACAGATATAATAGATTTTAATAAGTATAAACAAATACTCTTTTGCATTGTGATATAGAACTTTTATACACAAACAAGTCATTAAATAAAAAATATGCAAACTAATTAGAATTTGAAGAATCATCGTTCTACAATTTCATAGTTGACCTCTAAGGTGGCTTTGTAATGTGTCAACCTGTCATGCTGAGCGACATTTCCCAGATATACTCTTCTCATATTTTTCATTATAAGGTGGCCACAAGAGACATGTTGCACATTATTAGCAAAGCAGTTGTCAAGCAGAAAGGACATGGCTTTTATGTTAGGAGGGTAGGTTTAGAGGCACCAGGAACTGTTGCAACTCAGTCATGTTGTTGCTCTTCTGTTGCCTCATTCATTATCATGGAGCAGCAGCCAAGCTGCAAACAGGGCACTTCTGGGCTGAGCCCTCCTTCAGTTTCTCTGATGTGTCCGCAGGTGCATGTTTAGCTTTGTGATAAAGGGAGCCAGGCTCTTCTGACGAACAGCCGCCTGCTTCATTAAAGTGGAATGTGTGAGATGACATGGTTTCTATTCCATCTTGTGGACAAAAAAAGGGCCACATACTAAACTTGACAAGCTCAGGGGAGACTGCTGTGGAAGCCTTATTAACTCAGAGATCTGAAGTAACCATAAAAGATGACCTGAAATTAAAACTTATTAACTAAAAGCAGTTTATGGCAGGAGGTCATGTCCTAGGCTAGAGTATTCCCTAACAAAAGTCAATCTTTACTTTAATTAAGCCTGTCTATTGTCATTTTTTTAATCTATGATAACATACCTTTGGAATGTCAAAGCAGTTTCCTTTTCCCTCACTGCTCATAGCACAAATACCTCACCACAGCACCAGAGCCGGGGACCACAAATCCCCTCATTGTTACTGAGTTAATTATTGACTGATAAGTATCTTGTACCCATTTATGTAAAAGAAGTATGTGTCTATCATTTTACTTTTTTTCAATCCCAGAAGTAACCCACTTACATTCTCTCTTTTGATTGTAATGTACAAAGCAAGGTGCAGAACAGCCATTTTATGGAACATTTTTCTCAATCTATTCAGGTCTTACTTCCTGGCAGTTGTCATCTGTTTGGTTCAAATAAACTCATAAAAATTCTTACAGGATTGGATGTTTCTTACGCTGACAATCTTTATGAATCCCAGTGTGCTAGTACATGCTATGTGTTCTAGTTTATCCATGCTCTCCCTACTTTATATCCATCTTCCTTCCCCAGTGCCTGCCCTGCAGACATGAAGCTCCAGCACCATATGAGAAAATAATAGATTTGCAGACTCTGACTAGCTCTAAAAATTGGATAAAGTCAAGCCCATATTAAAAAATTCATATGCACACACACCTAAGTATATATACCTATATATGTGTGTGTATATACGTAATACACACACACACAAGGTTCAACACAAACAATGCCCCCTTTTTATTACAAAGTTATAAGCATGTAATTCTGTAACATAACAATATCATGCTCAAGCACACCATAGGACATTTTAGGTGAAATGTTCAAATTAAAAGTATAAAGTATTGCACTCATATAATTATCTTACGAACCACACTCAAGTAGGCGTTACTTCTGCTGGGCCTTGTGTGTGTGTGTGTGTGTGTGTGTATATATATATATATATATATATATATATGCGTACATCCTGCTTGTGTTGTTCTACTATCTGAATCCTGAGTTACACATACGCTAAATGTTTGTGAAAACAGAAATGATCAAAAAGCCTTTTTAACTATTTTCAAATTCAAGTGGTAATTTTAGTCTAAAAGAAGTCAGACTTTATTTTGGTGCTTTTTACAGACATAATAATCATTCATGTCACTGTTGATTGTGGAATTTTCTGAGTACCTATTCTAGGTAGTTTAAAGAGATACTTGTGGGAGGGCAGGGCAAACTCCAGAGTGTATCGATTCAGGGAAACCAGCTAGAAGTTATCATCAGTCCCAAACTTAATGCTATGAAGAACTTTAAATGTTATACCATTCCCATTGACCAAAAAATGAAAAGGGAAAAAAATGTTACTGTACAAACCATAAAACTAGTAGGTGAACCTGCAGTATGATAGATGAAATCACAGAGCAACATATGTGCCTCTGACTAGGTATCAGAGAAGCAGTCTGTACACAGGACATGTAGTAAGATTCAGGGACCTTGAAACCAATGCTATTTACTTCACATGAACAACAAAAACAAAATGATATCTAGTAGTTTGTTTTATGAAAGGATTTAGGGCACTTTAGTTACTTTCACCCTGGTATCCTCAGTTCTATACAATCTCTCTTAATTCATTAGTTAAATATTTTTCTAAAGTGAGTTTTCAACTTTGAGTTTTTAGGGTCAAATGTTATTGTGAAACAAAGTATTCACAACAGCTAGTTCACCAACAATGTCTTAACATAAATTATATGGAAAAATGTATTCAATTACTCATTTACACTTCATAATAATATTTAGGCAACATATTTGAATATATTCTCTTTCTTGACTTCTCACAACAAAAGACAATTTTAGAATACCATTTTTTCCCAAAGGGCCAATAAACAATTAATTTTTTAAAATTGTTATTCAATTACAGTTATCTCCATTTACCTCCAATTACTCTCCCCCACCCTATCCACCCCCACCTCCCACATTCAATCCTCCTCTCCTCTGTTGTCTTTGTCCATGGGTCCTTTATACATGTTCCTTGACAACTCCTTCCCTTCTATCCCCTGTTATCCCTCTCCCCCTTTCCCTCTGGTTACTGTCAGTTTTTCCTTCATTTCCATGTCTCTGGTTATATTTTGTTCACTTGTTTGTTTTGTTAAGTTCCACTTATAGGTGAGATCATATAGTATGTCTTTTATCACCTGGATTATTTCACTTAGTATAATGTTCCCCAGTTCCATCCATGCTGGAACACAGTGGATTTTTATTCATTGATTTTTGTATCTTGCAACTTCATTGTATTTGTTTATTGTCTCCAATAATTTTTGGTAGAATCTTAGGGTTTTTTAAATTTTTAAAAAATTTTTCAATTACAGTTGACCTTGTATATTTTTTTCTTTTGAGATCTGCTTTATTTGATATTACTGTACCCATTCTTGTTTCCTTTTGCCTATTTTTTTCATGGTATATATATTTTTTCATTCTTTTCCTACACCTTATTTAAATCACTATATGTTAAATGAATTTCTTCTAAACAGTCTCTGGCTGGGTCATTTTTAAAATCCAGTCTTCCAATCTCTGCCTTTAAATTGGAATTGTTATATTATTTAATGTAAGTTGTGATATGTTGGGGATTCAAAATGCTATTTGACTTAATTGGTTTCTATTTGTTATCTCTGTTTTCATTTTCTTTAACTTTTCTCTTTTTCTGCCTTGATGAAATTTGCTTAAACATTTGTTTGGAATTGTATTTGGATTTATCTCTAGTGTTCTTAAGTGCAAATGACTGCATAGCAATTTTTTGAAATGCTGTGGGTAATACATCATATCTTCATAATATGTCTATTTGTGTCGTCTTTTATTAGTTACAGTGAATTGTAAACATCTTATTTTTCTTTTTATCCCTCTATTTTTCTTAATTTAAACTATATTTTATTAAGAACTTTATCAACCAGTATTATTATTTTTGCTCAACCATCATTCATAATTAGGAAACTCAAAATAAGAAGGCTAAACCTGCTATATTTAATCATGTTTACATTTTCTATTGCTTTTTTATTTCCTAATATCATAAGATTATGTTTTTTCTTAATTTTTTTTCTTTTATGGAGGTACCCATGGTTATGTTGTTAGTAAACTTCATATGGTTTTATTTGGCCTGAGAATTTCCTAATTCCTTCCTGTTCTTGAAGGATATTTTTACTGCATAAGATTTTGGGTTGATAATTCATTTCTTTTAGTACTTGAAAAGTGCTGTGCAACATTCCTCTGGCCACTGTGATTACTGAAGTAAAATCTATTGTCATTCTAATTGTTTATTTTTTCCCTATAGGTAAGGTGTCCTTTCTCTTATTGTTTTAATTTTCTTTTCCTTTACTTTGACAATTATAGTGTTTTGACTTTGATATAGTTTCACTATGACATAGTTTGTCATAGAGACCTTTGACTTTATCATGTTTGGAGTTCATTTTGATTCTTCAATCTACTTGTGTGTGTGTGCATAACAAATATGGGCAGTTTTCAATAATCAGTTCTTCCAATACTTTTATAAGCCCACTTTTTTGTGCTTTCCATCTAGGATTTCCATGACAATTTTTTTCTGTATGTTTATAGATTTCTGAGGCTCTGCTCATTTGTTTTGCTGTCTGTTTTCTCTTTCTTGTTTCATTGTTATAATTTCTATTGTCTTACCTTCACTTTCACTGATGACTTCTGTTTTCCAACTGCTTTATGTCTTATTAGTTTGTCCCTTAATACATCATATGATTAAAGAGAACAAGTCTTGTTTATTTTTTTTTTCTTTGTGCTGCTTGGTGTTCTAGGTTGTTGATTATTCTGGTACCTGGCCTGAAACACATATGGCCCATTCTTGGGTACTAAGTTTTTTAGCCAGTCTGTATTCTATGTTTCACGTAGCCAAGGAACTTGCATTCTAATCCAGTCTATTTCAGTTACAATTGGCTTGGCCTTGTACAAATAAATAGGTTATCTTTCTCAGTTCCCATATATACAAAAAGAAGACAATAAGAGGTAACTCAAAGATCTTGGTGATAATGATGGAAAGGAGTGGTGTCAGGCATGAAATTGTTGAAAAATGTGACATTTGAAATGAAGTCCAGAGTGAGTCCAACTTATCAAAGCATATTAGTGGATGAGTTTCCAACTGGACCCCACCCAAGCTCTAAGGTTCTGCGCAGAAGGAAGCATGAAGGAGTGGACATCTGAAAGAAGACTGGAGGAGTTGGAACCAACTTGACACAACACAAAGGGACCTGGGGTTGTCCAAGTGACAATAGTGAAAAGGCGAAAGTCAGTGGAAGTCCTGCTGTTATGTTGCTTGCTGACTGCTGGGCCTATTGTCATTTGATTATTAAAAATACGGCCCTGGCTTGTGTGGCTCAGTGGGTTGAGTGCCAGCCTGTGAACCAAAGGGTCACCAGTTTGATTCCCAGTCAGGGAACATGCCTGGGTTGTAGGACAGGTCTCCAGTAGAGAGCACATGAGAGGCAACCACACATTGATGTTTCTCTCATTCTTTCTCCTTCCCTTCCCCTCTCTCTGAAAATCAATAAATAAAATATTTTTTAAAACATACTCAAACAAGGAGCTTCTGTGTAATATTTCCCCAACTATAGAAAGCATCTTCCCTCAAAGGTGTTACAAATATGTAATACCTACATATTAATTTTGCCATAGATTCCACTGTAAACACACTGGTTGTACTCTGATGAATTTGGGATGCCAGATATCCCAAACAAAGTGTTTGCCAAGCAGAACAACACTCCACGAAAATCCACAAGTCCAAACATCTGATCATTGAAAACATTGCTGACCTTTGCTCCCATGTCTGATATTTTTTTCAATTTTATTGAACACTTACTAAATAATTACTGCTCATTAAAAATAGATTAAATTGCAGGTTTAGTAGGATGTAGTCTACTAAGCTGTTTATAAAACTTAAAAACAAGAAAAATAGAATGTTTTACAAATATAATGACTCAAAACCTTATTTTTTTCTAAAACACTCAACATTTGGGTTTAATTATTTTTTCAGTTTTTTTGTTGTTGTTCAAGTACAAATACCATATGATCTCACCTATAAATGTAACCTAATCAACAAAACAAACAAGCAAGCAAAATATAACCAGAGACATGAAATAAAGAACAAACTGACAGTGACCATAGGGAAGGAAGGAGGAGAATTATGGTGGGAAAAAGGAGAAAGGTCATTAAGGAACATGTACAAAAGACCCATAGACAAAGCCAAAGGAGGGTAGAATTGAGGATGGGAGGTGGAGATGGGTGGGGCAGGGGGGAGTAATAGGGGGAAGTGATAATGCATTTTTAAAAGTAAAAATATTTACTCATCTGGTGTACTCAACTTTTAAATAATTATTGACATTAAAATACATTTAAGTATTGGTTGGCCAAAAAGTTCATTCATTTTTTTCTGTAAGATGACTCTAGTAGCACTTAGTTGTCTTTAACTTAATTTGAAATAATTTTGTTAGATTGTATTGTGATAGCTGTCATATCAGAGTAAATTTTTAAAAGTCTTATCAAAATTGATGAATTTTTGCATAGCCATTTTAATGTTGAAGATGGAAGAAAACACACACCATTTTTGGCATATTATGCTTTATTACTTCAAGAAAGGTAAAAACGCCACTGAAACACACACACACACAAAGATTTGTGCAGTGTATGGAGAAGGTGCTGTGACTGATTGAAAGTGCCAAAAGTGGTTTATGAAGTTTCATGCTGGAGATTTCTCATTGGGCAAGGCTTCAGCTAGCCCAGAGAGCTTCAGTGAAGCTCTTGAAGCTAGTTAGTAGTTGAAGTTAGTAGTGATCAAATGAAGACATTAATTGAGAGCAATCAACATTATACCATGCAAAAGATAGCCAACATACTCAAAATATCTGAGTCAATAAAGTTTTTGGTGAAATGAAAAATGTATAATTTATTTTACAGAAAAAACTAAACAAACTTTTTGGTTAACCCAATACTTTCCAGAAAAAAAATTGAATACTACTAATGCTTTACTTATTTTATCTGCTTTTGTAACTTACTAGAAGATTTATTATGAATTGCTTACAACATATTTATGGAAAAGTATAAAGTAAGTTACACATGATTATCATGCAACAGTGTTTTAAACATAAATATCATTGTTTTGTATAAAGGGAAAACTAATCTGATAAAGGGGAGAATAGATAGAATATTCCTGACAGAGGTAACTATTACAACACAATGATTCCTCAGGGATGATATAACTTTGTTCCACAAAATTATGTTATGGGAACCATTGCAAAGGAGATCTGCTGCTCTCATTACTATACATTTAAAGTCAATTATAATGTCAATATAACATATTCAAGGTTATTTGACTCATCTCTTGGTTTCAACTCTTGTATTTTTAAATGAAATTAGTACTCAGGAAGAGAAGACTTGAAGCAGTTTCTACTGTCTTGAATATTGTTTAAAAAGCTATTGGGTTACTGCTACACAGCAGAGATATTCATCCTTTTTAGAAGTCATTCTGATTATTTTTATCTTGCACAGTGCATTCACAGAATTAGTAAATTGAGTTCCTATATCTCTACATTTTTCTTTGTTTACTTTACAATGTCTTAATTTTGAAGGTTTCTCTTTTATACTTGCTTTTGGAAAATATCACCCTAAATTAAAAAATTTAGTTATTCTCTGGAGATATAATACTGTATATTAGTTTAAAAATGACAATGTTGAAAATTTATTAACATACATTATATATTAGTAGAAGATGCTTTAAACAAAATGATAATGTAAGACAAGAAACATTAGACCTTAAAAAATAAAAGAAAAATACCAAGGAATATCAATTCATTTTTATTTTTAATTTTGTCAACTATTGTTTATATGATTAGCTGTAATCATATAAAAGCAAACGCACCAATAAGGATTTTCTTGAAAAATAAGCAATGATGTCAGGATAATCACTAAAATGGTGTCATGTAGTCACTTTTGAATTCCCAATGCACTTTAGTTTTGAACAAAATATTACTTTTGGTTATGGTTTTTTAGAAATTATTTAACAATAACACCTTTCATTAAGCATCTTCCATGTTCCAGCATGCCTGATAGGTGATAAATATATAAACATAAACAAAAAAGATATAGTCACTGCCTTCATACAAGTTAAAGTTTAATAGGGAAGATGGTAAATTTAACCACAGTAATAAAAGTGGCTAAGTGCTGTAAGTACATGGCATATAGAATTCAGCTTTTCTGATACAAGGAAAGGGAGCTAAAGCCTCTTATTATAAGTATCGTTTAAGCTGTCATCTTAAGGACTGTTATGTGCTGAAATGTGTCCCTCTCAAAATAGCCTAAAGTCTTAATACCTCAGAAGATGGTATTATTTGAAAATAACATTGCTGTAAATATAATTAGATAACATGAGGTTATAATGGAGCATAGCAGACCCCATTTTGACTGATGTCATTATAAAAATAAATAATTAAATAAAATGGTAACACACACACAAGGAGATTTCAATTATGCTGCTGTGAGCCAAGGAACCACTAGGTACTAGGAAAGAATCCTAGAATGGATCTTTTTAGTGCCTCAAAGGGAGCATGACCGTCCCGACACCTTGAGCTCAGGTTTCTAGACTCCAGTACTTTGGGCTAATAGATCTCCATTATTTTTTCTCATTCTGTTTGTGGTACTTTGTTATAGCAGCCCTAGCAAACAAATATAGTAATGAAGAGGAATTTCATATTGAAACACCTGGGAAGTAAAGGAGCTATTGAACACGGAGGACTTGAACGTTGTTCTACTTATAGTGTAATAGGGATACTACTACACTCTTGTTAGAACAGTCAAAATCTGTAACACTGAGAACACCAAGCACAGGTCAGGATGTGGATCAACAAAAACTCATATACATTACTGGTGGGAATGCAATATTCTACAGTAACTTTGGAAGAAGGTTGGACAGATTCTTACAAAACTGAACAAGCTCTTATATGATCTGGCAATTACCTTCTTTGGTATTTACTAACATAAATTAAAAATTTATGTCTATGTAAAAGTAAACTATTGCAACCCCTTGATTTCAAACACCTTCATTGTGATATTTTCCTTAAATGGAATGTTCTTTCCATACTTGCTCATATGAGGAAAAGTACATGACTCACGCCTAGAAAACTCTGAAGCTGGTTAGAAATGACCCTGACAGAGACTGGTAGGCTCCAGCGGACAAAGGGTAGAAGAGGATATAGGATATTTGTGAACACAGTGACATTGATTAGAATTGTCATTCCTCCTGAAAAAGCACATAGACTTTATGAAAGAAAAATGATGCTCCTCAAAAAAGGGAATAACCTCAAAATATAACTTACTATTCACTTTAATTTTGCAAATGGAAAGCTATAGATATAGAAAACAGATCAATAGTTGAATGAAGTTGAGATTAGTAGCAGAGGCTTTCTACAAATGGCACTAAGTAATATATTGGTGAGTCTGAACTGCTCTATATTTTGATCTTGGTGGTGTTACACAATCATACCTACTCATCAAAACTTACATAACTGTATTATGAAGAGGTTGACTTCCTGTATTTAAAATTTACCCTAATTTATCTTAGAAATTAATAAAATAATAATTTACAGGTTACAATCCATTTAAAATAAACATGCAATCCACTTTTGGCTAATACATGTTGACTCTTGAACAACACAGCTTTGAATCACACAGGTTCACTTCATATGCAGGTATTTTCTCAATAAATATATAGCCTCCCCTCTTATCCCCAGGTCTGCACCCTCAGATTCAACCAATCTCAGATCGAAAAGAACATTTTCAATCTGCATTGGGGATCTGTGGATGCAGAGAGCTGACTCTATGCATTCTTCTATACCATTTTGTATAAGGGACTTCAGCATCAGTGAGTCTTGGTATTCACAGGGGACCATGGAACCAATCCTCCCACAGATACCAAGGAATGACTATAGTTAAAATTTAGGGGAGTAAGAATTTTTATGCAGATTTTTGACGGCATAGGGATCAGTACTCCTAACCCTCACTTTAGTCAAGGGCCAATTGTATGTAGTTAACTTTTAAAAATCCACATTTTGCTATTCTTGTTTATAAATATTCCCAAAACACAGTCATATATTTATTTTACATTGTAATTTTGAGGGAATATATTTATAGAAACATTTAAATCTATGCACATCAACTAATTTTTACCTCTATATAAACACAGACATGTACAGAGTAACATTTATCTAAAATGTATAATACATATTTTTATGGTTGTGAGATTGAATGTAATAACTATTTGTTTTGTGTCTTGTATTCCAGTGCTTAAATTACTTATGATGAGCAAGTACAATTTTTCAGGTTTTTTTCAAAGCAAAAATTGAGTATATCAAAAATGAGAGAGAACTGCATTTGTTTACTAAAATAATATTGGTATCAGATTTGTTTTAAAATAATTTATATGAGCAATCACTTTTATGAAGCTGTAATTACCCAAAGACAACCGTGGCCTTGTATGACATAAAATGACGAGCTCTTCTAGTGACAAAGAACCAGATAACGATGCCCTGTCAGATTAGTCTACTCAATACAGATTCAGCTCAAAATGGACCACTGTGAAGATATCAGAGTTGTCATGCTTTCAGTAGTTGTGACTCGGGTTGTTTTAGTAATTTGTCAAATAACATCTTTCTTTAATCTTTAGGGCCTTTTAGAGGCCAGATATATAATCGTCATAAACATTGATGGGCTAGAACAGATCATGTCCGAAGCAGTGTGCCCCCAAGGCAGGGAGCTCACATCTGCCCTTGTTCTGTGCAGTTATGTCTCTCAGGGTCATGCTCTTAACACATGTAAAACTTGCATGCTATCCCCAAAAATGAAAACACAAATGTAGTAAAAAGTATTTGTTTTTATTTCCCAGTATGCTTCATTAAAAAAGATACAGTTTTATTAGTAGTACATTAATAAACTTAAAGAACAAAGTGACAACTTGTCACAAATATTAATTTATATTTACAAACATTCACCAAAACAATTAAAAATGAAATAAATACATTTACATGTTATATTTCTGGTATTTTCATTTTATTTTAATATCTATAAAATATATACTATTTATATTTTATTTATCTTTGAGAGCAACTTCAAGTGTGCAAATAAGTGGATTATGATTTTAAAATATTAAGGAACAAGAGTAAATCATAAATAACAGTTCCAGAGGAATGAATAAAAGAATTCTTTAAGGAGAATTCATGGTACAGAAGTATTGAGTGGCAAAATGTTTGTTATTAATATCAGAACATCTACATTTACCTTAAAAAGTAAAGCACAAGAATGTCCTTGTGCGTTTAAAGCTTCTCCACACTGCTGATTTCTAGCAGTAAAACTAAATAATTTTTAAATTAGTAATCTTCACAATGAAAAATCAAAATTCTCTCAAATCTAGCATTCCATGTAGACAAAAGTTTATAAGCAAGCTTTTTTGTAGATGAAGGAAATGTCAATCTACAAACTAATGCTTTCTCTGCTTACTTGGTTAATGAGGGCTTGACATTTATTTTCAAGTAATTACTTTTCTACTTGCTAAATGACAGTTCTGTGATCAAAAGCTCTCAAACTATAACTTGGTATAAGCCTGGAAAATGGACAAGAAGTGATTATTTTCCCTTAAAATAGTGCTGGATGATAAATGTTAGAATACACATTACACGTATATTATATATTAAAGTAGTTTTAAATAAATACTTTTTTGCAATATAACAAATTTAAAATGCCCCTGCTTTACTTTATTTTAGCTTAAATGAATTGTTATTTTTATCAGGCAAAATATGTTATTATAATAGCAAAATTCAAAATATTTGAACTTCTTTCTCTGACCTCAGTATCTGTTATACAATATTCTCGAACTTTCACTATGCACACTGTAATGAACCCTTGAAATGTGTGCATGTATATGCAAATGTATATATACACACACATATGTACATATATACATATAATATACACAAACATATACCAAGGCACTAGAAGAGTTAACACAAAATTAAGTTTTCTTCTGATAAAATGTGCTCTAGTATAAACTAGGTTTTAATATGAATAAATCTAATGATTCTAAATCTATATTACATGAGAAATAGAGATTAATCTGAGTATTTTTCATTCATGAGCTTTCTCATTCAATTAATCCAAGTTATAACAAATGACAGTAACTAATATTAGACTGCAAAAGAAAATGCTAAATACTATCTATTAACTAAGAAAAATCAGAATAATATTTTTAATAGGTGGCTGTTCTGCTAATTATACTATGTAGCATTTTAGGCTTTTTTTGTATCAATAGTATCAAAAATAAATTTAGTATTATCATACATTTTAATTCAAGTTATAAACTATAACATAAATTTAAAGATATTAAGTATGTGTATTTGGAACATTTTAATATAATCTGTTAGCATCTAATTATATATACATTTGTGTATATATGTATGTGTATGTGAGTACCTGTGTTGCACAAGGAGCTATATACCCATACATATCTCTTTGTGTATCTTTTTCTTCATCATACACATAAGTACAGGCTAGAATGTTTTTATGATGTAACAAAAAGGACATTTATACCAATTGCCTTTGTATTTTTAAAATGGAGCTTTTAAAAATCTGACATTAATTTTTAATAACTGTATTACAATTACATAAAGGTTTAAACATTTTTTTCTTTTGACTAACTTGCCCACTTCATATTTCCTGTGGACCAGCTTATCACAATGTGGACACACAGAGGTTCCCTCAAGGTGGGCCACACTGAGGGGTACAACTCTAGTTAGTAGCAGAGATTCTGTAATGAATTGCTGCAGCTTCATGTCCTAAGGTTGATGCCTCCCTCTACTTTTTCTCCATTACACACAATAGTGGGTGAGTAAAGCCTATCTTCTGTGGGCTTCTGATTTTAGAATGACTTTTGAGTTTGAGTGATACATATTGAGGAGA
The DNA here is from genome assembly GCF_022682495.2 of Desmodus rotundus. Classification (NCBI taxonomy): domain Eukaryota; kingdom Metazoa; phylum Chordata; class Mammalia; order Chiroptera; family Phyllostomidae; genus Desmodus; species Desmodus rotundus. The sequence continues at coordinate 49,670,673 of NC_071394.1, read as the reverse complement.
AATTCTATTGTATTACCCTAATTATGGATATGTAGTTTTATGGTCAAAATAAATTATATTAATTATCATTAATTTTTTCTGACATTCTTTGAATAACATGTCCTAGGCCCAACTTAGTATAATTATGAACCTTATTGTTTAAAAAATTTAATGTGACTCAGAATTTTAATCAGATGTAAAGTAAATTGATAATCTATGATTATAGAAATAGTTACATGCTAATTTTTAAATTATAATGGTAAAATCTTTTTACAACTTATTTTTCCTCCTTGAGTGGTATTTTTTTCCTCCTATTTAAAAAAAAAAATCAAACCACCTTATTAGATACTTGGTCATTTTCATAAGGAAATATCCAATTTTGTTTCAGTTGGGAACATGTGTATTAATAAGAAAGCATTTTTTCCTTTTTTAAAATAGGTAGATGGTTGTTTAAAAGCAGAGCTCAGTAGTGAAGGACGAAAAATGTTTTCCACATTAAAGTTATGTAATATCTGGAATCTGACTTGTGTGCACACCCCCCCAGCCCCATGTTTTCAAATTTCCAGCCTTTTCACATCTAGAATTCCTTAGAAAATATACCTAAATTAGCCCACATTGTTTGGAGTTATATAATAAATTTTTATGACATGGCAAGATAGAAATTTTTAATTTTATTTTCATATATTTATTTTATCTTCAAATACTACTAACATGAAAAAATTTAATTTAACTAACATAATAATAGATTTGAGATCACTTTCTAGAAACATTTTAATTCACAATTAGGGTTAGGGTTACAAAGAATTGTTTCTCACGCTGGAGTGGTTGATATGTTTTTCCACAAAAGTTTTAGAATCACTGAAAATTTATGAAACTTTAATTTGAAAATAAATTTTTAGGTAAAATATAAATCTTCCTAAATGAAGGACAAAATATATGTTCATGAATATTTCCTTCATTCATAATGAAATTTACACTGGCAGTGAACAAAACATTTAGTATAAGTGATCCAAGGAGGAAATAGTTCACTTCACATTGCATCTACCACAGGTCAATATTGTTTTGCAACTGTTAGGAATATTTTACAATAAGATAAACAAAATGAGAGTGTCAGTGTCAAATCATGAAATGAGACTACAAGGAGAAATCTACACCCGCAAATTAAAGTGTTTTTTTTTCTTTGATGAGATATTTTGCATGCTAGTGTCCTTGTTGCCATATGGGTTTTTTGCCTCCCTTAGGCTGCTCGTAATATAATTATAGAGCATTATTAGTTCACGATCCGACCCAACATATATTCGCATACAAATAATCTAAAATACAGAAATAGCCATTTAATTGGTATTTTTATTTATAGATAGCTTACAATTTTTATATTATTTACATAATTCAAATCATTCATTTTTTCTTCACTTTTAATGAAAGCAGTAAACTGGTACAAATCAACCAAATGAGATCAAGTTGTTCTGTTCATTTAGAATTATTCACAGTTGCCTTCTAAAATAGAAATGCCTTTGAGATCCCCTTATGACCATGTTTTTTCTGCTGAAATTTTATTTTGACTTCACTGTTGACTTGATGATGTTATTGTTTCTCTGTGGTCTAAAATGATGAATCTGTTTATTCTATTTATGGAGTCATGGGAAGTGGCAATACAAAGCTCAGTTATATCAAGTTGTATACTTTACTTTGCTTGTAGAAGCAGAACTGCCAGCAGCAGAAGCAGTAGCCTGACTGCCTAAAAAGAGAGGGTCCAAACAAGCTACTTTGGCAGCAAAGAATGAATGAATGCAGTGAAGAACAGCAAAAAGATTTGAAAATTCCAGCTCCTGAAAAGAAAAGACAAATGGGTCACAAAAATTTTTTCTTTAAAAAATTGATAGCAAGTAGAGAAGTAGATCATAGCTAAACACTTTTCAAGTGCAATAAATTAGACTATAATAAACTATTTGTAATGTTTGGCAACTGTAGGAAGTTTTGTTCAATAGGTAAATTTCACATATATTACAGACTTACCTCAAGACTGGTGATCTAAGAGCTTGAAGGACTAGGCATATTTATTATTCATGACAGTCATTTCAATATTGGTAAATGCTGCATAAAAATATGTTTGGCTAGATCAAAATTTTATTCTTGATAAAGTGTAACTAAAGAGAACCACAAAAGTAGTTTAAAAAGCATTTTTATTTCTTTGTACACACTTCAAATGATAGATTTGGATTGGAATGATTTTAGAAAGCATTATTCACTGTACTTTAGAATAAGTTACTATTTGTCATAGGACACTGAGTATGAACTCCTGAAAGAAAGGAGATATGAATGTTCATGACATTAGAAGCCATGGGGTTCAGTTTCAAAAAATAATGCATTTTATTAATTTTTAATTTAAATAATGTTAATTTTTATACTTGGTTTTTGTTAAAATCGTGAGGTAATTTTTAGGATAGATTTTAAAAGCTTATGAAAATCCATAAAAATTATGGAACCTAATCAATGAAACAAAGAAGCAAGCAAAATATAACCAGAGACATTGAAATTAAGAACAGACAGTAACCAGAGGGGAGGGAGGGGTAATGGGGTGAAGGGTTTTCAGGAACAACTATAAAGGACTCATGGACAAAACCAAGGGGGTGTGGGATCAGGGGAGGGAGGTGGGGATGGCTGGGGGAGAGTGGTGGGGAGAAAATGCAGACAACTGTACCTGAACAACAATAAAATTTAAAAAAGAAAATTCATAAAAATATAAACCATAAAATTATTTAATTCTAAGAGAATTGAGAAAAATACACATATGCTTAAAGAAGTATATATAATAAACTTATAAAGAAAACAAGAGAGTAATTAACCATATGAAATTGCTAAAGTTACTGCTATATAATTACATATTTGTAATAAAAGATACACAATTAAAATCAATGTGCATATTACTGTTGTTTTGTAATTTATAGTATATAGAAATGGAAAATAACACAAATAGAAAAGCAACTCATTTAGGACATATTTTAATGTCTTCATTTACTAGGAAACTATTTATTTATTTATTGCATCCATTTATTCTTATTGTTGTTGTTCAAGTACAGTTGTCTCCATTTCCCCCACACCACTCCCCCACACCCCATCCATCCATGGATGGATCTGGAGAGCATTATGCTAAGTGAAGAAAGGCAGGCAGTGAAAGACAAATACCATAGGATCTCACCTATAAGCGGCACTTAATCAACAAAACAAACAAGCAAGCAAAATATAACCAGGGAACTATTTAAATAAAATGATATTTTATTCACTTTGCAAATATTTTCTCTGTTCATGCCATAAGAGTGCAATATAGCACAATGTAGACTTATAGTTCTGTACAACATAGATAGAAATAGCCATACTGTCTCAACAATTCCCTTTAAAACCAGTATTTGATAGTTAGTTTCCTATGGCAAATATTGACTTATTCCAGAAAGAGGAAATATTTCCATTAACTATTCTAATATCCTAAAATGCTTCCATGTAAAAATTATTTTAGTTACTCCATCATTATTTCATATGTTTTTTTAACAATACCTACTTCAGTGGTACTATGATATGATATTGGTTAACTAAGAGGTTTTTTCCTTCCTTAACTCTATTCATCTCTTCATTCTTTGTGCAGTGAGCATATTGAATGCAGCTGCAGACTCTGATGCTTCCTGGGTCAACCCACATTAAGTCTACCACACATAAAAATAGGAATGTTTTGGAAAACATGAGATGTGCCTGTGTACAATTAAATAAATACAACAACAAAACACACAATTCATTCTTGGTGAAAGGAAGAATATTGTTGAAACTTGCAACCAGGCAAAATATAACAAATAACTTTTTTTCAAAATTAACTCTGCTGCACCTTTAATAAACTAGATATTTTATCACAGTTATTAAAAACCAAATATCTAAATATATAACATTTTTGGAAGGATTAATATTTTTCATTATTTACACCATGTCAATTATATGCCAATTATGTAATGTAGGTTGGCACTTTAAAATTTTTATACTTTTTCTCAGGGGAGTGAGTGGTAGGCAAAAATATGTATTTAAAAGAAAAAACAGGTGGCAGAGATGTGTTCAAGTTTGGACCTTGATGCCAAAGTCAATTCATGTTTCCTCAGCCTCAATGGTCACCTTTGACACCTTATATATATATCACTCCTTGGGCTTCAGTTTTTACTTCTATTGAACCAATGCCCTTCTTTTACTCTATAATGTGAGTTTTAGAACTACATGTTTATCTATAGGGAACTGTTCTACACGTGGGAAATGTAGCCCATCTCCTACTTGGAAAAGTCAGTGGGAGCGAGGTTCTGCACGTAGGACCCACACCCACAGACAGATTCTCCTGTGGGGAATCAGGCCTGCATTGTACCTAGGCTGCTATGACACTTGCTTTTGCTAAAACTCCCTCACCCTGGATCGAGGCAGCAAATGTTTACTGAGTATCTTTAACTTCCTAAAGTCTGTGCTAAACCACCCAAATATGGAGTGTAACCAGTTCGACCACTTTCCCCCTTGATCTGTTACATCCTTCTCTTTGAAGTAATTAGCAGCATTCTGTCCTTTGTTGTCTGTAAAAGGTGATCACCTACAGTGAACCTGTGCATAGTAAATGAGGACCATCCTCAATGTAATGTACCCAGAAAAGCAATAAAACCTGTCCAGGAAGGAGTCGGCCTATCTTGGGCTCTCTCCCACGCCATCCCTTTTTCTCCACAGGATTTCTGTAGTCTGTGTGAATTTGTCTATTGCTACCTCAACACAAGGATCCTGCTGGCCGGGATCTGCATCATTTATCTATCTACTGAACATCCACAGATGACTTCTACCTAGTTATCTACTATCTTCTTGTAATGAAGTTCTTCTGATCCTCCTGAATCTCACACTAAGCATAAGTTCTTGGCAAACTTAATCATTCATTCATCAATAAACATTTGTTGGTGCTTACTATGCATTTGGTGTTTTTCTTGGTGAAAAGATATAGTAGTTAGAAAAATAGACAAAAAAAGTACTGATGGGACCTACATTCTAGTGGCAGGAGGGAAATTGTAGTAATTAATACTAATTGAGGTCAAAGAAATAACACAGGCCAGAATTGGTGCAGTCATATGGGGCTTTTATGAATTTTACTGTGAGTGACATGGAAAACGGCTGTTGATTCTTTAGCTGAGAAGTGACAAAAATTGATGTAAGTTTTAAAATGATAATTTTTGGCTATATTGTTGAGAATGAGCAATTTGGGAATAAGAGTTTTAAAAGGGAAAGGAGCTTTAAAGATTTGCAATGAGGAAAGATGCAGAATTTAAATTTAAGTAAAGATGATTCCAAGATCTATGTTTTAACAACTAGAAGAGAGAGTTGCCATTTACTACAAAGGAGGAATTGAGGGAAACACAAATTTGACATAAAAGATCAAGAGTTTGATTTTGGACATGTTGCATTTGGGGGCAAATTAGAATTGGAAGGGATAAGTATATAGTTCTATAGATTGGTATAGATTTAAGGGAAAATTAGGGATGAGATTAAAAATTTAGGATCTGTCAGCATGTAGATAAGTAAACCTGCAGTCTGGGTGAAAAGATCAAGGTGCAGAGAGTATGTCGAGAAAAGGACTAAGAACCAATTCCTGGGATCCTAGACCAAAAAAAATGTAGAAAATAAGAAAGAACCAGCAAAGAAAGGGAGGGAGTTGCCAAGGAAGGGAGAGAAAGTAGAGTATGGGATAATGACAACTGGAAATTGACCATTAAATTTAACAACATGGAGGCCTTTTTTACTATTTACAGGAACATTGTTTATGGAGAAATGTTAGAAGAACTCATAAGGAATGGGTTCATGAGTACCTGCATGGAAAGAAATTGCAAAATAAGTATATATAGAAGGCCTTAAGAAGTCATTTTTCCCCTAACTGAACAGAAAAAAATAGGTCAATAGGTAAAGTCAATAATATTTTTCCAACAATTAAGAAATTAGGGCATATATCTATATCTGTCTATCTTCATAGATAGATATAGATATATAAGTGTATGTATATATATATGTATATATAAGTGTGTGTATATATATATACACACACATATTCACAGATATTAACAGAACTAATGGGATAAATAAACAGCAATATAATATTAGTAGGAGACTTTAATACCACACTTAAATCAGTGGATAGATCACCAGATAGAAAAATCAATAAGGAAAGATGAACCTCAGATAACACATTAGATCAGAAGAAGTTAACAGAAAGTTCTACCCAAATGGAACAGCATGTACATTCTTCTAAGAAACACAGAAAACATTCCCCAGGACAGATTATATGTTAGGTCATTAGGAAGTCTTAATAAATTTTAAAATTTGAAATAATCTCAATCAACATTTTTTACCACAATGGTATAAAAATAGAAATTAATTACAAGAAGAAAATTGAAAAACTCAGCCCTGGCTAAGTGGCTCAGTTGGTTGGAGCATCATCCCATACACCAAAGGGTTGTGAGTTGGATCCCTGGTCAGGGAACATACATAGTTTGTGGGTTCCATTCCCAGTCAGGGTGTGTGCAGGAGGCAAACAATCAATGTTTCTTTCTCATTTAACAATATTTCTCACCCTCTCTCTCTCTCCCTTCCTCTCTCTGAAAATCAATAAGCACATCCTTAGGTGAGGATTAGGAGAAATAATTACAAGTACTTTAAACAGGCAATGGTTAATTAAACAATGAAAAGAAAAATAATAAAAGGCTGAGACAATGAAAATGCAAATACAATATACTAAAACTTATGGGATGCAGCAAAGGCTGTATTTTTCTCTATGAACTTCTAAGTGTGAAATTCATGAAGATAGATGCCTACCTCACAAATATACCTGATAAACATAGATGCAAACATCTTCAACAAAATATTAGCAAACTGAATTCAACAAAACATTAAAAAGATCATACACATGATCACGTGGATTTATTCCAACTACATAAGCATAGTTCAACATCCACAAATCAAATACTGTGGTACACATTAACAAAATCAAGGACAAAAACCATGGTCATCTTAAAATATGCATAAAAATATTTGACAAAATTTAACATACATTTATGATTAAAACCTCTTAGTAAAGTGGGTAGAGAGGGAACGTATACCACCATAATAAAGTCAATGTACGGCAAACCCACAGAAAATAAACACAACAGGGAAAAGCTGAAAACTTTTCCTCTAAAATCAGGGTACATACAAGAAGCAACCAATGAATCCATAAATAAGAAAAACAGCAAATCTCTCTCTCTGTGTCACAGAAAGAAAGAAAGCTCTTGATATCATTCTTGTCAATGCTTGTGGGTGATCAGTTTTCAAAAACAGAGCAAAAACATACAAGTGTGACTATGTCAAACTGAACAGCTTCTGCATAGCAAAAGAAATTATCAAGAAATGAAAATCCAGACAATTGAACAGGAGAAAAGAATCACCAATCATATATCAGATAAGGAGTTAGTATGCAAAAATATGAAGACTTTATATTACTTAATAGAAAAAAATTCAATTAAGAAATGAACAGACATTTTTCACCAAGAAGACATACAGATGGCCAACATGTACAGGAAAAGATGCTCAATATCACTAGTCATCAGGGACATGCAAATCAAAACCAAAATGGTACTTCACCTCATGCCTGTTTGAATGGCTACTATAAAAAAAAAAAAAGAAAGCAAGAAAGAAAAAAGAGTAACAATTGTTGGCAAGGATGTGGATAAAATGGGACCTTTGTGGAGTCTTGGTAGAAATGTAAATCGGTGCAGCTACTCCAGAAAAGAGTATGGATATTCACAAAAAATTAAATTAGCCCTGGCTGGGTGGTACAGTGGTTGGAGCATCATCCTATACACAAAGAGTTTGCAGGTTTGATCCCTGGTCTCTATGAGTATGAGAGACAACCAATGGATCTCTCTCTCTCTCTCCCATCCTCTCTCCCTCTTCCTCTCCTTCTAAAATCAATAATAAAACATATGCTATGGTGGGGGTTAAAGAAGTAAACTTTTACATGATATAGCATTTCCCCTTTTGGGTAATTACTTGCAGAAAATAAAAAACACTAATTTGAAAAGATATGCACCTCCATATTCAACACAGCATTGTTTACAATAGCCAAGAAATGGAAACAACTTAAGTGGCTATCAATGGATGAATGAATAAATGAAAGTAGTATGCGTGTGTATGATGGATGTGTTTATCCATCACATATATATGAATGATAGAATTCACCATGAAAAATAATGAATTCCTGTCATTTGCAAGAACATGGATAAAACTTGAGGTCATGGTGCTAAGTAAAAGAAGTCAGAAAAAGAAAGACAATGGAGTATGATCTAACTTATATGTGGATTTTGTTTTTAAAAGCTTATAAATACAAAAAAACAGATTGGTAGTTACCAGAAAGTAGCCAAGAGAATAAATCTTAAAAGTCCTCATCAAAGAAAAAAATATAACTGTATTGTGATGGTGGTTACACAGACATTGCAGTGACCATTTCACAATAAATGCAAATACAAAGCATTATGTTATATACCTGAAACTAATATGATTTATATTTCTATTATAGTTCAATTTTTATAAAGCTATTTTAATAGACTCATAAATTCAGAAAAATCATCAGTTTTAATTAATATTTTATCACATATGTTGTTTTATTGTTCAAGTACATTTGTCTCAATATTCACCCCATATGTTTTAAACTATATACAATAAAACTGTGTACCCAGTATTGTGTAAAATGGAATTCTAATGTTGTTATTTGTGGATATGTTGCTTTCCATTTTATAGATTCTTTGTGATAAAGCTTTAATCCCAATCTCGGCCAGCTACAGCTGATGCTCAGAATATTTTTGGGAACTTCATGACTGCCTACCTTTTCATTAGTATTTAAAAATTTTTAAAGTAAATTTATTGGGGTGACATTGGTTATTAAAATTATATGTGTCAAGTGTAAAAAAACTCTCCAAATTAGAAAAGCAATAAATACAAATATAAAGATTAATATAAAAATCAAGAAGGAGCTATACCCTTTGTGACAGCATGGATGGAACTGGAGAGCATTATGCTAAGTGAAATAAACCAGGCAGTGAAAGACAAATACCACATGATCTCACTCATAAGTGGAACCTACTCAACAAAGCAAGCAAGCAAAATATAACCAGAGACAGTTAAATTAAGAACAAACTGACAAACCAGAGGGGTGGGGGGAGGGGATAATAGGGGAAAATAGGAGAAGGGCCATCAAAGAACATTGATAAAGAACACATGGACAAAGGCAAAGGGTGTAGGTTCCAGGGTGGGGGGTGGGGATGGATGAGGTGGGGGTAAGTGGTGGAGGAAAAATGGAGACAACTGTACTTGAACAACAATAAAAAAATAAAATAAAATAAAAAAATTAATATAAAAATCTAGAATATTTCTTTGTTAATATTTCCTTTTTGTTTGAAATGTTTAACCCATTTATTTTATTTTTTTATTTTTCATTGCTTATTCTATTATGGTTATCCCATTTTTTCCTTTTTGTACCCTTCCACCCAGCCCACCCTTCTTGGCAGAGTCTATCCCCTCTCCATTGTCCATGCTCATGAGTCATTCATACATGTTCTTTGACTAATCCCTTCCCTTTCCTTCCACCATACCGCCTTTCTATCCTCCCCTCCTACAGCTATCAGTCTGTTCCACGTTTCCATGTCTCTGGTTCTATTTTTCTCATTAGTTTCTGGTTATAGGTGAGGTCATATGGTATTTGTCTTTTGACAACTGGCTTATTTCACTTAGCATAATAGTCTCCAGTTCCATTCATGCTGTCACAAAAATACACATAAAATAAAATTTATATCTATTGTTTGCTATCTGTTTACTATATATTTGTCTTTTTTTCCTTTATTTCTCCATTGCTGTTTTCCTTATATGTGTATATATTGTTCAACACTATAAATATATAAAAATATATTTACATATACAAGTATATATCATTTATAAATGCATATTTACATGTATTTCTTTTTTACTATATACTTAATTATTTTCTTATTCTGGAACTATAACTAATATCTTAACCTAAAACTATCTTGTTAGATCAATACCAACTTAATTTCAATAGTATTAAAAAATTGTTCAAATATATCTCTGTTCCTTCCCCCTTTTATACTATTGCCATACATATTATATCTTTATAAATCATAAAGGCCCAATGACCTTGTTTCATAATAATTATTTTATGAAATTGTTTTTTTAATTGGAGAATTATAAACAAAAATGTACCTATACTGCCCATCACATTTAATTATGTGGTTACCTTTAAGTGTTCTTAATTTTTTCATGTGGATTCAAGTTACTGTCTTTTTTAAAAATATATTTATTGATTATGCTATTACAGTTGTCCCATTCCCCCCCCGACTTCACTCCATCCTGTCCACCCCCTCCCTCCCACATTCCCCCCCTATAGTTCATGTCCATGGGTCATACTTATAAGTTCTTTGGCTTCTACATTTCCTACACTATTCTTACCCTCTCCCTGTCTATTTTCCACCTATCATCTATGCTACTTATTCTCTGTACCTTCCCCCCCCTCTCCCCCTCCTGCTCCCCTATTGATAACCCTCCATGTGATCTCCATTTCTGTGGTTCTGTTTCTGTTCTAGTTGTTTTGGTTTTAGGTGTGGTTGTTAATAACTGTGAGTTTGCTGTCATTTTTACTATTCACATTTTTTATCTTCTTTTTCTTAGATAAGTCACTTTAACATCTCATATAATAAGGGCTTGGTGATGATGAACTCCTTTAACTTGACCTTATCTGAGAAGCACTTTATACTCCCTTCCATTCTAAATGATAGCTTTGCTGGATACAGTAATCTTGGATGTAGGTCCTTGCCTTTCATGACTTGGAATACTTCTTGCCAGTCCCTTCTTGCCTGTAAGGTCTCTTTGGAGTAATCAGCTGACAGTCTTATGGGAACCCCTTTGTAGGTAACTGTCTCCTTTTCTCTTGCTGCTTCTCAGATTCTCTCCTTCTGTTTCATCTTGGGTAATGGAATTATAATGTGCCTTGGTGTGTTCCTCCTTGGGTCCAGCTTCTTTGGGACTCTCTGAGCTTCCTAGACTTCCTGGAAGTCTATTTCCTTTGCCAGATTAGGGAAGTTCTCCTTCATTATTTGTTCAAATAAGTTTTCAATTTTTTGTTCTTCCTCTTCTCCTTCTGGCACCCCTATAATTCGGATGTTGGAACGTTTCAAGATCTCCTGGAGGTTCCTAAGTCTCTCCTCATTTTTCCGAATTCTTGTTTCTTCATTCTTTTCTGGTTGGATGTTTCTTTCTTCCTTCTGGTCCACACCATTGATTTGAGTCCCAGTTTCCTTCCCATCACTATTGGTTCCCTGTACATTTTCCTTTGTTTCTCTTAGCATAGCCTTCATTTTTTCATCTAGTTTTCAACCAAATTCAACCAATTCTGTGAGCGTCCTTATTACCAGTGTTTTGAACTGTGCATCTGATAGGTTGGCTATCTCTTCCTCGCTTAGTTGTATTTTTTCTGGAGCTTTGAAGTGTTCTGTCATTTGGGCCATTTTTTTTTTTTTTTTTGTCTTGGCACAGCTGTTACTTAAAGGGGCGGAGCCTTAGGTGTTCACTGGGGTGGGGCGGGTAATGCTGGTTGCTGCGCTGTGATGCTGTACGTGGGGGAGGGGCCGAGAGGGAGTAATGGCGCCTGCTCCACTCTCCAGCGGATTTCAATCACTCCCTCGGCTACCCACAGTCAAATTGGGCCCCTCTGGTGCTGGTTCCCGAGTGGGTGGGATTGTGCATGCTCTAGGCCCCTGTGGGTCTCTCCAACAAGCTCTCTCGTGAGGCTGGGAGTTTATCCTACTGCCACTCCAACCCCCACGGGTGTTTTCAATCAGAGGTGTGAGGCTTTATTTTCCGGTGCTGGAATCTGGGTTGCGTGGTCTGCTTCGCTCCCCGCCATTCCTCCCAGTTTATCTGTGCGCAAATGTGGAGCTGCAGGGTCTGCTGATGGTCGGACTGCCTGCCCCGTTCGTCCCACACTCTGCCAGTCTCAGTCCCACCATGGCAACGGAATTCCTCTCCCCCTCAGCTGCCCGTCTCCACCCCTCCTACGGGTCTGGACAAATGTTTATTTTTTATCTCCTTGGTTTCGGACTTCCTTGCCATTGGATTTTCTGTCAGTTCTGGTTGTGCGAGGAGGTGCAGTGTGTCTACCTACACCACCATCTTGGTTCTCCCTTTCTTTTTTAATTCCTAAGGACTCTAGTATTTCTTGTAGTGAAAATCTACTGGTGACAAATTATTTTGTTTTAATTGTTTAATCTAGTTATTCCTTAATTTCTCATTGTTTTGGTTTATTATGAGAAACTTATATTTATAAATAATCCCAATTATGATTCACATCCTTTTATTTATTTATTTTTCATATGGTAATTTTGGTTTTAATTTTTTGAGGATCCTCCATACCATTTTTCATAGTCAATGAAACAACATACGTTCCCACGAACAATGCAGAAGGGTTCCCTTTGCTTTCACATCTTTGCCAACACTTATTTCTTCTTTTTTTTTGCATTTTTTATTGTTATTCACATCCTTTTTATTTATTGCTTTCAAGATGCCTTATTTAAGGTTTTTGAAGTTCAGTTATGTTTTTTTGTGTGTGTGTGTTTAGCCTACTTGAAATTCACTGAGCTGGGATGTATAAGTTAATGCTTCAAATCAAATTTGAACTTTTCTTTTTATTGAATTTATTGGGGTGACACTGGTTAACAAAATTTTAGAGGCTTCAGGTGCACAGCTCTACAACACATCATCTCTATACTGTTTTGTGTGTTCACCACCCCAAATGAAGTTTCCTTTCATCAACATTTATCCTCCATTTTATTTCAAGTATTTTTTCTGCCCTTTCTTTCTATGCTATCCTAGGATTTCTATTAAGCATTTAATGGTGCACTCACTTGGTGCTGTCACACAAGTCACTAATGAACTTTTCATTTGTATTCATTTGTTGTTTTTCTGTTTCGTAGGCTGGATATTCTCAATTGAACTATTGATATTGAAAGATATTGAAGTTTTCAAGTCCTCTCATTCTTTCTTCAAAAACTTACATATGTTGTTTAATTCCTCTAGGGTATTTTTTAGTTCAGTTATCATACTTTTAACTTATAGAACTTTATTTCTCATTACTATCTCTATTGCTTCATTGACATTCCCCATGCCATGAGAACACTATACTTTGTTTTAATTATATGGGCATGTCTTTCTTTAGTATTTTGAAAATATATGTATTGACACTTCAAAGTTTTTGTGCAGTTTCAACACACCGGTTTCTTCAGAAATATTTCCTGACAGCTTATTTTATTATATGAAGACCACAATTTCTTGCCCTTGCTGGTGTAGCTCAGTGGAATGAGCACAGGCTATGAATCAAAAGGTCACTGGTTTGATTCCCTGTCATGGCACCTGCCTGGGTTGGGGGCCAGATGAGAGGCAACCACATATTGATGTTTCTCTCCCTCACTTTCTCCCTCCCTTCCCCTCTCTCTAAAAATAAATAAATTTTAAAAAGACCACAATTTCCCAATTCTTTGAATATTTCATAGTTTTTTTAACTGGACATTTCAAATAATATACCCTGAAAATTAGATTCTCATTCTTCCCAAGGGTTTGCTATACTGCCATACTTCATTATTGTGGTATTTTTCTTTTTTGTGTGATCCACCCAGAGCAATTCATAATTCTTTAAAACCTACATCTCCTAGCAATGTTGCCAGTAAAATCTGCTTGTTTAGCTTGCTGGTTACCGAATGATTTGGCAGATATATCCTTAAATGATTTGAAGCAATGTTTACCAACTTTTCCATGGGGTTCTGTGTGTATTTTGTGGTATTCCTTCAATTTTTTCTAAGCCTTTACCTCTTTCTTTCACAAGTTCATAAGGTCAGGCAAAGATGAGACATCAGGGCATCTTTCCTGGTCATGCATACAGGCCTGTTCTAGTTTTTCTGAAATAAAGTGGAGTTTCTCAAAGCCACTATTGATATCTTAATTCTCAGATTTTATTTTTTTAGTGCCTCTAGTTTTGTGTTTGTTACAACTGGTATCACCAATTCAGGGAGTGGAATCTTAAACAACTGCTGGGGATTGTTTTCAATAAATATCTTGGGGTAGGATTTCCCCAAAGACAAAAGTCTGAGTCATGTAAAGCACTGCAAATGGCATTTTTGGGAAACTGCCAGATAGATAGACAAAATAATTCCAATTTTCTGGAGATAGAGCTCTTTGAGGTGCTTCAAGCCTAGTCTGTACTTTTCAGATGCTTCTGGGATGCTGGTTTTCACATCTATGTTTTCAAGGTGATAATGAGCTCTGGAAAGAGTGATAGAAATAGGGCAAATTAAATTTCAACAAAGCTCCTTAATCATTACCAAAATTCATTGTACTTCCTGTTTCTCCCTTGCCGCCTTTAAGATTCTCTCTTTGTCTTGGGATTTTGTCATTTTAATTATGATGTGTCTTGAAGTAGGCCTCTTTGGGTTCCTCTTAATTGTGTTTCCTGGATTTGTGTGCTCTTTTCTCTCATCAAATTAGGGAAATTTCCCTAATTTGGGAATTACTTTTTCAAACAGGTTTTCTATCCCTCTTCTCTTTCTGGTATCCCTATTATATGGATATTATTACACTTCATGTTGTCCTGCATTTCCCTTAACCCCTATTCATTCTTTCTGAGCCTCTTGTCCTTTTCTTGCTCTTTCTGGGTGTGTTTTCTACCTTTTCCTCCAGTTCGCTGATCTATCCTCTGCTTCAGGGAGCTTGCTTTTGATTCCTTCTACAGTGTTCTTCAGTTCAGAAATTGTATTCTTCATTTCCTCTTGGCCCTTGTTGATAGTTTCTATTTCTCTTTTCGTGTTGATATAGTTTGCAGTGAGTTCATTGTAATTTCCCTGTAGTTTTTGGTTATTCTGTGTGAGCTCATTAAGCTTCCTTTTAACCAATTCTTTGAACTCAGCATCTGATAGTTGACTTGCCTCTTTTTCATTTAGCATTGTTTCTGAGACTTCCCCCTTTTCTCTCATTTGGGGATTGTTTCTTTGTCTTTCCATTGTTCGTGAGACTCTTCCTGTTATCCTGTGCTTCTTAAGTTGCTCTGTTCTGACCCCCTGGGTTTATGGTGTAAACTTCTTTGATAGAATACCTGTGAGATTCAGTGGTACAGTCTCCTTGATCTCCTGAGCTTACTGATTTGGGGCTGTGGTTTATGTTGGCTCTGTGTATGTCTTTGGTTTTTGGCTGTTGTTGGGTCTTTCTTTGGTGGGTGCTTCCCACCAGCTGCTTATCTGAGGGTCAGTCTGTCCCCCACCTCTTGTTTTCTGTTATGCAGTTGTGGGCAGGTTGTGTTGGAGCTGGTTCTTCTGTATGTACAAGGTTTTGAGGCTTTCCTCTTGCTCTTGTTCAGTTGTTTATTATGAGTAATTTCTCCACTATTTAGTTGTATTTCCAGACAGGTCCTGGGTTGAGTTAGTGTGACTTCCACTCCCTCCTTCACATTCTTCTGTTCTTAGCTGTTGGTATTTCCTCTGCTGGTGGGTTTCCTCTTCCAGGAGGTATCCTGGTGTTCACAGCTTCTACCTACTCTTTTTTATGGTAGGTTGTAGGGGGAAGGCAAAATGGTTTAAGAGAGCAGGAGTGTATTATATGATATTTAAAGTACCACCCCTTAGAGAAGAGATAGGAGATGCTTTGGATATGTATAGTGTTAACCGTGATAATTCACCCACCTAGCCACTTTTTAGAAAGGGTAGAAAGAAGATAAGACTCTTGTTGGGGAGGGGGGGAGGATTGTGAGTTGCATCTAGAAAGCTGTGAGCTTGTGGGAGGTCAAATTATGAGGTAAAGTGGGAGTAAAATGTAGAAAATAGGTGTAATGTGTCAGAGAATAGAGTTAACCACAGCAGTAATAAAGTTCAGGAACCAGTGAAGTGGGCTGAGATCTGGGAGAAGTTCTGTGTAATATTTACAAATGTATGGAACAGCTATTATTTACAATAGTAATGGAGCAACAATCATATGACAGAATCTATGTGATCCGGATAACTAGAATAGGGAGTATAGGTCCTAGAGTAGTGTGCTAAGGGAACACAAGTGAAATGAAAGACAGTTAATTAACAATACACTGTGAAAGAGAGAACAAGGGGAAACTAGTCAAACAATGCAAATTAACCAGTCAAGCGAAGAAGACTAAACATATAGAAGAGAAATACAAAAATATTAATAAAATGAGTGATGTAAGTATAATGAAAAAATAATAATAGAAATATACAATAACTTGCCAGTTCTCTGAGTAGCAAAGTGAAATTTGTTTCACTGTCTTTGCAGTTTGGATGCCCCCTCTTTGAGTCCAACTCGGGTCTTTTCACTGTTCTAGGTTTTATTGTCTCACTTGTGTAGATTTAAAAAAAAAAAACAAGAAGTAAGGAAGAAAAAATATAAAGGGAAAGAGAGAAGGAATAGAACAAGAAAGAAGGAAAAAGAGGAAGAAGGTTTTTAAATTTAAAAAAAATTTAAAAAATAATAAATAATTACTTTAAAAAAAAGCGCCTCCTGCTGGCTTCAAACTGGCCAAGCCAGTTTTGCTGGTCTATTTGGCTGCAGCAGACTCAGGGGTCTTAGATTAGCTCCTCTCCATTAAGACCAGCACTCAGCCAGCCTCCAGTCCAGCTCTCCAGCAGTCCCCTGTCCCACAGGTTCAGGTATGCTCCCCACTTAGGGTTATGGGTGCACGTGTGGGGCCTTCTGTGGTGCGCACTCTGCCTGGTGTCTCCGATGTGGTCTCAGGTTCCTCCGAGGTGCATACTCTCCCTGGTGCCTTGAATTTGGGCTCGATGCCGCCCACACCCCCAAGGGAGCACCAGGCAGCAAGGTGGAGAGGAGGCTGGAGTTGACGCCGCAGGAGAATCCCCCAAACTGCCCCTGAAATATCTCTCTCTTTTTTTTTTTTCACTTTTTCTTTTTGAGAAAATCTTCCTGCTCAATCCTGCCATTCTGTACAAGGAAGGGCCCATCTTCTCACACAGCCCACCTCTCCAGCTAGACTGGGGACTGTCCGGGTCAGGGCCCCACAAGGCCCAACTCTCAACTCTCCCCAGCCAGTGCCCACAGTTTCTGTAGGTTTACTGCTTCGTCCTTATTCCGCCCTTGTGACTTCAAGCAACCAGGTCTCTCACAGTGTTGCTCCAACCTTGTTTGACAGGGGAGGGAGCTGTTAACCAGCTATCTCCCAGAAGTCCTGTGGCAGGCCTGGTGGGCGTGGCCTGGGGCAGCAGTTGCTCTGGTCCCCACGCTGGTCCCAGGGACTTTTTGTCTTGAAGCAATCCCATTACCGTCTGTTTTTTCAGTGTCCTCTATACTTTTTGGTCTCCTCTCTTCATAAATGCTGGGGTACTGTTGGCTGTTTGCTTTGTTCCTCAGTAAATCGGCTAGGTGTTTCACCCATGTGCAGGGGGAAGTGGACTCTGCTCCCACCTATGTCGCTGCCATTTTCCTCTCTGATCCCAAATATTTCTTTGGATCTTCAATATGCACTCATAATGTGGATTTTTATAATCCATTGAGATTATGACTACTTACTTAATTTTTAAAAAAAGATTAGGAGGAGTGATTAATGAATGATACCAGAAAATATTAACTATAGCAGAGACAGTTTTTACTTATCTGCTGCCAAGCAATCATTACATAAGCTTTAAAAACACTATGTTGTAGGCATATTCTTTGCATTTAAAAGTTCTTTCTCTAGTGAAGAATGTATTGTAGTGAACAATTACACGAGTCATGGGTACCAATGTTATGGCATTTAAAATTTAGAAGAGTTATATAAAATATAGGAGAAGTCCCTGTTCCTTTCTTGGAGACAGGGACTCAGGGCAAACTTCCCATACTGAAATTTTTAAAATTAAAAGAAATTAAAACACAAAAAAATGTCCAAGGGATTGGATAAATGACACAAATTTAGGTTACGATTATACACTTGAATTTCTTAAGTGTGAGAAGGGCAACAAATATACATGTTAAAAATCACAAATACCATATAATCTCACCTATAAGTGGAACCTAATCAACAAAACAAAACAAGCAAGCAAAATATAACCAGAGACATTGAAATTAAAAATAAACAGAGAGTAACCAGAGGGGAGGTTGGAGAGAATAATGGGGGACAAAGGCATTTCAGGAACATCTATAAAAGACACATGGACAAAACCAAAGGAGGCTAGAATCGAGGGTGGGAGGTAGGGATGGCTGGGGTGAGGAGAGTGGTGGGCAGAAAATGGAGACAACTGTACTTGAACAACAATAAAAAAATAAATACAAGGAAAAATCATCTTTTTTGACCTGTCTTCTAGTAATAATAGCTGCTATTTTATTCCTTCCTCCATGATTATGTTAGGTTCTGACCTGGCATCCTGAAAGCACGGTCCTTCAAGGCTCTAAGGTCAAGTGCTCCAGCACTGGAGGCAGACACTTTATTGACTTTTATGACCTAGCCTCAGAAATTGTATCACGTACATTCAAAAAGAAGAGTCATTTTCTAGAAGAACACATGGGAAGGAATACATTATGGCCATCTCAGAAAAAATACTGTCTATAAAATCTCAAAAATAAAAAATATTTCACCAGTGATTGATTGTCTACTATGTGCCACAAACTGGGGATATTTATTTCTATACATCCCCTGCAAGGTAGCGGTTGTAATATAGTGATAAATACCAATGTAATATATCTAGGAAATGATAAAGAAGAAATTTAAATGGATGGATACTTGATTGTAAATTTTTCCACTGTATCATATGGTCTATCCATTCATTAAAAAAATGTTTTAACAAAGAAAATGTTGAATTTTCAGATGACATTGACTTCAACCATAGGTCATCCTTATGGTACAAGGGTCCCATAAGTCCAGAAATGTGATACATGTGGCAATATCTATGTCTTCCTTCTATGATGATAGCTTTGATTATTGTTCATAGGTTGCATTTATAATGGTTATAAAATATTAGCATTTGTACTAGCATTAATTCTTAAACAATTTCTGTGTCAGCAGAGATAATATATACCAGTATGGCTAACAATTCTATAGAACTAATCACCATTCTGAGTGTTTAGTACCATATTGTTGTTAAATAGTGTCTCTAGATAATCTGGTATTTTCATTGTTACTCATTGAAGTATTAGTATTCCTTTTATAAAGAAGGAGATGATAACTTTAAAGAACCTTAGTAATTCACTAAATACTTTTTGAGTTTTCTTTTTCTACTACTCAAAAATTGCTGCCTATAATTTTAAAACTTAATAAACATACTTATGAAATATTGCTTGAAAACAGTATAATAAGTAATATTTAACATCTGACAGGTGACTAATAACTATTAAAGTTAAGTAAGTATAGTCAGTTCCATATATAACACATGCTGCATTAGACTGAAACTTAAAGACCATAGTTTGTAGTCATTTCATTGCATTCATCCTTTAGTTTTTGTTGTGAACTAAGTATTTGTTAGCACATTTAAAAGGATTTGAAGAGAAGTAATTTATCAAATGCTATACAGCTGTCAGCAACTAGTGGTTGAGGTTCCACATTAACCAGAATAATATAAGAACTGAGAATATTAACATCATTCACTAGTGTTAGGATATGTCCTGTGTCTTGAAAGATTGAGAAATCTACCAAAAGCTAAAGATAAATATTTGGACTATAGTAATGTATTTTTAATAATAACATTGAGAATAAAATTAATAAGAAGTGCTAGTGGCTAGAACAAAGTAAATGATCAATAAATTGTAGACACAGGAGAAACCAGAAGCAACTGCACCAAGTGATGAAGAGAAAGCAACTTCATAGATGGGTCTGTAGTTAGCAAAGAGGCAGTGATGGAGTGTATTTGAAAATTATGAGGCAAATAAAATAAAGGAAGTGGTTAGAGTCACCAAGACATTTGTTTAAATAGATGGGAGACAAATACAAGGCAAGACTGTGGGTAACAACAAATCTTTAGAGAAATGTGGTAGAAAAGCGAGCAGCAAAAAAGAAGTGATAAGCCATAGTTTCCTCTTTAAACAACCTACAGGCTAGGGGCAGATAATAAGAAAAGTCTAAAGAGAAACATAAGACAGAAATGGAGTATTCTCACAGAGATTCAGATAAAAAACTAAGGAATTAAAAGATAAGAAAAAGCACCAGCTTATATATTTACATATAAGGCCAAAAAAAAAGGAAACATCTTGGTAAAAGAAGAATAAGAGCATGAAAATAGATAGGGTCATTCCTTGAAAGATTTTGAATGTCAGGCTATGACACTTACTCTATGAATTTAATAGGTACAGGAATGTAAAAGAATAATGTTAATTTTAATGAATAGTTAAAAATTATATTTGGGTTTTTAATAACATGGAATTAAAATTTTCACTTTGGTATTTATTATTTACCCATTCTTCCACACTGGAATATATATTTATAGTTTATTATAAGACAAACATTGTTATTGTAAATTCTATAGTAAGGTAATGGAAATAATTCAAATTTTGAATTTTTAAAAACATATGTATTCATAAAAAATGAAAGTAGTGAATCTTTTTTGATGACTTATAAAAACATAGTTAAATAGTTAAGCATTCTGAAAATTTGCATGAAGCAAAGCAAAAATGATTCATTTACAAATAAGTAAATTTTGTTTAAACATAATAACCTGAGGAAAATATGACTTGATATATATTTTTCTTTAAGGGTTTATAGCCATATCCAAAATAGTCAGAAATTTTTTTCAGCATTTAAAATTATAACTTAGTGTTGAAATAACCAAGAAAGTGACTTTTTCAATTCCCAGATTGTTGTTTTAGTGTGATGCAAATAAAATTCATAAAGAATTAAAACTAAAAATTATGCCTTTCAGTGAAAATTAGCCATTAAAATCTTAAAGTGATTTTTTTTTCTTTTGGACACGAGATATAGTCCAAAGTAAAGAGAAAATGTGTTTTTGCTCTTTTGGTTCTAAATTACCCCACACTTTGATTCATAACAGTATTAATGTAGTTAGAGGTGGTTTATGTGATGAACTTGGTTTTACCTTTGCTTCAATCTGTTTAGTATCTGGATTCTGAAACAAAAATTTGATTTTGCTCTTGCCATCATCTGAAGAACCTTTAAGCTGAGAAAATTTATACCTCCAAAGTACAGCCTAAAGGAAAAAAAGAAACATGTAAGTCAATACAATTAATATCTTCATTCAAATCAAAATATAGTTCTCTCTTAATTGGAAAAAGTTAATTATATTATTACAATGTCCCAGTATTAAAGAGTAAATTAAAATATATTTATGAAAAGCTATAATTTAGAATTCACTATATACTTGTATTTCTAGAAATAACTTTTGTATCCATGAAATAATTATTTCAAAATATACATACAAATAAATCAATTTGAGTGTATTGTTTTACCTTACCATGAAATAAAAACAAGATCACATAAAGCATTTTTATGCCAGTGAATAAGCAACACTATGTTTCTTTTTATTCTTTTTTTCTTTTTTTATTGAATTTATTGGGGTGACACTGGTTAACAAAGTTATACAGGTTTCAGGTACACAATTCTACAACACATAATCTGCACTCTGTATTGTGTGTTCACCACCCCAAGTCAATCCTCTGCCCATTACTATCAGATCATTTTTCTTAAAGTTAACTTTCCTCTATTCTGATTTTCTGTATTAAGTTGTGCTCCATTTTTTAAAAAACCAAGTATTTTACTTATCCCCAGAGGAATTCATCTTCTAGGTTTACCTCATAATTTCTTCAGATTCCTCCTCGTCCTCTCATTCCATCACTCTAAATATTAATTATGGCTCCCAGTTACAACATACACACACAGATCAAGCACATTATCACTATGTCTTTATCTTAGTTATTAATAAAAGTATCAAATAGGACAAGGTCAAGGACAATGGCCTCCACCCTGATAGACTTTTGTGTACCCTGATGCCAGTTCATTAATCAACAGGCTGTGGGTGAAGTTGTTCAGCAGAAATAAAGTGAAAGGATAATAATCTTCTAACATGTGAATTTCAATGTTAGTCTATTTATAAAGATCTCATGAGACTCCTTGTCATAAGATTTGCTGAAATCAAGAAATACCTCCATTTCTTACTAGAAGAAAAAGAAGATTATTAGACTTTAATGTCTGAAAATCTATTTTTGAATTTCACTAAAGGTCTATAGTAAACTTATATGTCTACAGATTCAGAGGTTTATTCCCTTTAAAAATCAGCACTACTTTTGTTCAATTTCATTCTTGATGATATCTTAAACATTATAAACAATCATTCTCTGAATACACAATCCACAAGAGGAACATTTCAGGCCAGAAGGGAGTGGCGTGAAATATTCAAGGTGATGAAAAGCAAGGACCTACAACTAAGGCTACTTTACACAGCAAGGCTATCATTTAAAATCAAAGGAGAAATAAGGAGCTTCCCAGACAAGGAAAAGCTAAAGGAGTTTCTTAACACAAAACCAGTACTGCAAAAAAAGGTAAAGGGCTTACTTAAAAAGAAAAAGAAAGGCCCTGGCTTGTGCATCTCAGTGGATTGACTCCCAGTTAGGGCATCTGTCTGGGTTGTGGGCCAGATCCCCATTAGAGGGTGCATAAGAGCCAACCACATATTGATGTTTCTCTCTCTTTCTCCCTCCCTTCTTCTCTCTCTAAAAATAAATAAATAAAATCTTTTAAAAAACAGAGGAAAAGATCTAACAATACAATGGCACTACATATGTATCTATCAATAATCATCTTAAATGTAAGTGACTTAAATGCTCCAACCAAAAGACATAGGGTAGCTGAATGGGTAGGAAACAAGACCCACATTTATATTGCCTCCAAGAGACCCATCTCAGATTGAAAGATACACACAGACTAAAAGTAAAGGGATTAAAAATATATTTTATGCAAATGCATAATGTCATTTTGTATTGACATTGACAAAATGATAATGTCATTTTGTATTGAGAACTCTAGAATTTTATAGAACTTTCTTTTGAAGCTCAAACTAATAACCTGTAGCTTTATCAAGATGAAAGTCAACCTGACTAAAAAATTATGACAAAAATTTACATGATAGCATCATGAGATTGAACTAGAATAGTCATGTTATAGAACTAGCCCAATCAGACTATAATATCTCAGTTTATAAGAGTATTTAACTAATACTTTCACATATTGTAACAATAAGTTTAGATAATATGAAATCTATATAAGACCCAGATACTGACTTCTGGCTAAGATGGAGGCATAGGTGGATACACTTTGCCTCCTTGCACAACCAAAAGAAGGAAAACAATAAATTTAAAAACAAAAAGACAACCAGAACTGACAGAAAATCAAACTGTATGGAAGTCTGACAACCAAAGGAGTTAAAGAAGAAACACTCATCTAGACTGGTAGGAGGGGTGGAGACAGGCAGACAGGCAGAAAGGACTTGCAGCAAGGTGGCAACTGGAGGACTGGGGCTGGTGAGGTGGTGGCTGGTTCACATTTGAGTGCAGATAAACTGGGAGGAACAACTCTGGGCCAGACAGACCGCTCAACCCAGTGTTCCAGCATGGGAAAATAAAACCTCAAAACCTCTGACTGAAAAAAACTGAGGGGTTGTGGCAGGGGGAAAAATGCATAGCTTCACAGGAGAGTTCATTGGAGAGACCCAAAGGGCCCTAGAACATACACAAAACCACTCACCCAGGAATCAGCACCAGAAGGGCCAATTTGCTCTGGGTAAGTGACTGAAAGCCAGCTGAGAGCTGAGCAAGCAGTGTTGTTCACTCTCAGACCCCCTGCCCCCACAAACAGTGTCAAAACCCAGTGACATGGGTTGTCCCACCCTGGCAAATACCTAAGGCTCTGCCCCTTACTATAAAACAAGTGCCCTGAGACAAATATTTTTTAAAAATGGCCCAAATGAAAGAAGAGATCAAAGCTCCAGAAAAATTACAACTAAGCGGTGAAGAGATAGCCAACCTATCAGATGCACAGTTCAAAACACTGGTAATCAGGATGTTCACAGAATTGTTTGAGTATGGTCAAAAAATAGAAGAAAAAGTGAAGGCTATGAAAAGTGAAATAAAGGAAAATGTACAGGGAACCAACAGTGAAAGGACAGAAACTGGGTCTCAAATCAATAGTTTGGGCCAGAAGGAAGAAATAAATAGTTGACCAGAACAGAATGAAGAAAGAAGAATTCGA
Source organism: Desmodus rotundus (assembly GCF_022682495.2). Classification (NCBI taxonomy): domain Eukaryota; kingdom Metazoa; phylum Chordata; class Mammalia; order Chiroptera; family Phyllostomidae; genus Desmodus; species Desmodus rotundus. Next base: position 49,646,378 of record NC_071394.1, on the reverse strand, counting down.
GAAAATGAGGAGAGGCTTAGGAATCTCCGGGACAACTTTAAACATTCCAACATCAGAATCATCGGGGTGCCAGAAGGAGAAGAGAAAGAGCAAGAAATTGAAAACTTTTGTTTTTTGCTGTTCAATTACAATTCTCTGCATTTCCCCTACCTCCACCCCCCACCCCAGCCATCCCCAACTCCCTCCCCTGCTTCCACACCCCCTTGGTTATATCCATGTGTCCTTTACAGTTGTTCCTGAAAACGCTTTCCCCCATTATCTCTTCCTACCTCTCCTCTGTTTACTGTCAGATTGTTCTTAATTTCAATGTCTCTGGTTATATTTTGCTTGCTTGTTTGTTTTGTTGATTAAGGTTCCAATTAAAGGTGAGATCATATGGTATTTGTCCCTCACTGCCTGGCTTCTTATTTGAAAAAATAATGAAGGAGAACTTCCCCAAGCTGGCAAAGGAAATAGACTTTCCGGAAGTCCAGGAAGCTCAGATACTCCCAAAGAAGTTGGACTCAAGGAAGCACACACCAGGACACATAATAATTACATTAGCCAAGATTAAAGATAAGGAAGGAATCTTAACATCAGAAAGAGAAAATATAGTTACAAACAAAGGAGTTTCCATAAGGCTATCAGCTGATTTCTCAAAATTAACCTTACATGCAAGAAGAAGCTGGAAAGATGTATTCAAAGTTATGAAAGGGAAGGACCCACATCCAAGATTACTCTATCCAGCAAAACTATTATTTATAATGGAAGGGCAGATGAAGAGCTTCTCAGACAAGGTCAAGTTAAAGGAGTTCATCATTATCAAGCTCTGATTAGATGAAATGTTAAAAGGACTTTATCTAAGAAAAAGATAATAAAAAATATGAACAGTAAAATGACAACAAATTCACAACTATCAATAACTGAACCTTAAAAAAAAAAACAAAAACAAAACCAAAAACAAACTAAGCAAACAACTGCAACAGGAACAGAATTACAGAAATGGAGATCACATGGAGGGTTATCAGTGGGGGAGGCAGAGGGGGAGACAGGGGCAAAAGTTACAGAGAATAAGTAGCATAAATGGTAGGTAGAAAGTAGACACGGGGAGGTTAAGAATAGTATAGGAAATGTAGAAGCCAAAGAACTTATATGTACAACTCATGGACATGAACTAAAGAGGAAGGAATGCAGGTGGGAGGGGGTGTGCAGGCAGAGGGGAATAAATGGGGAAAAATGGGACAACTATAATAGCATAACCAATAAAATATATTTAAAAAAAGAAAAACATTCTGTAAACACTGTATCTTCAGAATTCATTCAAAATAAATGTTAAATAAAAAGTTCACATCTTAAAAATTATAAAATAACAAAATCATAAATCCCTTAAAAATAAGGATTAAAAATTTTTCTATAATATTAAATAATGAGGTATAATAAATTTATATAAAATGTCATTCACTTATTATTTATTCATTAACTAAAGCCTTATAAAATGCTAACTATATTTTAAGCATTTTGCTAAATATTTTTACAAAGAAGACAGTGTCACTATCCTGAAGATATTAATCTCTATACGAAAAAAAACTGTGTTTTTGTTCTTACTATGAGAGTATATAATTTATAAAGAAGCAATATCCAATCATTAAAGTTTTTCTTAAATTATTTCTTTAAATATAATTTCATATAGCATCTCAAGAATAAAATTTGAGGGGTAACTAACTTCCTGAAAAAAAAGTTAAATAATTTATCTCAAAACATCCTCTGAACTAAATCTCTATATTGTAAAAAGTAAAACAATTTAAACAATCCATATTATAGAAAAACTATAAGTTTAAATAAATAAATATTTAGTAACTTTTGAAAACAAGGAGTTCTAGACTGAGGAGTAATGAAAATTACATGTTCATTATTTACAATTAATACATGTTAAGAAAAAATGAAAAGAACAGCAAAAGACTGAATTTCACATAGTAACACATAAGGTAAAGTGTAAGGAAAATTCTAAACAATAAATAAAAAGACAAACAATTTTATACACAACTCATTCAAAATAGAAAAACAATTATCATTTTAATAAGAGAATATGCTTACCCTCCCTAGATATAAAAAATAATGTGATATTAAAATGACTCAGATTTTTAAAAATATTAAGTCAGTAAAGATCACTAAAAGTTATAATATCTAAACTTAGCAAGACTATGTTAAAACAAATACTTGCATAAAATACTAATATAACAGTGTGAAATACTTTAGGATAGTAATTTTAATATATATTTTAAGCCTTGAAAATGTTACTATTATTTAATCCAGAAATTAAAATTTTAAATATTAACTATAAGAAAAACAATATATAAAAATGAAAGTGCTAAATAAATAATTAAAATGGAAATCCAGAATATTTTACATTAAAACTCATGACAATCATGTATTTACATAGGAACATTATATTATTATTATTATTATTATTATTTGCAAATAATATAATGGTATGGGGTAATATTAGAACATAAAATTAGGGGAGATACCTATGTTAAAACAAAGGATCTTCTCAAAAGTTGTACAGAAAATGTCTTCTACCATATATTGCTATATGAAGCTCAAGTCCTGCCATTATTCTGCTGTGTGGTTTTAGATAATAAAAATCTTTATTTCTGGCTTAGTTTGCTGCAAAACTAAAGTTTTTCAAATTCTCAAGTTATAATTATAAATTTGAAATGCTATTTTATATGTAGTCATAGTAGTATAAAACAGGAAGTTGTTATTTGAACCATATGATCTTTCAAGAAGTAAAACAGGTCTAAAATATGGCTTGATTCAAGAACTCTTAGTCTATCCTTTTTTATGACAAAATTTTGTTTTTAAGGTTCTGATAAGCATTATTTCAACTATGTTAAGAATATTAAAGCTAAAAAAAGATGCATGGACACCACTGTCTCCCTAACATGTTATTTATTTATATAGCTATGGGTGAGTACAATTGCAGGATCCTTGTAGCGGGCTCTAAGGTAGACCCAGCAGGATAGTGTTGGGTGAGATGTGGATGGAGAGTAGGATTGTTTGTGATTATTTTACACACTTTGAACGAGGCGATAGTGAAGAATAACAGGAGCAGGTATACTTTGCCTTAAGAGCTTTCTAATCAGGGTAGAAAGTAAATGAAGATTCAGCACTAAGTTCTCTGTAAAATATATGAAGACTTTTGTTATAAAAATGACTTTTAATGATGCCACACTGAAGCTTAGAAGAAATGTATAAATATTCTGTCTTAATTCTTTTTAAATACTGGTGTAGTCCATATATAGTGGTATAGTCACCTGGTGCCTACATGGAGTGAGATTAGGGTTATAAAGGCCAGAAAACCCTCCTTCCTGATCATCTACTTTTGGTACTTTTTTGACTATTAACAGTAAATTAATTTTCCATATTATAATACATATATCCCTGGAAAGATAATGCTTTTTTTGATAATGCACTGACATTTAAAAATAAAATACTGATCTTAGAGTTATACCTATTTAAATGTAACTCAAACTTTCTATCTTATTCATAAGCCACATTACTTTGGGACAGATTATTCATTGACTAAAGCCTGAGTACATTCTATTAGAAATTAGAAGTAATAATACTTGGCTAAACAGTTTTAAAGTGTTATTGTGAAAATGAATGTGAAGGACAGACAATGGGGGCAATTGACTGCGGGAGTGAGGGAGGATGGGCAGGGGAGAGCAATGGTGGAAAGATGGGACAATTGTAACTGAACAATAAAAAATAAAAATTAAAAAAATAAAAACTTTAATAATAAAAATTTTATTATAAAATTTAAGTTTTTTAAATTTTTATTTTTATTCAATTACAGTTGTATGCCTTTTCTCCCCATCTGTCCACCCCACCCCAGCTGAACCCACCTCCCTCCCCCACCTCCACCCTCCCCCTTGATTTCATCCATGTGTCCTTTATACTAGATCTTGTAATTCCCTCACCTCACTATCCCCTCCCCACTCCCCCCTGCTCATTGTTAGATTGTTCTTAACTTCAATGTTTCTGGTTATATTTTGTTTCCTTTTTTCTTTTGTTGATTATGTTCCAGTTAAAGGTGAGATCATATGGTATTTGTCCCTCACCGTCTGGCTTATTTCACTTAACATAATGCTCTCCAGTTCCATCCATGCTGTTGCAAAAGGTATAAGCTCCTTCTTTTTCTCTGCTGCATAGAATTCCATTGTGTAAATATAACATGGTTTTTGGATCCACTCATTTGCCAATGGGCACTTAGGTTGCTTCCAGTACTTGGCTATTGTAAATTGTGCTGCTATGAACATTGGGGTGCATAGGTTCTTTTGGATTGGTGTTTCAGGGTTCTTAGGGTATAATCCCAGCAGTGGAATTGCTGGGTCAAAGGGCAGTTCCATTTTTAGTTTTCTGAGGAAATTCCATACTGTTTTCCACAGTGGCCACACCAGTCTGCATTCCCACCAACAGTGCACTAGGGTTCCTTTTCTCCACATCCTCTCCATTTGTTTGTTGATTTGTTTATCTTGGCCACTCTGACTGGTGTGAGATGGTACCTCATTGTGGTTTTAATTTGCATCTCTCTGATGGTTAGTGATGCTGAGCATCTTTTCATAAGTTTCTGGGCCCTCTGTATGTCTTCCTTGGAGAATTGTCTGTTCAAGTCCTTTGCCCATTTTTTAATTGGTTTGTTTTTCTTCCTGGAGTGGAGTCGTGTGAGTTCTTTATATATTTTGGAGATCAGGCCCTTGTCTGAGGTATCATTGACAAATATGTTTTCCCATACTGTTGGTTCTCTTTGTAATTTGGTGCTGTTTTCTTTAGCCATACAGAAGCTTTTTATTTTGATGAGGTCCCATTTGTTTATTCTTTCCTTTGTATCCCTTGCTTTAGGGGACATGTCTGTGAGGATGTTGCTGCGTGGAATGTCTGAGATTTTCCTGCCAATGTTTTCCTCAAGGACTTTTATGGTGTTACAACTTATATTTAAGTCTTTTATCCATCTTGAGTTTATTTTTGTGTATGGCATAAGTTGGTGATCGAGTTTCATTTTTTTGCACATAGCTGTCCAGATCTCCCAACATCATCTGTTGAAGAGGCTGTTTTTGCTCCATTTTATGCTCCTGCCTCCTTTGTCAAATAGTAATTGACCGTAAAGACTTGGGTTTATTTCTGGGCTCTCTGTTCTGTTCCATTGGTCTATGTGCCTGTTTTTATGCCAGTACCAGGCTGTTTTGATGACAGTGGCCTTGTAATACAGTTTGATATCAGGTATTGTGATCCCTCCTGCTTTGTTCTTCTTTCTCAAAATTGCTGCAGCTATTCAGGGTTGTTTATGGTTCCATATAAATTTCTGAAATGTTTGTTCTATATCTGTGAAATATGTCATGGGTACTCTAATGGGGACTGCATTGAATCTATAAATTGCCTTGGGTAGTGGCCATTTTGATGATGTTAATTCTTCCAATCCATAAGCATGGTACATGCTTCCATTTGTTTGTGTCTTCCTTAATTGCTTTCTTCAGTGTTGTATAGTTTTCTGAGTACAGGTCTTTTACCTCCTTGGTTAGGTTGATTCCTAGGTACTTGATTTTTCTTGTTGCTATATCAAATGGGATTTTTTTCCTGATTTCTGTTTCTGCAGTTTCATTGTTGGTATACAGGAATGCCTTTGATTTCTGAGTATTGACTTTGTATCTGGCTATTTTGCCAAATTCATTTATTAGGTTGAGTGGGTTTTTGGTGGAGTCTATAGGATTTTCCATGTACACTATCATGTCATCTGCAGACAGTGACAGTTTCATTTCCTCCTCTCCAATTTGGATGCCTTTTATTGCTTTTTCTTGTCTGATTGCTGTGGCTAGGACTTCCAATACTATGTTGAATAGGAGTGGTGAGAGAGGGCATCCTTGTCTTGTTCCTGATCTTAGTGGGAAAGCTCTAAGTTTTTGTCCATTGAGTGTGATGTTGGCTGTAGGTCTCTCATATATGGCCTTTATTATGTTGAGGACTGCTCCCTTTATTCCCACTTTGCTGAGTGTTTTTATCAGAAATGGGTGCTGTATCTTATCGAATGCTTTTTCTGCATCTATTGATATGATCATGTGATTTTTGTCTTTGCTGTTGTTGATGTGATGTATTATGTTTATTGATTTGCAAATATTGTACCATCCCTGCATCCCTGGGATGAATCCCACTTGGTCATGGTGTATGATCTTTTTAATGTATTGCTGGATGCGGTTTGCCAATATTTTGTTGAGAATTTTAGCGTCTATGTTCATCAGCGATATTGGCCTGAAGTTTTCTTTCTTTGTTGTGTCTTTATCTGGTTTTGGAATTTGGATGATGCTGGCTTCATAAAAACAGTTTGGGAGTCTTCTGTCTTCTTGGATTTTGGAATAGTCTGTGAAGGGTTGGGGTTAGCACTTCCTTAAATGCTCTGTAGAATTCTCCTTTGAAACTGTCTGATCCAAGGCTTTTGCCTGTTAGGAATTTTTTGATTACTACTTCAATTTCATTAGATGTTATTAGTCTGTTTGGGCTTTCTGCTTCTTCTTCATTCAGTTTTGGAAGACTATATATTTCTACAAATTTTTACATTTCACCTCGGTTTTCAAGTTTCTTGGCACATAGTTTTTCATAGTAATTTCTTACACTCCCTTGTATTTCTGTGGTATCAGTTGTGATCTCTCCTCTTTCATTTCTGATTGTGTTGATTTGGGTCCTCTGTCTTTTTTTTTTCTTGATGAGTCTGCGTAAAGGCTTGTCAATTTTGTTTATTTTTTCAAAGAACCAGCTCCTGGATTCATTGATCCTTAAAATTGTGCTTTTAGTTTCTGTGTCATCTAATGGTGCTCTGGTCTTGGTTATTTCCTTCCTTGTACTTGCTGTGGGTTGTCTTTGTTGTTGTTCCTCGAGTAGTTGTAGGTGTAGGGTTAGGGTGTTTATTGGAAATGTTTCTACTCTTTTTATGTAGGCCTGTATTGCTATGAACTTCCCTCTCAGGACTGCCTTCGCTGTGTCCCACAGGTTTTGGATTGTTGTGAGTTCATTTTTGTTTCCAGAAACTTTTTGATTTCTCCCCTAATCTCATTCTTTACCCATTCGTTGTTTAATAGCATGCTATTCAATCTCCATGTTTTTGAGTGTTGTGTGTTTTTTTTCCTTGAGGTTTGTTTCTAGTTTCAGTTCCTTGTGGTCAGAGGAAAGTGCTTGATATGATTTCAATTTTCTTGAACTTGTTGAGGTTTGTTTTGTGTCCTATTATGTGGTCTATCTTTGAAAATATTCCATGTGCATTTGGAAAGAATGTGTATTTTGATTCTTTGGGATGAAATGCTATATATATATATATATATATATATAATCAGTTTAGTCCATTTCATCTAGGGCATTGTTCAATGCCACAAGTTCTCTGTTAATGTTTTGTTTGGATCTGTCCATCTTTGACAATGGGGTGTTAAAGTCCCCTACTATATTTGTGTTGCTGTCAATATCTTTCTTGAAGTCCTCCAAGATTTTATGTATTTGGGTGCTCCTATGTTGGATGCATATATATTTACAATATTTATGTATTCCTGGTAGATTTTTCCTTTGAGTATTATGAAGGGACCTTCTGGGTCTCTCTTTATGGCCCTTTTTTTGAGGTTTATTTTGTCTGATATGAGTATTGCTAGCCCTGCTTTTTTTTCCTGTCCTTTTGCTTGGAAAATTTGTTTCCAGCCCTTCACTTTCAGTCTGTGTAGGTCTTCTGTTCTGAGGTGGGTCTCTTGTAGGCAGCATATGTGTGGGTCATGCTTTCTCATTCATTCAGCTATTCCATGTCTTTTGATTGGAGCATTTAATCCATTTACATTTAACATTATTGACAGGTATTTGTTCATTGCCGTTTCTTTGTACCTGCGTTCCTCTCTCTCTCTCTCTTTTCCTTCTTTTCCTTAAAGCAATCCATTTAGCATCTCTTGAAGAACTGGTTTGATGGAGGTATATTCTTTTAGACCTCTTTTGTCTGGGAAACTCCTTATTTGGCCTTCTATCTTGATTTAGAGCCTTGCTGGGTAAAGCAGTCTTTGTTGTAGGTCTCTGGTTCTCATTACTTGGAATATTTTTTGCCATTCTCTTCTGGGTTGGAGCATTTCTATTGAGAAGTCAGCTGCTAACCTTTTTTTGGGCTACCTTGTATGTTACTTCTTTTTCTCCCTTGCTGCCTTTAAGATTCTGTCTTTGTCTTGGAATTTTTCCATTTTAATTATGATGTGTCTTGAAGTAGGCCTCCTTGGGTTCCTCTTGATTGGGACTCTCTGTGTTTCCTAGATTTGTGTGCCTTTTTCTCTCATTAAATTAGGGAAATTTTCCATGATAACTTGTTCAAATAGGTTTTGTATTCCTTGCTCTTCCTCTTCTCCTTCTCGTATCCCTATTATATGGATATTATTATGTTTCATGTTGTCTTGCATTTCCCTTAACCCCTCTTCATTCTTTTTGAGCCTCTTTTCCTTTTCTTGCTCATTCTGGGTATTTTTTTCCTACCTTGTCCTCCAGTTTGCTGATCTGATCCTCTGCTTCATCAAGTCTGCTTTTGATTCCTTCTACTGTGTTCTTCAGTTCAGAAATTGTATTCTTCATTTCTCTTGGCCCTTGTTGATAGTTTCTATTTTCTTTTCATGTTGATATAGTTTCTAGTGAGTTCATTGTACTTTCTGTGCAGTTTTTGGTAATTCTGTGTGAGCTCATTATGTTTCCTCATAACCAATTTTTGAACTCAGCATCTGATAGTTGACTTGCCGCTCTTTCATTTAGCATTGTTTCTGAGTCTTCCCCCTTTCCTTTCACTTGGGGATTGTTTCTTTGTCTTCCCATTGTTTGTGAGACTCTTCCTGTTACCCTGTGCTTCTTAAGTTGCTCTGTTCTGACCCCCTGGGTTTATGGTGTAAACTTCTGTGGTAGAATACCTGTGAGATTCAGTGCTACAGTTTTCTTGATCACCTGAGCTTACTGATTTTGGGCTGTGGTTTATGTTGCTTCTGTGTATGTCTTTGGTTTTTGGCTATTGTTGGGTCTTTCTTTGGTGGGTGCTTCCCACCAGCTGCTTATCTGAGGGTCAGTCTGTCCCCCACCTCTTGTTTTCTGTTGTGCAGTTGTGGGCAGGTTGTGTTGGAGCTGGTTCTTCTGTATGTACAAGGTTTTGAGGCTTTTCTCTTGCTCTTGTTCAGTTGTTTACTATGAGTAATTTCTCCCCTATTTAGTTGTATTTTCAGATAGGTGCTGGGTTGAGTTAGTGTGACTTCCACTCCCTCCTTCACATTCTTATGTTCTTTGCTGTTGGTGCTTCCTGTGTTGGTGGGCTTCCTCTTCTAGGAGGTATTCTGTTTTTCACACATTATACCTACTCCTGGTGCACAAGTGAGTTCCAGGTGGGAGAACAGCCACTGTGAGGACTCTGAGAAATGTGCCCTTGGCCCACAATGAGCCAGCCAAGTCTCCTAAGTTTTCTTATGCATGTATCAAAGTGAAACTATTGATATTGATTTGTCTCTATTAGATCTTTTCTTACTTTAAATATTTTTAAAATTTTTCAATTATACTTGACATACAATATTATCTTAACTGTACAGCCCAGTGACCTGATATCACTTACTAAATGATCACCCAATAAATCTAGTACCTATACATCACAGTTATTATATTATTGACAAGATTCCCTATTTTGTAATTCACATCACTGTGAATATTTTATAACTACCAATTTGTATTCCTTAATCTCTTCATCTTTTCTACCCAGACCCTCAACTCCTCTCCCATCTGGCAACCATCAAAAAATCCTCTGTGTCTGTGAGTCTGCTTCTGTTCTCCTTATTCATTTATTTTTTTGGTCTATCTTCCACATATAAGTGAAATCATATTGCATTTGTTTTCCTCTCTCTGACTTATGTCATTCAGCAAAATACCTTCTAGGTCCACCCATTTGTTGCATATGGCAAGATATTATTCTTTTTTATGGATGTGACACATATGTACCACTTCTTTATGCATTCATCTATCCATGGACACTCAGGTTGCTTTTATATGTTGGCTATTATAAATAATTCTGCAATGAATATATGGAGATATATTTCTTTTCAACTCAGTGTTTTGGATTTCTTTTGATAAATGCCCAGAAGTGGAAATTCTGGGTCCTTTTTTTCCTCTTTTACAATATATAGCCTTTTTTTTTTCTTTCTTTCTTTTCTTTTTTTATTGCTCAAGTACAGTTGTCTCCATTTTTCCCCCACCATTCCCCTCCACCCCAGCCATCCCCTCCTCCCACCCTCAATTCTACCCCCCTTTGGCTTTGTCCATGTGTCCTTTATACATGTACCTTGACAACTGTTTCCCTTTCTCCCCCATTATCCCCTCCCACCTCCTCTGGTTAATGTCAGTTCTTTATTTTAGTGTCTCTGGTTATATTTTGCTTGTTTGTTTGTTTTGTTGGTTAAATTCCACTTATAGGTGAGATGATTCCTCAGAAAACCAAAAATGGAACTGCTTTTTGATCCAGCAATTCCATTGATGGGACTTTACCCTAAGAATCCTGAAACATCAATTTGAAAGAACCTATGCACCCCAATGTGCATAGTAGCACAATTTACAATAGCCAAGTACTGGAAGCAACCTAAGTGCCCATCAGTAAATGAGTGGATCAAAAAATTGTGATACATTTACAAGATGGAATACCATACAGTAGAGAAAAAGGAGCTCTTACCTTTTGTGACAACATGGATGGATCTGGAGAGCATTATGTCAAGTAAAATATAGCTTTTGTTTTGAAGTCAATTTTTTTTCTGGTATAAGTATTGCTACCCCAGCTTTTAGTTATCTGTTTGCTTATTTTCATTTTAATGAAATATTATTTATTTTGAAAGAGGAATAAATAATAGCTAAAGAGGTTTAATAGTTCTTCCTTATTTATTTAATTTCCTGAAAAATGCATTAAACATTAATTTGACAAGATGAATATAACAAATGAAAAGGGAAGAAACAGAAATCCACCCAATTCTTGAATCACGGGTTGAGTTTTAGAACATGATCTATCTTGCACTCTTTTTCATTGGTCCTCTTTTGGCATTTACTATCTTCTGATAAGCTGTATTGTATCTTTCCATTTTTACTAGATTCTCTTTCATTCTGTCGTATTCATTCATATGCTGCCTTCTAGAAATTTGGTTTAAACGAGAGACCTGAGATAATTTAGCTAAGTATAATTGGCGTTCATCCTTGATCTTTTGGTAAGCCTTTGATTCTTCTTCCAGTTTAAGTACATAGTATTTCAGTTGATGTTCAAGATGCCTTTTTTCTTTTTCTAGCTTTTCAAGTAATGCAACTAAGGATTTTGCTGGCATTTGTTCATAGACACGAATAGAAGATAATCTGTCTGAAGGATCTGCATGTAGTTTTTCCCATTTCTCTTTGAGAGTAACTATTTGCTTTTTTAGTTGATCATTCACTTCAAGTTGTATCTCATAACGGGTTTTCCATTCATTGCCTATATTAGCAATAGTGAGTTTGGCTTTCAGTTCCATTATTTTGCATCTTAGTTCAGTTATTGAGAGCTGTATTAAATCTTTCATATGGAGTTCTTCCAGTAACTCTGATTTCAGTTGTTCAATGCTCATTCCTTCAAAGTTGTCACCTTTTTCATCCCCCATAGTGTCAGGTAAGAGATCTCCCCAAGCCCTTCCCCTCAGTGCCTCTTAGAGCAGAAGACCTGAAGGGGCACCCAAAGCTGTCTAGAGAAAGTGTTCTCATAAGTTGTTACCATGGTGACCTGAATTCTGGAATTCTAGGTTGAAGTCCCCTCAGCCAGCACTTTGTGTATGTCATAACACTGCTTCTTGTCCCCATTGTTTCTTTTTTTTTTTAGATAACTGGTTATATATATTTTTTATTTTTAAATTTCAATTTACATTCAATATTATTTTGTATTAGTTTTGGCTGTACAGCATAGTGGTTATACAATCATATACTTTACAAAGTATTCTCCCTGATATTTCTAGTACCCGCCTGGCACCATAAATAGTTATTAAAATATTATTGACTATTAATGTATTCCCAATGCTATGCTTTACATACCTGTGGCCACTTGGAAACCACCAATCTGTACTTTAAAAAATATCCTCACCTGAGGATATGCTTATTGATTTTGGAGAGAGAGGAATAAGGACAGAGAGAGAGAAAGAGAGAGAGAGAAACAACTATGTGAGAGAAACACATTGGTGGATTGCCTTCCATACATACCCTGACCGGGGATCAAACCCACAACCTAGGTATGTGCTCTGACCAGGGATTAAACCCAAAACCTTTTGGTGTATTACACTATGATCCAAACAACCGAGCCACCTGGCCAGGACCTACTTTGTACTTCTTAATCTCCTCACCTTGCGCACCTAGTCACCCAACCCCCTTCCAATCTGCAGCAACTACCAATATGTTCTCTGTATCTATGTGTATATTTCTGTTTTGTACATACATTTATATTGTTCAGTAGATTCCACATATAAGTGAAATTATATAGTATTTGTCTTTCTCTGTCTGAGTTATTTCACTTAGTATAATGCCCTCTAGGTCCATCTATGCTGTTGCAGATTGTAAGATTTTATTCTTTTTATGGCCAAGTGACATTCCATTGTATATTTGTTTATATACCAGAACTATTTTCATCCATTCACTTACTGATGGGCACTTGGGTTGCTTCCGTTTGTCTCCACTGTTTCTGATGAGAAGTCAGCTATTAATCTTACTGTAGTTTCTTTGCATATTACATGTAATTTTTCTACTGCTGTTTTCAAGTTTTTCTCTTTGGCTTTGGATTTCAATGGTTTGATTAATATCTCTCTACTTGTGAATACCATTGTGATTGCTCTACTTGGAATTCATTGAGCTTCTTGGATACATAAAGTTTTTCATCTAATTTGAGAAATTTCACCCATTATTCTTCAAATACTTGTTATGTTCTTTTTTTCCTCTTCTCCTCTTCTGGCATGACCATTATGCATATGTGGTGTGTTTGATGGTGTCTCACAGGACTTTGAGATTATTCAGTTTTCTTCATTCTTTTTGCATTCTGTTCTTTAGACTGGGTAATCTCTATTGATCTTCGTTTTTTAAATATTTTTTAAAGATTTTTTTTATTGTTGTTCAATTACAGTTGTCCCCATTTTTCCTCCATTACTCTCTTCTGTCCTACCCACCCCCACTTCCCACATTCAGTCCTCCCCACCCTGTTGTCTTTGTCCATGGGTCCTTTATACACATTCCTTGACTCTTGCCCTTCTTTCCAGTTATCCCCCTCTGCCATCCTCTCCCCACTGGTCACTATCAGTTTGTTATTTATTTCCATGTCTCTGGTTCTATTGATCTACTTTTGAGTTTGCTAATCTTTTGCTTCTAGAAGCTCAAATCTTCTGTTGAGCCCCTTGAGTACATTTTTCATTTCAGTTGTTGTACCATTTAACTACAGGATTTCAATTTATTTCTATAATTTGTATCTCTTTATTAATATTCCCTATATGATGAATTATTGTCATTAAACATTCCTTTAATTCTTTTTACATGGTTTCTTTTAGTTATTTGAACATATTTATAATAGCTTACTTGAAATCTTTATGTACTTTATCTATCATCTATGCCTTCCCAGAAACAATTTATTTAAGCTGTTTTCTCCTCTGTACCGGCTACATCTTATTCCTTTGTTTTTAAATATTTATTTACTTGTTTGTTTATGTATTTATTGTAGTGATGTGCTTGGCCTAATTATGTAGTGCCTATTTACCCTGCAGTGTGTGATAACTGGAATCTCTGCTCAGTTTCTATAAAATCCTTGTTCTTATATTTAAGCCTAGCTACCTACTGTTCCTTCACCCTTGGGTTTCAAAGCTGGTACCATATATAGTTACTACAATATTATTGACTATATTACCTATGCTGTACATTTATGTCTCCTTTGACACCTGGGTTATTTGGAAGTGTATTTTATCATTTTAAAAGACAGATTTCCTATTATCTTTTTGACACTGATTTCTAGAGTAATTCTACTGCGGTCTGATAATATACTCTGTGTGGTTTCAGTCCTTTGAAGTATGAGACTGGCTTTGGGGCTTCTGGTCAGGATGGCAGCGTAGATAAATGCAGCTCACCTCCTCATACAACCACATCAGAGTTACAACTAAACTATAAAACAACCATCATTAAGAAATGTCAGAGACTGTGCTGAATAAAAGTCCTACAGCTATGGAATTAAAGAAGAAACCAAATCGAGACTGGTAGGAAGGGTGGAGACACAGAATGAGCTGGTCCCAAGCCCAGATGTGGCAGATACAAACTAGGAGTCATATCTCAGGAATGAGGATTCCCAGTCCCACACCAGGCCCCCCAGCCCAGGGTTCAAGTGCCAGGAAGATAAGTCATCATAACTTCTGGCTATAAAAACCAGTGGGGCTTGAGGCTGAGAAAGAAAGAAATTGCTGGACTCCTTGGCAGTTCCTCTTAAAAGGCCCATGCATAGAATTACTCAAACTCACTCCCTCTGAGCTCCAGCATGGGGACAGAATATTGAAAAGTACAAGAGACATACAGGGAAGAACTGAGTTGTCCAGCATCAGGGCAAGAGGTGGAGGTCAGCTTTCTCCCAGACAGAGGTGTTGGCAGAGGCCACTGTTCCTTTTCTGAGCCCTTCCCACCACAGAGCTGGCAGGTGGGAACCATATCTGAGACTCCATCAACCTGGCTCACACTATCTGCCCCACACTGGTGATTCCCTGAGGCCCTGCCCCACTCAACTTTCAGGCCAATCCAAGCTGTTTCTAGTGACTTTTCTATAGGAATTGCTTGTCTTGGCCCATGCTTCAGATTTTTCTAAATTTTCTCAAACAAGCAGCATCTGGCTTCAGAGATCAGTACCTTTCACCAAGTTGCCTCAGGCCCTGCACTAGCAGCAGCTGGCCTTGGTTCACAACTTGGTCTTGCCCAGGCACCTCCAAGTCCAGCACAAGTAGCAGCAGATCACTTTGTAGCTTATGCTGTGTGAGTTCAGACAGAACACAGGAGGTGTCTGACATTGGATGTGCCAACAACAATCAAGGCTCAACTACAACAGGAGGGTGTGCACAGCCCACATGGGGGGTACACTATGAGTACCCTACTTAGGCGATAGGGGGACTGAGCCACTGGACCCTACAAGACACCTACTATATTCGGCCAGTCATCCAAGTCCGGGAAACAACCAGCTCTACCTGATACATAGAAACAAACACAGGGAGGCTGTCTAAATGAGAAGAAAAAGAAACATGTTCCAAATGAAACAACAGAACAAAACTCAAGCAAAAGAGCTAAACAAGATGGAAAAAAGCAAGCTACTAGATGCAGAGTTCAAAACACTGGTTATAGGGATGTTGAAGGAACTTAGTGAAGACTTCAAGAATTAAAAATCCAGTCAGAAATGAAGGATATACTAATTGAAATAAAGAACAATTTAAAGGGAATCAACAGTAGAGTGGATGAAGCCAAGAATCAAATCAGCGATTTAGAATATAAGGAAGCAAAAAACAACCAGTCAGGACAGTAAATAGAAAAAAAGAATCCCCCAAAATGAAGATAGTGTAAGGAGGCTCTGGGACAACTTCAAGTGTACCAACATTCACATAATAAGGGTGCCAGAAGAAGAGAGAGAGCAAGAAATTGGAAACCTATTTGAAAAAATAATGACAGAAAACTTCCCCAACTTGGGGAAGGAAATAGATGTAAGTTCAGGAAGCACAGAGTGTCCCCAAAAAATGAACCCAAATTGGCCCACACCAAGACACATCATAATTAAACTGCCAAAGCTTAATACAAGAGAGAATTTTAAAAGCAGCAAGAGAAAAGCAGTTAATTACCTACAAGGAAGCCCTCGTAAGACTTGTCAACTAATTTCTCAAGAGAAACTGAAGTCTAGAAGGGATTGGCAAGAAATATTCAAAGTGATAAAAAGAAAGGACCTACAACTAAGGTTACTCTACCCTGAAATGCTATCATTTAGAATTGAAGTTACATATAAAGAGCTTCCCAGACAGGAAAAAGCTAAAAGAATTCCTCACCACCAAACCAGTATTATATGAAACGTTAAAGGGTCTTCTCTAAGAAGAAAATAAAAAATATGAACAATAAAATGGTAATGAATATATACCAACTGAATCTAAAAATCAAAATAAACAAATAGGCAGAAAAGAAATCATAGATACAGAGAACATTTTGATGGCTGCCAGATGGGAGGGGGCTGGGAGGTTGGGTGAAAAAGGTGAAAAGATTAAGAAGTACAAATTAGTAGCTACAGATCAGTCATGGGGATGCAAAGCACAGCACAGGAAATAGAGGAGCCATAGAACATATATGCATGATCCATGGACATGGGCAACAATGTGGGGATTGCCTGAGGGAACAGGGGGTGCTGGTTGGAGTGGGGCAAAAGGGTAAAAGCCGTGACAACTCTAATAACATAATCAGTAAAATATAATCAGGCCCTAGCTGGTGTGGCCCAGTGGATCCAGTACCAGCCTGAGAACTAAGAGGTCACTGGTTTGATTCCCAGCCAGGACATATACCTGGGTTGCAGGCCAAGTCCCCCATTGGGGGACTGTGAGAGGCAACCAATTGGTGTCTCTCTCCCTCTCCCACTGTATAAAAATAAACAAATAAATGAAATTTTAAATAGAAATTTAAAAAACATAATTAAAAAAACTATCTTTATAGCCTATAGTATGGTAAATGTTGTTGAATGTTTTATTTGCAATTGAGTAGAGCATGTTTATAATCTTCAGTTGTTGTATCTAGTATTCTATACTCATCAGGTCAGCTTTGTTGATACTGCTGTTCAACATATGCTTAATGATTTTATATATACATATAAAAGAATATATATATATATATGTTGTTGTTCAGTTATAGTTGTCCCAACTTTTTCCCCTTGCTCTCCCCTGCCCCATCCCCCCAACACTCCCACAGCCAACCCCTTCCCATTGGCCATGTCCATGAGTCCTCTATTCATATTCCTTGGCTTGCCCTTTACCCTTCTTGCCCCCATTATTCCCCTTCCACCTCCTCCCCTCTTGTCACTGTCAGTTTGTTCTTTATTTCCAAGTCTCTAATTCTATTTTGCTTATTTGTTTGTTTTGCTGATTAGGTTCCACTTATAGGTGAGATTATGTGATATTGTCTTTCACTGACTGGCTTATTTCACTTAGCATAATGCTCTTTATTTGTTGATGATGGGAAGTTGTGGTAAGTTGTCCTTCCCATTTTTATCTGCCACATGTGGGTGTGGAATCAACTTTTCTGTGTCTCCACCCCTCCTAAGGTATCAATGTGGCTTCTTCTTTATATCTTAAGTTGTAGGACTTGTGTTCAGCTAGATTTAATATAGTTTGGAATGATGGTTGTTCTGTAGTTTGTTGTAATTTTGATCAATCTAGTAACATGTTTATCTATGCCACTATCTTGACTAAAACATTGTCCATCAATGTTTTAATTAGAAAATTCATTATCAAAGAGATGCAAATTAAAACCACAATGAGATACCACTTCACCCATGTCAAAATGGCCATGATAAACAAATCAACAAATAACAAGTGCTAGTGAGGTTGTGGAGAAAAGGGAACCCTAGTACACAATTGGTGGGAATGCGGACTGGTGCAGCCACTGTGAAAAACAGTATGCAATTCCCTCAAAAAGCTAAAAATGCAACTGCTTTTGACCCAGCAATTCCACTGCTGGGATTATACCCTAAGAACCCTGAAACACTAATTCAAAAGAACCTATGCACCCAAAAGTTCATAGCATTACAATCTGCAATAGCCAAGTACTGGAAGCAACCTAAATGCCCATCAGTAAATGAGTGGATCAAAAACTATGGTATATTTACACAATGGAATACTACATAGCAGAAAGAAAGGAGCTCCTATCCTTCACAACAGTGTGGATGGAACTGGAGAGCATTATGCTAAGTGAAGTAAGCCAGGCAGTGAAAGACAAATACCATATGATCTCACCTATTAGTGGAACCTAATGAACAAGACAAACAAGCAAGCAAAATATAACCAGACATTGAAATAAGGAACAAACTGACAGTAACCAGATGGAGGGGAGGTGAGGGGGATAAATGAGGAAAGACGGAGAATGGTCATCAAGGAACACATATAAAGGACCCATGGACAAAGCCAAAGGGGAATGGGATTGAGGGTGGGAGGTGGGGGTAGGGGAGGGTGGTGGGGGGAAAGTGGAGAAAATTATGCTTGAACAACAACAAAAAAAAGGAAAAGAAAAGAAAGAAAAAGAAAATTTGTTAATTTTAGTAACTTTTTTTCACTTAATTTGCAAAATCAAAGTAAAGGTTTATAAATTTCATTATGTCAAAATTATAATATATATCATGATGTATGCTACCACAAAATTCAATTATAGTTTAAAATTGAATATGCTGTTTGTAATTAAAATGATAATATGAATATATACTATAAATAGAGCACAGTAGCTGTTAAAATCAATATTTTCCTATATGAAGAAATGAATGTAGCTAAAGTGTACTTGAATTAGTTTTGGTAAATACATCATTCATAATTGCATCTTAACAAGCTGTGATACTTTACTAAATTATGTTCTAAAAATAATGACCCTTGTTAATGCTTAGATACTTGATATAAATATCTCTTAGTTTTCCTTTACTGTGCCTAAATATGTTTACATTTTAAGCATTATAGTCTTTTAAAAATAATTTTTGAACAGAACCATTTTAAGAGTTCACCAATATCATAAATCCACTTTATTATCTCTTAAATACTCATTTATCACTACATTGTGGACAGTAAATTGCATGCCACCTCATTTATTGACCACAAAGGGGCCTGATATTCAGCTAGAATTATAGGGAACTCAAACTTGAGGAAAATATTTGATTATGTATTCTACTCTCATGTGTATTCCAGAGATCAGATACCTCTTATTTAATGATCAATAACCATAAATGCACAATATTTTTCATTTGTTACCTTTGTTTCTTTGTGATTATCCCCATTATATCTGTGATAATCTCCAAAACCAATGGCCCACCCTTTTTCTGATATCAAATACGGAAAAGGTAGTTAACTTAAATCATTTAAAGTAGAAGGCAAATGTTAAATACAAGTAATGTCATAAAAGAAAGGGCTTAGATAAAGTACAATGAAACATGAATCCATTTTTTTTCTTTTTTTGCAGTCAGAATGATCTCTCTCTCTCTCCTTTGTATTTCTGAAAATAAATTAAAAATCCTTTCATACTTCTTGCTTAATGCTTTCTGTTCTCTCTGCTTGAAAATTCTTCCCCCAACTCGCTCATAACTGCTGCATTCTCGCCATCTAGGCCCCCAGAAATATCAAAAAATAACTGAGTGGCTGCTATACAGCAGGCACAGAAGGAACCTAAGTTTTGTAAAAGAAATGCATTAAAGAGGGGTCTATAGGAGCTACTATAAAGGACACAAGGACAAAATCAAGGGGGAGGGTAGAGGTGGGGGAGGGAGGTGGGACTGGCTGGGGTGGGGTGGAGGGATGGGGAGAAAATGCATACAATTGTAACTGAATAAAAATTAAAAAAATTTTAAAAGAAATGCATTAAAATAAAATAAATATTGAAGAATAAAAATGTTTCTTCTTTTCTTTTTCATTATTTGGTTGTTATGCTATTGGAGACATGCATTTGGGAGAGATGGGGAAAGCATATGCTAAAATGAGAACTTACAAAGTAGTGTGAAATTTCCAACCACAAGTAGTAGTCTTAATTGGTTGAACTTGATGTAGATCAAGTACAAAAGGAGGGGATAGATTAAATAAATAAATAAATAAATAAATAAATAAATAAATAAATATAGATAGATAGATAGATAGATGATTGATGATAGATAGATAGATAGATAGATAGATGAAGAAATTTCTCAATATTTTTAAAATCTGGCATTTGACCCAAAGCCTTTATAATGAATGATCACAGACTATATATTCACTTTTCCAAGTCTTTCTATGGATACCTTCTATGTGCTCCTGGAGAAAAAGGAGCTCAAAGATGGTCAAATGCATTTGATATTGGAGGTTCATTTGCACAAGAAAGTCTCAGGATATTTTTAGGCAAGAAACTCATCTAATTGTTTAACCAGGTGGCTTTTCTCATGCAATATATTTTGAGAAACAACAATAATTCATACTGTAAAATAAAATATTTAATGAATTTCAGTGTAGTTATAATTGATTCAAAATACCTTATTGATTTTCTAAAACTTATTTGCTTGTTTTTGACAATCAGAAATAGTATTAAGGCAACATTTCCTTGAATGATAAATACAAGATGTATCTGGCATTTTGAAGATACATTTAAATATTTTAAGAGCATAAAAAGCTGGAAACAAAGATAACTATATGTAAGAAAAAACTACAATGAATCACAGCACTTTCAATACTGTAGTTATAATAAAGTTATTGAAGACAACAAAAGAAGAAAGCAAATAATATGAAAAATATGAAGTTTGTCCAGAAAGTATCCGTCCATGCAATATGAAAAATAGAGACATTTATTGAAGAAGATATAAGATACAAGAAACATTTTAAATAGGAAAATGACATCTCAGTCCCCTTCAAAGAAGGTACCTTGAGACCTCACACAGTTTTCCCTGCCTCATTAGCAACGGCAGGATGATGTTCCTTCTGCTCTGGTAGCAGAAGCCCTGGAATGAATTTTGCCATGATGAGTTTCATGCCAAGATCGTGCATCAAAATCTCGGACACAGTGGATTTTGGAATCCCCAGATCAACTTCTAGTTCTCTCACTGTCAGTCGCAAGCCTTCTGAATCATCTGAATAGTTTCCATGGAGGAATGTGCAAGCTTAACACAAAACTGGATCTGGATTTGTTGCTCTACTCGCTCAGTCATCTTGAATGCATTGGCCGCATGGACCACATGCTCCCTCAACAGTGTCTACCACCCCCACTGGCTAGTACAGTGAAGTTGTCCATGTATGTGCATTCCAGTCCCCTCCCCTTGGTGGCCAGGTTACACAGGTATCATGCAAACCACTCTTGTTATATTAACAATGACTCAACATTTTTCTGGACAGATTTCATACATAGTAAATTCTTATTGATTAAAGTGCTCTCACAATTAAGGATTTTGAAAAATGATTCATTTGCCTCTGAGCTACTCTTTACAGTAGATATATTTTATGTAAAATAATGCAGGCAAGCAGATAAATGGTAGAAAACTTAGATTTAATGTCATTTGAGGTTTACAATTTAAAGTCACCATTTTAAAACCAGGGATTAATCTTTATAAAATGCGCTTATGAGCAATGATTAATCCATGTGTTTTGAAGATGAAACATTGATTATTATCAAAAAAAATATTCATGTGAAGAAAATGAGGGCCATACTATGGACTCTATCATTTATTCCTGACATTGATGGGTAAACACATGTACAGATCATTTTAAAAGTACCTCATTTAATACCTGTGAAGCATTCTGTGTATCCGCTTTTATCCCTCCACGGAACATTGTCTTTGTTATTACAATTAACATAGTACTATTCTAGGCCTTGTATTACATTTTCTCTAATCTCTGCAACAGCTATGTACTAGCTAGAATATTGACATTTTCCAGATACAATTAAGAAAACATCATACACATTCATAATATTTTATAACTAATAAGTAGGAAACAAACCCAAGTCTGTGATTCTCCATGGTTCATATTTCTTCTTTAATCTCAACCTGCTGCTTTGTTTTCTATAATTATTTGTTTACCTAAATGTCACAGACCCACTTACTGAGAATGACTATTAATGAATTTTCATCGCAAATGCCTGATTCCTTTCATATAATAGAGAAGAGACCCGGAGTCACATTTAGTACAAAACATTAAACCCAGAAAAGCAATTTATTGATTTTTTCAAACATAGTGTTTTCTGAGTCATAGTTTATTCTTCCCTGTAATTCTGTTATTATTTTAAGCTTTCTTTTCTTTTTCTACAAGTAAAAATATTCCATTAACCTATTTATTTGTGTAAGATCCATTGTTGGAATTGGCTTAAGGTTTGAAACAGCCACTTATGTAGATAACTTCAGTGGGAAGGAAAAAGAAAAAAACCTATCCTTGCTATTCAATTTTGTTCTTTGTAACCAAGATTCTCATAGCTGGCTGTAATCCATCAGAGAGAGCTGGGATGCAAAGCTAGCTCAATTAAGGGATGCAAGTTAGTGAATGAATTCACCTTTGTATAGCATCAAGTATTCCTTAAATGAATAGTATTTAAAACATTCATTAGTTACATATAAATAAAAATAAAGTTATATAATAATAAAACTATTACATTGAACAAAAACAGGCAAAAATAACCTCTAATACATTCCTTATCGATTTCCTTATCAGTTCACTGTTTGCATGCCCCAAATGTCTACACCTCACATAAAAATTCCTCTTAAAAAAAACTGAAACAACTTCTACATTGTTTTTAAAGGTAATTTAAGGTAATTTAAGCATTATGTCATCAGTCTTATGAAAAATGGAAGTAGGCTATTACTACTGAGGGGGTAAAGACACCAAAATAATGATTTGTATAGATTACAATTTATTACATTAAAAAAATTAAAAATTACAACAAAGATACTTAGAAGCTAGGATTCAATTCATTCCATATAACACTGATCACATGGTATTTGATATTTAACTGTTTTCCCAGCAATACCCATACACATGCTTATTTTTCTTGCACATTGTATTTTGAGTCTTCTAATAAAGCAGTATATCAGATCTTCCCACACGGTCCTATTTCCATTTTTCATTGTCATTCAAAATGACAAAAAGCCCATGAACATATATCTGCTTTTGTCTTCTATCTATCCATTGCCCCCTTAATGTTAATGTTCTAAAAGTGTCTCCTTTTTCTTCCTTTTTTATATGGGTGGGCTAGGGTGCATGTGTAATAGAACACTATGAGAAACCTTTTCTCTAAAACAATTATTTATTTATTTTACATTTTTTATTTTTAAAATTTTTTTCAATTACATTTTACATTCAATATTATTTTTTTAACATTTTCAGGAGCATAGCATAGTGGTTAGGCAATCATATACTTTACTAAATGTTCCCCCTGATATTTCCAGTACTCAACTGACACTATATGTAGTTATTACAATATTATTGACTACATTTGCTGTGACTATTTTGTAACTACCAATTTGCACTTCTTTTTTTTCATAAAACATATTATTTATTTTATTTTATTATTTTATTGTTCAATTACAGTTTTCTGCATTTTCTCCCCACCCATCTACCATACCCCATCCAAACCCACCTCCCTCCCCTCCCCTGCTTCCACCCTCCCCCTTGGTTTTGTCCATGTGTCTTTTATAGTAGTTCCTGAAAAACCTTCTCCCCCTATCCCTTCCACCTTCCCCTCTGGCTATTGTTAGATTGTTCTTACCTTCAATGTCTCTGATTATATTTTGTTTGCTTTTTTCTTTTGTTGATTAAAGTTCCAGTTAAAGGTGAGATCATATGGTATTTGTCCCTCAATTTTTTCTCTACATATCTTTATACTTCTATAATACTTTGTTCATGTGAAATTATCCTAAGTAAGTATTTTAGGACTTAAATAATTGTATTTTTACTAACATTAGTACTTCATCTACACAATAATTTTATAAATTTTGTAAATTTGAATGGTGATGATAAATAAAGGGATAAAATAGAAACATAAAAAGATCACAGAAAGCTTATAAATTTCATTTATTTCCTTAACAGTATTATATCCATTAATATTTTCACCACTAGTCATTACATTAATATGTGTGCTTGACCTGTGCTTGAGTCTAGACAAAGGATTAGAGTTAACATCTCCACCAGACTCAGCTGCAAGGCATAACGATTGATAAGTGCTATGTTAGGGTATGCTTACAATTCTCTGCTCTCAAAGGGACATCTAAATCAGATTGGTGAAAGAAGGCTTTCTGGATAAAGATTTACATTGAAGGATAAAAATAAGTCATGGGAATGCAATTTGCAAAGTCATGGAGTATGGTTGAGCCACCAAGCTGAGGGGATGCAGGAGATGATGCTAAATTGTAAACAGAGACCAGAGCATTGAAAAGCTTATCTACTATGCTAATGGTTGTCTTAAAGGCAGTAAGAAGCCACTAAAGTAATTTAACAAGAGAGACTAATGACATAGTTGACTTTACATCATAGACGTATTGTTAATCTGAGACTGTCAGCCAAGATGGAGGCGTAGGTAGATACACTTTGTATCCTCACATAACCAAAAGAAGGACAACAAATTAAAAAACAAAAAATAACTAGAACTGACAGAAAATCAAACTGTATGGAAGTCTGACAACCAAGGAGTTAAAGAAACATTCATCCAGACTGATATCAGGGGTAGAGACAGGCAGTCGGGGTGGAGAGGACTCTGGGCAAGGGAGCAGCTGGAGGAACAGGCAAGGTGGTGGCTGGCAGACAGGGCAAGGCAGCGGATGGCAGAGTAGGCTGTCCCACATTTGTGTACTGATAAACCAGGAGGAGCAACTGGGGAGCTAGACAGACCTTGGAACCCAGGATTCCAGTGCAGGGAAAGAAAGCCTCAAAACCTCTAACTGAAAATACCTGTGGGGGTTGTGGCACTGGGAGAAACTCCCAGTCTCACAGAAGAGTTTGTTGGAGAGACCCATGGGGCCCTAGAGCATACACAAAACAACCAACCCAGGAATCAGCACCAGAAGGGCCCAATATGCTTGAGGGTAGTGGAGGAAGTGACTGAAAGATGCCAAGAGCTGAGGCAAGCGGCATTGTTCCCCCTTGGACCACTCCCCCACATACACTGCCACAATGCAGCGATGTGGGTTACCTTGCCCTGGCCAATATCTAAGACTCTGCCATTTACTAAGTAAAAGGCAAGTCAAGACCAAAAAAAAAAAAAAATGGCCCAAATGAAAGAACAGATTAAAGCTCCAGAAAATATACAACTAGGTGACGAAAAGATAGCCAACCTATCAGATGCACAGTTCAAAATACTGGTAATCAGGAACCTCACTGGTTCTGAATACTGGAATCTGAAATGGCTGCATATGGTTGCAAAATAGAGGAAAAAGTGAAGGTTATGAAAAGTGAAATAAAGGAAAATGTACAGAGAACTAACAGTGAAAGGAAGGAAACTGGGACTCAAATCAATGGATTGGACCAGAAGGAAGAAGTGAACAGTCAACCAGAACATAATAAAGAAACAAGAATTCAAAAAAAGGAGAAGCTTAGGAACTTCCAGGACATCTTTAAACACCCTAACATCGAAATCATAGTGATGCCAGGAGAAGAGGAAGAACAAGAAACTGAAAACTTATTTGAACAAATAATGGAGAACCTCCCCAATCTGGCAAAGGAAATAGATCTCCAGGAAGTCCAGGAAGCTCAGAGAGTCCCAAAGAAGTCGGCTGCAAGGAAGCACACACTGAGGCATATGGTAATTACATTAGCCAAAATTAAAGATAAGGACAGAATCTTAATACAGGCAAGAGAAAAGAAGACAGTTACCTACAAAGGAGTAACTGTCAGCAGATTTCTCAAAAGAAACCTTGCAGGCAAGAAGGGGCTGGAAAGAAGCATTCAAAGTCATGAAAGGCAAGGACCTACTTCCAAGATTACTCTATCCAGCAAAGATAGAATTCATTTAGAATGGAAGGACAGATAAAGTGTTTCCCAGATAAGGTCAAGTTAATGGAGTTCATCATCACCAAGCCCTTATTATATGAAATGTTAAAGGAACTTTATCTATGAAAAAGAAGATCAAAACTATGAACTGTAAAAGGACAGCAAACTCAGAGCTATTAACAACTGAACCTAAAAAGACAAAAACAGAAACAAACTAAGCAAACAACTAGAACAGAAACAGATTCACAGAAGTGGAGATCACATGGAGGATTATTAGTGGAGAGTGGGGGAGGGAGAATGGGGAAAAAGGTACAGGATGTAAGAAGCATAAATGGTAGGTACAAAATAGACAGGGGGGTGGTTAAGAATAGTCTGGGAAATGGAGAAGCCAAAGAACTTATATGTATGACTTACTATGTATGGACATAAACTAAGGTGGGGTAATGCTGGTGGGATATGAGGGGTACAGGGCAGAGGGAAATAAAGGGGAGAAAAAAATGGGAAGCATAATCAATAAAATATATTTTAAAAAGAAGTATTGTTAATCTTGTAATGGTGTGGAATGGAACAGAGAAGGGTGTAACTCTAAGTGTTCACAATGCTTTTGCTTCTCCCCATACTTTCTGAAAGCACTCAGGTCCAGACCTGTGTTTCCCATGAGATTTCAGTCTCTTTGAAAGACTTGACTATGTCTATTTTGGTATTCCTAGTGTCTATCACTGGTTCTGGAACATAGCTGATGTATAAAAAGTGGGTATTCAATAGATAAATTGAGAAGGCCTGCTGAACAATATTATATTGATCCAAATGAGATGGGATTATCCAAGTTAGTTAGGGTGCACCTTCTAGATTTATTTAGAGGGAGTTGTTGAGGAAGAAGTAGAGTATAAAACACAATTTTGATTTTTTTGGATAAAGAACTCAACCCAAACTGAACAAGCAGCTCAGTGTTGGACACACTGTGTTGAATATGCAGCCTTAGAGATCAAGATGCATGTCTGAGCTGGAGTTAACAGAACAGAAATTCATTATCATCAGGAGGGTCGCTTAAATTAAAGACTGGATGAAGTTCTTCAATCAAGCTCAGAGTCTCCAACAACATATTTCATTTAAATTGATTCCTCCAAAATGGACTCTATTTATAAGTGTGTGTGTGTGTGTGTGTATCCATCCATCAAACACATGAAACATTCAAAGAAGAGTATCATTTTCACTCTAAGAATTCATTTGGAATCTATAATGAAGTAAAAAAAAAAAGCAAAGTAAGTGTTTCTGAAAATCAGACCTTGTGGGATATTTTATAATAAAGTCATTAATCTGTGAGTTGATGTGCATAGAGTACTTATTTTAATAACGGCTACATACATATTTTCAAAAGGATAACCAAAATACATGTGAGAAAGAAGCACTAACATCTTTTCACATACTATTGGACTTGGAATGCCATTTGTTATTCTTAAGATACTAATTTGATTTTCAGAAACTTTACATGTTGGCTACATAATAGACGTTAGCAAGAACACTTGGTTTTATTGGTATAAATTTCTCAAATATTCAGGGTTTTGGTTTTGTTTTGTTTATTGTTGCTGTTTTCTGGTAACATGATAAAACTCAGTTACATTTCTACTTCTTATTATCAATTCTTTATACAAATCAACATTTTTCTAATTATTTCCTTTCATCATCTGCACACATAGTAGCCAGCCCAGTGGATAGTAATGGCTCTGAGAGAAGAATGAGTTTCCTGCGATAGCTTCATCTAAGTCAAAATACCTGTGCAATGTAATACGCCATCGCTGTTTCATTCCCTCCAGATTGTCTGCAGGCTGCTCCACTGACAGAGATGAAGCACTTTATTAAATAACTGCTAATTTAACACATAAGCTTCTGCATATCTTTATTTTGAGGCAGCACTATTCTTCACATTTTCTAATTTGATTTCTAAAATGTAATTATGAGCTTTATTGGTATGAATCAATCATTTCCCCCCTAACAAAATAACAACTCCCCAAAGTAAAAGAACTTTGTATT
Organism: Desmodus rotundus; assembly: GCF_022682495.2. Taxonomy (NCBI): domain Eukaryota; kingdom Metazoa; phylum Chordata; class Mammalia; order Chiroptera; family Phyllostomidae; genus Desmodus; species Desmodus rotundus. Next base: position 49,618,629 of record NC_071394.1, on the reverse strand, counting down.
TCTAGAAATTAGTAGTTTACATTTGACTGAAATGTAAATGTCGTAACTCGGGAAACTATTGTATTCATTTAATCAGAAACATATAATGGATTACCTTGTGATGTATAATCTTTCTGCATTGAATCATTTTGATTTAGTTAAAAAAGCCATTTTTTAGTTAAATCCTTTATTTTAGTTAAATAAAAATATAATATTGCAAGCAGTTGAACATGAGAGTCTAAATCATGCAAGGTTAGAGAAAGAATGTGTAAGTCTAATGCATGAATGAATCTATCAAGAATAGATAAATATGGGTGGTCACAGTGTAGTGTAAAAATGAATTTAGAAATACTTTGTATTTTTATTAGAGACTAGAAAGTCTCTCTTTTCTTAAAAAAAAAATCCTTACCTGAAGATATGTTTTTATTGATTTGAAGGGAAGAGCAGGGAGAGAGAGTAACAGACAGACAGACATGGGTTGCCTCCCATATGTACCCTGACTTGGAATCAAACCTGCAACCCAGGTACGTTCTCTGACCAGGAATCAAACTGGCAACATTTTGGTTAATGGGACGATGCCCCAACCAACTGGGCCACTTGGCCAGGGCAAGGCTAGGAAGTTTCTTCAGCTAGGAGTCATTCTGAGATGAGTAATATGTTACATAGCACTGCATAGTATATGCAAAAGCTATTAGAACTACACCTTGGCATTTAAATCCACAATATACTTTTTTTATAATATCTGAATCTTTGATATATCACACTATGCTGGAGTGTGTTTTTCTAAGATAAAGAGACAAGTTGTTTAACTAATGTAAGATACATAGCACCAGAAAAGTGAAAAACAATAGTGTTTTCATTTTTACATTGAACACAGTCACATTCAGTGACCTCTCCAAAACTACTTTCATGACAGTTAATTCAACAGGTGTCTTGAAGATCCTCTTATTTTTTATTGTATTTCCTTTTCTCACACAATTTTTCAGATCAGAAACTTTCTTTACACACTTAGTTCCATCCTTTGTCTCCCCGAGCCCTATTGAGAATTTATCACTATTATTAATCAATCCCTGCCACTCTGCATCCTCAAAGCTCCTTACTCTAAGCCACAGGTTTTCTAATGACCTCCTCCCTTCCCAACATTCACTCTTCCCTTTCTCCAAATCATTCTCTACAAGGGTGCCAAAGTCATTGTAGATTGCATTCTGTTACTCGCATAAAATATGTTCTTGGCTTTCCATGGTCTTTGGCACTAATGGCATATCAACCCTAATTCTCATCATTCCTGATTTCAGTGTAACTGTGAAGTGTCCTCCCACCATGGGCTACGGTGATCTGTCTTCTTATTTGGTTGTAGTCTCAGTCACATGACATGCTTTGACCAATGGGATTTTGCAATTGTTCCAACAGCAAAGGCTAAAGAATCACATATTATGCTTGCTCTCTTCTGCCTTTGCTACCTGCAAGAAATGGGCATCCCTGGGCTAGTCTGGCTCAAGAAGAGTAAGGCACAAGCAGAGCAGAACCAAAAAGCAGATGTTTGAGGGAACCATTCAAACTGCAGACTTACTGATGAGCCCTTTTCAGATCAATACTAGTCTGAATCCCACAGAAATGTGAGAAATAAATATTTACTGCTGTAAGCCAGGGAAGTATTGTTATTGTTACATAGGACTTTTGTGGCCTCAGCTAACTAATGTAAAGTGTCAAAATTTTACTGTAAGGACCAAGGCTTCTCACTATTTGCTGCCTCATTACTTTACCTTGGAAGAATTTTTTATTCTTACCTGATCTAGTTCTTTATATACTCAAATTATAAATCCTATAGGCAATAAAATGTGTTAATTTCTACAGTACTTTATAATGTCCTTGGATTGCAACTAATGAACAAAAAATCCAGGATTTTATTATTATATTATAGTTAGCTAATATTCTGGCATGAAAACTGGTGTTAATATTTTCCTTTTGAACATTTATTTTAGGGGGATCTTTGAAATGTTTGAGGGTTAAAAAGAAATTACCTGATAGATTGTTTCCCTAAATGGCTGAGTTTGTTTTGAAAAAAAATGCAATGTTCTTCATTCTCCTAAAGGCAAAGAAGAAATAATTATCTAAAGAAGAATATAAAAATTCTATTAAGCACCTCTCTTAGCCCATGTTTTGGAGCTATGTTATACAATTAGAAAATAAAAGATTGAAAGATACTGTAAGAAGAAATATGTTAAGATTTGTAGAAATATTGCCATAATGACATCACAACATACATATACTGAAAATTTCTATTTATGTGGAAGACATTTCAAGTAGGTAGTCATTTGAATAATTTCAAATTTTGCTTTTGGATTCTTAATAATCACCTTTGATATGAATAATTCCAATACTATAAAATAAATAGCATACAATTTTTTAAAAGGTTAAATTCTATTTTGAGAAGTTGGAACCATGGAATTTACATTATAATTATGATATAATTATGTAAATGCTTTTTAGAAAAAGTCAAATACACATATTATATAATGTATATATATGAAGGTCATATATCTTGTGGTGAAAAGGTATTAAAACCGAGGGCCCTTATGATTTTGATTACATTTAGTTCATTTAGTTTTAAACTCTTACTTTGAAAATCCTCTCTCTCCCTCTCTCTCTCTCTCTCTCTCTCCCTCTCTCTCTCTCTCTCTCTCTCTCTCTATATATATATATATATATATATATATATATATATATATATATACATACACCCCTCATAGTTATAGTCTTCCCCCTCCAGATAATTAGAAAGTCCATAGGCAGCATAAAACAATAGCCTGGACCTGACTAATGGTCATGTGGACTGACATCTGGCAGGCTAAGTTATATTTCAGCTCCTGAGTCCCAAAGTGAAATGACCTCTTGGCTACTTTCCCATGAGACTGGACAGAAGGACACCAGAGCCGCCCACAAAGCTGTCTGTAAGACCTAAAGAAATGATTTGTTATTAACCTTACGTCACCTATATCCAATCAGCTTCCAGCAATACCCCTAACCCCCTAAGCCATGGTGTCTTGTGACAACATCTGGGAATCCAGTCTTTAGACCATTAGTTCCCTATACTCTGAACTGGCCAATTATTTAATAAACCTAATTTCTAAATTGCAAACTGCTACTCATAAGTTTTGGGGGGCCAGGCTGTACAGGTAGATGGACTCAAGTATCGGGGTCCTGGTAACAATATGAATAAAATATAAATATTGAGATATTTTATTCATCCTTGTATTAACAATGAAGTTAGTGCAGAAGTACAATTATTCAGGAATAGAGTGTTTTCTAACTTTATAGAGAAAATATAGAAAACAAGAGGAAATGATTTCAGTAAAGGTGACTATCCTTTACTGCACGGAACGTAAGTTTCTAGCCTGCAGGTCACCGTGCACATGCATGGATTGTGCAGGTTTCCCCCAGATCATGTTTTAAATTTATGTTTATTGAAAGTTATGGAGACAATGGAACAGAATATTATAACAGCTTCTAACATACTTAAAATGTTGCCTCATAATTTATTATCCTTATAGATCTATATTCCAACCATGATTTCAAAATATATTTTACTATTCTGTGTATTTCCAGATATACTGAAATAAAAAAGCTTTTAAGTAAAGGTGCTTTTAAGAAATACTCTCAGCATTTCTCAAATTCAGCTATTAAAACAACTTTAAAAAACTACCAGACAATAACAATTTTGGGGAACTAATGTTTTCAGAAATTCTACCAGAGAAATAGTCAGAATAAGAGTAATACTGTCTTTTACTTTTACCCAGGTGTAAGAGTCAAGATTCCTGGTGGTCCACACATTGCAGTGGACTTTAACCCAGGATGAAAGTCCTCGTGCACCAACTACAGCCAATGGAGCCCTTGGAGTGCTGCTCGCCCTCTGGGCTTCAGCAGGGCTGGGAGTGAGGGGGTCTACATTCCTTTGTCCTCATTTTAACCATTAGAGCTCAGGTGCTACCTGTTTGAAATAGATAAAAAGCACTGTCCTTCATTTTGTTGTTGTTGTTTTTCTCTAAATTTCATGGTTTAAAAATAAGTTATTCTCCTAAATTATCAAGGGGAAACATAGATGCCCATTACTTCAGTCTTGCCTCCGTCCAATCAATGCAATCTGTACACCTGGGCTAGAATAATCTGTCCACAGTGTCCATCTGCTTCAGTTCAAATGTGCAATGGCACTTAGCCACATGGCCCAGTTTTTTTCTCAAGTGCCGTCCTACTTGCCCCTCCTGTACTCATTTTTCACTCATACTAAATATACGATGAGATTATTTTCATGCTCAATTTGTAAAACAGTGTTTGTTTGAGCTCATCTGCCATGCACATCACTTTCTCAGGAATGCGGCACAGAGTGATAGATGGCCAGTGCGGGGCAGGTTTAAAAAACAGCATCTGCAGTTTGTCCAGGTTCTCCCAATCTCAGCTATACACGTCCTACAAGTTTTGTTCTGTCAAGTACACATTTGATCATTTCCTTCTTATGTCTTAAACCCTTCAAAAGTATTCTTTTCTTAGTATCAAATCCCCTTTTGTAGGCCCCCTTTTGTAATCTGGCTCTTGGTTACACACAGATTTGATCTCTCATCTCCTCTGACATCAAATTAAATGTCCTTCCTTACTGACAGATATTTGGATAATCTTACCCTTGGTATCTCAATTTCTGTGAAGCCTTCCTTGAACACCCAAGACTGATACATATACCCCTTCTGTGCCTCTCTATAGAGAGCAAATTTTCAGTATATATTTATTTTAAACTATTACTCTTAAAGTCTCTGTTTACATAGAAATCTATTAATATCTGTAATTAATTAATGCACATTTGCAGGTTCAAATGAATATACTGGCAACAAATCTATAGTTTAAGATATGAGAATCATACAAGGTGTGTATGGAAAAAGTCCAGCCATTGTTAATGTAGTGAGAACGGTTTGCATGACTTCGATGTAACCTGGCAGCCAAGGATTGTGGACTGGAATGTGCACGTGTGAACAATGACTTCTCTGTGCTAGCCAGTGGGGGTGGCAGATGCTGTTGAATGAGCGTGTGTACTGTGTGGCCGTCACGTTCAAAAATAACTGAGCAAGTAGAACAACCAATCTGCATTCAATTTTGCATTAAGCTTGAACATTCCTTCGTAGAAACTATTCAGAAAATTCAGAAGGCTGCAGCTACGGGCAACTAAAGATTGGCAGCTTCAGCATGACAATGTTCCCCCTCATGCATCATCTCTCTGGCAGAGTTCTTTGGCGAAACATCAAATCACCCAGGTGACTGAGCCCTCATACAACCCAGATTTGGTGCCCTGCGACTTCTGGTTTCTTCCAAAACTAAATCACCTTTGAAAGGGAAGAGATTTCACACAGTGTATGAGATTCAGGAAAATAGGATGGGGCAGTTGATGGTGATTGGGAGAACTGTGCGAGGTCCCAAGGTGCCTACTTGAAGGGGACTGAAGAATCATTGTCCATGTACAATGTTTCCTTTATCTTGTATCTTCTTCAATAAATTGCTGCATTGTTCGTATTATATAGCTGGATGCCTCTGGACAGACCTCCTATAAGTATGCAATGTCATACTTTGACACATTAGTGAGAAAACCTTTCTCTGACACTGAAAAGGCTTCTTTTTCACAAAAATGAAGATTACAAAGAACAAGCTGTGTTGTATATGACAACACAGCAACAGTAAAGGAAAAAGAAGAGTGTATAACCTATTGCTATGTTGCCAATGTAAAGTGGCATTTGTGGAATACAGTGCTATGCAGTGTATCTTGAACTCACTCTCTGGGAAATTCATGCACAAGTAATAAATAATGAGAACCAGCTTGACATTTCCAGACATCTCACTGCTCTCAAACCTGCAGCATTTTAAAATGATCTAAAATCATGCTGACTCTCATGTCCAGCCATAAAAGTTCCTGATCTGGTCTTTTAGTTTAATTTTTCATTATTGTTTATTTTGTTTTTTCAAAATTTCTTGTAAATATGAAAAAAAGGGTTTTAAAATACATTAATGTGTCAATTCTCCCCTTTGTGCTGTGTAAACAGTGCAGTATTTGCTTCATATGTACTCAGTCAGCCACTGAGAACACCGTTCTCCCTTTTCCTGGAACCCGTACTTTATCATAAGCCCTTCCGTGTGTTCGCACAGTCACTTCGAAGCCTGATCAAGATGCAGAGCAGAAAGACAAAATGTGTGCAGCTAAAGGATATGAGGTGTATCGTTGCCATAAACTCTAGCATTCAAACATTTAAAAAATCTGCTGGACACGTCCTTCCTTAAGGATTCTTTCCACACACATATAGAGAAAAAACACCTAAATTTTACTGAATTATTTTAATAAATTATTAGAATGAAGCTTTTTAAGTTATATGTAACTGGACTTTTTTTGTCTTTAAAAATAACTTCTGGGCTCACTCCATGTGGTGACACAACCTTTTTGCAGTAAGGTCAGCTCAGTGGTTTGCCCACGGCTCTCTCGGTCTTTGCTGGTTGTGCTGGCGTAATTATTAATAGCTCTCCCTTTCACGCTCCAAGCGTCACAGTTTTAGCAATGATACTATCTTAACTATAATGTGTATAGATTATTTTCCATCCCTCCCAAATATCTAATTGCATTGAAGTTAGATACTTCCAACAGCAGTCAGAAATGAGGGATAGTGATTACTACTCCTGAAGGCCAATTATGACAATTTGCTTAGCTTCTCATGACTCATCCCTCCCGCCCAGCATACCCAAGCAAGAAGCTATACACATGTTGTGTAGACCGTCCATATCACTATTTTCTTCCTTACACACAACTTAAAGAGAAGCTCAGAATAGATTCAAGCTTTCAGAAATGTGTTCAGATGAATTGTGTTTCCCTCTTCTCTACTAGTATAAGATATATATTTTTTCACCATGTGATAGGGTTTGGTGGCAATTGTGGCAATAATGTTGCCTTTTTTAAATATCAGACTTCAACTTTTTTCTCTAATCATATGAATTTATTTTAAAAATTACTTATATTAATAAATACATATGAATTTGGCTAATTAAATTAGTAAAGTCATTAAACTGATTTAATACTCATGAGCCTGTGCTGATTTTGAAAAGTATTACACACACACACACACACACACACACGGGGGAGAGGAAGAGACTTTAGTCATAGGAAAAGTGTATATAAGTCTCATATGAAAGTTATTGAAGGAGCTGCTGGCATCTGAACTTCCATACTCGGAGAAGAAATTGTTGTCATTATATAAAGGCAACACGCTGGACAGTCAAATCTGACCAGTGTATGTATGCTATTTATTAATTTTACAATTTCAAAATAAAAAGAAACATTGGCCATCTTTAAATAATGTGAGATTTTGTGTGAGAGTTTTGGTTGCTTAGTTACAAAACATCATAAGATCTCCAAACACCAGCTCACATCTTACTTGGCTGTGAACAACTGGCTGTGCCACTAGACTTCCATTTTCCCAAGATCAAAATAATCCCACTGTCCATACACTCTGCCTTTCTCACATGTTTGTATTACTGTCACATTTTATTTGCATTTGTTTTTGAAAATCCTATACAAGGGTTAATTTCTAGGTAAAATATAAGTTTGCCGGTACAGAATTACCCTTAATCCTTAAAATTATTGAGAAGGAATACACCAGTTTATTTCTGAGACCACACTTTGATGAAGGAGGAAGTGGAGTGAATCTAAAGAAATGATGTCCTGATGGGAAGAAAGAGACTGGCTTCTGTTGGGGACCAGAGCCCCAGTCACAAACTGCAGCAGCGACTGCAGTGCTGTGTGGCACAGGCTATTAGTGGTGGGAAGCAGGTCAGCTGAGCTTTAAAGTGTTTTGGACATGACTGGCTGAGAAGGTGCCCTTCATCACTCAGTACACATAACTCCCAGACGCATAACCTTTATGGAAAGGGCACCCAATCAGATAGTGTAAGACCTTATTAAGTTAAATATTTACAAGGATTATATGCCCTGGCTAGAAACTTCAACTACTCAAATTCCTCCATTCTATAATTCTAACTTATTGCTTATAAAACTAAAAAATATGCTTTATCCATTTTCATGTTAGAGATGCTGATAAAGAAAATAATCAAAAGAACATTTTGTTTAAAAAAGTTTTTGAGAAAGAAAATTTCCCCTCAATATGATGTCACACCTTTAGTAAAAGAGGAAAATGAATATATATAGATATATGACGGGGGACCCCCAAAATAGAATTATCTTCTGGAGGGCAGGCCCCTGGAGGTACATGCTTCCCTTGAAGGTGAGTATTCTGGGAACCCATCTGTGTTACTGTACCAGTTGGCATTGTTGTCAGAGGCTGCCTTTGGTTTCAGTGAATTTTTTTCAAAGATTCTTTGAATGCCTTTGCCCATTTCATGATGGGTGACTTCCAAGTACACCCACCCACACCCCACTGAGTGTTGAGCAGTTTTTGACCAAAACCCAGCATGACCCCTGTGCCCCACCCTCCCTATTCATCTAATCTTGCCCCAATCAACTTTTTTCTGTTTCCCCCATAAAAAAAGTCCTCAAAGGGAAATATTTTGCTGATGTGGAAGAGGTGAAACCAAAAATGGCAGAGGCACTAAAAGGCATCAAAATTGACAAGTTCAAAAATAGTTTTGAGCAGTGGAAAAAAAATGTCTCAATAAGTGTATTGCATCAAATGGCAAGAACTTTGAAGGTGACTGAAGTTAAAACATGTAAGAATAAATACACCATTTTTAAGAAATAAATTCTGCTTTTTGGGTCCCCTCTCACATACATATAAACATAATATATATTCAGTTTATATGGTTCTAATGTTTTGTGGCAACACATCTGTTATATTGAAATTTTAAACATTTGTTTTCTATGAAGATATTAAAATGTAATTTAACTTTTATTAACAAAAATGAGAATCTTAAATTTGGCACAGGATAACCAATTAAAAGGCTGACAGTTGTTTGAAGTTATTTCAATCATTCTTAAATTAGAATGTCCGGAGCACACTTCTCAGAGCCGCCCCAAACACATTACCTTTGTCGCAGCATCGAAGCAGATAAATCCTGTGCTAAAGTCAATCGTGAGTCCCATCAGATGACTTTCTAGCACACACGCATATGTCTTGCACTAGACGGAATAGAAAACACTGTTACTTTTTATGCGATTGATCTAATATCAGTATTAATAGCTATTTATCCAAGACTGTGTGACAGCTTCTTTAATAATTTCTTACTTACATAATAGCTAACAATAACATCAGTAATTGTGTAAGGTAGATAGTATTATCAACACCGTAATGTTAATAAATCAGAAGCCACATTGCTTCTGACCTTCCAAGGGGTATGCAGGGCCAAGTTCCCAATTTTTTTATAGGACTGTTTTTACCTTGCCCCACTTTCACCAGGCTCCCCTGCTATATTGGCAAGAAAACTGGTACAAAAAATTTTAGGTGTAGGCAAGATTATGAAAGTTGTTCGGTCCTCCAGCTAAATATCACTACATTTTCATTAAAGCAAAAGTGAATTATTAAAGATTAAGGTATTACTCAAATTCTTGGCATGCCACTTTTATAGATATTGTTAAAAGAGAATTGTCAGGCATGTAAATAGATTCTGTGATGAAGGCAAAAATGTACACGAAATATCTTGACCTTAACAGTCTCTGTATGTTCACCCATGTGGCATAAGCTATTTGCCAAAGACATTTACCACTTGTTATTTGCATGAACTGTTGATTATTCACAAATCAACAATCAATGACCTTTCACATTGAGATAGATTAATTCTAGTTTTACTTACATAAAAGTTTTGGAAAGACTAATATAATTTAGATTCTGAATTATCTATAATTTAGATATAATAACATGAAAGAAAAAACTTGGGGCTTATATGCAACATGGTACAATTTTATGTCTGTGGGCCAGTTTCATCTGCATTCCATTGCAAACTGTAAGTGGGATTTAAATAAAGAGAAATAACTGTAATTAAACAAGGAGAAAGAAAAGGAGGGAGAGAGAGAAATCTATCTTATGCAAATTTTTAAAGTGATTCTTACATCATATTGGTTTTTGTAATACTGTATATATAAGTACATTGAATGAACCACATTCTCACTATAATAATGAATAAATGCTTTTGCCTTCACCAAAAAGCTGTATACTATATTCATATGTTTAAGCCCACTTTGTATAGAAAAGTTATAGCCATGCAAAATTATTCATTTGGAAGTGAGATTTCCAAAAAAGCGTATTAAAAAACAAACTTAATACACCTTTTAAGTTCATTTTGGGTGTGCTTTTATTTAATATGTAAGCATATTCCATGCTTGCATCTACCCATTACTGTTTTGTTAAAACTATTATCAAATTGAGGAATGTTCAAGGTTTCCTCTGATTTAGACACAATTGTTTGCTACTTTCAAGTACTACCATTTAAAAAAGAATATATCAGGTAGAAACATTGAAAATTATAGAACATTAAATTTATTTTTTTAAGTTTGTAAGTACAAATTGAATTACATTCTCAATAATCATTAAATGAAAGTGATATAAGTTGAGACATACTGAAATTTAATTTTATAATGTATAAACTTAATATGCATATATAATTAATATACTTAATATGTTTTAATATTAAATATTTGATTTGTTTAATTTCTATGTTTATTTTATAATAAAAATTGAACTATAGTTAGGAAAAAAGCAAAACATTATACTTTTTAGGAAAGTTCAAATTAAGACACACTTTGAAAGATTTTTGCACAATTATATGTTATTATACAATATTTGAAGGTAACATCACACATAAAATACTTCTTATTTTTAATCCCAAAAATTTTAATTGAGAATGTTTTCACAATTATTTAATAGAAGCATCACCTGATCAAGTAGGTTAATCCTTATTTGATTTCTTAGCCAAAGTAGACATTTTGACTATCTGTATCCAATTTATAAATGTTAGACTTAATCAGGCCATTTTTTTTCTCAATATACAACCTGGTCTCGGGCAACCTCACTCACTCCTATGATTTTTAAATCTATCTAAAGGCTAACAGCACAAAACATGTTCTTTTAGATGACAGTTAACTGCCTATAGCTTGATAAAACACATATAAAACAGTTTGAAATAATAATAGTTAAAGGAAACCATTTCAAAAGTATTATACTTTTTCTTAAAAGTACTATTTTAAAAGAGCTATACATATTTTTTCAAATTCAATTAGTGTAAGTTCAAAAGAGTTATCTACTTCTTACCAGTATATTCACTTACTCTTGGAAAATTGCTCACAAATAAGACAAGCAAAAGTACTAAAAATAATGTAAATGAATTAAGTCCTATTTGGTACTTTTAATATTAGAGAAATATTGTAAGATTTTATTCATATAAAATTGTATCTTTTTGTCATAATTTTCCAAATTTTAAGGTGTTAATTTAAAAGACAATGTAGAATATTTAGAAGTGTCCTGCATTCAATGAATTACCTCTTAAAATAAATATATTGATATTTATATCATTATTAAGTACATTAGAGATCAGAAAATGTGTAAATAAGGAAAGGGATAGATTAGAAGCTAGGAAATGTTAGTGTTCAATCCCATTCAAGAAAACCAATTTCAAAATGACAATCAATTATATTTATTAATTCATTAATTACATTAGTCAATTCTATAATTTTCCATGTTTCTGCTCACTTCCCTATAGGTCATATGTTCCTTCTTTATTTTATTTCTTAATCAAATTTAATGGTAGTGGGACTATTGTTAACATAGAAGGAAACATTGTAATGTTTTTCATGTAAATATGTTCATATCTTTGAATTCTGAAAACAATACCAAAATGTTGAGCCATTGACTATTGATTTTTGACACAGTAATCAATATAAAATATTGTATTTTTGTAGAAAATTTATGACTAGGAAATTATAAAATACATTTAAAATATAAAGTTAAAAGGCATTAAACATTTTATTTTTTAGTTACTATGTGTATCATAAATTGGTATTTTGAGTAAGTAAGGTGATAGTCAAAAAAAAATGCATTGCTCAAGATATCAGCTTACAGAAATGAATCCCAGTTTTTTTTTTTAAAGTATTGACATACAGTGAAACAACATAATTTCATCTCTCTTATTTCTAAACATCAGGAGATTTAAAATGAAATATTAAATAGAGAGATTATCAAGTTGAAAACACCATGTGTTTCCAAGTGTGATATTCTAGGGAAATAATAATTTGAAAAACCTAAAAATATCAGTATAGGTTTAACATTTAAAATGGCAGCTCCTATTAAACTAAGATATTTTAATATATAATCTTTATTATATTTTTTCGATTACCATTTACTACCCTTATACCCCCTCACCCCTGCAATCACCACACTGCTGTCCTGCTTTAAAATGGTCTTAGATGATGATACTTGAAATAAAATAATAATTAAGATAATTTCTTTCTATTTATGATATTCAAGTATCTATTGTCTGCATTGAGGTTCTATACAGTTAAATGATTAAAACAATGTTTGTTTTTAAACATGTTTGGATATGTGCAGACTAGAGGAGCTATTAGGAACCATCAAAAGTGAAATGAAACAAGTGAAATGTTAGCCTTGTCCCTGTTTGCTTCCCTGATTGCCATGTCAAATGTGTGCAACTTGATGTACTGAACACAGAATTGTACTCAGAAAAAAAATAATAGATGTTAAAAATCAGTTCAATGCATTGAAAACAACATTCATCCAAGTCTCCTATTGGAGATAAGCATTCTAGAACTATTCGAAGTTATATTACTATTTTCATGTATTTGTTTTCAAAAGTAAGTATTTACTTCTGTATTTATTTAAGTCCTATCTCTAAATCCACTTGCATGTGTCACGTGCACCATAACTGTTCAGTTTTGCCACACGTCTCTGTTAGCAGTCAGTGGCAGAGCCAGTATTTGGTAACCTATTCCATTCATGATTCTCTGAATTGGAGAGGCTGAAAGTTCTATAAAGTTTGATTAGATATAACTTCATAGTTAATAAATAAAGTTTAATAATGATCTTTTGAATACTTGTGATGTACAAAATGCACTGTACTTCAGTTGCTAGATGAATGAAATAATCTCAAGCAAACTATAACTCATTGTGAGCAATGCCAAGAACACATCACTCCAATCCATGACAGCAAGACCAGAGCTGAGAAAATAATACTGGTGACAAAAGAAGGTAATATTGGTGTTCATAAGGGGGGGATTTGGACGGAATTGTTGTGGATGGAGTAGTGGTGATGAGTGGGCAGAGTAGACTGGAAATCAGGAAAACCTTCATGGATGATACTATCCATGAAAAATTTTCAAAGTCTATGTGTAGTTTTGAAGGGTAGAAATGAAGTGAAGGCTTTCTGGCAAGAAACAGCATTATGAGTGAATGGAGCCATTTAGCTGAAAATCAGGTGGTCATGTTGGGAGAACAGGAAATGGTCTTGTAAAAGATTGATTAAATCAGAACATTTTCATTTAGATTTAAAGTGGAGCTGAATCTAATTAAAATTACCAGTATACTCTTGATGAGTGGTAAGAAATAGCCTAGAGAGATCAAATTATAAAAATTAAAATGTGTCTCAAAGCTGCATTACCATTCATTTAATCACAATTGCTAATTATCAAGTGTATTTAGGAAGGAGAGCAAGACTCAGAGAACTATGTTTTTTCACTAATTTGAATTTATTTGATAACTCTAGGCAAGTGGGCATGCATCTGTGTGAGTTGCAGACCCTAACATTCCACAGACTCCCACCTGTATCCTTTCCACTTCCAGAAAGGTTGCTGTTTGGAAGGCTCTTTCCCACTGGGCGAGGTCATAGTCTAACTCCACAGAGAAGTAGAGGTCCTCTCCAGTCTCAGACTGCACAGTGAAACAGTGTTTCCGCCGATCCAGCAGGTCACTGTCCTGATGAAAACCTGAAGTTACACAGGCTGGCATACATCAATTCATATTGCTAACATGGTCATACCTTACATCAATGTCAATTAATGCATGGTGGAGATGCCAGTCATAAAGATTACACTCTATATCACTAAAACTTCATTAAAATGATTGCTGCTTAGAAGGTGACTGAACTTGGGGTGATGAGCACAAAGGCAATACACAAATGATGTATTATAAAATTGTATACTTGAAACATGTGTAACTTTATTAAACAATGTAATCCCAATAAATTTAATTTTAAAAGGGTCATTGCAGCCAAAATTCCAGGCCTTAAAGTCCATGACTAACACAGTTCTTCTCTGTATAGACATTGAAGCATGTCCATAAAATGGGAGTTAGGATTTCTGGTTTCAGCTTCACTGGCAACATTTCTAACTATAAAAAAGGATGACATACAATCTCCATTTTTTTCTTAAAGAGCTGTCAAGATGATGAAATTAAAGAGTATCAGTTTGGCCCTAAGAGAAACAATAGGCTCCAGAATACTTTCTGCACATTGGAAGGTATCATTTAAAAATGGAAATAAAATACTAGCTAAGTGCACATTTGTGCATTTTTCTCATTTGTGACTCCTCTTTCAGTAGTATTCTCTAGTCTTTAAGATTTATTCCAAGTCTCTTGGATACTTTCTGTAGACTAATAACCAAATACTGCCATTTCTGGGATATGACTCACATTTATAAAGCTGTATTACACAGAAACAACATATTATGAATGTGTTTGCTAATAATGTATATACTTTTCTATTCAGATGTCAACAGGCATAAGCAAAGTGTATTTTTATTTTGAAAAACAAAATAAACCATGTATTTAGAATAATTATTGACCACATTGATATCACTAGTCATGAATTTTTATTATACTTTAAATATATAAAACTAAAGGCAGACAAGGTTGCCAAATACGGGTGAGTTATTCCTATGGCAAGTTTCTGCATATGCAGGTATGATTTCTTCTCTCCTGCACTTTACGGTTATGTAGCCCAACATTTGCTAACATGGTAACTCACTTTTTTTCTCACCTTTCTGGACACAATGATCATTACTCTAATACTAAATTATTTCCTTTAAGTTAATGGCATTTTTGAAATTTAAAAGGGAAATAATAAGAAAGGCAGATGAAGGATAAATATTTTATATTAAATATAAATTTATAAACAGTCCAAACTATTGTTTTTTACTGTCATGTTCACTACTGTTTTTTTTATTGAACTTGTCACGAGTCAGGAAATCATTGTCATTATACATAAGGTTACTTAAAAGTAACAAAAACTGATTTTTTTATGAAAAAGGAAAGCAAACACGATGTGGAGTCTTCAGCAATAAATATTTTTATTCTTTTATAATTATTCTAATAAGGGACTATGACATCTACATCATGTCCTATACAAATAAATGATAATTTTAATAACCTATTATAATAATACTATTTTTTTATTTTTATGAAATACTGTTCTTAGTGGATCCGGGAAGATGGCGGCGAGATAGGTGGGAGCAGAGTCCACGTCCCCTCAACACCAGTGAAACACCTTGCTGATCTGAGGAGCAGAGCGAACAGCCAACGGTATTCCAGCATATATGAAGATCGGAGACCAAAGATAGAGGACACTGAAAGATCTCACGGTAAGAAGAGTGCTTAAGGACAATAAGGTCCCTGGGACCTGCACGGGGACCAGGGCGGCTGAAGCCCCAGCCGGGGTGCAGGGTCTGCTGCAGGATTCTTGGGAGAGAGCCAGGCTGAGCTGTGTCAGCAGCCAGCTGCTTGTTTGTACCAGGGGGGCTTGAATAGGAAGAATTTCACAAAAAGAAAAAGAAAATAGAGGCAATCAGGGGCTAGTTAGAGAACTCTCCCCAGCAGCCGCAGCCGCTGGCGCCCCTCCCCCCTCAGCCCCTGGCCCGTGAACTTGGGATAAGCAGCCCCAGCGCTCATCTGAAGCCCGGTTGTGCACACCCAGATTAGCGGACTGGGGGCCCACAACTGAAACCCCAGCTGGCTGCCCACACATGAGACCCCAGCAGGGCGCCCACACCTAAAACCTCGGGTGGGTGAGCACCGGGAGCAGAGGCTAGCTGCCCCACGCACAGGCCCAAGGCGACAGACCGGCCAGCCATGTGCGTGACTCAGGCCCAAAGTGGGGGAATGGCCTGCCACAAGTGACTCAGGCCCAGAGAAGACCAGCCGGCCACGTGCAACCCAGGCCCAAAGAAGCAGATCCACTGATCAACAGACTGGCTGCCTGTGAGGGACCACACCTAAAAGAACTGGTTCTGAATGACTCCTACCTAGCCCCTGTGCACAGAGCCCTGCAGGGCCTACTGGTTCTCTAGGATGAAGGCAAAACACCCAGCAGAGGGGAGCTGCAGGGTTAGGGAAGACTGCATTCCCTGGAAAGACTCAACCCAGTAGGGGGCTGAACTACCCCAGAGCAGCACCCAGAGCCCCTAGCATCTAAGACAGCAAAGAGC
This sequence comes from Desmodus rotundus, assembly GCF_022682495.2. NCBI lineage: Eukaryota > Metazoa > Chordata > Mammalia > Chiroptera > Phyllostomidae > Desmodus > Desmodus rotundus. Next base: position 49,602,197 of record NC_071394.1, on the reverse strand, counting down.
GAGAAGGGGGAGTGTGAGTTGCCCCTAATTGGTGCAACTCAAGGACAACACAACTGGTGAACTAAAGGCCTAGTGGGGAGCAGAAGGACCCTGAGGAACTGGACTGGAGGCTGAACAACAGTGAAGAGTGTGGCTCAGGAAGGGAGAAAAGTGAAACCAATCCTTCCAATAACCCCCTCCCGTTCCACAGACAGGAAGACCAGCAGAACTAACCTGACAGGTTTAAAGCAGAAGACTTTTTTTTTTTTTCTTTCCTCCTTTCCCCCTGAATTCCTTCTTCCTTTCTGTCCTTCTATCATTTTTTTATTCCTCCTTCCTTCCATCCTTTACCTTTTTTATTCCTTCTTCCTGCCTTCTTTTATATATACTTTTTTTTAATTTTTGTTAAAATTCCTTCTTATCTTGCCTCTGATCTTTCTTTATTCCTTCTTCCTTCTTTCCTTTCCTATTCCCTCTTTCCCTCCTTCCCTTCTCTCCCCCCACCCCCACCTTTCTCTTTTTCCCAAAGGTGAGACAATAAAACCTGGAGTGCTGAAAGCCCAGAGTTAGACCATGTTACACCCATAAATGTCAGCTCAAGACCAGTGAGCACAGGAGATTAAGGAGACAGCACCACTGAATCCCATTGGCATTCTACCATAGAAGTTCATACCATAAACGCAGGGAGTCAGAATAGATCAATTTAAGAAGCAGAGGCTAACAAGAAGAGTCTCACAAACAATGGGAAGACAAAGAAACAATCCCCAAATGAAAGGAAAGGAGGAAGCCTCAGAAAGAATGCTAACTGAAAAAGAGGCAACTCAACTCTCAGATACTGAGTTCAAAGCAATGGTCATCAGGAAGCTCACTGAGCTCACAGAGAACTCCCAGAAACTACAGGGAAACTACAATGAACTCATATCATTGCAAACTATATCAACATGAAAAAGGAAATAGAAACTATCAACAAGGGCCAAGAGGAAATGAAGAATACAATTTCTGAACTGAAGAACACAGTAGAAGGAATGAAAAGCAGACTTGATGAAGCAGAGGATCGGATCAGCGAGCTGGATGACAAGGTAGAAAAAAACACCCAGAAAGAGCAAGAAAAGGAAAAGAGGCTCAGAAAGAATGAAGAGGGATTAAGGGAAATGCAGGACAACATGAAACGTAACAATATCCGTATAATAGGAATACCAGAAGGAGAAGAAGAAGAGCAAGGGATAGAAAACCTGTTTGAAAAAGTAATGATGGAAAATTTCCCTAATCTGAGGAGAGAAAAAGTCACCCAAATCCAGGAAACACAGAGAGTCCCAAGCAGGAGGAACCCAAAGAGGCCCACCCCAAGACACATCATAATTAAAATGGCAAAATTCCAAGACAAAGAGAGGATCTTAAAGGTAGCAAGGGAGAAACAGGAAGTAACATACAAGGGAGCCCCAATAAGGTTAGAAGCTGACTTCTCAATGGAAACACTCCAAGCCAGAAGACAATGGCAAAAAATATTCCAAGTAATGAGAACCAGAGGCCTGCAACCAAGACTACTGTACCTATCTCAATCAAGATAGAAGGCCAAATAAAGAGTTTCCCAGACAAAAGAAGTCTAAAAGAATACACTTCCACCAAACCAGCTCTGCAAGAGATGCTAAAGGGACTGCTTTAAGGAAAGGAAGGAAAAGAGAAAGAGAGAGGAACACAGGTAGAAAAAAATGGCAATGAATAACTACCTATTGATAATAACCTTAAATGTAAATGGATTAAATGCTCCAATCAAAAGACATAGAATAGCTGAATGGATAAGAAAACAAGACCCACACATATGCTGCCTACAAGAGACCCATCTCAGGACAGAAGACTTACACAGACTGAAAGTGAAGGGCTGGAAACAAATTTTCCAAGCAAACGGACAGGAAAAAAAAAGCAGGGGTAGCAATACTCATATCAGACAAAATAGACTTCCAAAGAAGAGCCATAAAGAGAGACACAGAAGGTCACTTCATAATACTCAAAGGAAGAATCCACGAAGAAGACATAAACATTGTAAATATATATGCACCCAACATAGGAGCACCCAAATACATAAAGAAAATCTTGGAAGACTTCAAGAAAGATATTGACAGCAACACAATTATAGTAGGGGACTTTAACACCCCACTATCAAAAATGGACAGGTCTTCCAAACAAAATATCAAGAAGGATATTGTGTCACTTAACAATACCCTAGAGGAAATGGACTTAACTGATATATATAGAGCTTTTCATCCCAAAGAAGCAAAATACACATTCTTTTCAAGTGTCCATGGAACTTTTTCAAAGATAGACCACATGATAGGACACAAAGCAGGCCTCAACAAATTCAAGAAAATTGAAATCATATCAAGCATTTTCTCTGACCACAAGGGACTGAAACTAGAAACCAACCCCAAAGGAAGAAACCCAAAACACTCAAAATCATGGAGACTGAGTAGCATGCTATTAAACAATGAATGGGTCAAGAACGAGATTAGGGAAGAAATCAAGAACTTTCTGGAAACAAATGAAAATGAACTCACAAGAACCCAGAACCTATGGGACACAGCAAAGGCAGTCCTGAGAGGGAAGTTCATAGCAATACAGGCCTACCTTAAAAAGATAGAAACATTTCAAACAAACCACCTAACCCTACGCCTACAGGAACTGGAGGAACAACAACAAAGACAGCCCAGAGCAAGCAGAAGGAAGGAAATAACCAAGATCAGAGCAGAGTTAAATGACATAGAGACTAAAGGCACAATTCTAAGGATCAATGAATCCAGGAGCTGGTTCTTTAAAAAGATAAACAAAATCAACAAGCCTTTAAATATTCTCATCAAGAAGAAAAGAGAGAGGATTTAAATAAACACAATTAGAAATGAAAGAGAAGAGATTACAACTGGTATCACAGAAATATAAAGGATTGTAAGAAATTACTATGAAGAACTGTATGGCAAGAAATTTGAAAACCTAGGTGAAATGGACACATTTCCAGAAAAATATAATCTTCCACAACTGAATGAAGAAGAAGCAGAAAGCCCGAACAGACCAATAACCACAGACGATATTGAAGCAGTAATCAAAAAACTCCCAACACACAAAAGCCCTGGACCAGATGGTTTCACAGGAGAATCTACAAAGCCTTTAAGGAAGAGCTAACCCCTATCCTTCACAGACTATTTGAAAAAATCCAAACTGATGGAAGACTCCCAAACTCTTTTTATGAAGCCAGCATCATCCTAATCCCAAAACCAGATAAAGACACAACGAAGAAATAAAATTTCAGGCCAATGTCTCTGATGAACATAGACGCTAACATTCTCAACAAAATATTGGCAAACTGCATCCAGCAATACATTAAAAAGATCATACACCATGGACAAGTGGGATTCATCCCACAGATGCAAGGATGGTACAATATTCGCAAATCAATAAACATAATACATCACATCAATAACTGCAAAGACAAAAATCACATGATCATATCAATAGATGCAGAAAAAGCATTTGATAAGGTACAGCACCCATTTCTGATAAAAACACTCAGCAAAGTGGGAATAGAGGAAGCAGTCCTCAACATAATAAAGGCCATATATTCGAGATCTACAGCCAACATCATACTCAATGGATAAAAACTTAGATCTTTCCCACTAAGATCAGGAACAAGACAAGGATGTCCTTCAACATAGTATTGGAAGTCCTAGCCACAGCAATCAGACAAGAAAAAGAAATAAAAGGCATCCAAATTGGAAAGGAGGAAATGAAACTGTCACTGTTTGCAGATGACATGATAGTGTACATGGAAAATCCTATAGACTCCACCAAAAAACTACTCGACCTAATAAATGAATTTGGCAAAACAGCTGGATACAAAGTCAATACTCAGAAATCAAAGGCATTCCTGTATAACAACAATGAAACTGCAGAAACAGAAATCAGGAAAAAAATCCCATTTGATATAGCAACAAGAAAAATAAAGTACCTAGGAATAAATATAACCAAGGAGGTAAAAGACCTGTACTCAGAAAACTACACAACACTGAAGAAAGAAATTAAGGAAGACACAAACAAATGGAAGCATGTACCATACTCATGGATTGGAACAATTACCATCATTAAAATGGCCATACTACCCAAAGCAATTTATAGATTCAATGCAATCCCTATTAGAGTACCCATGACATATTTCACAGATATAGAACAAACATTTCAGAAATTTATATGGAACCATAAACGGCATCGAATAGCTGCAGCAATTTTGAGAAAGAAGAACAAAGCAGGAGGGATCACAATACCTGATATCAAACTGTATAACAAGGCCACTGTAATCAAAACAGCCTGGTACTGGCATAAAAACAGGCACATAGACCAATGGAACAGAACAGAGAGCCCAGAAATAAATCCAAGTTTTTATGGTCAATTACTATTTGACAAAGGAGGCAGGAGCATAAAATGGAGCCAAAACAGCCTCTTCAACAGATGTTGTAGGGAGATCTGGACAGCTATGTGCAAAAAAATGAAACTCGATCACCAACTTACGCCATACACAAAAATAAACTCAAGATGGATAAAAGACTTAAATATAAGTCGTAACACCATAAATGTCCTCGAGAAAACATTGGCAGGAAAATCTCAACATTCCACGCAGCAACATCCTCACAGACATGTCCCCTAAAACAAAGGACATAAAGGAAAGAATAAACAAATGGGGCTTCATCAAAATAAAAAGCTTCTGCATGGCTAAAGAAAACAGCACCAAATTACAAAGAGAACCAACAGTATGGGAAAACATATTTGCCAATGATACCTCAGACAAGGGCCTGATCTCCAAAATATATAAAGAACTCACACAACTCCACTCCAGGAAGACAAACAACCCAATTAAAAAATGGACAAAGGACTTGAACAGACACTTCTCCAAGGAAGACATACAGAGGGCCCAGAGACATATGAAAAGATGCTCAGCATCACTAGCCATCAGAGAGATGCAAATTAAAACCACAATGAGGTACCATCTCACACCTGTCAGAGTGGCCAACATAAAAAAAATCCACAAACAAATGTTGCAGAGGATGTGGAGAAAAGGGAACCCTAGTGCACTGTTGGTGGGAATGCAGACTGCTGAGGCCACTGTGGAAAACAGTATGGAATTTCCTCAGAAAACTAAAAATGTAATTGCCCTTTGACCCAGCAATTCCACTGCTGGGATTATACCCTAAGAACCCTGAAACACCAATACAAAAGAGCCTGTGCACCCCAATGTTCATAGGAGCACCCTTTACAATAGCCAAGTACTGGAAGCAACCTAAGTGCCCATCAGGAATTGAGTGGATCAAAAAACTATGGTATATTTACACAATGGAATTCTACGCAGCAGAGAGAAATAAGGAGCTTATACCCTTTGCAACAGCAGGGATGGAACTGCAGGGCATTATGTTAAGTGAAATAAGCCAGATGGTGAGGGACAAATACCATATGATCTCACCTTTAACTGGAACATAATCAATAGAAGAAAAAAGGAAAACAAAATATGACCAGAGACATTGAAGTTAAGAACAATCTAACAATGGGCAGGGGGGAGTGGGGAGGGGACAGTGAGGAGAGGGGATTACAGGAACTACTATAAAGGACACATGGACAAAATCAAGAGGGAGGGTGGAGGTGGGGGAAGGTGGGGGTTTCAGCTGGGGGTTTCAGCTGGGGTGGGGTGGACAGATGGGGAGAAAAGGCACACAACTGTAATTGAATTACAATAAAAAATTAAAATTAAAAAAATAAAAAAATGAAAATTACTGATACACACAATGAAAAATACTGTTGTTAATATTTTTGTGTAGTGAAAATTTTGAAATACATCAAAATATTTTTAGGAATATTTTCCACCATTAGATATTGCAAAAGAGAAATTTGGGAATTCAACTCAAAATATTAGAAATCTGATTCTGTATATCACAGAATGAAAAGAAGGTATATTATTCAGCCAGTATGATATACATGGGAAAATAACATTTATTTTTAAGTTACATTGTAACAGAGTGAAATGCTGGGTCTCTGACTCCGTTTTCTTCAAGCTTGAATTGTTCCCATGTCCTTCCCACAGGCATGCTAATTATTAGAGAAATTCTGCTTGTGACACAAGTTTAAAGACCAAAAATTCCCTCCTACTTGCCTCCTACCCACTGCTTCATAAAAGAAGCCCAAACCCGATATTTTCTTAGGGTGGATTTGAGGACTAGACCTCCCCTCTTCTTTGTTGATGATCTCTCAGTCAACCCACCTTTTCTATCTGCAAAATCTGGTGTTTTGAGTTTCGGCTTTTTGAAGCGTTGGACATACATAATTTGGAACAGTAGCAATATTAAATTAATTAATAATATAATTAATTATATAATTTCCACTTTCTTTTTTGCTATGCAAGAATACATCAAAAGTAAGTGAAAGTGATGTCCATGAATTTGAATATTTTCATTTTTTATACCAATTGCAGATACTAAGATACCAAAATCACTTTTCTACTAAAATGTCACCTTATGCATGCCAAAGTATTTATTTAGAATATCATTAAATCTGTAAATTATGACTTATATATTCACAGGCAAATCTCATCTAAAAAGTAAAAGTTTTAACTTTTAAAAAATATAATTTAAATAAAAAAATTGAATTAAAATTCAATACATTTTAGGTATTAAGACTTCATTTAAAATAAATCCAAATGAACACTCTATGCATGTAAATGAATTCATTTTTCTGGATATTAGTTGCCTTATAAGGAAAAAGAAAAAATAGAACTTTAATTTTTCTCCTTCTTAGGAAATTTGAATCCCTATATAAATAGACATAAAGCAAACTTTAGAAAAACAACATAAAGCATATCTTTCAAATACACTCTGTAAATTAATCCTTATAATGACCCATCAAAATAGTCTATCACCTTCATTTCCCTGAGGAGGGAAATAGGTCTTTGACACATCAGTCACTTCCACATTTTAGAAGCTGTTTCATCTAGGGTTTAAAACTCATTAGCTTAGAAGTCATTCAGTTTAGAAACAGTGCAGGCATTTTAAAAAACGGGATCATAGTAGTTTACCTCAAGGATCTTATAAAGATTAAATGACTTTAAATGTATATCACTTAGAAATGACCTGGCTCATCATGTTAAGTGTTCCATAATATCACTAATAATTAACAATGTTAGCCATCACTAATACTGAGTGTCACTAAAGCCTGGGTGATATCAGACTCTGAATTCTATATTCCAGCGCATGCACACACACCCCTTTCTTTGTAGGACAGTGTGACACTGTTATATAGAATGTAGGATATGTACGTTAGCAGAGTCAGAAAGGCTCAGTTCATTAACAAAACTAACGCCAGTCACAATGAAAGGGACACACGCTTGCTGAAGCTGATGCACACTTGACTTCTGCCATTCCGTAAATATTTTGTGTGTGCTGCATGCGTGTGTCCACAGAAGTATGGAATTCAGTCCCAGCTTAAAATAGCTTTGTATATGGTAACCCTGGTCCCTGTAGACATTTGTCATTCCTGTTAATAACATTTGACTTGACTGATATCATATATATTACAAAAAGCTTTTACAGACATTTTCTCCTGATCCATTCTGTATTGAGACCATTAAAGTCTAGAAAGTTTAAATGACTTAATAAGTAAAGATGCTGAACATTCAGAGATTTTTGAATTTTTAATTAAAATATATATATTTTAAAAAACATAACCATTCACATAGTGAATGGATTATTGGCATTAGAATATTTAAGATTAATACTCTTGGGTTCAGTACTCTTTGGGGAAAGAGCTGAGTGGCTCAAACAGGGTGGATGTGGGATAATCTCCCCCGACCACCAGAGCACTAGGAGACTGACAGTTTCAAAGGGCAAAAATTTTCCTGCGGAGCATCTGTCTTTGCACTAGAATTTATGTGATTCAGTTGCAAATGCATTAACTGATATCTTAAAGCAAAACCAACATTATTTTTTGTGACTCTGTTAGGTAGGGGATAATGACCCCAGCTAACTTCCTGTCCTTCCAACAGGCTCCTCAGTTACAGAATCCATAACAACCTCCTTGTTTAAATCTATCCACCAGCATAGCTTAAGCTCCTTCACTGGCTTAATATGTGTTTGATTTAGCTTTTCACAGGATTTAGAAATGGAAAAAGAAAAGCGTTTCAGTGAAGACAACTAGCAGCCCATGTGGAAAAGTGCTATGCACCTTCAAAGGAAGAATGCTTTTTTACGTAATAATTGTTTTTTTAAAGTTTATAAACAATATCATATAATAAAAATAAAACTTTCATCCTGGCATTTGATTTGTATTCATGATTTCTTATTTAATATACTTGAATAAATTTTCATTATTATTTTATTTTTAATCTTTACCCAAAGATATGTTTATTGCTTTTAGGGGGAGAGGGAAGGAGAGAGGGAGAGAGAAAGAGAAAAAAGAGAAACATCAATCAGTTGCCTCCAGTATGCACCCCACAATCTATGAACAAATCACAATCAGTATATGAAAATTATTCTTCAATCTTCTTTTTTTGAAAACTGAATGTCTCACATTGTAGTTTGCAGTTTCTGTTCTTAATATTTGTTCACACGTGATTAAAAACATTGGGGTTGTCAATTCCTAAAAAGTAACCCTTTAGAGCCTCAAGAACAGATGTGACCTACCTTTCAGCTTTCTATTTGTAAAACCAAATCAAGCACATTATTTTACCTCTCTCCATTGGTCGTGTTTTAGCTATCTTATTTATTTATTTATTTGAGAGAGAGAGAGAGAGAGGGGAAGGTAGTGATAGAGAGAGGCACATCAATTTTTTTTCTACCTATTTATGCATTCATTGGTTGATTCTTCTATGTGGCCTGACCAGTGATAGAACCTGCAACCCTAGCACATCAAGAAAATGCTCTAACCAACTGAGCTACCTGGCCAGGGTTATGTTAGTATCTCTTCACTGTGACCTATCCAACTTTTTCCTAATCCCTTAAGTAGTAAAATCCATCAGTCAGCCAGAATGGACCTGTATGGATCTGGCCAACATGAGATACAAAGGGAATTACTCATGTCACCTAAAACTAAACTTTTATTTATATACCCTGCTATACTTTATCAGTGCTATGCCCATGGAAAATAAAAAAGTGCATATCATAGTGGGAAGGAGTATCTGGCTAGCAAATCATTCATAAAATGTATACAATTAATCTTGAACATGTTAGCAGATAAAGGGGAACATTTGGGGCCCCAAAGTTCAATTACTCTTCATGAATATAAATTATAAAATTTTTAGCCTGGCTTTTGATTTTTGTCTCCTAAAAATGATCACAGTCCTATTAGATGCTATCTATTTTGTTGTTTTCTTGTTACTTCTTTTACAAATACAGGAACTTTTAACTGTGGAAATATTTCCAGCACAGTTCAAGATAGCATACCTCCACTACTATGTCAGAAACTATTTTACCCTTTGCCTATAATAGGTATTCATTTTATGTCAACCAAAAAAGTACTGCATGCCTGATGGATGCCAGGCACTGTTCTAGTGTAGGTACATATCGCAGAGCCAAACAAGATATCTCTGCCTCATGGAGATTGTTTGATTGGGGATGAGACAGTTCGCAAAGGAAACAAAAACACTGTTCAATCATAACATGCCATCTGGTGAAAAAGCCTGTTATGAGCTTTTGGGAGTCCAGCCTTCCAGGGCATTGCCATTTCAATAGAATACTTAGGAAAGGGCTCTTTAAGGAGGTCCCATTTGAGGAGTAGCATGAAATAAAAGAGTAAACAATTTAGATATTTAGAGAGGATGGCAACAAGTTAAAGAACTTAAAGCTTATGTGTGTCAAAACATAATAATGAAATTGCAATGAGTTAGCGGGCAGGTAGCAGCAGACTAGGGAAACAGGGGACAGCATGAGGGGGGTGGTGTGATAGAGATCTTACAGTGTCCTGTAGTTGCCTTGAAGACTTTGAAGTCTACTTTGAGTGAAATTGAAAGCTACTAGGGGGGCAATGGATAGGCATAAAAATAGGAGAAAAACGATTAGACTAATGCAGTTGAGCCATGAGGTCACCTAACCAGTGTCATAGCCATGGTTTGGGATACATTTTTGCTGATGCAGCATATAAGTGTATGAGAGAGAGAGACTTGAGATTGACCCCAAGGTCTTGGAATTAAGCAAGAGGAAAGTTAAGATGGACATTAACTGAGGTGGGCATTTGGATTGTGGGAGGGCATGTTAAGTTTGAAAAATCTATTAGATATCCATGCAGAGGCATCTAGAATATAATAAATACATTTGTAATTAAGAGAGAACTCTGCACAATGAGGTACCATCTCACACCAGTCAGAGTGGCCAAGATAAACAAATCCACAAACAAATGTTGGAGAGGATGCAGAGAAAAGGGAACCCTAGTGCACTGTTGGTGGGAATGCAGACTGGTGCGGCCACTGTGGAAAACAGTATGGAATTTCCTCAGAAAACTAAAAATGGAACTGCCTTTTGACCCAGCAATTCCGCTGCTGGGATTATACCCTAAGAACCCTGAAACACCAATCCAAAAGAACCTATGCACCCCAATGTTCATAGCAGCACAATTTACAATAGCCAAGTACTGGAAGCAACCTAAGTGCCCATCAGCAAAAGAGTAGATGCAAAAACTATGGTATATTTACACAATGGAATTCTATGCAGCAGAGAGAAAGAAGGAGCTTATACCCTTTGCAACAGCATGGATGAAACTGGAGAGCATTATGTTAAGTGAAATAAGCCAGATGGTGAGGGACAAATACCATATGATCTCACCTTTAACTGGAACATAATAAATAGAAGAAAAAAGGAAACAAAATATAACCAGAGACATTGAAGTTAAGAACAATCTAACAAGGGGCAGGGGGGAGTGGGGAGGGGACAGTGAGGAGAAGGGATTACAGGAACTACTATAAAGGACACATGGACAAAATCAAGGGGGAGGGTGGAGGTGGGGGAGGGAGGGGGGTTCAGCTGGGGTGGGGTGGAGGGATGGGGAGAAAAGGCACACAACTGTAACTGAATAGAAGGTAATAAATACATACATTTGTAATTAAGAGAGAACTCTGAATGAATTCATAGTTATTGGTATATAAATGTCATTTAAAGCAATGTTATTGGCAATTGGTTGGGAAAAATTCTAACGTGTGAGTTTCCATAAAGGACTATTAACATACTGGATTATTCTGAGGAACTTTTGTTTTTTCTTTCACTTTTATACATAATAGTAAAACCATCAAAATACATATCAATAATAAATTTCCTTTCACATATAAAAATAGAGTTATTGTCATAAGTATATATAACAATGTATAATTTAAAAATATAATATATAAAATGTGGCATATGTACATATATACTAATGAAATATGTTTTAATATAAATACTATTTTTGATAAATACATTATGAAAATAATTGATTATGGTATAACTCAGAGCCATTAAATATCTGGAATAAGACACATTCCTCTTTCCTTTTGTATGTAATTCTTTTCCATTCCTGACATGTAACAAGCTATATATGCCCTTTAGTATTCATTGTGTCAGTTTATGTTTCTACATCAATAATCTTGACTTTATATAAATACAAAGCATGCAGGTATAATTCTGTCCAAAATAAGTTTTTATTTCTGCAATCAAATTTGATGAAACTTAGTTAATGCCCATATTTGATCTGTTACATAGCATTTATTACATTATGTCTCAAATGATCAGCTCAATTAATAATAGTCTATATCAATTTATTTTTTTGTTTAGATGGTTATTGAAAAAAAGTCAGTAAGCCAGGACAAGAGAAGTAGGGAAATAGACAGCTGAACAATTTGCAGCCAGATACAAGCTCCAGGCCCAGAAAAGCAGCAAAACCAAGTGGGCGATGCCAGGGCCAGCTGAAGTGCCTAATGACACCCCTGATTCTGGCACTGACCAATCAGTAGAGACCATGACCCTGAAAAAGCACACCTAGAAAACTAGTGAATATTTTGCTGAAACCCTCTCCTATGGCCCTAGCAGACCTGATCAGGGCCAGGTCACCAATCTGGTTACAGTTATGGCTTTTGTTTATTTGAAAACATTTCTACAGAAAACAGAAATATAGGGGAGGAGACAAACCAAATAAAATAAAGTTTAAGTATTTGTTAATTCTATCATGTTGTGTTTGCACATATTGTCCCTCGGGTCATTCTAATGGAATGTCAGCACAGATAGTCTGTCCACCTACAAGTCATTTACTGTTGATGGGACTAACTTGGGCTGAGCTGTGAGTTCATACCTGGTTCTGGTGTTACCTTCTGTCTCGCTTCTATGTCACAGAACAATGCTTTAAGTCACCAGGGCCCCAGGATGCTACACCTGAGGGTCTTAGGTCAAACTGTAGGGTTATGGACAAAGGAAGACAGAGAGAGAGGGTGGCTGGGAAGCTGGTTGGCTGAAGTTGTAGGCAGAGTGACTGCTGTTCTCTAAGTGTGTCTAGTCTATAGTGCTTTCCCTCACTCGTTGCAGTGTGTGCAAGCTTAGGTCCTCTCCACACAGAACCTGAAAAATGATACATAAGGACAGCATAACATAGTCCAACAAGACAAAATGAATCTACTACTTTTACATGTCATCCTTGTGCAGGGGACATGCTAATCTCTGTATTGTTTTAATTTTAGTATATGTGCTGCCCAAGCAAATGCATGAGTCTATTAATTTTAGTGCTTTGATGATATTCACAATATTTTACATTCTGTGTATTGACCAACTACATGGTCATCACCCTTTTGTCTCTAAATCAAAAAGCTGAAGCCCATAAAAACTGTATTATACAAACAAAGATTCCTGATATGATTTGCAAATTCTGTGAGACCATCAAGAGGAGAATACTATTTGAATCATATTGTTTGAATTGTCATATTTAAAAGGTATGTTACATTAAGCAAGTCTTTAAAATGAAATTGCATGTTGTAGACAACACCAATTTTTGTTTTTTATTGTATTTTTTATATTACATTTTAGTCCCCTTACACCATCCTCCCCCCAGCAATCACCGCACTGTTGTCCATGTCCATAAGTCATTTTTCCTTTTTGCTCGGTCTTTCCACCCCCTAACGAAAGGTCCCACATAGCAGCAGAGATCCTCAGAAAGAACAAAGGTGGATGAATCACTCTACCTAATATCAAACTGTACTATAAGGCCTTAGTAATCAAAACAGCCTAGTACTGGCAAAAAAACCAGACACAGATCAGTGGAACAGAATAGAGAGCCCAGAAGTAAACCCCCAGTTTATAATCAACAATACCCTTTCTGAAGAAGCTATCTGCACTACGCGCCTGTCCTTGTTTCCCCACTGTTATACAGGTTAAGCAGACGGAGCAATGAGTTATAGGAATTGCAAATGACACAGTCAATTACTATCTTCAAAAGAATTTTTCTAATAATTAAAGTCAGTGGAGAAAAAGTAGAACCCTGGGGGTCAACTGACCAGGGTTATTTTTGGGGACCACTTTGTGTGGTATTGGGAATTGTAGCCTCCTGCAAGCCAGGCTTTGAATAAGGGCCTGTGAGTCTTGACCAGAACTTTGGGAATGCTGGGAGGCAAGCATGATCTGATGCTAGCACCAAGGGTTCTCGTGGGAAATCTGGCCAAAAGAATGCATTTTATCCACTGAAGCTTGCTCTGCTACAGCCCTGATAATGAATAACCAGGTGTTTAACTTCAAGGCAGGGAAGAAGATTCCTGAGCCATACCTTAAAGACCATTTGGTATCGGTATGTCTAACAGACCCTAACCTGAGGCTGATCTCTGTGTTCCTTCTATTGTTACCTGTAAACAACATCTGTTTTGCATTAACTGTAGCCCTCTAACACTGATTAATGAGCTACCCATGTATGCTTTACAGCCCTGCACATATCGTTCTCAATGAAAGCCTCAGGAGAAAGGACGTCGGGGCTCTTCTCCTCTGAGAGATTAGCCAGCCTTTTCTCTCTAAGCAGATCTTTCATTCATAGCCTCATTTTATCTGTGACTCATGGGGACACTGTGGGATGGGGTCCCCCACAGGTTATATTCCCAGCCCCAAGGAATCCATGCCACATAGGTCCTTCAATGCCCAGATAGACTTCTACATAAGACGTGGTTGCTGAAAAATATGCTAGCGAATTATAGACACCTCTGATATCTAGGACACTCCTTATTTCTCGTTCTATAAAGTGAGTGGTTGTAAGGGAACTGATGCCACACCCAGAGAATAGTAACCTTCAAGAGTTACAAAAATAATAAAATTCCATGGCATCACTGAGACCTGACATCCTTCTCTTAATATCCAACTTTTGCTCATAAGACTGTCCTCTGATTTCAAAGATGAAAGGGATATCTCATTTAAATAAGGAACTAAAATAAAACACATCTAGGTCTTCACATTTCTCAAAAAGTTATATCACTCAGAAAATGGGCCTTGAAACTATGATGAATAAAAGTAAAGGAGCTGCCTTGGTGGACATGACTAATACCACTTTAGGGTGCCACATATTTCAGGAGAAATTTAGAGACAGAAATCACCAACATGTATTTAATGTCTATTAATTGTCCTTTGTTAATATACTTTTTCATATCACTAACCCTAGAAGATAACTATATTTATAATTCCTGGTTTACAGGTAAGGATTTGAAATAAAGATAAGTAATTTATCAATGATATATTGCTGGGAATTTATGGGTCCAAACCGGGGTCAGAAGTCAAGCACGGACATTCTGATTCAGATTCATACTGTTAACATTTCACTGCTCCTTCTGTCAACCAACTAATCTGGTAATCATGTTACTATGGCATACAGAAACAAATTATAATACTTAGTACATAATAAATGGCTGAAGTATGCATAAATGTTAGGGAAATAAAAATAAAAGTACTGTAGTAAAATTATCAATTGAAATAAAAGTAACCATAAATCTGTTCCTATGAATTGCCTTAGTTCTATTAAGTCCATTGGCTCTTGTTTAGAGAAAACAATGATGAAGACAATGAAAAATTTGCATAGTGATGCTAAAACAAAATTGAACTTTACTCAATGTTTTTATAAGACGTTTATCGAAAAGTTAGCTATTATTTACAAAACATCATAATATCTCCACAGCACAAAATGCAAAACACAGACAAACACACACCTTGGAAAGGAAAACATGTCATAAGAGTTCATCATTTCCTTCTTAATTACTCTTTGTTAGCCACAATAAATTGAAACACTATAATAAATCTTCTCAGTAAGTTTTTTTTTAAATTAGGAACAAGGTAAATTTTGACACAATCCAACTGTTAACTGATGTAATCTGAAAGGCAAATATAAATGATCCTAATTTTATTTTTCTATAAAAGTGTGTTAATTGAAAATAGAACCACAGGCGTGGGCACTTGGAACAGACTGAAAGTGAGGAGAAAGGAGGAGGGAGGGGGATAATGGTTGAAAGAAGGGGGAGGAACTAGACAAAGAACATGTATGAATGACCCAGACACATGAACAACAGTGTGGGAATTGACTATGAGTGAGTAGTGGGATGGGTGGAGGAGGGCCAAGGAAGAAAAACTGGGACAACTGTAACACAATATCTAATACAATAACAATAAAAAGTGATTTAAAAAGAAAAAAAATTTCAAAACTGATCAAAGACATATGGACAAAGCCAAAGGGGATAGGTTTCAGGTTGGGAGGTGGGGATTGGTGGGGCAGCGGGGGGAAGGTGGGGTGAAAATGGAGACAACTGTATTTGAACAACAATAAAAAATATATATACTTAAAAAAAAGAAAAAAACACTCTTTTTCTCTTATAGCTGTGACATATAATTTTAAGGCTGCTAGGCTGAAAGAAGAAAAAAGCAAACAAACACTGAAATCTAAATGCAACAATTCAATTTAACATATCAGGTTCATGTATGTCTTGAAAACCATAAAACTTGACTTACTCCACAGCTCATTTCTAATAGTATAAATGTCTTGACAGCTTCAATGTAAACATCACAGACTTATAAAACCATACTTAAAAAATATAGGTTAATAAGGACAGAGAGCAGCATGGTCCAGAAAGTCTGTGCCTTACATGTTCCTGTACCCAGCAGTTAAGTCATTACTAGGCAGAGAACCTCTACTCTTCACTTTTTCTACTTAGTAGAGTGAGATGATGAGCAGGAGGCTCGATCTAGTCAACTCCATTAAATATGCAAATGACAAGTAACAAAATTTAGACAGTGTTCATTTTATGTTGCTAATTCCCTATAAGAAAAATCATTATTCATAGAAATTGATATTCTAAAGACATGATTACAAAATAATAGGAACAGTCATCAATTAAAATGTACAACAGCAAAAATATAGTTATTACTAATAATACCTAATTATGTGATTGAATACTGGTACTTCACATGAACTCTGCCACAGCATAATTTTTTTAAAAAGGGCAATCTAAATAAATTTGAAGGACATTTCAACACTTCTCTGAAATGTTTTTTTAAAAGATAAAGGTTTCAAAAGAGGCTGATACTTGGTTCCTATGGTATTAAATCTGTATTTTTACTTTAAAAAATAATATAAAGTTGTGGAAGTCAAAACAGATTTAAGATTTCATACAATAGTAAATTTGCCAGCAGAACACTTATGGAAACAGAAATCCAAAGTATTCAGTTAAGAAAGATTATATAAAAACCTAAACTGGTATTGAAGGAATTTAAATGGAATAAAGGATTACAAATAGCTCCCTTCTTAAAAGGTGAATCCTTGAGATTGGCACAATTGATTTGAGTGAGAAAATCAATTTTCTAGCTTTCTCCATACACAGAGGATATGTTCTCACTACCCATACAAATTTTTACTAAGCAGAAAATTATTATAGAAGATAAATTGGTATTCATTTGAAATGCTTTAAAAGTTTTCAATTTATTCATAATTCATTAATATTATACACATTTCATTTGGAATATGTAAGAAAGATATACTCTAACATTTTATTAAAGTCATCAGAACAAATTAGAATGTTAGGATTTAAAACAGAAATGCTCCCTAGTGCTTATTTTCAGAATGGTATTCTTCTAATTCAGTTTGAAAGGGAATAGATTTCTGCAACATGAAATTGTAATAATTTATAAAAAGAGTGCTTTTAGACCTACTTAGTTGGGGAAAGAATGACCTATCAAAATTACATATCAGAAAATGCAGAGGTAAGTTTAAGGTTTATTTGAAAAACAAGATTAGATATCTTGTATGTTAAGTTCTTAAAAAAAGGAGTGAATCATTTTATTAGTACATCCCATTGCTAAGAGATACTAGCATGGTTTAAATAAGGACCTTGATTTCCTTTAGGAGGTTCATGAAAACATCATAAGGCTGTGATTTCATTATGAAAAAGACAAACAGAATGAACGTAAGGGTGCTGGGGGATCCAAGAAGTCAGAGGAGTAAGTGGAAGCTACACGAACATCCTCCCAGGACCAATCTGGAATTACAACTAAATTGTAGAGAAATCATCCTGAATAACCAACTGAACACTAGCTGGAGAGAAGCCTTATAACCAAGGAGAGACAGAAGAAACCACTTCACCACAACAAGGCTGGTAGGGAATGCAGAGGAAGCACGAGGAGGCTGGCTGGGCTCCCATAGGAGGCGGCTGAAGTTCTTGATGGATATTTCTGTGGCCAGGGGTTTCCCCCTGAGAAGTGTAGGGCCTAAAACCCAAGCTGGGATCCCCAGGCTACAGCATCAGAACCAGAAAGGAACCCAGATAACCTCCAGCTGTGAAAATCAGCAGGGTTCCTGTCTGCCAGGGAGAGCTGGCTGGAGACACAGAGAGCCTCTAAAAGAGAAGCTCTGCACAAAATTATGTTTGTAGCCACTTACCCTGGGCCAAGGCAGAGGGAGGTCAGAGGGCACTAGAGAAGCTTGAGGAAACTTTGTGGTCATTGGCTCTAGGGAAAGAACTGGATGCATAGCTTCCAGGATTGCTGTGCTGAGTCATCCCCCAAACTGCAGAAGCCATCTCCTCAGGCAGAGCACTCCTCTCCAAGTGGCATCAGCCTACAGGGAAGCAATAGCTCCAACTGTAGGAATTAGTCCCACCCTGTGGTATTTAAACCTGGCTTTTGATTATAGCTCAAGGCTATGTCATTGATAAGTTTAACAATTAAGGCTGAATATACAAAGAAGCTGCCAAAATGGGAAGACAAAGAAACAGAATGCAAATGAAAGAACAAGAAAATTCTCCAGAGGAAGAACTAAAGATAATGCAAGCAAGAGATTTATCAAATAGAGATCTTTCAGTAATGATTATAAGGATACTCAACAGCATGAAAAAATATATAGAAACCATAAAATGGACCAGTCAGAAATAAAGAATGCAATATCTGAAATATGTTATATACTGGAAGGAATAAACAGTAGGTTAGATGAAGCAGAGGATCAAATGAGTGATTTGGAAGACAAGGTAGAAAAAAACACACAAGCAGAGAAGCAAAAAGGAAAACAATTTTTTTTTTAAATGAGGAGAGCTTAGAAACATTTTGGGGAACATGAAGCATAACAACATCTGCTACATGGGAGTATCAGAAGGAGAAGAGAGTGAGCAGGGGATCAAGAACATATTTCAAGGAATAATTACCAAAAACTTCCCTAATCTGGTGAAAGAAAAAGATATATATATATATATATATATATATATATATATATATATATATATATAGAGAGAGAGAGAGAGAGAGAGAGAGAGAGAGAGAGAGAGAGAGAGATATCTATCTCCAGGAAGTTCAGAGAGTCCCAAATAAGTCAGACCCAAAGAGGCATACATGGAGACACATCATAATTAAAAAGACAAAGCTAGAAGACAAGAAGTGAATCCTAAAAGCCACAAGAGGAAAGCAAGTAGTTCTATTAAAGAAACACCAATTAGGCTGTCATCTGATTTCTAAACAGAATCATTTCAGGGCAGAAGGGAGTGGCATGAAATAGTCAAGGTGATGAAAAGTAAGAACCTACAACCAAGGCTACTTAATCCAGCAAAGCTATCATTTAAAACTGAAGGAGAAATAGGAGCTTCTCAGACAAGAAAGAGCTAAAGAAGTTTGTTAACACCAAACCAATACTGCAACAAATGTTAAAGGCTTGCTTTAAGAAAAAGAAGAAGAGAAATTAAAAAAACAGAGGAAAATAGTCTAACAATAAAATGACACTAAATAGGTATCTCTCAATAATTACCTTAACTTTAAATGGTTTAAATGTTCCAACCAAAAGACATAGGGTAGCTGAATGGATAAGAAAATAAAAACCATATATATGCTGTGTCCAAGAGATCCATCTCAGATGGAAAGATATACACAGACTAAAAGTGAATGGATGGAAATAGATATTTCATGCAAATGGAAAGGGGGGGAAAGCTGGGATAGCAGTACCTATATCTGACAAAATAGACCTTAAAATCAAGGCTATAGTAAGAGACAAAGATACTACATGATGATAAAGGAGATAATCCAACAAGAGGATATAATCTTAGTTAAGATTTGCACACCCAACATAGGAGCACCTAAATATGTGAAGTAACTCTGATAGACATAAAAGGAGAGATTGCAGAAATTCAGTCATGGTTGGGGAGTTTTACACCCCACTTAATTCAATGGATAGACCTTCCAGACAGAAAATCAACAAGAAGACAATGTCCTAAAATGACACACTAGATCAAATGGATTAATCAATATCTTCAGAACATTTCACCCCAAAGCAGCAGAATGTTCATACTTTTCAAATGCATGTTAGGACACAAAGCAAGTGTCAATAAATTTAAGAAGATTGAAGTCATATCAAGAATCTTCTCTGACAAGAATGTTATGAAACTAGAAATCAATCACAAGAAAAACACTGAAAAACATGCAAATACATGGAAGCTAAAGAACATGTTATTAAACAACTAATGGATAAACAGTGAGATCAAGGAAGAAATGAAATGATACCTTAAAACAAATGAAAATCAGGACACAACAATCCAAAATCCGCGGGACACTGGGAAAGCAATCCTAACAGGGAAATTAATAACATTACAGGCCTATTTCGAAAAAAAAAAATGAGAAAAGCCAATATAAATAGTCTAACCTCACACTTGAAGGAACTTGAAGAAGAATAACAAACAAAACCCAAAGTGAGTAGAAGGAAGGAAATAATAAAGATCAGATCACAAATAAACAAAATAGTGTCTAAAAAGTGATACAAAAGATCAATGAGTCCAAGAGTAGTTTTTTTGAAAAGAGAAACAAGATTGAAAAATCTTTAATCTGACTCATCAAGAAAGAAGAGAAAGGACCCAAATAAATAAAATCAGAAATGAAAGAGGAGAAAAAAACAACCAACACCAAAGAAATACAAAGGATTGTAAGAAAATATTATGAACAACTATATGCCAACAAACTGGACAAACTGGATGAAATGGTTTGATTTCTAGAATGTTCCAAAACAAAATCAGGAAGAATCCGAGAATCTGAGTAGACATTATACCTAGTGAAATTAAAGTAGTCAAAAATCTTGCAACAAACAAAAGCCCTGGATTGGATGGCAAACATATCAAGAACTAACACCAGTCCTCTGTCATAAAATTCGAGAGTTGGAAAGGCTCCCAAACTCATTTCACAAGGCCAGCATTATCCTAATTCAAAAACCAGAAAAGACACTACAAAGAAAGAAAACTACAGGCCAATATCCCTGTTGAACACAGATGTTAAAATCTTCAACAAAATATTAGCAAACCAAATATAGCAATGCAACAAAACGATCATACAACATGATGAATGGGATTTATTCCATGAATGCAAGGTTGGTACAACATTTGCAAATCAATCAATGTGATTAACCACATAAACAAAATGGAGGATAAAAAACATATGATTATATCAATAGATTCGGAAAAAGCTTTGGATAAAATCCAACACACATTTATGATATAAACTATCAGCAAAGTGGGAATAGGGGGAACATACATAAACATAATGAAGGCCATAGATGACAATCCCACTGCCTCATATTCAATGGGCAAAAACTACAGGGGCTCCCCTAAAGATTGGGAACAAGATATCCTCTTTTATTCAACAGAGTACTGGAATTTCTAGCCACAACAATCACACAAGAAGAAATAAAAGACATATAAATTGGAAAGGAAGAAGTAAGCTGTCATTATTTGCCAAAGATAAGTTACTGTACATAGAGAAACCCAAAGATTCCACCAAGAAACTACTATAACTGAGAAATGAATTCAGCAAAATAGGAGGATACAAAATTAATATCCAGAAATCAGTTGCATTTTTACATGCCAATAATGAACTAAAAGAAAAGGAAATTAAGAAAGAAAACCCATTCACAATTGCTGCAAAAGAATAAAATTCCTAGGAATAAACCTAACCAAGGATTAAAAGGCCTGTACTTGGAAAATTATAAGACACTGAAGAAACTGAAAAAGATACAAATAAGTGGAAATACATACTGTATTCATGGATATGAAAAATGAACATCATTAAAATATCCATACTACCCTAGCAATCTATAGATTTAATGCCATTTCTATCAAGATTCCAATGACATATTTCACAAAAATAGACCAAATATTTCACAAAAGGCCCCCCAAAGCAACAACAATCCTGAGAAAGAAGGACATAGTTGGAGGAATCATACTACCTAACATCAAACTATACTGTAAGGCCATGGTAATCAAAACAGCATTGTACTGGCATAAAAAAACAGACACATAGATCAATAGAACAAATATAGAGCCCAGAAATAAACTCACACCATTCTAGTCAATTAATATTCGACAGGGGAAGCAAACACATACAATGGTTTAAGGCAGTTTATCCATAAATGGTGGTGGAGAGATACATGCAGAAAAATGAAACTACACCACCTTCTTATACTACACAGGACAATAAATTCAAAATGTATCAAAGACTTAAATGTTATACATGAAACCATAAAAATCCTAGGAGAAATCATTGGCAGAGAAAACTCGGACATTTCTCTTAGCAATATTTTATCAAATACATCTCAACAGGCAATGGAAACAAAAGAAAAAATAAACAAGTGGAAATACATCAAACTAAAAAGGTTCTTCCCAGCAAAGAAAATGATTAATGAATAAAAAGACAACCCATATAATGTAAGAATATGTTTGCTGATACATCTTATAAGGGGTTAGTTAATATGCAAAATTTATAAAATACTTACAAAGCTCAACACCAAAAAATAAACCCAAATTAAAAATGTGCCAAGGACGTGAATAGACACTTACCTAAAGAGAACATGCAGAGCCAGTCAGAGAAAGACAAATATATGATTTCACTCATATGTGGAATTTTATGAACAAACTGAACTAAAGGAAAATGGGGACAGACTCATAATGGAGAAAATGGAGAGCAGGATGACAGCTTATGGGGTTGGAGGTTAGAGGGTGGGAGAACTGAGTGAAAAGGAAAAAGGACTCATGGACATGGACAAAACTGTCATGATTGGAGGGGGTATAAGGGCACTAAATGGTAATGGGAAAATACAATTAAAAATCTAAAAAAAATAAAAATGTAATTTAACAAGTGGGTGCTCAAAAAAATGGAAAGGAAGAAGTAAAACTCTTGTTATTGAATGTTTGCCAGGTAATGCAATACCTGGCAAATGTATAAATGTATTAAGAATCCTAAAGACTCCTGCCAAAAAGCTATTAGAACTGATAAATAAATTCAGTAATGCCCTGGCTGATGTGGCTCAGTGGATTGAGCACTGTCCTGTGAACCAAAGGGTCACTGGTTCAATTCGCAGACAGGGCACAGCCCAGGTTGTGGGCCAGGTCATCAGTAGGGGGCACTCCACAGGAAACCAAACATTGCCTCTGGAGGAAACATTTGACAATGTGTGGAAACATTGATGTTTTTCTCTCTCCCCCTTCCCCTCTCTAAACATAAATAAAATCTTTTTAAAAAGTCACTAATAAGTAGGATATACAATTAATATTCACAAATCAAATGACTTCTATATGCCATAAATGAATTATGAGAAGGGGGAAATAATAAAATCCCATTTACAATTACCACAATAAAATACCTTGGAATAAATTTAACCAATAAGGAAAGGAACTTTACTCAGAATATTATGATGCTGTGGAAAAAAATTGAAGAAAATACAAATAAATGGAGGCATATACTGTGTCCCTGGATAGGAAGAATTAATATCAATGAAATGTCCACACTACCAAAAGCAATCTATAAAGTCAACACAATTCCAATCAAAATAATAATGGTATATTTCACTGAACTACGTCAAACAATCTAAAAATTATGAAACCACGAAAGACCCCAAATAACCACAGCAATCTTGAGAAAGTAGAACAAAGTTGAAGGTATCATACTACCTGACATCAAACCATACAACAAGGCCAATCAAAACAGCATGGTTATGGAATAAAAACCGACATGTATCTCAATGGAACAGAATAGAGAGCCTAGAAATAAACCCACCCCTATATGGTTGATTCATATTTGACAGAGGAGGCAAGAATACACAATAAGGTAGTTATTATTCAATAAATCGTACTGGGAAAAATTGGACTGATACATTAGAAAATACAACTAGACTAAATTCAAAATGAATTAAGAACTTAAATGTAAGACTCAAAACCATGAAACTACTAGAAGAAAACATAAGCAGTAAAATCTCTGACATTTTTCTTAGCAATATATTTTATGATATATCTACTTGGACCAAGAAACATAAGCAAAAGCAAATAAATGGGACTACATCAAACTAAAATGTTTTTGCATAGCAAAGGAAACCACTAACAAAATGAAAGGACAACCCACTGAATGGAAAAATGTGTTCACCAATGATAAGGGGCTAATATCCAAAATGTACGAAGAACTCATACTACTCAACAGAAAGGCACACACTCACAAAAAATCAAGTTAAAAAATGGGCAGAGAACCTGAATAAATAAATTTTCACAGGTATGTAAGTTACCCCATAGGGAATATGGTCAATAATATAGCAATAACTATGTATGGTGTCTAGTGTGTATTGAAAATATCTTGGGGAACACTTTGTAAAGTATATGATTGTCTAACCACTATGCTGTTCACCTAAAACCAATAGAAAATTTATTTAAAGTAAATTAAAATTGAAAAAAAAAATAAATGTATAAAAGGAAATATTATATATATATATTAATTTTTAGGAAACTGCTTTTCAGAGTAATATTATATGTATTCAGCTTAAATTCTTGATAAAATATACATAGTGCCCAATATAGTAATAGTGATACTTTTCTAAAATCAATTTCATAAAAAACAACAAAATAGCATGCCTGGCTTGATTGAGTAAGAGGTTTTTGGGTATTTATTAGTAAGAGATAGTGAGAGGGATGGATCAACTAATTAAATGTGTTATGGGGAATGAAAGATGTGAACCTGATTTTTTCACTATCAGTGATAAGTGTTGCAAATACAGAAGGCGACTAGAACACTGTAATTCTGGATTATAATTAGAAATATTAGTATGCAATTATTTTCTACATATATTATATGTAATATATGTGTATATATACATAGTTGGCTACAGAAGTAAATAAAGATGTGTTTGCACAGATTTATACAGTATGTGTATGTATACATATGTACACATTTAGACAAGTAGCCTCCTGCTAATACCTGGGATGAAAGAGTTCCCAAGAGGAAAACATACACCCAGCACTCACCTGTCACTTTCGTAATATCATTCTTCACTTACGAGAAGCTAGAATTCAGTAGTAAAAATTTTTGATGGCTGGATTGTAGCAAAATATAATTTTATTGTCCCAGAAAATAAGGAAGTGCTCAAAAAAATGGAGACCTATCAAAAGACAGAAGCCATCTTCAAGGATATCCACAGGTAAATCTTACTCAAACTGATTTTCAAAATAAAAAATGATAGTAATGACCCTCGATGGGTGGTTCAATGGGTGGAGCATTTTCTTGTTCCACAGAAAGTTGGGGGTTCGATACCCAGTGAGGACACATACCTAAGTTGCAGATTTGATTCCTGGTTGGGATGCATCAATACAAACAATTGATGTTTCTCACACCAATATCTGTCTATCTGTCTCTCTCTATCTCTCTCTCTTCCCCCAATCAATAAACATATCCTCAGTGAGGATTGTTTAAAAAATGATAGTAATGAGTTATAATCCAGTGATTAAAATAGGAAACCATAAATATATATATATTTTTTGTGACACAGCTTTAAATGTTTTTATTTAACAACTTAATGCTCTGCTTTTAATTCCCAAATACAGTATATTATTCTGTTATTCATATGATAATTATATGACATATTAAAATATATTTATTCATAAGGTATAACAGTGAGATGTGTTTTAGTATTTTTTCACCATCTTAACGAATTTTTATTTATTTATTTATTTTATTGTTGTTCAATTACAGTTGTCTGCATTTTCTCCCAACCCCTCTACCCTATCCCAGCCACATCCACCTCCCTCCCCTGCCTCCACCCTCCCCCTTGGTTTTGTCCATGTGTCCTTTATAGTAGTTCCTGTAATCCCCTCTCCCCACTATCCCCTCCCCACTCCCCTCTGGCTATTGTTAGATTGTTCTTAACTTCAATGTCTCTGGTTATATTTTGTTTGCTTTTTTCTTTTGTTGATTATGTTCCAGTTAAAGGTCAGATCATATGGTGTTTGTCCCTCACCATCTGGCTTATTTCACTTAGCATATTGCTCTCCAGTTCCATCCCTGCTGTTTCAATGGGTAGAAGCTCCTTCTTTCTCTCTGCTGTGTAGAATTCCATTGTGTATATGTACCATAGATTTTTGATCCACTCATTTGCTGATGGGCACTTAGGTTGCTTCCAGTACTTGGCTATTGTAAATTGTGCTGCTATGAACATTGGGGTGCATAGGTTCTTTTGGATTGGTGTTTCAGGGTTCTTAGGGTATAATCCCAGCAGTGGAATTGCTGGGTCAAAAGGCAGTTCCATTTTTAGTTTTCTGAGGAAATTCTATACTTGAATTTCCACAGTGGCCTCAGCAGTCTGCATTCCCACCAACAATGTACTAGGGTTCCCTTTTCTCTGCATCCTCTCCAACATTTGTTTGTTGATTTGTTTATGTTGGCCACTCTGACCATAAATATATCTTTAAAATGTTAATGAATAAGTGGAAATATTCATAAAGACTGAACACATATAGCTTCAAAGTACCTCCCTATATAGTACTTATTATATTAAAAATTTAAAAAGTAACTTTACAGAGACAAGAATGACAGCATAGACTTAAACAGGTCTTTTGCTAAGAGAATAAACCAAAACATGCATGTCTGATAAAACAATAGTATAATATCACAATAAGAAAAATATGTGGTCTGAGGAGAAAATATCCAATCTGATTTAATGTCATAACGGGGAAAATTAAAGTGATCTAATCTAATCTAGTGTGATGTAATGTAATGTAGTCTCACATTTTGTAAGGCAAACCCAGGTAAGAGAATCTATAAAATAATTGACCTGTATTCTTTAGTAGGGTCAAGGTCATTGGAGTAGAGAAAGGTCAGGTGCTGTTCTCATTGAAGGCAACTAAAGAGACCTGACAACTTCATGCATCAGATGACTCTGAACTGGTGAATCACAAGTAGAGTCAGAAGACTGGAGGACCACAATATGCAATGCCAAATTCCTTGTTTTGATTCTTATATGGTGGTTTTGTGGGTCAATATCTTAATGTTCTTGTTCATGAAAACTACATGAAAAATTATGGGACTGGAATTGATGGGGAATCACACTGGCAATTATCAAATGATTCTAGAAATTAATCTTTGTCATTGAGATGCAAATTTTCATTGCCTGATTGTAATAATAACCAT
Source organism: Desmodus rotundus (assembly GCF_022682495.2). NCBI lineage: Eukaryota > Metazoa > Chordata > Mammalia > Chiroptera > Phyllostomidae > Desmodus > Desmodus rotundus. Next base: position 49,575,273 of record NC_071394.1, on the reverse strand, counting down.
TGCACTTCAGGACTTTCTAAATAAAAAATATGTAAAACAAACAAGAGAAAAACAAATCCTGCCTGACGTAGAGTAAATGCAGTGAATCGCGCCTAAAGGAAACCTGCTATTACAAACACTTTAAGACAGTTCTGATTAAAATTTTGCTCAAATACAAAATAATTAAAAAGTGTTATTAAAATGAAAGCAATGGGGAAACAGGCAAAACAAAAAAATAACTTGTCAAAGTAAAATAATGGAATAATTACATCTTAAAAATAAATATTAGTTTTATTGATCTAGTTATTCTCTAGAAAGTTCAGAGGCATCACACTTTAATACTCTTTTCCTGGTTTGTTTTCAGACTGGAGGTTTCCAATCATTTTTGTTTGTTTTTAAGTAGTGACACACATTTCTATCATTCTTCTTATTTTTATGTGATATCTTTTGCATTGTATTTTCTATATCATGTGTGAACATAATATTTATCAAGTATTTTAAATAATTGTGCATGATTTCTGAAACCTATGATTCCTAACATTTTTGTTTTTTCAATATACTTTTATTTAATCTTGAATGTGCTTTTTCCATTATCATTTAGTTCCCTTATACCACCTACCCCCAGCAATCACCACACTGTTGTCCATGTCCATGAGTCCTTTTTCCTTTTTGCTCAATCCCTCCACCCACTAACCTCCCTCTGTCAGCTGTCAGTTGTTCTCCATCTATGAGTCTGTCCCCATTTTCCTTGTTAGTTCAGTTCACTATACATATGAATTCATACACATATGAATGAAATCATATGGTATGTTTCTGAATGCTTATTTCACTTAGCATAATGTCATCCATACTGTTGCAAAGGGTAAATTTTTCTTCTTTTTATGGCTGTATAGTATTCCATTGTGTAAATGTCCCATAGTTGTTTCATCCACTCATGTACTGATGGACGCTTGGGCTGCTTCCATATCTTGGTGTTTGTAAGTAGCCCTGCAATGGACATAGGGGTGCTTATGTTCTTTCAAATTAGTGCTTTGGGTTCCTTTGGATATATTCCCAAAAGTGGGATAGCTGGGTCTAAAAGCAGACCCATTTTTAATTTTTTGAGATCTCCATAACACTTTCCACTGTGGCTGCTCCAGTCTGCATTCCAACCAACAGGACAAAAGGGTTCGCCTTTCTCCACATCCTCACCAGGACTTGTTACTCCTTGAATGTGTGGGAAAAATCACCTGTGAAGCTGTCTGGTCTAGGGCTTTCGTTTGCTATGAGGTGGTTTTTTTTTTTTTTTTTTTTTTTTTTACTGCTTCTATTTCATTAGTTATAATTGGTCTGTACAGATTTTATTTTTCTTCTTGATTTAGTTTTGGAGGATTGTATATTTCTAGGAACTTATCCATTTTTTCCAGATTATCCACTTTGCTGGTATATAGCTGTTTCTAACATTTTCTTATAATCCTTTGTATTTGTGAGGTGTCTGTTGTTACTTCTCCTCTTTTATATCTGATTTTATTTATTTGGGTCTTTTTTTTCCTGGTGAGTCTGGTTAAAAGTTTGCTAACCTTTTTATCTATTCAAAGAACCAAGTTGGTTTCACTGATCTTTTGTATTACTTTGTAACTCTATTTCATGTATTTCCACTCTGATCTTGATTATTTTTTCCCTTGAACTCATTTCGGGCTTTGTTTGTTTTTCTTTTTCTAGTTCCTTTAAGTGTAACATTAGATTGTTTATTTGAGAATTTTCTTGATTTTTGAGGTAGGGTTGGGTTGTTATGAATTTCCTTGTTAGCACTTTTTTGTGTGTGTCCCATAAATTTTGTGTTACTGGATTTTCATTTGCACCTGTCTCAAGGTAACTATTGATTTCTTCATTAATCTCATTGTTAACTCATTTATTATTTAGTAACATGTTTTTTAACTTCCATGTGTTTATGTTTTGTTAGGTTTTTTTTTCTTTTAATTGATTTCATGTTTCATAACATTGTGGTTGGAGAAAATACTTGATATGATTTCAAGTCAATTTAAATTTATTGAAACTTGTTTTTTGCCCTAACATGTGGTCTATCTTAGAGAATGTTCCATGAAAACATGAAAAGAATGTATATTCTGCTGCCTTGGGATGAACTTCTCTGAAAATATGAATTAAATCCATCCCGTCTAGTGTGTCATTTAAGTTAAGGCTATTGCTTCTGTGTTGATTTTTCTGTTTGACTGATGTATCCATTGATGTTGACAGCTTTTAAAATCCACTACTATGACTACATTATTGTCAATCTCTCCCTTTATGTCCAAGATTTGCTTTACATATTTAGGTGTTCTTATGTTAGGTGCATAAATGTTTAGAAGAGTTATATCTTCTTGTTAGATGGATCCATCTATTATAATGTACTTATTGTCTCATTATAGCCTTTGTTTTAAAGTCCATTTGTCTGATATAAATATTGATACAGCAGCTTTTTTGTTTCCATTTGCATGACATTTATTTTATCATTATTTTACTTTTAATCTGTGTGTATCTTTCCTTCTAATGTGATTCTCTTGTAGACAGTATATATGTGGACCTTATTTTCTTATCCATTCAGCTACCCCATGTCTTGTGACTGGAGCATTTAAAGTGACTTACATTTAAAATGATTATTCATAGAATTGTATTTATTTCCATTTTGTATTTTATATCTATGATTCTTTTTTTTCCTCCTCTTCTTAAAGACCCTTTTATATTTCTTATAATACTGGTTTACTGGTAATAAAATCCTTTAGATACTTCTTAAAATCTAAAGCAATTTAAATATATAAATATTGTCAGTATATTAAAATATTTTCCACCCAGGAATTCCTAAACTTGGAATTTATATTAAAGGACATTACTTGAAAGTTAATGTCCTTTAATAGTCCTATAATAATAGTCTGTGAGCAAAGATCAATTCTTTACTATCTATTTTTTTTGTCCTTTTATATTTACTTAACCTCACTGTCACCCTAATAAAATGTAAGCTCAATGACAGCAGAAATTTTTTCTGCCTTTTCTTTCCAGCCCTAACAAGTGTTTAGCAGATTACCTGATATATAGTCATATCAAGGTTTACCTATTAAATATCAAAAAATGATCATTTAGATATGACTGATAGAGTGAGGAAGTATCTAAACTACTAAATAAACCTGGGCAAATAATTAGGTAACAACTTTCAAAAAAGATACCACAGTATTTTTAGAAGAATATTACTCTAGATTTTAAATTCAAAATATATTTTTACATAAAATCAGATTACAAGCCATATAATCCTAACTTTGTAGAAAATAAAAAATAAAAGTGTTTATAGGAAGCAGAAATCACTCATATTGTCTCCTTTAAAATTGTCCTTATTTAAAGTACTGTTTCTTTACATGTTTTTAAATGTAAATGTTTTAAATGTTTAAAACCTTTTTATTAAGTAGAAGTTTATAAAGATCACACTATTTCCTTAGAAAGTGTTTGAAAATAATTCTAAATAAGAATATAGAAATGCATACTAGACATGAAAGTTATATTAATGTATGAAAAAGTTATATTAAGTATGATAAGCGGATGGATAAAAAGCACTGATTTGTGAGGGTAGTTAGTTTCTGGATTTCTCTCTTATTTTTCCTTTCTCTCTATGACTCTCTTTTTCCCTCCTTTCCTCCCTCCTTCCCTTGTTTCCATTGTTCCTTCCTGTCTTTCTTTTTAATTACACTAGTTTTTCTTTTCTTTGTTCTTTTTCTTTTTGCTAACAATTCAATTAGAAAGCTATTTTATTTGCCATTTTGGTAATTATTTCAGATAACTGGAGTTGAATATGGTCTCTCTTTTCTTCAGATACTTGTACATCTTTTAGAAGTTTCCAGAGATTTTTTGCTAACAATAAATTCAAGTATAGCAAAGTTATTCTTCCACCATTAGTCCCACACTACAACTAAATCAATGCACAGTGATGAGCAAGCAATGACCTATATTTCTATTTAGCTCTGTGTTATTGTAAATGTCAAATTTAATCTAGAGTTTTTTCTACAGAGAAAAATTATGAACACTTTTGAGGTAATCATTTTTCTTTGTCTCTGCTTTCAGACACATTTGATACATTTAATTATGTTTCAAATGTTCCAGAATTTTCTACTTTACTGAATCTTTAACTGGAAGGGAAATACCATATTCTTTGGACCATAAGACGCACCTAGGTTTTAGAAGAGGAAAATAGGAAAAAAAAATGTTGAAGGAAAAATGTGGTAAAATATTTAATAACATAAATAATAACTCCTCCCTCCATGAGCCAGGTAAGCTACATTCGTACTATAAGACACACCCCCCATTTTCCTCCCAAATTTGGGGGAAAAAAGTTTGTCTTATACTCCGAAAAATATGGTAATTGACATAAAATACAAGGAACTTAGTTCTTGATTACACAAACAAGATCAACTCTAACAAGGAAAAATAAACAATCTCTAGTATGTCCAAACCCACAGACCCTAGAGTAGAAATTGAATATAGAGTCTTATTTAGGTTTTATAAAATATTACCATTTTTAATTATTAAAAATGACTAGAGAAACCATTTGGAATTTTAAAGAATTCTTGATGATTATCTATTTTGACAATTTTATGTATAGCACAGACATGTAATTTATTAAAAACAATTGTATATTATTTTGCATACTCAGAATGATAACCTCACTCTGAGAATTAAAAATAAAAACAAACCTGTCTTCGAACATACCTTTACATTTTCTACATTTTCTAAATCCAAGTTTTATCCAAATCTTGTTTTTCCTGAATTTTGTTCAGCAGAAAACTATGGTAATAATTAAGGTTTAAATTCAGACAATTTCAAATTGAACTTTCTACTTCTTCCTCAATGGATTTCTATCACATTTCTCCTTGTTCCTTCCCCACACGGAGGGACTACAGAATCTGCTTAACAATTATGTGAGCCAGTACAAGGGTGCCAACACATTTCTCTGCCATATATATATATAATCTTTTATGTGTATTTATCTTGTATTTTCTCTTATATCCATTCATCATTTCTTCTCCAGAGTTAGGTACTTATGATCCCAGACCCATAAACAGTTACTTATGACCTCAGAACTGTTTGCTGAGGAAAAACCATTAAAATATTTATTACTTATTAATCATACCTTGAGAATCTTGCACATAATCTCATAAACTGAAAATGTTTTCTCTGCTCGAGTCCAGTCCCACGTTGTCACCTATAAAGGATGAGAAACTAATATGTTATTTGTTTTAGAAAGATAGCTCCTATTCCCCTTTTATGTGATTTATATACTGTGGTGCATAAGGAAACCTGTCACATGTACTATACAGTCTCTTAGCTGTGAAGTTACACTCATAAAGGTCCATGCAGAATGTTGTGGTTTCTTCTCTTCCAAGCTTTATCACTATTTCTCTTCCTCTTTCAGCAAATATCTCATATTATATGCAACAAGCTCCATTTGCCCAATATCTTTACATATTTTAAATAATGTGAGTATTCTTTATATATAAATATTATATAAAGTTTACCACTAGTTACCTCCAGATAAAAATATTATGTAGTAGGACTGGCTTTAATTTTTAAAAATGACATAATTTAAATTAGAAGTCATTATAAGATGTGAATATTTTAGAAAATTATGATGATACCAAACACTACAATGAAGTTGTTTCACTTATTGAAGTTCAAGCCGTATATCTATCCAATCATAAGAAATTATTCAGAGTAATAATATGTAAAAATATAAATATTAATGGTTTTTTACCCGCCTACCTGATGTTTAGAAATTTATATAGACAGACATTCAAAATAGCAGCAAGTCAGACATTATTCCAAGATCTAATCTACTTTTAGACCTGTAAGTGAGTGGTCTGGCATTGGATATTTATTTTCAATAAATATTTATTAAGAAACTACTATTGTGTAAGGTATATCTTTCAAAAAGCAAGACATTAGGTGCAGTAGATACCCATACATATTTAGTACAAAGCCCAGTGACTTGCATATAGAATATCAAAAATACTATTGCTTTGATGTGTAGACAAACCTGGGCCATATCAACATATTTTGACTGTCATAAATGCCTAAGTAGAAAAGATTTCTAGATTTTTCAAGGGTTATAAAAGAGGGTTTAATGCCAGAACTTATATATTTAATGAAATACTGGCTCTGGCACAAATAACACCCCTTTTTATTACAAAATCATAAGCATGTGATTCTATAACATAGCAATATCACACTCAAGCACATCACATAACATTTTAGATGAAATGTTCAAATTAAAACTATAAATTATTATACTCATATTATTACCCTATCAACCTCACTCAAGCAGGTGTTACTTTTCCTAGACACTAAATATTCAAAAACATTTGGATTGTTCTCTATTTTTTCTGTATCTTATCTTCAAAATATATTAGTAACATGCAATTTGTTATTACTAAGTTGATGTCACTCTGTTGTGATAAGATGGGAAAAATAAAAGTGTTTGACAAAAACACTTACTGGGGGTGCCAGAAACTTGTAAAGACAGGAGCCCCTCAGAGCCAGAAATATTGGAGAGTATGCACAATCTTGAAGTGAGTCCTGTTCCCGTGCTTCACACCAGCCCATGTAGACTATCTGCAGGGAAATTGAATATAATTACTGACAACAAATTCTCATATCAGATGTATTATGTGTATTTTTCATATCTTGTAATACCTTAAAGCTCTCATAAATTTATCACATTAATTGAAGCAAAAGCACATTAATCAGTTTTAACTTCAGTAAATATATGTGAGCCACCTATATTATATAATCTGGATCCACTTCTGGCCAAGATGGAGGCAAGGTAGACACACTGTGCCTCCTTGCACAAACAAAAGAAGGATAACAAATTTAAAAACCATAAACAACCAGAACTGACAGCAAATTGAACTGTATGGAAGTCCAGCAACCAAGGAGTTAAAGAAGAAACATTCATCCAGATCAGGTAGGAGGGGCAGAGACTGGCAGTAGGGGGAGAACACTTGCAGCAAGGCAGTGGCTGGAGGACATGGTGGGGCAAGACCTCAGCTGGCAGACCAGGCAAGGTGGTGGCTGCAGAGCAGGCAGTCCCACATTTGCATGCAGATAAACTGGGAGGAATAACTGGGGAGCGAGACAGACCACGCAATGCAGGGTTCCAGCCCGGGAAAAGTAAGCCACAAAACCTCTGACTGAAAAAAACTGTGAGGATTGAGATGGCAGGAGAAACACCCAGCCTCATAGGAAAGTTCATTGTAGAGACCCACAGGGCCCTAGAATGTACATAAAATCACCCACCTGGGAATCAGGACCAGAAGGGCCCAATTTGTTTGTGGAGAGTGATGGAAGTGACTGAAAGCCAGCAGAGAGCTCAACAAGTGGCACCGTTCCCTCTCGAACCCCTCCCCCACAAACAGTACTACAAGGAAGAGATGTGGGTTTCCTCACCCTAGTGAATACCTAAGGCTCTGCTCCTTATGACATAAGGTGTGCTGAGACAAAAAAGAAAAAAGTCCCAAATGAAAGAATGGGTCAAAGCTACAGGAAAAAAAAAAAAAACAAACAAAAAAACAACTAAGTGGTGAAGAGATAGCCATACTGTCAGATGCATAGTTCAAAACACTGGTAATCAGATGCTCACAGAATTGGTTGAGTATGCTTGCAAAATAGAGGAAAATGTGAAGGCTATGAAAAGTGAAATAAAGGAAAATGTACAAAGAACCAACAGTGAAAGGAAGGAAACTGGGACTCAAATGAATGGTTTGGACCAGAAGGAAGAAATAAATAGTTGGCCAGAACAGAATGAAGAAACAAGAACTGAAAAATATGAGCAAAGGCTTAGGAACCTCCAGGACAACTTTAAACATTCCAATATCAGAATCATAGGGATACCAGAAGGAGAAAAGGAAGAGCAAGAAATTGAAAACTTATTTGAAAAAATAATGGAGAACTTCCCCAACCTGGCAAAGGAAATAGACTTCCAGGAAGTCCAGGAATCTGAGAGAGTCCCAAAGAAGTTGGACCCAAGGAAGCACACACCAAGGCACATTATAATTACATTACCCAAGATTAAACATAAGTAGAGAATCTTAAAAGCAGCAAGAGAAAAGGAGACAGTCACTTACAAAGGAGTTCCCATAAGACTATCAGCTGATTTCTCCAAAGGAAACTTGCAGGCAAGAAGGGGCTGGAAAGAAGTATTTGAAATCATGAAAGTCAAGGACCTACATCCAAGATTCTCTATCCAGCAAAACTATCATTTAGCATGGAAGGGCAGATAAAGTGCTTCTCAGACAACATCAAGTTAAGACAACATCAAGTTAAAGGAGTTCATCATCACCCAGACCTTATTATATGAAATGTTAAAGGGACTTATCTAAGAAAAACATGATGATCAAAACTATGAACAGTAAAATGACAGCAATCTCACAACTATCAACAACTGAACCTAAAAAATAAAGGAACAAAAACAAACTAAGCAAACTACTAGAACAGGAACAGAATCACAGAAATGGAGATCACATGGAGGGTTTTCAGCAGGGGAGGGGGTGGTATAGACAGGGGGAAAAGATACAGAGAATAAGTAGCATAAACGGAAGGTAGAAAATAGACAGGGGGGAGGTTAAGAATAGTCTAGGAAATGTAGAAGCCCAGGAACTTATATTTATGACCCATGAATGTGAACTAAAGGAGGGAATGCATGTGGAAGGTTGTCTGCAGAGTGGAGGGGAATAAAGGGGGGGAATGGGACAACTGTAATAGCATAATCAATAAAATATATTTAAAAATATCTGTGTCCATCCAATGAAGAAAATTTTAGAAAACAAGGAATTTTCCTTTAAATAACACTCATGTAAACATATGTAAAGCTTTAGACAGTCTCAATATTAAAATATTTGCAAAACAAAAAAATGAACAAAATAATAATAATTTATAATCTGTTTCCATCAGCACTTATCTAGTGTTTATCCATTTTTGCAATTCAACTTGGCATGAATTGTGTCTTGCACTTTATACCCTTCATGCTAAGAAAATATTTAGTTGTTATAGAATTGAATGACTTATACCACCTGTTTTCCATAGTGAAATTTTATTATCTGGTAATGTGATACCAGGATAAAATATTCAAATGGGTAAAGAGATAAGCCAAAGAAAGATACTTGATACTTGATGTTATTACCACTAGTGTGGTGTACCACATCTCCCCTGTGCCTCTTTTGGTTTAGTCACTGGTGTAAAATGATTCAAGTTTGTTCAAGTGTTATTCATATATCAAATGGCAGTGACAACAACTCTTTTCCTTCTAGCTCTTAAATTTACATCGATCAATTTCCAAAAATATTATATGGTTACTCCTCTTCCCATCATTTGTTGTGAAGGTCAAACATGTACACAAACACTTATTAAATGAGTATTACGTTCTTAAATGTATTTGTGTCATTTCACTTATCTCTTACCACAGTCTATGTGGTAGAGGCCCCTGGGAGGATATATTTTCCACCACATGTTTGCAGAAGGTACAGCAAGACCGATAACTGAATTCTGAATAGAAACAATGCACAGCAAAATATTATGGAATATAAACATCAATGTATGGAATAGTAACTGCCAGCCTAGGACCCCATCCAGAGCAAAATTCTCTTTTAAGTTGAAGATGAAAATGTATACTTCTGTAACATATTGATTTAGCATTCTTAAAAAAGCACTAAAGAAAAAATTTAATGCTTCAGAGAGAAAAAGTAGACAAAGGGTTGGAAATATTTGTGTACATTTATTAATAATTTTAGCATGACACAATCATTAAAATTCAGAAGGACACAGTTTTAGTTAAGATATATTAGGTCCTGCACTAAATAGGAAAATTACGTAATATTTAACATTATGATTTAGTAGTCTGCACTTTCTAATATCTAAAGAACTTTTTCAGTGGTAATGATAATCTCTAAAGTAATCTCTTTGCTAAAGGGTATGAGAAAGTAAACAGCAGTTCTGAACCTTTGGAATTGCATTCTTGAAGACCTTGATTCTTTTATAATATGGTTATGTTTTTAATATTTAACTTGTTAGAAAATAAAACTATAAATTTAAAAATTATTAAAAGTATAAAGAGAAAGATGGCTTAGTGAAAAATATAAAACTTCATAATAAATGGGAAAAACACAAATACTAAACAATACTTATTCAAAAGAAAATGTAAAAGAAATAAAAGGAAACAGAGCTAATAAAACAGTATAATATAAAAATGTTACAACTAATAAATATATAATAAGCAATAAGGTTACAGAATATAACCAAAATATGGTAATAATCATACTATACATAAACAGAATAATTGTGTTCTATAGACATTTTCACTAGCACATACACACAAACCCTATATTCTGTTTGCATAAGGCACATCTAAGAAAGGCACATCTAAGAGTACAGAAAGTTTATAAAGAAAGGAATGAAAAAAATTATACCAAACTGCAAACAAAAATAAACTGGCCTAGCAATATTACAAAATGTAGACGTAAGGCAAGAATTGTTACTAGAAATAAAGAAACTTTCATAACGATGCAGTGTCAAATCTAAAAAAATCCATAGTAATGCTTAGACTTCATGTATCTGATAACCTAATTTTAAAAGCTACAAATAAAAAACTGTCAGAACAACAAAATGAACAAATTGATAATCATAGAAGGAGAGTTTAGTGTGATTCAATAAATAAGTAATCAAATAGGAGGAAAAAATCAATCAAATTATGGAAATTTTGAACAATATAATTAATAAAATTTGCCTAATTGACATTTAGGATGCAGCAAAAACTGAGTATACTTTTTTTTTAAGTTTACTGGAAACTGCAAGAAATCATTATGTTTTTTGGTGATAAAGGTAGTCTCAAATAAGTTTTATCATATAATAATGTGCTATGTCCTAAATATCAATAGAATTAAATTTGGGAGCAATATTTAAAGGTAACTATAATATCCAACTCCAAATATTTAGAAATTAAGTAATAAACATCCACAGGTCAAAGAAAAATCACAAAGAAAGTTAGAAAATAGCTTGAATTAAATTACAAGGAAAATTTGTCATCAAACTTGAGAGATTCAGCAACGGTTAGTCTTAGAATTTTAATCTATGTGTATGTATTTGAAAATCCTTAAGTCAATAATTTGGGAAACTCAATCAAGTACTTAGAACATTGAGGGTTAGCCAAAAAGTCCATTTAGTTTTATTTTCTGTATGATGGCTCTCACAGTGTTAGTTGTCTTTAACTTAATTCAAAAAAGTTTTTGTTATTGCACAGTTCTCATATCAGCATGCATTAAAAAAACATCAACATTGGTAAATTTTTTGCAGTTATTTTAATCTTGAAGATGGAAGAAGATACACAACATCTTGGACATGTTATATAGTTTGGAGAATGGTGACAAATGCAACTGAAATGCAAAAAAGGATTTGTACAGTGTATGGAGAAGGTGCTGTGACTGAGTGAATGTGTCAAAAGTGGTTTGCGAAATTTCGTGGTACTATTGACATTTTTGCAAAATAACTCTTTGTGGGGCTTTCTTATGAATTGGAAGATGTTCAGCAGCATCCCTGGCCTCTAACCACTAGAAGCCAATAGTGGGAGACAGACAACATACTCAAAATATTCAAATCAATGAAGTAATTGGTGAAAATTAAAAATGTGTCATTTACTTTAGGGAAAAAAATGAATGGACTTTTTGGCCAATCCAATATTAAAAGATGAGAGAGAAAGACAAGTGTAGAAAGAGAGAGTGAGAGAGCTCCAAAAATGAAGTAAAAGAAATAAAGTCTAATACTTTAGTCATTAATGAAGTCATTAATGAAATAGAAATATACAGTAGATATTCATCAAGATGAAAAATATTATTTAATAGATACTTTATAATATGAATGCTCATGTCAGGATAAGTCAAAGTTACTAATACCCACAATACCAGAGCCTATAGACATTATAATCATTTAAAATGATATTATAAATGAAAATTTTCAAATTAATTAAAAAATTTTAATGAACTATGTTAACTCCTGGAAAATTATCAGGACAGATGCAGGAAGAAATTTTTTAAATGAGCAATCTTATAGTTATTTAAGCAATTTGATGTGTAGTTTAAAATAGCCCAAAAAGAAAATTTAATGTTCTATTTAATTCACCTTACAATTTCTACTTCGCAGTTAAGAAAAAAAGAACTAAATATTTGTGAAGTCCTCAGAGAAGGGAATAACAGAACGGTCACTCCACAACAGTCTATGAGGCCAACATGACCTTAACAGCAAACCTGACAGACAGTCAATATGAAAAAGGAAATTGCATTTCATCATTTTAAATACAAAAGATGGAAATATATCAATGAAATAAATCCAGTGATATTTAAAAGTGTCAATATAATTTCCCACATAAACAGAGTGAAGGGTTAAAATTGTCTAGCCACTCTGATGTACACCTGAAACTAATAAAAATAATCTTAAATGCAAACTGCAAGTGACAAATAAAAATATTTTAAAAATTAGTAAAATCTCTAAAAATGCAGAAAAACTTTTAATGAAATCCAACATCTATTCATAAAAAAGACTCTAAAAATAACAATAAAATGTCTTAATCTAAGTAAAGATATTTATATACAAAAAGATCAGTGCATCACTTCACTTAATGGTTAATTGTTGATAAGACAGGTGGTGAGGGACAAATACCATATGATCTCACCTTTAACTGGAACATAATCAACAAAAGAAAAAAGCAAACAAAATATAACCAGAGACATTGAAGTTAAGAACAATCTAACAATAGCCAGAGGGGAGTGGGGAGGGGACAGCGGGGAGAGGGTATTACAGGAACTACTATAAAGGACACATGGGCAAAATCAAGGGGGAGGGTGGAGGTGGAGGACAGAGGTGGGTTCGGCTGGGGTGGGGTGGAGGGATGGGGAGAAAAGGCAGACAACTGTAACTGAATAACAATAAAAAATAAAAAAAAAGAAAAGAAAATATCTCCTTAAGATCAGAAACAATACAAGAATATTCACTACCAACATTGAAAATCAACTGTAACTTTAAGATTTTACCCAATGTTATGTGAAAAAAGTGGTAGATGTAAGAAAAGAAAAAAAAATCATCATTATATTTTAACTTGAATTTGTGTGTAAAAATATAATTTAAAAATAAAGAGCTATAAAGTTTGTAAGTTTGTCAATGTTTATGGTACAAAATTACAATTAAAAAATTTTAAAAAGTATAATTAAAAAATAAATTATAATACTGAGTGTCCCAAATATTAAAAAAGACAAAGATTTAAAAAAGAGAAAATAACAATAATCTGAAATAAGAAAAAGAGACAGATAAGCATATTAATGATGCATTTCATAAAGAAAATTTTGGCTATTCAACTCATGCAATACATTCAACTTAAGTGTTCATAAATTAGATGCTGCTAGCTTTATTGAGGCATATTTGACAAATAAAAACTGTATATATTTTAGGTTTAAAAGATGATGTTTCTCTTTCTCCCCCCCTTACCTCCTCTCTAAAAATTTATTTGATTTTATTTTTTCTTCCTTTGTCAGTCTTATAGTACAGTGTAAGCATTTCCTGTAAAGGGCTAGAAGTAAATATATTTTTCTCTTTTTTTTATTGTTGTTCAAGTACAGTTGTCTCCATTTTCACCCCACCTTGGCCACCCGCCCCACCCATCCCTACCTCCCACCCTGGAACCTACCCTCTTTGGCTTTGTCCATGTGTCCTTTATACATGTTCCTTGATGGACCTTCCTCTATTTTCCCCCATTATCCCTCTCCCTCCTCCCCTCTGGATACTGCTAGTTTGTGGGGCTCAGAAGGGAAGCAGTCTCCAGAGAGACTTAATTTAATAGGGGAAATAAACTGCCCTGAAGGGGCTTTGCAAGTGCGCAGTGCCCAGGAAAGAGTGGCACAATGAGGTAGATTAAATGTACCAGCCTGGCGCAAATGGGCAGTGGGGGTTACATAGCACAGTGAGGGCTTGGGCTGGAGGTTGAACACCTGTGAATATTGGAGCCCAGACCTAGCCCCCAAAGCAGAACCACAGGAAAGGAAAAAAATAAAACGGAGCCCAGCCCCCCCTCTGCCTGCAACATCCAGGAAGACCAGCAGAACCAGCTTGGTGGGTTCAAAGTCAGCAAGAGTCTTTTAGTTTAGTTTAGTTTTCTTTTTTTTCTTTTTTCTCGCCCTCTCTCAAAATTAAAAAAGTAAAAATAAAAAACAATAAAAAACTCAATGGTGTACAAAGCAATACAATTTAAAAATGTGCAAACAATTTGAACGGACACTTTACCCAAGGAGAGATACAAACAGCAAATAAGCATATAAACAGATAATCGACACTAGTATTAGGGAAACACAAATTAAATCCACAATGATATACCACTACACACCTATTAGAATAACCCGAATTCTAATTCGGGAAAATGACTAACCTACCACACTACGTGTTGGGGAGCACCTGCTGGAGGTACAATTCTCATGCACTATTGGAAGGAGTATTAAATAGCACAACTACTTTGGAAACATTGGTAGTTTCTTAAAATGTAAAAAAAAAAAAAGATGATGGTTTGATATATGTATTCATTGTGAAATACTTTGCACAATCAACCTAGTTAACATCTCAGTCACCTCACACAGTTAGCATCAACTCTCCTAGTACATTTCTAGAACCCACTACAGTATTATTAACTATAGTCATCGTTCCATACATTAGAACTTCATAGCTTCATTTATTCTGCATTACTGAACCTTTGTACACTTTGACCAACATCGCCGTTTCCTTCATCCTTCAAGCCCCTGGCAGCTACCATTTACTCTTTGCTTTGATCAGTTTGCTTTTTTAAAATACACATTCCACACACACATGAGATCATAGAGTATTTGTCTTGTTTTGTCTGGTTTATTTCCCTTAGCATAATGTTTTTCGGGTTTATCCATGTTGTCAAAAATGACAAAATTTCCTTTTTTAAAGCTGAAAAATATTTATATAATTTCCTTACCCATTCATATGTCAATGGGCACAATTCATTTTTTATATTTTGGCTATCCTGAATAATACTGCAATTAAAATGCAGTACCGATATCTCTTAGAAGTATTCATTTTATTTTCTTAGGGTAATACATCCTGAATTGGGATTGCCGGATCATATGGTAATTGTATTTTTAATTTTTTGAGAAACCTCCATACTGTTTTCCATAGTGGCTAAACCAATTTACACTTGTACCAACAGGTGTGAGGTAATGATCCTTCTGGCTTTGATGTACACGTCCCTGATGCTTTCATGATGGTAAATATCTTTTGATATGCCTATTGGCTAATTGTATATCTTCTTTTGAGAAATATCCATTCCAGTCCTTTGCCAATTTTTTAATTGGGTTATTTGTCTTTTTGTTGTTAAGTTATTTTAGTCCTTTATACATTTTGAATATTAACACTTTATTAAATATATGATTTGCAAATTTTTTTTCCTGCTCCAGAGGTTGTCTTTTCACTCTGTTGTTTTCTTTGCTGTACAGAAGCTGTTATATTGATTCAATCCCACATGCTTATTTTTTGTTTTGTTGACTATGTTTTTGGTATCATATCTAAAAAAATATTGGCCAGACTAGTGTCAAGAAGATTTTCCTTATGTTTTCTTTTTTTCCTTTTGTCCAAAAATGAAATTAAGAAAACATCTCATTCACAATTGCAACAATAATCATAAAATATTAAGGAATACACTTAATCAAAAAGGTGAAAAACTTGTACACTGAAAATTACAAAACATTAGTGAAGGAAATTAAATAAGAAATAGATAAATAAATATCTCATATTCATGGATTAGCAGTTTTCATTTCCTTTGGATACATACTTAGAAGTAGGATTGGTAGATTATATGGTAGTTTAATTTTTAACTTTTAAAGGAACCTCTACACTGCTTCACACAGTGGCTGTACAAATTTAGAATCTCTCCACCAGTGTACAAGGGTTTCCTTTTCTTTATGTCCTCACCAACATTGTTATCTATCTTTTGATGATAGCCATTCTAACAAGTATGATATCTCACGGTGGTTTTGATCTGGGCAAACTTGTCTATTTAAACTACTGGTATAATTATATGAACATGTGGCTCCTATGTAAAGCATTTCCTTCATAACATTTTATATGTTCTATTATTTTTAAAAAATATTATATCTTAAATATATTCTAGCCTTTAAAATGTATTTTACGTCTACGGCCATACCACCCTGAACGCACCAGATCTCATCTAAAATATATTTTACTTTTGAGCAATTGTAGGTTCAGTGCAGAGCTGAATGGAAGATACAGATATTTCACACAGAACTCCTGCACCCATACATGCATAGCTGTGCGATGTTCTATTATCAACATCTCCACCAGGGTGATACATTTGCTACTACTGATGATCCTACATAGACAGGTGAGTATCAGCCAAATTCAACACTGAGTTATGGTTCACTCTTGGTGTTATACATGGTATAGTTTTTTAAAAATATATTGATGTGTATCCACCATGGTGATATCATACAAAATAATTCCAGTGTTTTAAAAATCATCTGTGCATCATCAATTAATTTTTCTCTCAACCCTTAGCAACCATTGATTTTTAACTATCTTTATAATTTAACCTTTTCCAGAATGACATACTGTTGAGATGACACAGTCTGTAGCTTTTTTCATATTGACTTCCTTTACTTAATAATGTACATTTAAGATTCCTCTTTGTCTTTTCATGGCTTGGTTCTACATTCCTTTTGAACACTGAATGATATTCCATCTTTGGATGTAACACATTTTATTTATATATTCACCTACAGAAGACTATTTTGGTTGCTTCCAAGTTTTAGTAACTATAAATAAATATGCTATAAACATCCGTGGGCAGGTTTTTGTGTGGATATAGATTTTCAGCTCCTTTAGGTTAATACCATAGAAAAGGAGTTCATCATCACCAAGCCCTTATTATATGAAAGGCTAAGGGGACTTATCTATGAAAAAGATGATAAAAAATATGAACAGTAAAATGACAACAAACTCACAACTATCAATAACCAATCCAAACCCCCCCCCCAAACAAGCAAACAAGTAGAATAGGAACAGAATCACAGAAATAGAGATCACGTGGAGGGTGATCAGCAGGGAGAGAAGGAGAGGAGTGGAGGAAAAGGTACAGGGAATAAGTACCATAAATGGTAGGTACAAAATAGACAAAGAGAGGTTAAGAATAGTATAGGAAATGTAGAAGCCAAATAACTTATATGTACAACCCATGGACATGAACTAAGGGGGTGGAATGTGGATCAGAGGGGGGATATGGGGCAGAGGAGAATAAAAGGGGAAAATAGGACAACTGTAATAGCATAATCAATAAAATATAATTTAAAAAAGAAATTAAAAAATTATTGCCAAATGTATGATAAAAGTATACTTAGTTCATTAAGAAACCACCAAACTGTCTCCCAAAGTGGCTATATATTTTCTATTCCCACCAGCCAACTATGAAAGTTCCTCTTGCTCCACATCATCATCGGCATTTGATGTTGTCAGTGTACTAGGCTTTGGCTGTTCTAAAAGGTGTGTAGTTGTATCACACTGTATCTCATTTGCATTTTCCTGATAACATATCATGTGCAACATGTTTTCATATGTTTATTTGTCATCTGCATTACCTTCTACGGTGAGATGTCTATTCATGGATTTTGCTCATTTCTAATTCAGTTATTTTTGTTCTTACCCTTAAGTTTCAAGAATTCTTTGCACATGTCAGATAACAGTCCTTTATCAAACGTGTTTTGCAAATATTTTTTCACAGTCTGTGGATTGTCTTCTTTTTCTATCGATACTGTCTTTTGACAAACAAAGGGGTTTTGTTTGTTTGTTTGTTTTTATTTTTAATGAAGTCTAACTTAACAATAATTTCTTTCATGAATCATGCCTTAGGGGCTGCATCTAAAATGTTATCAACATATCCATATCAACTTTTTTTCCTATGTTATCTTCTGGAAGTTTTATAGTTTAGGATTTTACATTTAAGTCTGCATCTATTTTTTTAGTTAATTTTTATGAAGAATGCAAGGCCTATGTCTAGCTTTTTTTTTTTTCTTCAAGTAAATATCCAGTTTCTACAACACCATTTGTTTAAAAGGCTATCTTTTCTCCACTGCATTGCCTTTGCTCCTTTGTTAAAGATTAATTAATATTTGTGTGGGTTTATTTCTGGTTTCTCTATTCTGTAACATTGATCTGTGTCTCTATTCTTTTGCCAATACCACACTATCTTGTTTAATATAGCTTTATAGTAAGATTTGAAGTCTGGTAGTTACAATTCTCCAAACTAATTAAAATCCATTATTATGTTGGCCATTCTGGGTCTTTTGCATCTCCATATAAACTTTAGATTCAGTTTGTAGATATATACAAAATAAATTGCTGAGATTTTTATTGGGATTGCTAAGAATAATAGTGATTATTTTTATATATGCATCCTTAGGCTTTGGGGGGGCAAATGGGAGAGAGGGTTACTTAAGAAGATGCAATAGAGCGTGTAACAACATATTTATAATACATAACAAACTGAAGCAAATAGTACATTCTTACAAGAAAATCATTATAGCACTCTAAAACCTTTGCATTTATTAACATATGTCAACAAGTTTGGCTCTAACTTTGTTAGCCAAAGTGAAGACAGAACACTTGTATAATCTCCCCGTGATAGTGTGGTCCTTGGGTCCTTGGTCCATCAGCATGACTATCACCTAGAAACTTGTGCAAAATGCAAACTCTCATGCTATATCCCAGACCTGCTGAATCAGAAAGCTTGGTGTTGGGGCCCAACACTCTGTGATTTAACAAACCATCAAACTGAGGTTGATGTTGTCTTAATTTTGTTTTGAACATACTCATCCTAAAATCAGGGAGTAAACCATTAAATTATGTTATACTCCTAACATCTGGTAATGCTTTGAATTATTGAAAACATTTTTTGTTTGTTTGTTTTACTTATGATAGGATAAACCATAATGAAAGTATCCTAGTATTTGAAAATGAAAAAGAAATGATATATTCTTGATAAGCAGGATATTTCCAAATGAAACAATAGAATGCCAGCTTGTTGAAGATTCAACTGAAATAAAACAGACAGACATTTCATAAAGAAGATAAAAACACCTTAGAAGGAAACATTTATTTGCAAAGATATATCCTTCCCTGTGTTCATTGTAGCATTATTCACAGTGGCCAAGACATGGGAACAATGAAAGTGTCCCTTGATGGATGACTGGATAAAGAAGATGTGCTACATACATACAATGGACTATTACTCAGCCATAAGAGAAGATAAAATATTGCTATTGAGACAACATGGGTAGGTATTGAAAATATAATTTTAAGCAAAGTAAGTCAGACAGGAAAAGCTAAGAACCATATGACTTTACTCATATGTGGGTATAAAACAGAAAGCAACAAATGAGCAAACAAGAAAAACAAGCAAAAACTCATAGACATAGAGAATAGCATGGTGGTAACCACAGGAATGTGGGGTGGGAGATAGTAAAGGGCAAAGGAGGTGAAATATATGGTGATGGAAAAACAATTTTGGGTGGTGGGCACACAATCCAATACACAAGTGATGTATCACAGAAACACTTGAAAACCATAATTTTATTAACCAATGCCACCACAATAAATTTAATTAAATATTATGGTACTTTTTAAAAAGGGGTATTGCAATGTAACCAAGGGACAAAGAAACAGCCTAAGTCCTAGTGAAAGGTAAAGTGCAGAGATATGAGTCCATGTCAGTGCCACCTCCACCAGGGCATTTGTCCACTGCAGACTGGCTGCAGAGGAGCTGGCAGAGTGGATCTCAGCCACACATCATGAAGACTGTAGCCTAGTTCATGAGCACTCAGTTCTGACAGCGACTAAACTGTACTTCTGATTTCATTTTGCAGAAAGCAAAAATAATTCCTCTCTGAAGCAAGATCATTCTGATCCTCAAATTGCATCTATAATTTTACAAGCACTGTCTATTTTTTAACCATTATTTAGAAGCCATATGAGGAGACAAATATAAATATAATCAGAATAGCAAGAGATAAAAAAGAAAATGGGGGAAAACACACACACATTGTGGGATTCAGATTTTGGAGGTTTGAGACCCAAATTTTAAAATTAGTACTTTGTTCAATGTATATTCAGAATTTAGATGACTAGACAATAAATTATAGCAGATAACTGGAAATTGTGAAATAATAAAACACATCTAGAAGTGAAAACAGAGTAACTGAAACTGCAATGCAATATAAGGGTTTGCCAGAAGTTTATATGCAGCTGAAAAGAGGAGCACAGGATTAAGTTCATTAATAATCACTGTATACAGAACCAGCATATTAATTGTATTTCTATAGTCAAAAAGTCCATTTTTCTACCCTATCACGTGTGTGCATGTGCACAAGTGCATGTATGTGTGTGTACACAGATGATTGGCAGAAGTTTAAATGTTGCAGCTAAAATCATAGGGGAGTAACAGGTGTTTCTCAAAGCTACATCAATCTAAAATGTCTACAAAAAGCAAGATAATTAAAACAAATTATTTGCCAAGAAGTCTTTGTTTGGTGGTACTCTCATCTCATGGCACTCCTCAACTTGAAGAATTTCAGAATTAATCTCAAGTCCCTAACTCAAGCAAGAAGAGATGTGACCACAGCCGAATACCCTCATCTTCATGTTCTACCTAGACTCTCATTCATTGAGACAGCAACATCAACAGCATCTAACAAATCCATTGTCTGCTTTTGATAATATTAACAGGAAATTTCTGACAGAACCATGCCTATACAGATGACAGTATGTGGTCACCACTACCACTGTGTACCTTACTGGTATTTTCCCATAGTGTCCACTCCTCTACCTCTTTGAGAGAAACCTTTCTGTGGACCCCCGGACTTGAGTTACGGATTGGCCATGCACTAATATAAATGCACTCTTTATTCTCCTTCCATTGTTCTTTGCATTCAGTGGACACTGCTCCCAGAAGTTGAGGTCATTCAGCTCAAGTAACAGGTCAGACTATGTCTCATCAAAGCCATTCACGTTATGTGGCCTCAGGTTCACCCTCCCTCTCAAACCAGGAGTCCAGCCTGCTGCCTTCTTCTAGGTGTCACAATCAAACTTACTCCTTCAGTCCTTTCCAGAAAATTACTTCTCTGCCCAGCCCCTTCTAATGTCAGTCACCACTGTTCGATAAATGTTTTATCAGGTGATTTTATTTTATAGGGGGGACTTTTTGCTGTGTTAATGTTTCTCTAACAAAAATATTAATAAAATGAATTTGGATGAGAGTTAAAAATGGAAGAGAAGTTACAAAATGAGCTAAACGTTCCCTAAGTGCTCTGGTGCAAGCAGAAAGTAATCTTCACTTTTAGTAGAAGGGCACAAGGTTGATTATACATTTACAAATGAACCCATTGTCATTTTTATATCAGCTGTAGAAAACCATCTCCTTTTCCACTTGCCAGCTGCTTCCCTGAAAACCACTGCTGAGCCAGCAATTACTTCAGCAGCACAAAGCCCCTCAAACGGGGGACCATGACAATTACTCTGATTTGTCACCACAAAGGGTTGGCTATAAAGGCATTTTTCAAGATATGGAAATTAAGCAGCTTGACACTTTGCCAGGGTGTATTGGAGAGTGGCAATCAGGAAAGAAAAAAGAGACACCACTGTCAGCACAAAAAGGCAGGTAGTGTTGGCAGCAGGGGCCAAGTGTGTTGATAAGAAATATGACAGCTATTTTCTGGCAACACGTGCCAGTGTTACCTGAAATACACTGTTTATTTTACATTGGTCACTTTCTGACAAATGAAATAATTCTAGGCCCTACTGACTCACAACTAAAGAGTAAAATGGAAGATTTTTGTTGTTGTTTGGCAAAGAGATATTGCAGATAAAATGGCATCTAAGCTCTCTGCAGATAGAGGTAACATTTTCAGGTGATTGGTAACCTGAACATTTTTCCTCCTCACTGAGACAAAATTTACAGTAATTAATTCAAACCACTGTTACAAACTTGGGGACATGGTAGTAAATTAAATATAATGTCATAACATAATTTAGATTCTCCTTTGGGTGATTGAGAATAAAGAAAGAAAGAAGTAAAATATAGGCTATATTAAAGAATATAGAAATCCCAGGGAAAACAGTTTATTGTGGAAAGCAATATGGGGATACCTCAAAAATTAAAAATGGATCTGCCTTTTACCCACTGACCCCACTTCTGGGAATATATCTGAGGAACCCAAAACACTAATCTGAAAGAACATAAACACCCCATGTTCACTGCCATGTTATTTACAATCACTAAGATATGGGCGCAGCCCAAGTGTTCATATGAGTGGACAAAACAACTATGATGAGTGGATAAGTAGATGAGTGGATAAAACAACTATGAGACATTTACACAATGGAATTCCAGTTGACCATAAAAAAGAAGAAAATTTTACCCTTTGCAACAGTATGGATGGACCTAGAGAACTTTATGCTAAGTGAAATAAGCCAGTCAGAAAAAGACAAATACTATATAATTTCACCTATATGTAGAATCTAATGAACAAAGTGAACTAACAAGCAAAATAGAGATAGATTCATAGATAGAGAGCAGGATGACAGCTAAGGTGGTAGGGGAAGGTAGGGGCAGAGGGACTGAGCAAAAAGGAAAAAGGATTCATGGACATGGACAACAGTGTGGTGACTGCTAGTGGGGTGTGTATGGAAGGTTAAATGGTAATGGAAAATACAATTAAATTTTTTTAAAAAAGAATATAGAAGTCCTAAGAAAAAAGTTAAAAAGAAAAAGACACAGGGAAAGGAAGATAGGAAGTATTGCAAAGTGTCTGAAATTTTAGATGAAGTTGCATAAAGTCGCACACAGGGAACATTTAAGTACAGACTTAACAGAAGAGAAGTTGTCCATATATCTATTTGGAGGAAGGGAATTAAGGCAGGGGCACTAACAAAGGTAAAGACTGTCATGCAAGATCCTGAGAGGACTATCTGGGGAGGATTGTGAGGCCTCAGTAGTTAGAGAAAAATGATTTAGAGAGAAAGGTTGATTGTGAGACAGAGTGGAATGTGACCTCAGATTTGCAGACTTGCATGTCATTGTAAGAGCTCTGGCTTTTGCTCCACGTGAGATGGTAAGTCATCGGATGATTTGAATAAAGAGATAAAATCTGACTAGTTTCAGAACAGGGAGCAATATCACTCAATTTAAAAGGAAGTGAAAAAAGAGGCAAAGAAGCCTTAAGAATGCTATCAGGGCAATTCAAGAAAAGACAATAGAGGTTTAGGAAAGACTGGCAGCAGAGGAGACTTTAGGAAGTTGTTGGACTCTGAATACATTTTGAAAATTGAATTTCAACATATGGTATGAAAGAAAAAGTGAGGTTAAAGATGATACAAGATTTTCAACCTTTATATCCAGAAGAATGGAAACAACCATTAATGAGATGGAAAAGGTTTTGAGAAAATCAGCGTTGGAGGAGAAAATCTAGAAGGCGGTATTACATACTTTGAGATTATGAGTATTTCAAAGAGATGAATCTGTTAAAGCATTGTGGAGTTCTTAGGAATGGTCAAGCATTCTTGTGTAGAATGTTGATTTGTCAATTTAAGACACATTACAGCCTTGAAACTGCATAAATATATACTGAAGAGGGAAATAACTCAAAGACAGAGTCTTGGAGCAGCAGGTGATAGGAGTGGCAGAGAACAGGAGAAAACAACAAGCAACGTTGATGTCATGAGAGACAAGTGTAAAGAGGATGATCAACTGGGTCAAACGGTGCTGATGATGCAATTACCATGAGGACTGAGAACTGATCATTGATATAGCTGATCGGTGTTCATTTGTAACCTTGGGGCAAATTGTTATTGGGTGGGGCTCAAGAGAGAATGTATG
Organism: Desmodus rotundus; assembly: GCF_022682495.2. Classification (NCBI taxonomy): domain Eukaryota; kingdom Metazoa; phylum Chordata; class Mammalia; order Chiroptera; family Phyllostomidae; genus Desmodus; species Desmodus rotundus. The sequence goes on along the minus strand of NC_071394.1, from coordinate 49,551,293 downwards.
GAGACTAAGTGAACACATTGAATCTGTAGTCTCTCTCTTTTAATGATGTTTGCTCTAAAATTGAGCAGAGAATGGAGTGGTCATGAGAAAAATTCAGTGGAGAGGGAAACAGTGATGCAAGCAGAGAGAAGTGAGAGCTGTTTGAGTGAGTGATAGTGATCGCTAGGAGCTCAGAAGGTTCATTTACAACAACAGCAGAGCACGCATATTCCTATATCTTTTTTCCTATGGAAAGAAGTATTAAAGGGCTAATTGTGGAAATGTTTACACTGCACAGTATGGAATGTCTAAATGCATTCCTCATATAGCTAATATTTTCATGAGTCAAAGTAATTAATGCATATTACTTAAGTTTTTAATATTTTTTGTATTGCTAAATCAACTTCTCAAGCAAATTTCCAAACTCATTTTGGTAGAGAGATTAAAATATTCTCAAATCTACAATGACAGAATGACAGTACCTAAGAAATTTAATGGTCAAAAAACAAAAACAAAAACAAAACACACAAATGAAACATGAGAATACAACATAAAGCCTGGCCATAAAAAAGTAAAATTGAGTATGTCACCTCATTTAATAGACAGTGATTTCAGATGGAAAAGTCTTTGTCAATAAACTCTATAGAAAAAATGAACTCTAATTAGAATAGTTTGTTGCAAAAGTCTTGCAACATCATTATATACTAAAAGTAGATTAAAACTTAAGCTTGCTAATAGTTAACAGCTTTCAGTTTATAAATATTCAGACAAGGGTGTTTAATTGATACATTGTTTGAATGCAAGTATATTTTAAAATTTATATTACTATAATGGAGATTTAATTAACTATGCCAAGAAGGCATAATAAGCATAATTATAGAGGATTCTGTTGGGATCAATAATACATGTTTCAGTACCTTAAGCAAATGTATATATTTAAAGTTAACATGCAAACAATAAAATCAAATCACATTTCTTATAATTCATTTTCATTTCATTGCTAAGCTGGCATCTCAATTTTGTTTTCTCATATATAATTTCAGAGAAGAAAAATGCAATAAATTTTACGTATAAGAGAAACACATGAAGAGAATAAAAATATTAAAAATTTAGAGAACTTAGCGAGGCATTGTTCATGATTTATTATTCTGATAAAGATCAGTGACTGAAGCACCATTGTGACAATGAATAAGCCATTGAAATATTGCAATAGCTTTTTTTTGAAAAGCATTTCTTTCACTAACAGATTTTTGACAGGATAATTAGTTTATTCTTGTATAAAACTTTAAACTTACATTTCTGTTTTCTATATTTATAATTTCTACTTTTACATAAATATCATCTTCTTTACATCAAATATAGTTACATTTGTACACATTGAACTAATGTTATGTAAAATCCAATTATTGAATAGTTAAAAAACAAACAGTAATACGAATTTTTTTCAGCTTCTTGAGCATAACATTGATAGTTTAGTTAACTTTAGTGAACTGAATCAATCATGAATCTAGATCTGCACAGAATAATCCGTAAGAATTATCATTACTTATGACTTTGTAAATATCTGATATTTTATTGGTTCAGGAAAACTGCTACTGTTAAAACACAGTACTCTAAACTCAAATTTTAGTTATACAACAAATTTTCAATGAGGTAATATAGTATCTAAACTGGAAATCTTGAGAGGGTTTTATTCTGTTATAAAGAATGTCTACTGAGAGAAACATATAGTTACCTCCTCTTCCAGAGTAGAGGTGGGATAGAACCTCAAGAAAATTCTCAAGAATAACTCATGGTCTTAAGGATAACTGCTTCTCTTCATTCTCTGAACATATAAATATTTTGTAAGGCATTTTCTATTAAGACACCTCAGGAGAGTTGCTATCCTACCCTATCTACTTCCACTGGAGTTGACAGTGTTCTGTAAAAAAAATTCTTAGAACTCTACTCCTGTGCTAGCTTCGGCAGCACATATACTAAAATTGGAACCATACAGAGAAGATTAGCATGGCCCCTGCGCAAGGATGACACACAAATTCATGAAGTGTTCCATATTTTTGAGCTGGTTCTTTGAAAAGATAAACAAAATCGACAAGCCTTTAGGTAGGCTCATCAAGAAGAAAAGAGAGAGGATCCAAATAAACACAATTTGAAATGAAAGAGGAGAGATTACAACTGATACCACAGAAATACAAAGGATTGTAAGAAATTACTACGAAGAACTGTATGCCAAGAAATTTGAAAACCTAGGTGAAATGGACACATTTCTAGAAAAACATAATCTTCAAAACTGAATGAAGAAGCAGAAAATCTGAACAGAACAATAACAGCAGATGAAATTGAAGCAGTCATCAAAAAACTCCCAACACACAAAAGCCCTGGAAACTGATGGAAGACCCAAACTCTTTTTATGAAGCCAGCATCATCCTAATCCCAAAACCAGATAAAGACACAACGAAGAAAGAAAACTTTAGGCCAATATCTCTGATGAACATAGACGCTAAAATTCTCAACAAAATATTGGCAAACCGCATCCAGCAATACATTAAAAAGATCATCCACCATGACCAAGTGGGATTCATCCCAGGGATGCAAGGATGGTACAATATTTGCAAATCAATAAACATAATACATCACATCAACAACACCAAAGACAAAAATCACATGATCATATCAATAGATGCGGAAAAAGCATTTGATAAGGTACAGCACCCATTTCTGATAAAAACACTCAGCAAAGTGGGAATAGAGGGAGCATTCCTCAACATAATAAAGGCCATATATGAGAGACCTACAGCCAACATCATATTCAATGGACAAAAACTTAGAGCTTTCCCACTAAGATCAGGAACAAGACAAGGATGCCTTCTCTCACCACTCCTATTCAACATAGTATTGGAAGTCCTTGCCACAGCAATCAGACAAGAAAAAGCAATAAAAGGCATCCAAATTGGAAAGGAGGAAATGAAACTGTCACTGTTTGCAGATGACATGATAGTGTACATGGAAAATCCTATAGACTCCACCAAAAACCCACTCGACCTAATAAATGAATTTGGCAAAACAGCTGGATACAAAGTCAATACTCAGAAATCAAAGGCATTCCTGTACACCAACAACGAAACTGCAGAAACAGAAATCAGGAAAAAAATCCCATTCGATATAGCAACAAGAAAAATAAAGTACCTAGGAATAAACCTAACCAAGGAGGTAAAAGACCTGTACTCGGAAAACTACACAACATTGAAGACAGAAATTAAGGAAGACACAAACAAATGGAAGCATGTACCATGCTCATGGATTGGAAGAATTAACATCATCAAATTGGCCATACTACCCAAAGCAATTTATAGATTCAATGCAATCCCTATTAGAGTACCAATGACATATTTCACAGATATAGAATGAACATTTCAGAAATTTATATGGAACCATAAATGACCCTGAATAGCTGCAGCAATTTTGAGAAAGAAGAACAAAGCAGGAGGGATCACAATACCTGATATCAAACTGTATTACAAGGCCACGGTAATCAAAACAGCCTGGTACTGGCATAAAAACAGGCACATAGACCAATGGAACAGAACAGAGAGCCCAGAAATAAACCCAAGTCTTTACGGTCAATTACTATTTGACAAAGGAGGCAGGAGCATAAAATGGAGCAAAAACAGCCTCTTCAACAGATGGTGTTGGGAGATCTGGACAGCTACGTGCAAAAAAATGAAACTTGATCACCAACTTACGCCATACACAAAAATAAACTCAAGATGGATAAAAGACTTAAATATAAGTTGTAACACCATAAAAGTCCTCGAGGAAAACATTGGCAGGAAAATCTCAGACATTCCACGCAGCAACATCCTCACAGACACGTCCCTTAAAGCAAGAGACATAAAGGAAAGAATAAACAAATGGGACCTCATCAAAATAAAAAGCTTCTGCAAGGCTAAAGAAAACCACACCAAATTACAAAGAGAACCAACAGTATGGGAAAACATATTTGCCAATGATACCTCAGACAAGGGCCTGATCTCCAAAATATATAAAGAACTCACACAACTCCACTCCAGGAAGACAAACAACCCAATTAAAAAATGGGCAAAGGACTTGAACAGACACTTCTCCAAGGAAGACATACAGAGGGCCCAGAGACATATGAAAAGATGCTCAGCATCACTAGCCATCAGAGAGATGCAAATTAAAACCACAATGAGGTACCATCTCACACCAGTCAGAGTGGCCAACATAAACAAATCCACAAACAAATGTTGGAGAGGATGCAGAGAAAAGGGAACCCTAGTACATTGTTGGTGGGAATGCAGACTGGTGAGGCCACTGTGGAAAACAGTATGGAATTTCCTCAGAAAACTAAAAATGGAACTGCCCTTTGACCCAGCAATTCCACTGCTGGGATTATACCCTAAAAACCCTGAAACACCAATGCAAAAGAACCTATGCACCCCAATGTTCATAGCAGCACAATTTATATAGCCAAGTAATGGAAGCAACCTAAGTGCCCATCAGCAAACGAGTGGATCCAAAAACCTTGGTATATTTACACAATGGAATTCTACACAGCAGAGAGAAAGAAGGAGCTTATACCCTTTGCAACAGCATGGATGAAACTGGAGAGCATTATGCGAAGTGAAATAAGCCAGATGGTGAGGGACAAATACCATATGATCTCACCTTTAACTGGAACATAATCAACAAAAGAAAAAAGCAAACAAAATACCACCAGAGACATTGAGGGGGCAAACTGTCTAGCAGTAGCCAGGGGGGAGTGAGGTGGGGACAGTGGGAAGAGGGGATTGCAGGAACTATTATAAAGGACACATGGACAAAATCTGGGGGGATGGTGGGGGTAGGGGAGGGAGGTGGGTTCAGCCGGCGTGGGGAGAGGGAAGGGGAGAAAAGGCATACAACTGTAATTGAATAACAATAAAAATAAATAAATAAATAAATAAATAAAGAACTCTACTCCTTGATTTTTTTTTTTTTTGCTAAAAAAATGGCAAAACGCAGATGAGAAACATCAACATTGTTTTATGATACTTTTGAATCTAAACTCATTTATAAATAATTACAGATTTGGTACTTTAAAATGGCATTTCACTTCCAAATACCAAAATCTACATTGGTTTCTTGTCGCAGCTATAAAAATGACTACAGATTTAGTGGCTTAAAATACCACAATTTTATTTTATTACAATTCTGCTAGTCAGAAGTCTGAAACAAGTCTCATTGGGCTGAAATGAAGATGCCAGTAGTCTGCATTCTTTTCTGGGGCTCTGGAGAAGAATCCAATTCCTTAAATTGTCCAATTTCTAGAGAGGACATATCTTATACCCCCCTCCCTCATTCTTCAAAGCCAGGAAAGGAGCATCTCTTCATTTCTTCTGTGGTCATATCATCATCATCACCTTAATATCCCTCTTGCTCTCTCTTTCACTCACCTTATCCTGAAATTTTTGTTTGTTTGTTTGTTTTTAAGGAGTTATGTGATTTAAATAGGCACACCCAGATAATACAGGATAATGTCTCCATATCAATGTCCTCAACAAAATTATATATTATATCTCTAAGTTTCTTTTTGCATGAAAGGTAACCTATTTATAGGTTGTAGGGATTAAAATATGGACCCACTTTTGATGGCTACTATTCATATTATTGTTATAATATTTTTGAAATAAATTCGTGTCAAAGTGTTCAGAAAATGTGCTGAAGCCTAAAGACTGTTCTAAATACTGTAGTGAAATAAGATTTATGAATCCTGTATCCTAAGCCTGTGTCTAAAATTTACTTGCTTTATAACCTTAAATAAATGATTTAACCAAAACATATTTTAAGTTCCTTGAAAACAAGAATGATTTATTCACATCAGGCCATCAATCTATGAAAAGTTATCTTATAAAAATAACAGAAAGATAATATATTGAATTAAATTAATATTTTGGGTTCTTTCTCTCAGTAAAATGAGGAAATTAAACTTAAGAATTCCTAAAAATAACTTTAAAGATTTTATAGTATTAAAAAACAATCATATAACAAAAAAAAAGAAGAAACCTTTTAGTCATAAGACACCTGAGTCCCAAGCAAGTGAAAACAAAATGCTAAGGTTTAGAGATAATTTTAATAAATAAAGTTGAAACATACAGTTAGATACCCAGAGGGTTATATTTCCCAGGCATCTTTTTAGGTAGGTCTGACCATGTGCCTAGAACTCACCAATGGCATGTGAGCTGAAATGGTGTGTACCACTTTCAGAGTAGGTTTCTCTAGCCTGTTCTTCAAACTGCATGCATTTTGATACTAGGACTGTAGAAGATAATGAAGTTACAATATAAGTTTCTGAATCACAGTGTAGAGGCAACTTGCCTTACCTGTTAGGAACCCCTGTCTTGGACTGTTAGGTGAGAAAAAAAAGAAACAAAACAATTTACGTTGTTTGAGACATTATACATTTGTGACTTTCTTTGATATGGTAGCTTACTTATCTTGACTAATTTAATAATTAGAGAAATTAGCATTGTTATAATTATTTAATGTTTTTCCAAGAATAGAAACCTTATTATAATTATTTAAAACTGTTATGATATAACAATATGCTGGTCTAGCTCAGGCATCAGGAAGTCTTATCTTCTCAAAACCTAAAGTCTTGTGTCAACAGAAGATGATGATTTTACATTAATTCTTCCTTTCCTGGTTGTCATCAAATTCAATGGAGTGCCTGATCTTGCAGGCATTATATCGAATGTGGGAAAGGAAGAAATTAATTCATGCAACAAGTACTAATAAAGTCTCCAGATTATCATGAGATACTATACTAGGTAATGAGGCAGAAGTTTTTAAGAGAATACCCAAGACTTATTTAGAATTTCTCAAAGTCTAATAAGTCTGTTAGAGAGAATAAAATGTTTTTAAAAAGTGAATGCTACCATAATGCCTGATGGCTCATCCCGTTTCATAATTCCCTTCTTTTGAGTGTGAGAGGAACCCATGAATAGGCAAGATGCCACTCCCTGGATTATATATTACATGAAGGTGAAGAGATATTGCACGTATAATTAAAATCTCTAATCACTTGAGTAAATTTAATCAAAAGGAAATTATCCTGGAGGAGCTTAATCAAGTAAGCCATTTAAAGGAGGCTGGAAACAGCAGGGACACAGGCCAGTTGGCCTTCAACAAGCAAGCTTCCATGCTGTGAATAGGGTCATGTGATAGGAAACAGCAAGTGGCCTCTAGATGGAGGATATCAGTCCCATTCATAATCTGAACCGAATTCTTAAAGAGAATCCCCAGCCTCACATGAGATAATAGCAGAAGTCAAACCTTGATTCTCATTCTGGGAGACACAGAATAGAAAAACAGGTTAAGCTAAGCTTGGACTGTTCACCAACAGAAACTATGATATAATAAATATGTATAGTTTAAGGTCACTATGTTTATATATATTTGTTATGTCACAATAGAATAGGAACAGAGATTTTGAAACTGGAAGCAAAATAATGCTGTTATAAATATCTAAGACATAGGTATAGCTTTGACACTGAGAAGTGGGTAAAGTCTGGAAGCATTTTAGGGTAACATGACAGAGCAAGTCTAAATCATATTCATTGATTAACAAGACTTATTCAACTTGAACTGCAGTAGAAACCTAGACTTAGGAATGCCACTAGCCAGTAAGGACTCAGAAGGAAGAAACACATACTGATATTTTATTTAAAACTGGAAGAAAGGAGAGCCTTGCTATGTATTGGCAGCAAGCTTGATGAAATTGTCTTTTGCAGTTATTTGGAAAGTAAAAATTGTGAAAAATGAACTGCATTATAAACCTATGGAGATTTTCAAGCAAAATCGTGAAAGTACTGCTTGGTTGCTTCTCACTGTAAATAGTAAAATGTATGAAGAAAAAATGAAGGGAAAAATTTGGTTAAAAAACATTAAATACAAATGAAACAAGGCTTAATGATTTTTAATATTCTCAGTTACTCCAGATGGTCAAATATGCTAAGAGTTGGGTAGCTTCTAAAATTTTATCACAGAAAAAAGATGAGATGTGTGATTATACAAACTTTTACCAAAAATCTTAGAAAATCAAAATTTCACCCAGAGGGTTGGTCCTTTTAAAAGATAGCAGATATGACTCAGAAATCTTCTAAACTAGGGTCTCTAGTTGTTGGCAGCCATCCTGCTTGGTTTCAGGGACTGTAGCCTCATTAACGGACATGAGTCCCATGGCTAGGGCTGAGTGAAAAGGCCTCGGGGCCATGAGCCACTAAGGAGACAGAACATTTCCTCCTGGCAGGAGCACAGCCCCTGCCTCCCTCACTTAACCCTGCTTGGCCCAGGCAGATGACTGGTTAGCCAATGACGGGTAAGATTCCTCAAGGGAGTAACAACCTAAGACAGGCACATTCATGAAGGGACCATCAGGGAAGAACTTAGGGGACTATAGAAAAGGGGCAGAAAGACCCTCACCCCTCAGCTTTGTCATAGCCTGAGTCCTGATTCTATCTGTAAAAAGTTTCCTAACCTCTTGGCTGCTTTGCTGCCCCATCTGACTCAGACTGAAAACAATGCCAGGGGCAGCTTCAGCCTTGTAATGGAAAGAACAGCTCCGAGGGGCAAATCTGGCCTGAGAAAGAATGTACATTTTGCCCTTTGAAGACTGCTCTGCCTAGCATAACCCTATTGATATAAACTGGATATTTAAATTTAACACATAAGGAGTAAGTAAACCCCTTATCTCATGAAACATGCCTTAAAGAGCATCTGGCATCACCATGTATCACAGACCCTGACTTATGACAAATCTCTGTGTTCCTTCAACTGTTATCTATAGATAATACCTGTTTTTATATGACTATAACCTTTTGATATTGATTTATGGGCTATGCATGTATGCTGTATACGCCTACACATATCATTCCCAATAAAAGCCATTTGGCTCGGGGCATTCTCCACTAGAGGGAATCACCACCCCCTTTTTCCACTGGAACAGCCAGATTGTGTCTGGGACAACTTATTTCTCATCCTTGGTGGCCAGGAGAAGTTCTGTGAGACAGAGTATCTCCCACATGGAGAAATCTTAATGGTGTTGTCCCCAGGCATCTCAGCAAGAGGCCAAGATAGAAAGATTATCTTAGAAATATCTGTGAAAATAACTATTGTCTAACAGAGTGAATACTTTTAAACTCTATGAGCAACTTCAAATAAGTAAGAAAATTGTCTCAGTAGAAACACTGCTAACATGAAACACAACAGGAACAGAAAAAATACAAAATTAAAGCAGGCCATTGGATTCGCTTAATCCTATTGGCAAAAAGCAGTCCTGATGAAACTACTCAGCTGCAAACACGTGCTACCCTTCCTAAAAAACTAAAGAATGACTCAGAGAATAGAATCAAGATCTACAGAGAATTACGACCAAATCTTGAGACCTAATCAACTAAATCCGACATTTTCCCTGATGAATTTTAGAACTGTTATGCACCAGTGACTCCTTTTGATCTTACATTTCTATTTTGAACTGGAATGTCAATGCATTTTCCAATGTTGTATGTTAAAAACACTGGAGGCAGACAAACGGTCTCTTTAGCTTTGCAGTCCATAGAAAGGGATTGAGACCCAAGAACTGTGCTTAATGGATTACACCAGGAAGTTCCATTTGTGTATTATTTATGTGATTTAAATGCTTATGTTTTGAACTCTGAACTGATAACCTTTAGATGAGACCTTAAATTTCGAGCTTATTCTATATTGAGATAAAACCTTTGGAAAGCTTTGATAGTGTGAATGTATTTTACATTTCAAAGGAACAAGATCCATTGGTGGCCAGAGTGCAGATTTTGGTGACCAGAGTACAAATTTTGGTAGCCAATCACAAAAGACTGCATGCTATATCACTGAATTTATATTAAATTTTTGAAAAAAACTAGAAATGGAAAATGGATTATTGATGGTCAGAGATTAAGGAAAAGTGTGGAGATAGAAATGGATGTAATTATAAATAGGGTAGCACAAGGGAGCATGATAGGGGTGTTCATTATCTTGACTGGTGGTAGATAAATGGACATATACATGTTCTTAAATTGTATAAAACTAAAATACACACATACTACAAATGCTTAAAAAGAACTGGAAAAATAAGAAAAAGTATATGAATCATATCAATTTAAATATCCTAGTTGTGATGTTATATTATTAGTTTTGCAAAATGATGCTCATCTGGTAAATTAGGTAAAAGGTACATAGGCTCTCTCTTAATTATTTCTCAAAACTACAGGTGAATCTACATTTTCTCAATAAAAATTTTAATAAAAATTTGCTTAACAAGGCACACAACCTGAATGAAAAAAAAATCATGTCTGCAAACCTTGAAGATGTGTGAAAAAAATCAATCTGCACAAGATATGAATGGGGTCTCAGCTGAGGGCTTATTTTTACTGTGGGCATCTAGATGATTGACCCAAAGAGTTGATCAGCAGCAATGACTTGTTTCCACAATTAGTGGCTCCCAGTGGAGTCTTTAATTTGCCAGTTAGTAGTTTTCCAAGTGACAGGCCAGATAGCTGTGTCACAGATTAAAGATCAGTAAAAATACAACAAAGGTTATCAAGGAGAGCATTGTTAAGAGCTGTGAGAATGGCCATGAGTCTGCCTGCTGAGTGGAGTGACTGTGTTCACATTTGGGTCTGCACTGCTGGTGCTCAGCTTGGACAGTCCTGGCAGCCCAACTGACACCTTCAGATTTCAGCTTTGCTGAACCATCAGTGACCCAAGTCCAGGCATTTGAGGTGACCTGTGTGAACAAAGGTCTTCTTTGAGTTGGTGTTTTTGCTTTAGATATCAGAAGGAGAAGTAAAGTTTCCCCAAAAGGGGAAGCTGTCAGTTTCATAGAAAGCTAAGATGCTGATGAGGCCAACTAACTACATTTCTAAAAATTCCATTTCCATTTCACAAGTGAGGCCTTTTGGGCTCTTCCTGTCTTGTTACTTGTGGAGTTTGAGCTGAACCACCATAAAATGGAAATGTCAAGTGAGAGAGTCCTAAGTCCTCCCTTGGACAGCTCAACTATAACACAGAAAGAACTTTTTCTTTTCTTTTAAAAAAATATTTTTTATTATTGTTCAAGTACAGTTGTCTCCATTTTTCCCTCATTACTCCCCCCAACTCAGCCATTCCCACAGTTCACCCTCAATCCTACCCTCCTTGTCTTTGTCCAAGTGTCCTTTAAACATGTTCCTTGATGACCCTTCTCCTTTTCCCCCTGTTATCCCCTGTCACCTCCCTTCTGGTTACTGTCAGTTTGTTCTTAATTTCAATGTCTCTGGTTCTATTTTGCTTGCTTATTTATTTTGCTGATTAGGTTCCACTTGTAGGTGAGATCATATGGTATTTGTCTTTCACCTCGTGGTTTATTTCACTTAGCATAATGCTCTCCAGATCCAAGAAAACTATGATACATTTACACAATGGAATACTATGAAGCATGGATGGATAAAGAGCTATTTTTCAAAAGAGGTATGTTTGGTAACCATGTCGGGGAAAAGACAAGTCTAACCCCTAGGGATGCCTCCTTTAGTCAGGATTCCAATTAGCTAAATCATCAGTCACAGAAAATCTAGCTCAAAGGAATCACATAGGTCATGGAGCCACAAAGGTGCAAGCTCATCTATACATGTGGCAATTTTCAATTTAGAGAATCTCCTCTGGCACTTATGAAACAGGGAAGCACAAGCATACAATGCACAGTGCTTATATGTCTCCATTGTATATACTATACACTATACAATGAATTGTGTATAGTTCCTACTATACATATGGATATTAAAGCAACAACACAAGTACATTGACTTGGCCCAAAGGACTTAACCTTAAAGTCACATTAGACTCTCATATACTTTAAGCCCTTTCCAAACAGCATTTATTTTTTAAATTCAGGCATTCTGTCATCCCACAAGAACAGGTGGGTTGATAATATGGGTACTTGTGTCAAACAGAACCATACAATTTTGAGCCCCTTCCTTATCCAAAGTTCTGCAGCTTATTTGGATAGTTATGTATCAATTATCCTTAGAGTCAGAGTGACCTCAATATCTGCTCTTCTTCTCAAATTATATTTCCTCATAAGGCAACTTAGATCAAGGTATGGACAGCGATAGATCAGAGTAAAGAGGAGGCTCTATGCTACAAAGCAAGGTTCATTTTTTTTCCTATTTGAGCAGAGCTCTTGTCATTCTTTCTTATAAAACATTATGTGTCCCACTTTATCATCTCTCTCAAGTGAACAGGTAGAGTGCTAACTATTCATCTGGTTGCTGCTCATAATGGTTATAAATTTCCCCTCTTTATGCTTAGTGTGGGAGCATATCTGTAACCATTGTCTGTTAGAGGTAGAACATTCTGCTTTCCTAGGACAGAATCAAGCTGTCATGGGGTGACAGACTTGAGATTGACTCTGTGACTGGTGAGCAAGACTCACCCATTTGAAGTACACTAAAAGTACCTGAGGGACTATTTATTGAGGGGGCTGTTTTTGAATTTACTTTCCAGTCCTCTGCCTGTAATAATTTCTAAAATTCTCCTCTTTAATAGGCAATATAATGGAGGACAATATTATGGTGTGATTGACCAAACAATTTGATTGACATATTTTCTACTGATGTCCATGGGCTTCTCCTAAATCTGATTAATGCTCCATGAGGCCCTCCTTACCCTTCTCTACCAAAAAGCTATATTTCTGTCAGCATGTCATCCTCACTCTAGACTGTTATGCAACATGAAGAATCTAAGATTTTATGAAATTAGGCTGTCATAGGTTTATGGATACTGGCAGGTTGTAATATTCATGGTTCAGAGACAAAGGACCTTATTAATCATGGCACAACACGCATCATGGATATCAGCATATTTGTGGCAGATGTGCCTGAACATAGAGTGGGTTGCATTATACAAGAGCACTTAGAAAACCAAAACTTTCACAACCAACAGTAGGCATGTCTCCCTCTTGCTCTGAAGAAAGCTATTGTCTCAATCCTAAGACTATATACAACTTTTCCTTTTGCTCTGAAGAGGAATGCTATCTCTATTCTCTGAGGCTGTTTGCTGTATAAATATCATTAAAAATAGTCTGTAACTAAGTGTTTCTGCTCATGAGACATACAGAAGTGCAAAATGTTCATAGAGTAATGTTTCCCAATAATCTGGCAACTGTTTGGTGATGCACTTAACACCTCTGTTTTCCCTGATCATAAGGATCTGCAAGGTCTATGTCTGTGACTCTTCAAATGAAAAATGAAATGGGCTGCAGCCAATATTTTGAATACTTGTTTTCTTTCTGTGTCAATGGGTCCTATGATACCCAAAACAATGATCATTTTTTCATTTGAAATATATATTTCTATATTTTACAATATAGAAATAACATACACAGTATATTTACTTTGTTAATAAAAGTAAAATATATACAATATATCTATTATTTTATAATATAGTCCCCAAATTCCCAAGCATGCAACTATGTTTTACTGCTACAGTGTAACTGTAAATATAATTTAATAAATAGTTTTGTATTTTGAGCTGTTTTCTCCTTCAGTTAATGGCATATATTATACCTGTGACAATTAACCACTGTTGAAAACTATCTTTTCTAAACAGTATAGTATTTTTTTAAGTCAACTTGTATTACAGAATTCCTTAATGATAAATCACTTAACAGATTAGTCACATCATCTGAGTTGTACCTTAACACCTCAACTAACACACAAAAAACTAGTCTAGTAAAACACAGCACACATGTGAATTAGTTTAGTGTCCACCATCAAACCTGTTAGGAAAGGAATCCTGGCAATAAAGTTTCTACAGTGTATTCACTATGGAACAAAGGGTCAATCCATTAAATCCCCAATGGGATGAATGTTTCTCTTAAGTCAAACATACTTACTATGCTTTTCAGGGCCACTAATCACTTCTATCTTCCTTCATACACCAAGTGGAATTAATTACACAATTTGACCAATTAAATTATGCTTAAGGCATGACAATGGAAGCAAAAAACATGTGGTACATTTCTTTTTTCTCTGCAGCTTGTCTTACTTAACTTTTGCTAATTCATCTCTATAACATGTTACCCCTTCCTTGACTAAATCTTTTGGTCATTTCATCAGAGCTATTCATTGTTAATTTGATTAAGTCAATGAAATATTAAAAACTATTCCAAAATATGGAAATAATATTCCTCAGGCAAGCATAGAAAATGTGTGCTGGTTTAACTAGACTCATTTTCTTCTGTTGTAATAAAATATGATCGCACTTGATGATTATGAATAAACAATGTAAAATGTCATATTAATATTCAAAATAGTTGTGCTCACTTATATAAGGGAATAAAACTTCTCTGAGTTTCTTAGTGCTACTATCAAATCATAGGCTCCTGATACAAGGAAATATATACAGAATGACGCAAGAATGTTTACCTTTACTTATACGAGAAAAATTGTTCTTTTCACATACCATGAAAATTAGACCTGTAGCTATTTTTCTAGTTTATTGCTCTGATACAAACTGAAAAATAATAAACTTCCCTTAATTTCTTTGGGAGGGCCAAATAGTTATAGCTCAGACAAGGTCCCCAGATTAAGACCTCAAGATGCCAGGAAGACCGAATTACTCTTACTTCACTTAGCATAATACTCTCCAGGTCAATCAACACTGATGCAAAATGTAAGATTTCATTTTTTTATAGCCAAGTAGTATTACATTGTGAAAATATACCACAGCTTTCCAACACATATGTGCAAAAATAAATACAATTAGATGACCTTCTTACTCTATTACAGAAGAATGAACTCAAAATGAATTAACGACTTAAATTTAAGACTCAAAACAATAAATATTCTAGAAGAAAAAGTAGGCAGTAAAATCTTGGACAGTTCTTGCAGCAATATTTTTTTATGATATATCACCTAAGGCAAATGGGAAAAAAGAAAAATAAACAAATGAGACTACATCAAACTAAAATGCTTTTGCACAACTAAAGAAACCATCAACAAAATGAAAAGACCACTCTCTGAATGGGAGAACATAGTTGCCAATGATAAATCTGATAAGGGGTTAGTATCCAAAATTTATTTTTTAAAAAAAGCTTATACAACTCTAAACCAAATAACAATTCAATTAAAAATGGGCTAAGAACCTGAATAGACATTTCTCAAAAGAGCACATACAGATGGCCAACAGACATATGAAAAGATGCTCAATGTCACTACTGATCAAGGAAATGCAAATTAAAAACAATGACATATCACCTCACACCCTCTAAAATAACTATCATTAATAAAACAACAAACAACAAGTGTTGGTGAGGATGTAGAGAGAAGGGAACCCTAGTGCACTATTGGTGGGAATGCAGATTGGTACAACCACTGAGGAAAGCATTATGGAGTTACCTCAAAAAATTAAAAATGGAACTGCTTTATGAACCAGAGATTCTACTTCTGAGAATATATCCAAAAATGCTGTGCTATTAACATCTATTAAATAACATCATACATTAAAGCAACCGATTTATAGGTCAGGCAACTAGAAGCAAAGGTAGTTTATAACAACTACCAAGGACATTCAGCCAGTAAGAAGTGGGGAGATTAGAAATTGCACTTACATAACTCCAAAACTGCTGGTTAGTTACTAGTCTGCTTTCATCACACATTTTATAGGTAAAGATTTAGAAACTTAATGCACATAATTTCTATATTCTGTTCTCTTAAAACCGGAAACTATACCAAGTCCACTACTCTTTTTTTTTTTATTGTTGTTTAAGTACAGTTGTCTCCATTTTCTCCCCACCATGTCCCCCTGTCCCACCCATCCCCATGTCCCACCCTTGATCCTACCCCTTTTGGGCTTTGTCCATGTGTCCTTTATACATATTCCTTGACCACCCTTCTACTTTTTCCCATTATCTGCCCCCTCAGCCCTCTGGTTACTGTCAGTTTGTTATTTATTTCAATGTCTCTGGTTATATTTTGCTTGTTTGTTTTGTTGATCAGCCACTACTCTCTTTTAAGGAGATTTAACTTAAGATATTTATCATCCAATTATTGAAAGACACAGGTACAGACATAAGATTTCAAGCCTCGTTTTTATTTATTTCATGATCTAACACATATAAAATTGTGTAAATATTTTAAAACTTTCATAAATCTTTTCTTAGCTTTTATCATTTCTAATTTCTCATTGATATTCCCAAATAAAATTGAATATTGAAAATTATAAAATTAATCAGATATTAGAGAAATCAACTGATTTATCAATTGAAAAATAATAATCCAACACTTCACATACATAGACCCTGGAACAGGTGATGTGGTCATACCTATAAATAATATCAGAAGAGCATTGTTATATATTTCCTTTAACACCTTATTTAAGCTCATCAGACAATGTATCTTCCCAACATTTTGCATTACAAGATGTGCCAGTTACAGTATAGCATGTTAAAAAGCAGACGAAATAATAAACTTACAGTTTATGTGAGCACAGATGACCTAATAAACGTGGATATGAAGTCATAAAATATAGTGCTCCATGTAAATTCTACAGAAGTGTAAGCAGCAGATGAGTAATAAAATGAATCTTCTATGGTTCATGTCTAATTTTAAGGATTCAGTATTCCCTCAGCTCATAGAAATGGTTCATGTCACTGATGACACATTTACAAAGTTTTCAGTAATAGAAAGTATATATGATTAGCAAATATTGTAAACCTCAGGGGAAAAAGAGTATGTTCATATGTTTTTCTTTTCATAATCAGAATTTTGAATTAATTATCAGGGTATAGTTAGAAAGGATTTGTTAAGTTAAATTATTTCAGGAATTTTTTGCAATATTGAATAGTGTTGGCTTCTCTTTTATAGGCTTGACCAGGAAAAAATGACTTCATTTAAAGTATCTCCTTAGTATCTTTATAATCTCTTTATACTTACTACACCATGAGGGAGATGATGAACACAACATGTAATTTCAAAATAAAGTATAATGAATAGAAAATATTGCAACAATAAGTTAAATTGTAATAAAAATCATAAACTCAAGAAAATTGAAAAAATAAATCCCCCTTTACATAATAAAATAAAACCAAAAGAAAAGCAGACATAAAGACCACAAGTAAGACACTATAGAAAAAAAGAAAAGAAACATTCATCTCAGAAGAGAAATGAAAGCAAAAAAAATTAAAACTCACTGAAATTATGTTAAAGTTCAAAGACATTATTAGAATAAACACTGCTGAAAACTAAGAATACAGAATATGACTAAAAAAATAAGAAAACAAAATAGAAAAAGATGAAGAATATAAAAGAGTTTATAAGGAAATAATATGGGCCCTGGTTGGTGCGACTCAGTGGATTGAGCATCAGCCTGCAAACCAAAGGGTCGCTGGTTCAGTTCCCAGTCAGGGCACAAGTCTGGGTTGCAGGTCAGTATCCCAGTAGGTGTGTCTGAGAGGCAACCACACATTTATATTTCTCTCCCTTTCTTTCTCCTTCCCTTCTCCTCTGTTTAAAAATCAATCAATCAATCAATCAATCAATCTATGGGAAACAAAGAAAATAATATGGAAGAGAAGTAAGACATCCATATGGACATAATTAGTGAACCTGGAAAAGAGAATAATTAAAAGAAAAACATATAAAGCTTTATTTAAAGCATACAAACTTTTCAAAGTATAAGCTTATTTGAGGCTACCAATTAAGCAGACATTTTTTGTCCTGAGAATAATTAAACCAGGAAAAGCAATTCTGGGTCTACATCAATCAAGTTATTGAACTTTAAAGAAAAGAAAAGAAAAGAATCTTTGATCAGCTAGACAAGGTCAATAAAGAAATCTTCAAAGGGAAAAAAAATCTATTTAACTTCAGTAACCTCAACTGCAAAATTGAACACATGAAGATAATGTTCTGAAAGAAAGGAAATGTGAACTTCCAATACAAGGATGCTATTCAGGAATAAAGGACACAGTTTAAAATTTCTGAACATGTAAAAACAAATGGAAAACATATTCTCCTGAGGAGAGAGAATTTTCTTCTAGATAATGCAAAAGGATAAACTTCTGGCAACCAAGACATGAAAGTATTAAAAAATAAATGGTACTGTATAGTAGAAAACATGCTGTCTTTAAAAATAAGTACTGAAAATGAATTGGCAATTATTGTTACAAAAGAGGATTTAAAATATAGCAAAAGAGGATTTAAATGTGCAATAAAATGAATAACAACAGTTGGTAATGGTTGGAAAAAGAAAACCACCAGTAGCATAATTATGCTCACTTTATCATATGTTATGGCCAGTTATCAAAATCTATCATTCAAACAGAAAAAAAAACCAAAACATATTTATTGGCAAAATTTTTTGACAAAGGAGCCAAATATGTACAAAGGAGAGAAGAAAATCTTTTCAATAAATGGTGCTGGGAAAAGTTGGAAAGCCATATGCAAAAGAATTAAAGTAGACTGCTGTTTGTCATCATTTACAAAATTTATTCAAAATGGATCAAAGACCTAAACATAAGATCTGAAATGATAAAACACATAAAAGAAGATATAAGTATCAAACTTATGAAACTTGCTCTTAGGATTTTATAAATTGGACCTCAAAGGAAAAGGAAGTAAAAGCAAAAATGAATGAAACTATACCAAACTAAAATGTTTTTGCACAGCAGAAGAAATCATCAACATATGCAAACAAAAATGCAATCAAATGAATAGGAGGAGATATTTGCAAACAATACTTCCAATAAGGGGTTAGTATCCAAAATATATAAAGAACTCATACAACTCAACAACAACAACAACAACAAAACAACTCAATTAAAAAACGGGCAGGGGACCTGAACAGACACTTTTCGTAAGAAGTCACACAAATGGCCAACAAATATATGAAAAGATGTTCAACTTTACTAGCTGTTAGGGAAATAAAAATAAAAACCATAATGAGACAACACCTCATGCCTTATTAGAATGTCTATTAACAATAAGTAATAACAAGTATTGGAGATGTTGTGGGAAAAAAGAAAGCCTTATTCATTGTTGGTGGGAATGTAAATTGGTACAGCCACTATGAAAAACAGTAGGGAGGTTCTTCAAACAATTAAGAATAGTTACCATATAATCCAGGAATCCCTCTTCTAGGTATCTACCAGAAAAAATTTTAAAACTTTTATTTGTAAAGACAGATACACACACACACACACACACACATTTATTTCATTATATATGTAATCCTGCAATGAACATAGATATATATCTATTATAATATGTGATATATATCATATATGGTATATATCTATATGATATCTATATAATCGATATACACACAAACACATGTAATATGGTGTATTAAATATTACATGCACACACATGCACCTGTCTACATAATATGTGACAACATACACACACATGTGTACACATGTATATGTGCACATGCATATATTACATGCATATGAGTAATATACACATGTGTATCACACACATATCATAGAGATATATATCATATATTACCCACAGTAATCAAGACATGATAACAACCAAACTGTCCTTTGAAAGATAATGGGGTAAAGAAGATGTGCTATATATACACAAAGAAATAGTACTCATCCATAAAAAATATGGAATACTGTCATTTGAGACAACATGGATGGATCTTAAGAATATTATGCTAATCTATATAAATCAGAAAAAATTGGGAACCATATGATTTTACTCATATATAGGATGGCAAACTGAAGGCAACAAACAAACAAAACAAACAAACAAAAAGTCATAGACACAGACAGCAGTATGGTGGTTGCCATAGGAAAAGAGGGGTAGGGAGGCAGGTAGAAAAGGGTAAAGGAGGTAAATATATGGTGACAGAGACTTGACTTTGGGTGGTGAACACACAATGCAATATACAGAGATATAATGTAGAGCCGTACAACATAAACCTATATATTATAATTTATTAACCAGTGTCACCTTCAATAAATTTAATAAAATTAAAAAATATATCATTCAATGCTAAAATCAATAATATTAAAAATCAAGTAAATAAGTTCAATATATAAAATAATTTCTTGAAATAATGGGATATTTGAAAAGAAAAAACAGAAGAACAAATGTATACATTCTCTATTTTTTAAAATAAGGATTCTGTACTGATATCTAATAACATGGAGAATGATTATAATTTAGATGATTAGAGTTAAGACAAACTTTCTCAACTAAAAGTAAGCACAAACAAGGAATAACAATTTACAATAGCCAAGTGCTGGAAGCAAATGAGTGGATCAAAAAATTATGGAACACAATGGAATATTACACAGCAGAGAGAAAGAAGGAGCCCCTACCCTTTGCGATGGCATGGATGGAACTGGAGCACTAAGTGAAATAAGCCAGACGGTGAAAGACCAATACCATGTGATCTCACCTGTAAGTGGAACCTAATCAACAGAACAAACAAGCAAGCAAAATATAACCAGAGACATTGAAATAAAAAACAAACTGACAGTAACCAGAGGGTAGTGGGGAAAGGGATAATGAGGGAAAATAGGGGAAGGGCCATCAAGGAACATGTGTAAAGGACCCATGGACAAAGCCAAAAGGGGTAGGTTTGAGGGTGGGAGACAGTGATGGGTGGGGTGGGGGGCATGGTGAGGAGAAAATGGAGACAACTGTACTTGAACAACAATTAAAAAAAATTAAAAATAAATAAATAATAAAATTTCTTTATTAAAACTGATAGAATATGATTGTATAATTGGACCATACCGATTTTTTAAAAAGATTTTATGTATTTATTTTTAGAGAGGGGAAGAGAGGGAGAAAAATAGGCAGAGCAAATCAATGTGTAGTTGCCTCTCGTGTGCTCCGTACTGGGGACCTGGCCCCCAACCCAGGAATGTGAATAGAACTGGGAATAGAACCAGAGATCCTTTTGTTTGTAGACCCGCACTCAATCCACTGAGACACACCAGTCAGGGCCCACGCATAGATCTTATTTTAATTAATATAAATTAAGTAAATTTATCCATTATAATAAGATGTCTTTCATTTTAGTTCAGTAAGCAAAACACAACTATGTAATATATGCAAAAACATGTAAAATGAGGTGATTTAGGAAAGTTAAAGATAAAAAAGGATTAACAAAGACAGATACGACAGGCAAATGGAATAAAATAGAGGTGGTAGTGTTTATGTCAGAAAATGTAGAATTCAGAGAGCAAGTCATCTTATAACATTAAAGTATGCAGTCTACAATACAATGCACATATAATAAAACATTAAAATCAATAATAGAAAATAAATGCAAATTATATGAGAAATAAACTGGCACTTTAATTTATATTTCTTTTTACCATGACAGATCAAGTCAATAAACTTAAGTAATGACATAGAAGATTGTATCTTTCTAAACTCAGGAACATATTTTCCTTAATTTCTTGAACTGACATATAGTTTACACTTGTACCATTGCCCTTGTTATCTACATCTATGTGCAGTCAACAATGGCCAATAACAATTTCTCCATGTACTTTGGAAACACTCCGCAGCTCTAACAAGAAATGCGCAGTAAAAGAATGTCGTAACGCAAAGGAAATTCAGCCCACATTCTCATAGGTGTTTTAATGCCCCTGAATATACCTAAGAAGCTGCTGAATCTAGAATAATCTAAAAAAGCTTATGCTGTCAGATACGTAAATCTGTGTTTGAATTCTGATATAACAAGAGTCTTTGAACAACTTATAAAACCAGTCTGACTGTGAATGTAGCTGAAGGAAGTGTATGTGATCCCATTGCCACAGTGACACTAGGAGGAAAAGCAAATATGAATTGTCTGTTTTCTAACAGAAAGTTAAAGATAACTTAACACATTTGTATTCCTATCCCACCCTACCTATATGAATCATATCTAGACATATCTGATAACCCAGATCATTTTTAGTAATTTTATGACTAATTTGGCTGAAGGCAGAAAATATTATCAGTATTGCAGTGACAAGAAGTTAGGAATATTAGCTAATACATTGGAGTAAAAAATGCAGATCCAAACACTTTTTGTCACATTGAACCAAACTGATGGCATTTAAAGTACTAAATGTGAACTATTCATTTACTTTTAGAACATTAATTACAAATAAGTGGAATAATCTGTGGTTGTAATACATTAAAATAGCTAGTTGCCTAAAAGATCAAGATAAGTAGATGACTTAACGTACAGGCATACCTCGTTATTGTGTTTCATTTTACTGCACTTTGCAGGTATTGATTTTTTTTTTTAACAAACTGAAGGCTTGTGGCAATCCTGAACTGAGCAATACTATTAGCTCCATTTTTCAAACAGCATTTATTCATTCCATGTCCGTGTATCTCAGTGTCTCAAAAATTCTCACAATATTTCAAACTTATTTATCACTGTGTGAGTTATGGTGATCTCTGGTCAAAAATATTAGGTTACTATTGTCACTGTTGCAGGGCTCCACAAACCATGCCCAAATAAAACTTGAACTTATTCCATAAATGTGTATACTCTGACTGCTCCACCAAACCCTCCCCTACCTCTCTCTCTCTCTTCAGGCCTCCCTATTCCCTGAGACCCAACATATTAAATTTAATCCAGTGAAAAACCCAATAGTACCCTATAAGTCGTTAGGTGAAAGCAACAGTCACATTTTTTTCATTTTAAATTTAAATCTAGAAAAAATGATGCTTAATGAGGAAGGCATCTTGAAAGCCAAGAAAGGCTGAAAATGTTCTTGAAAAAATTAAAAGTGCTACTCCAGTGAACATAAGAATGATAAGAAAGCAAAACAGCCCTACTACTAATATGGACAAAGTTTTAGGGGTCTGGATAGAAGATGAAACCAACCATAACATTCTCTAAGCCAAAGCCTAATTGTCAGTAAGATCCTAATTCTTTTTAATTCTTCAAAAACTGAGAGAGGTGAGGAAGCTGCAGAAGAAAAGTTTGAAGGTAACAGAGTTTGATTTACGTGGTTCAAGGAAAGAAGCCATCTCTCTAACACAAAGTATAGTTTGAAGAAACAAGTGCTGATGTAGAAGTTGCAGCACGTAATCAAAGAGGTCTAATATAATTAATGAAGATGGCTATGCCAAACGATTGATTTTCAACGAAGACAAAATAGTCTTACATGAAAGAAATAATAATTTTTCTTTGTGTCAAGGCTCCAAAAGACTCAGTGATATCATTGAACGATTACTGCCAACAACATGACTCCTTACCATTTTAAGGTAACTTATAAACAGTAAACATTTTACTAGTAGAAAACATTTTCCTATAAATAATGGAGTAAGTTGTGAAAATGTAATGCACAAACTGAGCACAAGTTAGCAAGAAAGACAGTGATGTTAAAAAATGGAGGATCAAGGTTCAGAATACATAAGGTCTTTCTCAAGATGAGAATCACAAAGCTCAACAAAGGGTATTAATACTATTTACTTCAGATGACTTCAAAACTGTTATATTTTCTAAGAGCAGTACTACTCGCATAACACTCTATGCGGGTCTTGACCTCATTCTCTCAGAAAATTGAATATTGCATCCCTTGTGCTGCCTCTGACTTAAAATGATCTTCAGGGCTATTTTTCCATCCAAGCAAAGTGGATCACAATTGATAAGTGACTAGAGTGAACCAGACAACTAACAGAGATTCCCAATATATAAAGAGATAAAACAATTTTAGATCCAGCAAATAAAGTTATCAAGCTACTCAGTATTATTAGTCAACAGAGGTGGTTTTCTGCCAGAGGTAAAGAAATAAATCATTGCACACACAAGAAGGAACTGAATGAATTCTAGTGTGGAGCACTGAAATTAAATTAAAATGGCACCAGTGGCCACTCTAATGTGATTGTAGAGACTTTTAAAAAATAAAATCAATAACATGTTGAAGGTAGTTTTGTGATATATAATTATATATAACAATAGTTATTAAAATTATGTGACAACAATCTATTACATTTTTTCTAAGAAAAGAAATAGCAATTCATACAAACAAGAATACACAGGGTGTTTATTGAATTCATATGGTTAAGTTTAAAGAATAAAAATGAAATTATGACAATAGAAGATTGTATCTACAAACTTGGTATGACCAATAAAGATTAGATGGGAAAGAGAGATCCAAGATGGTGGCATGGTAGGTGGAAACTATACTCACCTCAGCCCATGACCAAACTAGAATTACAACTAAATTAAAGAATAATCATCCTGAATAAACCACCCAAGTATCAGCTGAGAAGAAGCCTTATAACCAAGGATTTACAGAGGAAGCCACATTGAGACTGATAGAAAGGGTTGAGACAAAAAAAAAAAAAAAAAAAAGGGCTGACATGATCCCATGGGTGGCAACTCAGATTCGGGGGGATATGTCAGCTGTGGGGGGTTACACTTGAGAAGCATGGAGTCTAAATCACAAGCCCTGCAAGTACCCACATGACATCCGGCTGTGAAAAGTAGTGGGATTTCTGCCCACCAGGTAGGGATGTCTGGAAAAACAGGCATCCTCATCTACATGAATGGACCTGCATGAAATAAGCCAAAGAGAGAAGGGTGAATGTCATATAATTTTATTTAAAATGTGAAATTAAAAAAAATAAATGAACAAACAAAACAGAAACAAACTCATAGAACATTTTGATGGTTGCCAAATGAGAGGAAGATTGGGGGTGGGGGAAAAAGGGGACAGGATTAAGAAGTATAAATTTGTGGTAACATAGTAGTCATGGGCATATAAATTAGAGCACAGCATAGGGAACGTAGCCAATAACATTGCAACAAGTGTGTATGGTGTCAGATTGTTATTAGATTTATCCAGGTGATCACTTCACAAGTTATATAAATGTCTAATCACTATATTGTAAAAAATAGATCATAGTATATGATTTCATTTGTGTAAAAATGTAGACCAAGCAAATTAATCTTTAGTGACAAAAAACCCATCAGTATGTTTGGAGGTTGTGAGGAGGCATGAGACGGGGAAGAAGCGGGGATGACTACAAAGGAACACTGGGAATCTTTTGGGGGTGACGCATGTGTTCATTATCTTAGCAGTGGTAATGGTTGAGTGTATACTTAGACCAAAATATCAAATTGTAATTAAATATGTGCAGTTTATTGTATATCAATTATGCCTCAGTAAACATATTTAAAATAAAAAATAGAGTAAAATGAGAATGGGAGTTTGTGAAAATTCTGATAGTTTTTGTGTGAAGTGAAAGGGGGACATTCAAAACATATACTCTGGAATCCACATTTTTGACCATTGAATAGAATATTTTCTTTCTCCATGTCTATGGTAAACAATTAAATTATATCTAATGAAGAAATAAGTTATTGTAAGACTAAAGTATCTCTAATATAATTTTTATTAAATTTATGATGAAACCAAATGCCACAGTTTGAGAATTTAAAAGCATTTTTGTGTATACAAATAAATAAACAACCTTACTTATGTAGATGAGATTAGTGAATATTCACATATAAGTTAACATAAAATGTAATTAATTAATTTTTGTACTCTGTTTACTTTTAGATATAAGAACTTAAAAATTTGCTTTAATAATTCTAAGGATTTTTATTGTAAATATTAAATTATAAGTTTTTGTTATAAGAAATATTTATGGGGATTTTTATAAAAATTTCTTTTGGAAAACTGTATCCGCTCACTTAAAGTTGTATATGAGGCTTGCCATTTATTAAGTGACTTGTTAAAATTAACACATTGACTATAACCTCACTATCTTATTTGATGAAACTCAAGAGGAATAAACTATATAAATTTGGTCTTAAAATTATTAATATAGGTAAATAAATTTTACCTTATAAAACCATATACTCTAATAAATATTAAAACATAAACTTTTCTCCAATTCCAATGAAAACAATCTAACTTTACACATTAAAGAACAAACTAAATTCTAAGTTAGCAGAATAAAGGAAACAATAAAGTTTAAAACAAACTAAATAGAGAATAGAAAGACAAATGGAGAAAATAAACTTAAAAAAAACTGAGTTGATTCTTGAAAATAATCAATAAAATTGACAAATTATAGCAAAATTGGCTAATAAGAAAGTATGAGATTTAAATAACTAAAATTAGAAATGAAAGAGGGTCCACTGCTACCAATTCTACAGAGAAAAAATATACCACAGAAAATTGTATGCCAATTATTGAATAATCTAGATGAAATAGGAAAAGAGAGCTGTGGCCCTAAGAGGCATATGTGTATGACATAAACAATTCAATATCTCAAAGAATGTTGCTTACTTGAAATTTTTGAGAAAACATCTAAAAAAGTATAAAATTATGACTATATCACAACAAAAGAAAATAGCATAGGCAGTAAAATTCTTATTCGGTAACCACATCTCAAAGAAGGTATCTCTTTATGTTCACAGCTTCATTTAATCCTCTATCTTTTCATTTTAGTCAAAGCTCCAAAGGCCTTTGGCCTGGACTGCAAAGCTCTGGGTGACCTAGCAGTTGCCAATCTTTCCAGGCTCATCTGGAACCACTTTCTTTATTATCTACTTTGCTGTAGCCACAGTTTCTTTACTTACAGGAAAAAGCCAAGATCAGTTACCCTTGAACAGGTTTGCACTATATCTTTGCTTCACCTTTCCTCTACACTTTTCCCAGGTATATCTCACTCTAGGCTGAGACTTTTATTCACCAATCAGCCTCCTCTACAGGGAACAACCTGGCACTTTATAAATATGCATTTGTTTATTGTTTACTTTGCTTAATTGGGGTTATTATGCACATTCTACACATGTGGAAACTAAAGTCTAGGAAGGGTAAAAACTTATATAAGGCCCCACAGCAAATATGAGCCATGCCCAGCTCCAAATACTATGTATTATCTTCAATCATCCATCCCTATCATAGTGGACAAATCTATATTCCCTGAGCCATATCCTGTACCCAGAACATATAAATATGTCTCTTTATATGCCAAAAGGGACTGCATAGATGTTAATTTTAAAGACTTTGAGATGAAGATATTTTCCTGGATTATTCATATGGGATCAATCTAATCACATATATTTTTAACAGTGGAAGAGGGAAGCAAAAGAGTCCATCAAAGAGATGTGACAATAAAAAAGAGCAAAGATTCCAAGCAGGAGAGGGACTCAATGCACCATTCCCAGTTTTAAAAGAGGGAGAGCATTATGCTAAGTGAAATAAGCCAGGTGGTGAAAGACAAATATCATATGATCTCACGTACTAGTGGAACCTAATCAACAAAACAAACAAGTGAGAAAAATATAATCAGAGATAAGGAAATAAAGAACAAACTGACAGTAACCAGAGGGGCTGGGGAAGGGGAATAACAGGGGAAGGAAGTGGAAGGGTCATCAAGGAACATGTATAAAGGGCCCATAGACAAAGACAATGGGGTAAGGAGAGGATTGAATGTAGGAGGTAGGTTTGTGTAGGGCAGGGGAGAGTAATGTGGGGGGATGGGGACAACTGTAATTGAACAACAATCAAAAACAGAAAAGAAAGAGAGGCAAAAATTTGGCAATCACTAGAATTTCAAAATGACCATCACCTGACAAGCAGCAAGAAACTGCAGACCTCAGACCTATAACCACAGGGACTGTACTCTGTCAAGGAATTTGGAAAAGTTTAAACAAGAAAACAAATTCTTTCTTAAATATTCCTGAAAGAAACACAGTCTTGCTAACACCTTAGTTTTAGACTAATGGAACCCATGAGAGACTTCTGGCCTACAGACATGTACAATAAGAAATCTGTGGTTTAAACTGCTAAGTTTCTGTTAACTTGCTATGGCATCAATAGAAAAATACAACTATACTACTTGTCCACAAAGTTGTCTATAAATCAGTCTGAAGCATATGAACCACTACATTTCAAGTAGAAAATGGTTGGATCAGGGCTAATGAATGGAAAAAGATAATGCAGGTTTAGAGAATGCACGAGTCCCAAACCAACTACTTTTTTGAGCTATGTGTCATAGACTAGCTCAGAGATGACAGCAGCGATATAGATATTCTCACATATTGTTCAGGAAATGTGAATTGGTATACCCTTTTTGGAATCTAATTTCGCTATTAGTGTCAAAAGAATTTAAAGTAGTCATCATATTTGAAATAAAAATCCATTTATGAAATCCATTTATGAAATCCATTTCTAATTCATGTCTGAAACATCAAACATTTGTATGGGTCATATATTTGTCTTAATGCTATTAATGAGAACATAACTGCTCTGATACTCCATAATAGAGAATCTCTGTAACAGATAATCAAAACACTCATACAATATAAAGGTTAAATTATATAGAATAAAACATGTTATAACCCATCTCACCATTCTTGACTTTTTTTTTCTGTAAGTGTGGACTCTGACAAATATGTATCTTGTAGATGAAGAGCATGTTTGTATAAGAATCCTAGGAACTAGTTTTAAAAGATATAGACCTGGACCTTCAGGCATCTCAGCTCTGGGAGACTGGCTGACCTTCATGCATGAAGCCGGGATGATGTGAATCCATAATGACTAAACCAAGATGATGCACCATCACTTGCCTTATCGGGGTGGACTGTGCTCATCTGCATAGAGAACTTTGCAACCACCTCCCTTGATCTCTTTGTTCTGTTCCCCTCTCTCTCCTTAAAAAAAAAAAACCCTCTGCCCAGCCAGGGCACATGCCTGGGTTCCAGTCCAGGTCCCCAGTTGTGGGCATGTACAAGAGGCAACCAATCCACGTTTCTCTTCTTTTTCCCTTCCTGCCCCTCTGTCTAAAAATAAAATAAAAATAAAACATTTTTTTTTAATTTTAAAGGTTGTATTTATTTATTTTTAGATAGAGAGCAAGGGAGGGAGAAAGAGAGGGAGAGAAACATCAAAGTGTGGCTGTCTCTACCGTGTGCCCCCTAGTGGGGACCTGGATAGCAACCCAGGCATGTGCCCTACCTATACTGGGAATCGAACCAGCAACTCTTTGGTTCACAGGCCGGCACTCAATCCACTGAGACACACCAGCCATAGCAAAAAAATAAAATCTCTAAAAAATAAAATGAAACATGGAAATAATAAACAGAATTTTCCCCAGAGCTTCTGCAGAGAGCACATTCTGTTGCACCGTGATTTCAGCCCGGTGAATCCCGCTTCTGGCTTCTGGCCTCAAGACATATAGGCCAAGTGTGAGGTCATTTGTGAGCAGCCATTTGAATATAATTCATTTTCCAGTGAGGAAAGTACTATGAAATGTCAAAATTCTATAAGAAGTAAGCAGCAAAGTATGTTTGGGGTTTACTTTGGGGGATGTTTGTATATTTTACTTTTATATGGTTATGTGGTGGACATATACACAGGTGACCCCAATGAATCATGTACTCGTGTCTTTATAAATTTTTTTCCCTTTGAGGGAACTGTGACTTGCTTCTAACCAACAATATATTTGTGTAGCAAAATTCAATCTTATGAGCATATTCTAGAGAGAATTACCTGCTGGTGTCGAAGAAGCAAGCAGTGATGTAATGAACTGCCTATGCAGAGGGACACTTGAAAGGAAATTGCTGTGGATTTTAGTACCTGAGATCTATAGCTGGCAACCAAGCAGGAGCTGGTGCCCTTTTACAGAAATACAAGGAGCTGAAATCTGCCAACAACATAATTTGATTGGAAGTGAATTCTATCTCAGTCAAGCCTCCCATGAGAACATAGCCTGAACAACAAGTGGCTTGCAGCCCTGGGACACCTGAGCAGAACAAGCTAAGTTAGGGAGGAATCCTGACCTGGAGAACTGTGAGCTTATGCAATATATATCATTTTAAAGAATTTACTTTGGAGTAATTCATTATACCAGCAATAGAACTCACACAGGTTTCTAGTTAGACTATTTTGAAAAAAAATTAAACATCTTTTAATAGAGAAAAACCCACTAAATGATGAGAAAATAATGTGAATATAATGTATATTTAAAAATAGTAATTGGAACATTAACAGTGGAAAATGCTTAAGACATAAAATGAACACACAACAAGTAAAATTCCTTGATTAAAAAATTCAAGTGCACAACAAATTTTGGGGGACAACCAAGTACCAGTTATAGATATGGTTATGTATTTTGTTGTTATTGTTGTAATGATAGTGATTTTTTTTATTATTTTCCAGTTACTTGTAATTTTTTAAAGTTTCATAGTAGAAATCACAAGTTATAAGTAAAAATTTAAATATAACATAATATCTTAGGAACACATAAATGCTGTCATTCACTTTGACTTTTCTTAATTCAGTTAATTAATTATTCAAAAGGTGGTATCAGCCCTGGGCAGTATAGTTCAGTTGGTTGGAGCATTGTTTCATAAAACAAAAGGTTATGGATTCGATTCCTGGTCAGGGCACATGCCTGGGTTGCGGGTTTGGTGCACGTGTGGGAGGCAATCGATTGATGTTTCTCCCTCACATCGACGTTTCTCTCCCTTTCTTTCTCCCTCCCTTCTCCTCTCTCTAAAATCAAAAAGTACGTCCTTGGGTGAGGATAAAAAATGTTGCTATCAGCCAGGCTTATTTCCCAGTATTCGGGGCATAATGTTAAAAGAGAAGAAAGATCTGTTTATTGGGTCTGTAATTTATCTCATTTCCCAGTGGAAAACATTTTAATTTTTTCTTTCTTATTTTGTTTATGGCATATTATAAAACTTACTATTACTGTATGCTACTAGCTTAGTCACATTGACACTTGGGGTACACGTACCAAGATTCACCTGTTCACTGAACACATTTATTTTGATGTGAAAGTATGCCATGCCAAGTTGAAGCCATGAGGAAAGGACCAGGAGGCACAACAAAACCCCTACTCTTACAAGTATATATTCTTGCAGGTGTGGTAAGGAATAACAAAGTAAAGAGATAAATAGTATGGCTTCGGGTAGGAATAAGCGATACGCAGGAAATGAACGCAGAGTGAGTGAGATAGAGAATCATGGAATGATATTAGTTACAATATTCTGGGGGTGGCTGTACCTCAGGTATTTGACCAGACCTAAATGAAGTAACCAGGTTAAGTGCTTATACAGTAGAAAGACTATGGGTTGAGACAAAAACAATTGCCAATTCCCTGGTGTAGCAATGCACTTGGTAAATTAGATGAGTATTAAGGAGACTAATGAAGCTGTAGTTGTAAAATTAGGGAAAGGATGGTTGAGATTTAATTTTGAGTGGTATTTAAAGGCCATATATATCTGCCACAAGCTTTTGTCAGGGAACTCTCTTACTCTTTTCTATTATAATCTATAGAGAGCAAGATCATCTTGACATTCTGCATAATATGACAGGTCTATTACACTGACATTTTGCTAATTGATTCTGGCCTTATGCACTCTAGGAAGCAGAAGAGTTTGGCTCAAAAAACAAGATTGCAAAGATAAAGGGACTTCACTGTTTGTTCCCATCTGCTTCCTATTTGCTTCCTATCAGCAACCCTCAGAAAGACTTCTTCAGCCTGGCAGTAGCAAATTCTGCCCTATATGAGTAGCAGTATACTTGTCGCTGCTTTTTTTTTTTTTTTCAGTATATAGTTCAGTATATGGTTCAGTATATGATTAATCTGTTTTTTTTTCAGAACCAGATTAATTGTGTCCCATTTCAAAAGGACTCCCCCTCAATTCAGAGAAACCAGCAATAGTTAATCAGTGCCTTCTTCTCCTCAGAAGTCTGAATTTCATTTGCCCAGGCCCCTCAAATAAGTTCTTATTTAATGATTCCTACTTATGATGATGGTTAATTTTATATGGCAACTGACTAGGGTACAGTGCCACGTGTTGGTCAAATATTACTTTAGATAATGATATGAAGCTATTTTGAAGTTGTGATTAACATTTACAATAAGTTAACTTTAAGTAAAGCAGATTAAACTCCATAATGGAAGTGGGCCTCTTACAATCAGTTGAAGGTTTTAAGGGCATAAACTGAGATGTCCTGGAGAAGAAGGACTCCTGTCTCAAGACTCTAACATTGAAACCCTGGCTAAGTTTTCAAACTACTGGCCTGTCTTATAAATTTTATACTTGCCAGCCCCAAAACTCACATGAGCCAATTACTTAAAGTAAATATCTTTCTCTCACAGATTAGATGACAGATAGATAGATGGTAGATGGTAGATAGATGATTGATAGATAGATAGATAGATAGATAGATAGATATCCTATTGGTTCTTTTTCTCTAGGGAATCTGACTCATGCACTATCTCTTTCAATCTTCCCTATAGACTTAGGTGTAGGGATGCTTCTTGCTACCTCCTTTGATAACCCTAGTGCCTCTCTTTAACTTTTCAGTTATTTATTTAACACTAGTAAAAATTATTTACATTAAATTCTCTATTTTCAAATAACCTATATATTTTCTATCTTTTGGTGGGTCTCTGAATGATATTTTCTTATAAAGCCTTTGGGTAGTATTTAAAGAGTGATTGGAAGCAATTGAAATGTCTTATGAAATGACAATTTCTCATCTCTCTACCTTTCACAAGCATTCTAACACCTATCAAAAAGATGATGTAGGTTGCCTATGCCCTTCACAATACTTTCGTCTGTATCTTTTTTTCAAGTCCTCTCTAAAAGGCACAGCACAAGTGTTTCTCCATGTGGAAATGTTCACGTTTTAATTGAACTAAATGTCAAAATAAGCTGTGTTTATTTCTGTTTCTTTCTCCAGCCACAGTTGTACTCTGCTTCTAGATTTCCTTCCTTCAATGGTATTATCATAGACTATTCAGTAATTATTAACTTCTAAATATACTATATCATTTTATAGTGAAAAACTGTTCCTTAACAATTCTATCTTAAAACTTTACATTATCATACATCTTTAGGGTTTTTTAATTAAATTAATGACTACTAAATATTAATGATTATATTTTATTATACTTCACATATTCTTTGATACACATCCTACCTTTATTTCTTTTCTTATAGAAATAAAACTATTTTAAGGAGTGTTAGAAATCCAAGTAAATTTCATTTCTTAAAATTTTCAGTTTCAATCATTAAAACAAGTACACATTAAGCATATTGATGTAATTATTCTCAAATATGCATGTTGTTCAAACTGTGATTAAAATTTGCTCATGCCTCAGTGGGTAAGATTATGTAATTAAAATGCAAATTTTAGTATAGGTCATTGCTCATTGAGTAGATAAAAATAACTACAACTATTATCATGACATTCTACTATATGTTAATTTGTCAGAATATACTTTGAGGCATGACAAATTAATTCTCCCACTAGATTTCTAATTTCATTTTTATGGTAATATCAAAATTAACAAACCAGGAAAGTTTCTATATTTGGTGAATGAAAATTATCTCTAGATTTCTTGCTATTGTAAAATGGAATGACTTTCCTTCTGCTGTGAGAATTATAGGCATTCTAACTTAGAACTAATCTCTTCCAAATTTAATATTATCAAGGGCTGCTTTTCTGTATTTTAGAAATATGTTGCTGTCTTTTCTAAATATTTTAAGTTAAAATTTTCTTAAAACTTTAAGAATTTCTGTGTCACGAAAATTCAAATATTCTATCCAGATTTTCTCATTTTTGTATAATAAATTGTACTAAATATATTATAATTGTCTTATTTGCATTTTTAATTTAATAAGTACTATCTATAAAATAATAAGCCAAACATTAAAAATATATAAAATAAAATGCGAAAGTTAGATCTTCCCGCCACTGTCTTCCATAGAGACACTGAGGGTTAACCACCTCTTAGACATCATCCTCAACTCAAAAGAGAAACTTGTGAACATAGGCATACGTAACCCCAAACAGACGGAACCATTGGGTGCAAAAGTGTTTTATTTCTTCACTTTTATATCTGCACACATAAATCTTTGTGAATATGTTGGTATTATTATCCCTGAAATGATTGTAACAAATTTATGTAACCATTCCTATATTGGTAGGACCATTGTTTTGTCTTCGTTTTTCTATTGCATGCATTTTTTGTTAATTACATCTTTAAAAATTGTTGAGTCCAACAGTATGTGCAATTTAACTTTTGACACTTAATACAAAACTGTCCTCTGAATTTTTAATATAATTCACACCGTAACTGATAGTATATGGGAATATCTGAAGATTTAAATGGATTTAGAGTAAATACTTTTATAAACACAAATACATCTAAATCTGATGATATCTGCATTTCACAAAATATCTGTATGTACCAATGTATTAGTATATGGGAGAGCATATCTCAAATGTATCTTCATTATTTCTCCTTATGTATTCCAATTGACCATGTGAAGCCATAAATATCAAATTCATATGATTAAATTTGGATTTTCAAATAATTGTGATTTATTACTACCCAATAGAAGGGATATATTCTTATTGATATATACTTGTACTCAAGGAAACAACTTTTTGTTGTTATTGTTGCTGTTTTGCAAAAAGACTACTTTTATTTGTCCCACATCTCAAAACCAAACCACCTAATTTTAAGCAATCAACGTACTCTACATTTTTTCTCTCGCCACCACAGGTTTAATAAACCTCATCTAAGTCTACCAAAACCACTCTATCTGCAGAAAGCATGGGTATGAATTGTACTAGACTAACACTTCATACTCACTTGAACCTTTAAAATTTCCATCACTACCATCAGACACAAGGCTCTATCTTGCACTTGTATTGTGACAAAGGCATTTCTCCCATACCCCCAATTTTTAAGCAAGTCCCTTTCTGGTTTTACATACCTGAGAAGCAGCTTTATTAAAATTAATAATTTTGCTAGTGTACTCCTTTTTTGCACTAGGCTTTTTGACATCATATTGCCTGTTTTAACCTTTCTAGGAATTAAATTTGTCTGAACTACTCCTTTGATTTATGATCCAACTTATTTGTATCTCTGTGTGCAGCTGCTGGTCAGATACATGCTAAAACTGTACATTAGAATCTAAACCCTAAATTGGTGCTGAAATTGCTGTCCATGACTATACAGCTCTGCTGTCCTAGAAAATTTGCCTACACTGAGTTTCTTGTAAAGACAGATTTAAATGTTGGCTTTGTACCCAAGTTACATAGAGGATACACTTCACGAGCCCTCTTGCTTCCTGTGTAGTCATTCCATGAAGAAAACTAGTGGGAGAAAAGAAAGTAGGAAGAGAGTGAGGTGACTGCATATTTTCCAGCTGTGTTCCTGCATAGGCTGCCAAAGGGTTCACACATTTTTAAGGGACGCATGTTTTTCAGCCATCGTTATCTATATAAATAGTATTTAATGATTCTCATAATGGCACCCTTCCTTTGCCTCTTCAAGCTGAGGTACTATCTCTCCAAAGATAGATAGACGAAAGTATATATATAGTTATACTATACTTTCAGCTTTTTAGAAATAGACTTATGTTTTTATAAATAGTTCCTTAACTTCAATAGCCTCAAATTTCAGTTTAGTGTTTTGCTACCTCTTATTTACAAAAATGCTGAATGATTAAAAAAATTAGTACTGTTTACTTATAAAGAGTTTAACAAACCCTATTGATATGAAACAAGTTTAAAACTGGAAAAGATCGTCAGAAACAACCATTTCGAGGCTCTGGAGATTGACTAAAGACAGACAAGGAATTAAAAAGTGTTACTCTTCAAAATATGCAAGAAATTTGCATGAGAACTCTAGAAGTCTGTGGCCTTGATGGAGGGTAGGAGGCAGTGGCCTTGATGTTCCTACCCTCCAATCCCACCCCCAATGTTCAGTAAAAATAGTTTACCATGTAGGCCTAGAATCGAAATTTGACAGTTCTGTTACACAAAGGACTGGAATCAACAGGACTTAAATAGCAAAACTTGTGGAATAGGTGGGTAAAGTAGTAAACTTGCCAGGATGCAAATGAGGAAATATCATAGGATATCACTTTGAAGTTCTGATATCTACTGAAGAAATGGTCAGACAACTCAGAGATTTAACAAACTGACCCTAGAAACACAATGTATAATGAAGTGATATGGCAGAATTAAAAAATAAAAACAACAATGATAACTTGATATTTAGGTATTATAATCATAACAATTGATAGAACAGATAATGAAAAAGTCAGCAAAAGTGTAGAAGACTTGAATAGCACCACAAGCCAGTTTGACAAACATGACATTTAAAAATATTTTCCACCCAAAACAACAGAGTAAATACAAATTTTTTATAAATACACATGTAATATGTCTCAGGATAAACCATAACATAAACCTGAATAAAATTGAAAGATTTAGGATCTCATAAAATATGCTTTCCAACTAAATCATAATTATATTAGAAATAAAAGGCATAAATAAACAAAGAATGTCCAAAAATATTTTGAAATAGAATAAAACTTTTTAAAATACCCATGTGTGCAATAAAATGACTCTTAAATAACATTGGAGAATGCTGTGAAAAGATGGCAAAGGAAAACATATGCCAAGTTTGATGACATGCAGTTAAGCAGTATTCTTAAAAATATTCTAGCTATTAAGGTATACATTAGAGAGGAAGGAAGTTTTAAATTTCGTAACAGCTAATCAAGGAAGTACTAAAACATCAACAACAACAACAAAATAAAACAAATTTACAACCTAACTTATTGTATAAGGATAGCATTATCCTAATCCCAAAACAAGAATTAGATACTATAAAGGAATAAAATTGTAGGATCATATCCCTGATTAATATATATGCTAAAGTTCTGAACAAAATATTATCAAAACAGATTCAGCAATACAATAAAAAGATCATACACTGTGATAAAGTGGGATTTGTTCCAGGAATGTAAGGTTGGTACAATATGCAGAAATCAATAAACATGATAAACCACATACACAAATTGAAGAATAAAGATCACATGATTATATCAATAATGCAGAAAAAACATTTGATAAAATTCAGCACCCATTTATAATAAAAACTCTGAGCAAAGAAGGAATAGAGGGAATGAAAATAAACACAACAAAGGACATATATGACAAACTCATAGCAAACTCAAACTCTATAAGCAAAAACTACAAGCATATCCCTTAAGATCAGGAGTACTGGAAGTCCTAGCCACAGAAATCAGACAAGAAGAAGAAATAAAAGATATTTAGATTGGAAGGGAAAAAGTAAAACTGAGATTACTGCAGATGATATGATACTGTACATAGAACCCCAAAGACTCCACCAAGAAACTACTAGAAGTTATAGATGAATTCAGTAAAGTAGTAGGATACAAAATAAATACTCAGAAATTGGTTGCATTTTTATCATCAGTAAAAACTATCAGAAGGGAAAAATCAGAAAATAACCCCATTCACAACAAAAGGATTAAAATACCTAGGAATAAATTTAACCATGGATGTAAAAGACCTATATTCAGAAATTTCTAAGACTGAAGAAAGAAACTGAAGAACTTACAGATAAGTGGAAGCATATGCTGTGTTCATGAATAGGAAGACTTAACATAATTAAAATGCCCATACTACCACCCTGGTTGGTGTGGCTCAGTTGGTTGGAGGGTGTCCCATAAACTGAAAGGTTGTGGGTTTGATTCCCAGTCAGGATACACACAAGAGGCAACAAATTGATGCTTCTCATGTCAATTTTGTCTTTCTCCCTTCCCTTCCCTTCCCTTCCCTTCTTCTCGTTCTTTCTCTCTTTCTCTCTCTTTCTTCCTTCTCTCCCTCCCTCCGTCTCTCCCCGTCTCCCTCTCGCTGCCTCCCTCCTACTTTCTCTAAAAATCAATAAACAAGTTTAGCTGGTATGGCTCAGTGGATTGAGTGTCGGCCTGTGAACCAAAAGGTCTCTGGTTTGATTCCCAGTCAGGGCATGTGCCTGGGTTGTGGGTCAGGTCCTCAACTGGGGGTGCGTGAGAGGCAACCACACATTGATGTTTCTCTCCCTCTCTATCTCCCTCACTCTCCCTCTCTCTGAAAATAAATAAAATCTTTTTAAAAAATCAATAAACACGTTCTTGGGTGAGAATTAAAAATAATTTCACAGAACTAGAATATTACAAAAATTTATATGAAACCACAAAAAGTTCCAAATAGCAACAGCAGACTTGAAAAAGAACAAAATTAAAGGAATCATGCTACCAGATAGCAAATTATACTACAAGAACATAGTAGTAAAAATATATATATGGTACTGGCATAAAAACAGATATCTCGATCAATGGTACAAAATAGAGAGCCCAGAAATAACCCACACCTTAATAGTCAATTAACATTTGACAAAGGAAAGAAACCACACAATGGGGTAAAGATAGTTGATTCAATAAATGGTGTTGAGAAAATTGGACAGACATATAAATATAATTAAACTAGACCACTTTCTTACACCGTACACAGAATAAACTCAAAATGGATTGAAGACTTGAATGTTAGACATGAAACCATAAAATACTAGAAGGAAACATAGACAATACATTCTCAGACATTTTTTGTAGCAGTACATTTTCTGATATATCACCTTAGTTAAGAAAAACAAAGAAAGATGCAGGATTGTGGCAAAGTAGGTGGAAGCTACACTAACTGCCTCCTAGGACCAAACTGGTATTACAACTAAATTATAGAAAAACCATTCTGATAACCAACTGAACATTACCTCGAGAGAAGCCTTATGACCATGGACTTGTGGAAGAAACCACAGCACCACAATGAGACTATTAGGAAGTACGGAAGCACTAGAGGGCTGACTGAGCTCCCACAGGAGGCAGCAGCTGAACTTACAGAGGAATATTTCAGTGGCCAGGGGGTCCCTCTGAGAAGCTGGAGTCTAAAGCCCAAACTGGGCTCCCCAGCCTAAAGCATCAGACTTGGAAAGAAACCCAAATAACACCTGGCTGAAAAATCAGCAGAGTTTCTGTTCACCAGAAAGAGGTGGGTAGAGATGAAGAGAGTCTCTTAAAGGGCCAACACCCAAAACTTGTTTGTAGCCATATACACTGGGGTATGGCAAAGAAGAATAAAATGGAGTAGGGAGAGTAAAGCGTCTCTGGGTAGAAAACTGAAGGGTCAGCCACTAGGATCACTGTGCTGATTCATTCCCCAAAGTGCAGAAGCCATCTTTATTGAGCAGAGCACTCCCCTGCAAGTGGCATCAGCCTAGGAAGAAGCAATAGCCCCACCCACAGGTATCTCTCTCACCCCACCCTGTGGAGTTTAAGCCCAGCTGATGAGGGGTACAGATGGAGAGACTTACAATGATTAAGCATAATAGCAACCCTCCAGGTGGAGGTGGATCTCTGGGAGATTTGAGACTTTAGCTGAGC
Source organism: Desmodus rotundus (assembly GCF_022682495.2). Classification (NCBI taxonomy): domain Eukaryota; kingdom Metazoa; phylum Chordata; class Mammalia; order Chiroptera; family Phyllostomidae; genus Desmodus; species Desmodus rotundus. Next base: position 49,511,999 of record NC_071394.1, on the reverse strand, counting down.
CTCCTCCAGGCCCAGTGATGGTAAAAGCCAGCCTTGGTGCACAGCTTGATTCTTTCTGCACAGAGCCAGTCCCAGCAGATGTAGCTACAAGCTGTGGATCAGTGATAGCTCCAAACAGGTTGCCCTGGGCCAGTCACATGTAGAGTCTGACATAGACCTGAACCAGAGTATTTGCAGACCTACGTAATACATATAAACAAACACAGAGAGGCAGCCAAAAGGAGAATACAAAGAAACAGGCCCCAAATAAAAGAACAAGAGAATTCTCCAGAAGAAAAGTAAAGTGAAATGGATGCAAGTAATTTATCAGGTAAAAGGCTTAAAGTAATGATTGTAAGGATGCTCAAAAGCATGAAAAAAGATAAAAAAAATTAAGATTCAGAAATAAAAAAGCAATATCTGAAATAAATAATACACTGGAAAAAATAAACAGTAGGTTAGATGAAGCAGAGGATCAAATAAGCATTTTGGAAGTCAAGGTAGAAAAAAACACCTAAGCAGAGCAGAAAAAAAATGAGGAGAGGTTAGAGGACCTTTGGGACAGCATGAAACATAACAACATCTGGATGATAGGGATACCAGGAGGAGACGAGTATAAGCAAGAGATTGGAAATCTATCTGAAGAAATTATGCTCCAAAACTTCCCTAACCAGATGAAGGAAAAAGACACACAAATCCAGGGAGCACAGAAAGTTCCAAATGAGATGGATCCTAAGAGGCCTACACAAAGACACATCATAATTAAAATGGCTTAACTGTAATTGAACAACAATACAATAATTCAAAATTTGGAAAAAAATAAAATGGCTTAAAGGCAAAGAAAGAATCTTAAAAACCACAAGAGAAAAGAAGTTGGAAGTTAGAAGTTAACTACAAGAGAAGTCAATTACCCATTAGAATGTCACTTATTTATCGACAGAAAAAAATTTCAGAACAGAAAGAATTAGAACGAAATATTCAAGGTGATGAAAAACAAGGAGCTACAACTAGGCTACTTTACACAGCAAGGCTATCATTTAAAATCGAAGAAAATATAAGGAGCTTCCCAGAGAAGAAAAAGCTAAAAGATTTTGTTACCACCAAACAAGTATTGTAACACATGTTAAATGATCTGCTTGAAGAAGAAAAGAAAGAAGGAAGGAAGGAAGGAAAAAAGAAAGGAAGGAAGGAAGGAAGGAGAAAAAAATTGTTAAAAATAAAATGGTAATAAATATATATTATTAATAACCAGTTCAAATGTAAATGGCTTAATGCTCCAATCAAAAGACATAGGTAGGATTGGATAAGAAAACAATACCCATATATATGCTTTTTCCACTTTTGTTCCACAAAAGACACACACAGACTAAAAAAAAGGGCTGGAAAACAATATTTTATGCAAAGGAAAAAGAAAAAGGCTGGTATAGCAATACTTATATCTGAAAAAAATAGACTTTAAAACCAAGGCTATAGTAAGAGTCATAGTAGGAGACTACATAATGATAAAGAGAATAATCCAACAGGAGGGCATAACCCTAGTAAATATTTTTGCATTTAACATGGGAGCACTAAATATATAAAACAAATCTTTATGGACATAAAGAGAGATATTGACAGAAATGCAGCAATATTAGGGAATTTTAACACCCCACTGATTTCAATACATAGATCTTCCAAACAGAAAATCAACAAGAAGACAGTGGCATTAAATGACACACTAGATCAAATGTATTTAATTGATATATTCAGAGTATTTTACTCCAAGATGCAGAATATACATTCTTTTCAAGTGGCATGGAATGTTTTCTAGGATAGAACACATTTGGACACAAAACAAATCTCAATAAATTTAAGAAGATTAAAATCATATTAAGCATCTTCTCAGACCATAATGCTATGAAACTAAATATCAATCACAAGTATAAAACTGAAAAATCACAAAGACATGGAAGATAAATAACATGTTATTAATAAATGTGTTAACAATGAGATGAAGAAATTCAAAGATAACTTGAAACAAATGAAAATGGGAACACAACACCCCAAAATCTGTGGGACACTGGGTGAACAGTCCTAAGAGGGACATTCATAGCACTACAGGATTGTCCCAAGAAAAAGAAAAAACACACATAAACAATCTAACTTTACACTTAAAGGAAATTGAAAAAGAACAACAAACAAAGCCCAAAGTGAGTAGAAGGAAGGAAATAATAAAGATCAGAGCAGAAACAAACAAAATTGAGTCTAAAAAAGATACAAAAGATAAATGAATTTAGGAACTGGTTCTTTGAAAAAATAAACAAGATTAACAAACCATTAAGCAATTTCCTCAAGGAAAAAAGAGAGGGACCTAATAAATAAAATCAGAAATGAAAGAAGAGAAATAACAATTGACACTAAAGAAATAAAATGGATTATAAAAAATATTACAAACAAATATATGCCAACATATTGGGCCACCTGGATGAAATGGATCAATTCCTAGAAATATACAATCTGCCACAACTAAATCAGGAAGATTCAGACAATCTGAATAAATAGATTACATCTAATGAAATTAAAGCGGTAACCAAAAACTTCCCAATGAGTAAAAGCCCTGGGTCAGATATTTAAACAGGCATATTTTACCAAAAATGGTGAAAAAAACTAAAATGTCTTCTTACACTATGCCAAAAGACTCAAGAAAGAAAGCTCCCAAGCTCATTTTACAAGTCCAGCATTACCCTAATTCTAAAACCAGATAGACACTACAAAATAAGGAAGTTATAGGCCAATATTCCTGATGAACATAGATGCTAAAATCCTCAACAGAATATTAGCAAACCAAATACAACAATGCATCAAAAAGATCATACATCATGATCAAGTAGGGTTTATTCCAGAAATGCAAAGTTGGTACAACATTCACAAATCAGTAAATGTGACTCACCTCATAAACAAAATTAAGGATAAAAAGCACATGATCCCATCAATAGATGCACAAAGATCATTTGATAAAATACAGTATCATTTATGATAAAAACACTCAGCAAAGTGTGAATAGGTGAACATACCTAACATAAGGAAGGCCATAGATGACAAACCCACTGCCAGCATCATACTCAGTGGGCAAAACTATAATGGCTCCCCTTAAGATTGGTTACAAGACAGGGATGTCTGCAATCATCATTTTATTCCACATAAATATATACTGGAAGTCCTAGCCACAGCAGTGAGACAAAAAGAAGAAGAAAAAAAAGGCGTCCAAATTGGAAAGGAAGAAGTAAAACTGTGATTATTTTCAGATGACATGACAATGTACATAGAGACCCTGAAAGACTCCATCAAGAAATTACTAGAAATTAACTCAGTGAAGTAGCAGGATACTAAATTAATATCCAGAAATCAGTTGCATTTTACATGCCTATGAGAAACTAACAAAAAGGGACATTAAGAAAACAATCCATTCAAAATTGCATCAAATATAAAGGAGACATGGACAAAACCAAGGGGGAGGGTGGAGGTGGGGGAGAGAGGTGGGTTTGGCTGAGGTGGGGTGGAGGGGTGAGGAGAAAATACAGACAACTGTAATTGAACAATAAAAAATGTTTTAAAAATTAAAATATAAAAATATATAAATAAACAATAAATTTGTGGTATGGTAAAAACAAAACAAAACAAACAAATATGTTACAAAATTAAGGAAGCAGCAATAAACAACCATTTAAAAAAATTGCATCAAATAGAATAAAATATCCAGGAATAAATCTAACTAAACATGTAAAAAGCTGTACTCAGAAAAGTATAAGACACTTAAGAAAGAAATTGAAGAAGATACCAATAAGTGGAAGCATGTACTGTGTTATTGGATAGGAAGAATTAACATCATTATGTCCATACTACTCAAAACAATATATGGATTCAACATAATTCCTATCAAGATACCAATGAAGTATTTCACAGAACTAGACCAAATATTTCAATAATTTATATGGAACCACAAAAGCTCCAAATAGCAACAATGTTCTTGAGAAAGAAGAACAAAGTTGGAAGGATCACCCTGCTTAATATCAAACTATACCATAAGGTCAGAATAATCAAATAGCTACGTACTGGCATAAAAAAAAACAAACATAGATCAATGGAACAGAACAGAGAACCCAGAAATACACACACATATTTATATTCAATTAATATTTGACAGAGGAAGAAAGGACATACAATGAGCTAATGATCGTCTATTCAATAAATGGTTGGGAAAATTAGACAAATAAGTGCAGAAAAAGGAAACTAGACCATTTTCTTATACCACACAGAAAAATAAATTCCAAATGGATTGAAGACATAAATGTTAGAATCTAAACTATTAAAATTCTAGAAGAATACATACACAGTAAAATCTCACTCATTGCTCATAGTAATATTTGTTCTGATATATCTCCTTAGGCAAGGAAAACAAAATAAAAACAAATGGGACTACATCAAATTAAAAGTTTTGCACAACAGGAAACTATCAACAAAATAAAAAGAAACTCACTGAATGGGAGAACATAGTCACTGATACACATGAAAAGGGGTTAATACCCACATTTTTTAAAGAACTTATAAAACTCCACACAAACAAATCAAACAATCCAATTTTAAAAATGAGCAAAGGACCTGAGTAGACACTTTTCAAAAGATGACATACAGATGGCCAATTGACATTTGAAAAAATGTTCAACATCACTAATCATCAGAGAAATACAAATCGAAACCACAATGGGATATTACTTCACACATTTCAGAATGGCTATCATCAATAAATCAACAAACAAGTGTTGGCGAGGGTGTGGAGAAAGGGAATCTTTTGCATTGTTGGTGGGAATGCAGATTGGTATAGCCACTGTGGAAAGCGGCATGGAGTTATGTCAAAATTTAAAAATGGAATTACCTTATGACCCTGTGATTTTTATGTAAAGACACCTGAAATGCTAATTTGAAAGAATATAAGCACCCCTATGTTCATCACAGTGTTATTTACAATAGCCAAGATTTTGAAGCAACTCAAGTGTCTAGCAATGGATGAGCAGATAAAAAAGCCATGGTTCTGTTATATAATGAAATACTACTCAGGCATCAAAAAAGAAGAAAAATTTACCCTTTGCGACAGCATGGATAGAGCTGGAGAACATTACACTAAGTGAAATAAGCCAGTTAAAGACAAATACAGTATAATTCTACTCACATGTGGAATCTAATAAACAGACTGAACTAAGCAACAAAATAGAGATAGATTCAAAGACAGCAGGCTGACAGCTCTATCACGGGCTTAGGGTGTGGAGTGGAGAGCAAAAAAAGAAAAAGGACTCATGGACTTGGACAACAGTGTGGTAGGGGAAGGGTGTTGTGGAGATGGAAGAGGGCAGAAGAGGATATGTAGTAATGGGAAAAATACCATAAAAATAGACTATAAAAAAAGAAAAATGTAAGAAAATCAGAGAAACACCATATGATAAAAAGTTTTTTAAAAAAGCAAATCATCAACAAATGAAAAGACAAGTCACTGAATGAGAGATCAAATTCACAGATACATCTAATAAGAGGTTAATATCCAACATTTATAAAGAACTTAAAAACACAACACCAAAAAAAAAAAAATCCCAAAACCTAATCAACAAAACAAACAAATGAGCAAAATAGAACCAGAGATTTGGAAACAAAGAACAAACTGACAGTGACCAGAGGGAAGGGGGAAGAGGAATAACAGGGGAAAAGCGGGGAAGGGACACAAGCAAAATAACACAGGTAGAGGAATCATGGGCATGGACAATGAGGGGAATTGACTGTGTGAGTTGAGGAGATGGGGTAGAGGAGAGCAATGGTAAAAAAGGCAGGACAAAGGTACTGAACAACAATAAAATTAAAAAAAATAAAGAAAAGCCAAAAAAAAAATAAAGATAGGTAAAGCCCCAAACAGACACTTCTCCAAAGAAGAAATATAGATAGGCAACTGATATATGAATAGATGCTCAACATCGTTAATCATTAGAGAAATTTAAATTAAAACCACAATGAGACATCACCTCATACCTGTCAGAATTAATAACATCAATAAATTATTAAATAACAGGTATTGATGAAGATGTGGAGAAAAGGGAACCCTCATGTACTGTTGGTGAGAATGCAATTGGTGAAGCCACTGTGGAAATCAGCATGGATTTACTTCAAAAAATTAGAAATGGAACTGCCTTGTAACCCAATGATTCTACTTCTGGGAATATATACAAAAAAACCTAAATTACTAATTCTAAAAAATATATTCATCCCTATATTAATTAAACAGTTATTTATAAGAGCCTAGCTTTGGAAGCAGCCCATGTGTCCATCAGTAGATGAGTGGATAAAAAAAGTTGTGGTACATTTACATAAATCAATATTACTCAGACATAAAAATAGAAGGAAATCTGTTTTTCAACAGCATGGGTGGACATAGAGAGTATTATGTGAAATGAAATAAGTCAAAGAAAGTTAAGTGCTATGTAATATCACTTATATGTGGAATCTAATGAACAAAATAAACTAACCAACAAAATAGAAACAGACTCTAAGATACAGAAGGGAAGAGGTTAGGGTTGAGTGAAAAAGGTGAATGGATTAATTAAAGAAAAAATAACCCATAGATTCAGGAAACAGTGTGGTGATTACAAGAGGGAAAGGTGGTGGAGGGAAGAAGACAAGGGCAAAACTAGACAATGATGATGGAAGGAGACTTGACTTGGCATGGTGAACACACAATACACTCTACAGATGATGTATTATAGAATGGTATACCAGTGTCATCCCAATAAATTTAATACACAAATAAATAAATATAAAATAGGAAAGTAATACAAGTAGCCATTGGCAATATGTAAATAGGAGAGGAAGAGAGGCTGTATTCCAACAACACTTTATTAATGGATGCTGAAATTTGAATTTCATAAATGTTCACGGGTAACAAAATATTTTCTTTTGATTTTTTGATCATTTAAATATGTAAAAAATATTGTTAGCTTGTGAGCTGTATGGAAAGATGGATTTTGGCCTGTGAGTTATAGTTGAAAATTCCTGATCTAGGAATTAATGCTTGCCTAATCAAAACCTCTGAACTTTTGAGAATTTTTCAGGTCTCATAAACTATATCTATTTATATATAATATGTGTATATATATGTATATATATATGAGTTTCTAACATGTTTTTTGGTTCAACATATGAAATGTGTTATAGTTCATTTTTTTCACATAGTATGATAATCATTGTACCATTTTTCAAATGTACATTTGAAATAATTTTTTCTAACTGTAACAAAATAGAAATAAGCTCTTTCACTGTGAAAATTTATTTTGTGTTGGTATTTTCACATCTTATTCTTATCTTTTTGTAAAACTGGTGAACATAATTTTATTTTAAAATTGATATTTTAATAATAATAAACATTGAATTTTTTACCAAAACCATAAGAATAAAACAAAAAATGTACAGCCAAAATAATACAAAAAGTAATAAATATCACAATGAAAAACATTACAATAAAAAAGAGCAACAGAAGTCAAATAAGTCAAAATTTGGCTCTTTAAAAAAATCAAAACAATTAATAAGCCTTTACTTAAAATAATAAAATAAAAAAAGAAAAAGGATCAGGAAAGCAAGAGGATACAGGAGAGATATATAAGATACTATTGTGAATAAGTTTATGCAAAACAGATCAGTAAAATGAAATGCATGGATTTCTAAACAAACATAAATTACCAAATCTTATTCTAAAAGAAATAATCTTAATAGACTTATACTTTCAAAAGAATATAAATTTTGGTTGGAAACCTACAAATAAATAAAACTTCAGGTCTATATAGCTTTACTGGGAGAATTTTACCAAACACTTAAAGAATAAATAAAAACAATGCAGTACAAACTCCACCAGAAAATTCAAGAAATGCAACAATTTCCCAACTCATTATATTGCTACTATTACTCTGCTATTAGGTGTTATAAATCCCTAAATAAGTTAAACAACACTTTTCCAAATAGTTCTCAGTTAAAAAATTAAGTAAGTTAAAAACTATCTCAAATAAAATGCAAATAAAATGCAGTATATCAAATCTGATTTCATATAAAGGTATTAGAAGAAGGAGATGAAAGAAATGAAGGCATTAAAAGAAAACTACAAATCAATATCTCAGAAACATAGATGTAAAATTCTTAAGAATATATTAGAAAATCAAACCCAATAATACAAAAAAAAGTTTAAGACATTTTGAACAAGTGTTGTATATAACCAAAATATAAAGGTTGGCTTAACATTTTAAAATATATAAATATAATAAACCATATTAATATAATTAAAGGCAAAAATATAGTATCATATCACTTGTCACAGAAAAGACATTTTAAAAATGCTAATATTCATTCCTGATTAAAAAAAAGAAGCTCTCGAAATTTTGGAACTTCCAGCCAAGTTGGAGGCATAGGTAGACACACTGTGCCTCCTCGCACAACCAAAAGGACAACAACAAATTTAAAAACAAAAAACAACCGGAACTGACAGAAAATCAAACTGTATGGAAGTCCAACAACCAAGGAAATAAAGAAGAAACATTCATCAAGACCAGTAGGAGGGGCAGAGACAGCAAACTGGGTGGAGAGGACTCACCCCAAAGCAATGGCTGGAGGACCTGGGGGTCAAGGTAGCAGCTGGCAGACAGGGCAAGGTAGTAGCTGGGACTGGGCAGTCCCACATTCACATGCCGATAAACTGGGAGGATCAACTGGGAAGCAAGACAGACCATGCAACCCAGGGCTCCAGTGGGGAAATAAAGCCTCAAAGCCTCTGACTGAAAACACCTGTGGGGATTGAGGCAGCAGTGGGAGAAACTCCCAGCCTCACAGGAGAGTTTGTTGGAGAGATGCACAGGGTCCTAGAATGTACGCAAGCCCACCTACCTGGGAATCAGCACCAGAAGGGCCCAATTTGATTGTGGGTAGCTGGGGAAGTGACTGAAAACCGGCAGAGAGCAGAGCAAGCAGCACTGTTCCCTTTTGGACCTTTCCCCAACATACAGCTTTACAATGCAGCAAAGTGGGTTGCCCCGCCCCTGTGAACACCTAAGGCTCTGCCCCTTACAACTAACAGGCATACAGAGACAAAAAAAGGAATGGTCCAAATGAAAGAACAGATCAAAGCTCCAGAAAAGTACAACTAAGCAACAAAGAGATAGCCAACCTATCAGATGCACATTTCAAAAATCTGGTAAACAGGATGCTCATAGAATTGGCTGACTATGATCACAAAATAGAGGAAAAAGTGAAGGCTATGAAAAGTGAAATAAAGGAAAATGTACAGGGAACCAAGAGTGACAGGAAGGAAACCAGGACTCAAATCAACAGTTTGGACCAGAAGGAAGAAAGAAACGTGCAGCCAGAACAGAATAAAAAACAAGAATTCAAAAAAATGAGGAGAGGCTTAGGAACCTATAAGACAACTTTAAATGTTCCAACATTTGAATCGCAGGGGTGCCAGAAGGAGAAGAGGAAGAGCAAGAAACTGAAAACTTATTTGAAAAAATAATGAAGGAGAACTTCCCCAACCTGGCAAAGGAAATAGACTTTCAGGAAGTCCAGGAAGCTCAGAGTCCCAAAGAAACTGGACCCAAGGAGGAACACACCAAGGCACATCATAATTACATTACTCAAGATTAAAGATAAGGAGAAAATCTTATAAGCAGCTATAGAAAAGGACACAGTTACCTAAAAAGGAGTTCCCATTAGACTATCAGCTGATTTCTCCAAAGAAACATTTCAGGCAAGAAGGGTCTGGAAAGAAGTATTCCAAGTCATGGAAAGCAAGGACCTACATCCAAGATTACTGTATCCAGCTAAGCTATCATTTAGAATGGAAGGGCAGATAAAGTGCTTCCCAGACAAGGTCAAGGTAAAGGAGTTCATCATCAGCAAGCCCTTATTATATGAAATGTTAAAGGGGCTTATCTAAGAAAAAGAAGATAAAAAATATGAACAGTAAAATGACAACAAACTCACAGCTATTAACAACCAAACCTAAAACAACAACAATAACAACGAAACAAGCAAATGACTAGAACAAGAACAGAATCACAGAAATGGAGATCACATGGAGGGTTATTTGCGGGGGAGGGGAGGAGGTACAGAGAATAAGTAGCATAAATGGGAGAAAATAGGTAGAAAATAGAGAGGGTGAGGTTAAGAATAGTATAGGAAATGTAGAAACCAAGGAAATTAAATGTATGACCCATGGACATTAACTAAAGGGGGTGAATGCAAGTGGGAGGGGGTGTGCAGGGTAGAGAGGAATAAAGATGAGAAATGGGAAAACTGCAATAGCATAATCAATAAATTATTTTTTTACAAAAGAAAACTCTCAACAAACTAGTAATAGGTATTTCTTACATGATAAAGGGCATCTTTGAAAAACATTCAGTTAATATCATACTTTAAATATTAAATATTTTCCCGCTAAAATCAGAAACAAAGTATGAATGTCCATTCTCCATAATTATACTCTACATTGTATTGGAGGATCTCAGAGAGCCATAGCCAATTTAAAACAAAAATAAAGTATATTTATATTGAAAAATATATATATTTTTTCAACAGACAACATTATAATCTATGGTTCCTAGAAATTAGAAATTATTTTCCAAGATTGCAGAACACCAATCATTATATATATATACATACATATATATATAATTTTTAAAATATTTTATTTGTTTATTTTTAGAGAAAGGGGAAGGGCGGGAGAAAGAGAGGGAGAGAAACATCAATGTGTGGTTGCCTCTCACGCGCCCCCTACTGGGGACCTGGCCCACAACCCAGGCATGTGCCTAGAGGGAATCGAACTGGCGACCCTTTGGTTTGCAGCCCACACTCAACCCACTGAGCTACACCAGCCAGGTATATAATTTATATATAAATATATATAAATTTTTATCAACATACTAGCAAAGAAAAATTAGAAATTTAATTTGAGAAATAATACACTTTTAGCATTAGAATTTATTAATAAATTGGATAAAAATATACACAAGTTCTTTCTCTACACTAAAATCTACATACCGTTTTTGGAAGAAATTAAAGACCTAAAGACATGGAGGGATATGCCGTGTTAATGAATCTTAAGACTAAGTAATGGTAATATGTCAACTTTGCCCAAATTTTGTTACTGATTCAACAAAATCCCAATAAAAATTCAAATACCCTTTTAAAAATACACACATTGGACATTTCATTTTATTCATGTAAAAAGAGTAGGAGCCTAGAGTAGCCAAAACAATAATGGATAAGAATTACATAATTAGGAGACTTACACTACTGATTTTCTGACATTATAAAGCTATAATAATACAGCCAGTGTGTTTGTTACCAGTGTCAAAATATATAAATTTAACCAATTCAACAGAACAGAGTGTCCAGAAATCTATCCACAAAAGCATTGTTGTGGGGAACTTTTCCAAGTGTGGGAAATGTGGCTCAGCCCCCAATCGGAAAAGCCAGTGGGGAGCGAGGTTGGCGGGCAGGACCCACATCCATGGATAGGTTCTCCAGTGGGAAATCAGGCCTGCATTGTACCTAGACTGCTATGAGACTTGCTCTTGCTAAAACTCCCTCACCCTGAGGCAAGCAAATGTTTACTGAGTATCGTTATCTTCCTAAAATCTGGGCTAGAACTTCCAGGTATGGAACCTAGACCTTTGACCACTTCTCCCTTTACACTGCAAATATCCTCCTTTGATGTATTCAGCGGACACCCTCTCCTTTGTCTGCAAAAGATAACCACCCAGAACAAACCTTTGCATAGTAAAGGAGGACCTTCTTTGATGTAAGGGACCTAGAAAAACAATAAAAGCCTGTCAAGGCAAGGGTCGGGGCACTCTCCTCTTGAGGGAGTGGCCTCGTTGTCCCTTTTCCTCCACAGGATTTCTGTAGTCTGTGTGTATTTGAATACTGCAACCACAGTGGATCCTGCTGGCCGGGTCCCACGTCACACTGTCAAATTTATTTTTTGATAGAAGCATGAAATAATTCAATGGATAAAGAACAGTATATTCAAACATGGTACTGTAACAATTAAATATTTATTTTAAAATATTTTTCATTGGTACATCACTTTTAAAACATACTCCAGATTTCTGGTCAAGATGGTGGTGTAGGAAAATGTGGTACTCCGATTCTCCCACAACCACATCAAAATTACAAGTAAACTACAGAGCAACTATCATTCAGAATCACCTGAAATCTGAACAGAAGTCCTACAATTAAGGATATAAAGAAATAACTACATCAAGACAGTAGGAGGGGCAGAGATGTAGAACAAACTGTTCTTATACTCATGTGTGGCAGATAAAAATTGGAAGGGATATCTTGGCTGTGAAGGTTCTCCCTAAGAAGCAAAGAGTCTCAGCTCCACATCAGAACCCCTAGCCCAGGGTTCAAGTGCTGGGAAGAGAAGTTCCCATAACTTCTGACCGTAAAAACCATTTAGGATTGTGGCTGAGTCAATTAGGAGTCCCTGGAGTCCCAGGTGTTCCTCTTGTTAAAGGGCCAGCACAAACTTACAATGTGGCCTCTCTTGGGCACATCCAAGCTTGCAGAAATAGGAGCCATCTGCAAATCTCTCTGTAGCTAATGCTGGGTAGCCCCAGGCAGGGCACAGGAGGCAGCCAAACTTGGCCTGCATTTTCTAGGAGGCCCCAGGGGCCTACTTGTTTGGTGGACAACTTTAGACCACCTTGAGCACCATCCAACCACTTTCACAAGCAACATATGCATAAGCAGCAAAGCATAAGGAGTAGATTAATTGGGCACCAGATCTCTGCTGACATTATTCAACCTCAATGGAGTTAGCCCCTGCACAGATGATCTTCCACAGGGGTCTCAGTCAGTTTTTGCAATAAATCTGCCAGGGTTAAATCCCTGCCACTGAGGAAAAACAGCAATCAAGGCTCAATTACAACAGGCAGGTGTACACACCACACACAAGAGGCCCACCTGGAGTGCCCAGCTCTGATGCTTCAGGAGGCTGTGCTCCTGGAACCCATAAGACGCCTACTAAAAAAGGCCACTTTACTAAGCCCGGGAGACATAGCAGCTTTACCTAATACATAGAAACAAACAAAGGGGGGTTGTCAAAATTAGGAAACAAGGAAATATGCCCCAAATGAAAAAACAGAAAATAACTCCAGAAAAAAAATTAACAAAATGGTGATAAGCAATCTAGAAAAAGATTACAAAAATGTACTTGGAAATGAAGAATACATTAACTGAAAAGAAGAATATATTATAGGGACTTGACAGTGGATTAGATGAAACAGATGATCAGATCAGAGATTTGGAACATAAGGGATAAGAAAACCCACAAACAGAACAGAAAAAAATTTTTAAAATAAAAATAGTATAAGGATCTTCTGGGACAACTTGAATCATACCAACATTTGCATCATAGGGGTGCCAGAAGAAGAGAGAAAACAAGAAATTTAAAACTATGTGAAAATAATAGGAGACATCCTTATCCTAGTGAAAGAGATAGACATACCAGTCCAGGCAATATGGTGAGTCACGAATACAACAAACCCAAAAAGGATCAATCCAAGACACATCGTAATTAAAATGTCAAAGGTTAAAGGCAAAGAGAGAAACTTAAATTCAGCAAGAGAAATGCAGTTAATTACTTAGGAGGGAGCTCCCATAAGGCTGTCAGCTGATTTCTCAACAGAATCTTTGTAGGACAGAGGTGATAGGTAAGAACACTTAAAGAGATGACAAGCAAGGATCTATGGCCAAGATATTCAACCCAGCAAAGCTATCATTTTGAATCAGAAGACAGATAAAGAGCTTCCCAGACAAGAAAAAGCTGAAGGAGTTCATCACCACCAAACCTAAGTATTACAAAAAAATGTTAATTTAAGGGTCTACTTTAAGAAGAGAAAAAGTTCAAAAAATGTATGTAATAAAGTGACTATAAATAAGTATCTATCAACAATAATGTTAAATGAAAATGGATTAAATGCATCAGTCAAAAGACACAAGGAGAGTAAGAGGATAACAAAACAAGACCTTTAGATATGGGGTCTAAAAGAGATTCACTTTTGATCAAAAGACACATACCAACTGAAAGTAAGCAGATGAAAAAAGATATTTTGTAAAAATGAAAACAAACAAACAAATGCTGGGATAGCAATACTTATAGTGGACAAAATAGATGTTAAAACAAAGGCTATATAACAAGAGAAAAAGAAGAACCCAGAAATTTCACTTCTTGGTATTTATATAAAGAAATATATTAAATCAAAATATTAAATCAAAAACATATATACATCCATATGTTCACTGCAGCATTATTTACAATAGTCAAGCTATGGAAGCAACCTAACTGTCCATCAATAGATGAATTGATAAAGAAGTGGCACCTACATACTGTACAGTGGAATATGATTCAGCTGTAAAAAAGAATGAAGTCTTGCCACCTGCAACAACATGAATGAACCTGGATAGTATTGTGCTGAGTGAAGTCAGATAGATGAAGACAAATGCCATATGATTTCACTTATATGTGGAATCTAACAAACAAAATAAACAATTAGAACACTCACAGACTCAAAGATGCAGAGAGCATTTTGATGGTGGCCAGATGGGAAGGCAGTTGGAAGAATGACTGAAAAAGTTGAAGGGATTAAGAAGTACAAATTGGTAATTACAGATTAGTCAGGGGGATATAAGTACAGCATAGAGAAAATAGTAATTAATACTATATTATCTATTCATGGTGTCAGATGGGTACTAGGTCGTCAGGGGTGATCACTTAGTAAGTTATATTATGTAAAATATTGGGCTATATATCTAAAACTACTATAATATTGTATGTTAATTATAATTTAAAATTATTTGAAGGAAAATAAATAAGTAAATAAAACCACTTCAAATGGATCATAACCCTAAAACAGAAATTTGTAAAATAACCTAGCATAGAACATAGTTGAAAATCTGTGCTGGAAAATACAAAGATTTTTAAATAAAAGTAGCAAAAGTATAATTTATTAAAATATGAAAAATTAGACTGGGACAACATATTTGAACAATCACTTCAGAATATTAAAAAAAATACAGATGGAACATAATCATATAAAATGATGTTTAGTGTAATTTAAATACTGACCCTACTAATAACTCTTTATACTACTAGTGTGAATGTCATATGATAAAACCCCTTAGAAAATAGTTTTTCATTTTCTTAAAATGTAGAAAACACCTCCATATTAGCCAGCTATAGTATTTGAGACAAAAGACATAAAAGAATGTGTCAGTACAAAGACTTGTTCATGTATTTATGCTAGCTTTATCTTTAATGCACTAAAATTTAGAATAGAACAAACATACATTAATATGAGAATGGATGTACAAATGGTAGTATTATCATCAATGAAACACTACTCAGCAATAAAAAGCAATGAAGAATTGATGCATATAGTAACATGTAGAAAATGAAAAGTCATCATTCTGTGTGAGAATTCAGACAACAGAATCATACACATGGTATGATTCCATTTATGTAACATTCTGAAAAATGCAAACAATTCTGTAGTGGCAGAAAGCAGTCTGGGGATGGGGTCAGGGTGGGGCGGAGGGGGACCATGATTCTGCAACTCTTGTGTGTGTACAGGTTATCTCCTCTCAGGATGGATTTTATACTTCCCAAGAGGAATGTGCCAGAATCTAAACGCTATTAAAAGACCAAGAGAAGTAATTGATGTTAAGTCCTAAGGCTATTTATTTGTGAACATTTCTTCCTGAGGCAAGTGCTTCAGATGAAGTGTCTGTTTTCGCTAGCGAGGAAAGTTCATGGAAATTTGGGCTTTATCTTTTTAGCCTCGACTGTACCTGCACAAATGTTCCCACCCCATTACTCTGGATTCTATTTCTTCCACATCAATGCCTTTACTTTAATATAAAAGACTATATTCAGTATGTACTACTTCTACCTAATCACACGTCTACTATCTATCATCTATCTATCTATCTATCTATCTATCTATCTATCTATCTATCTATCTAATCATCATCATCATTCAATATACTAAGCTACTGATCTATATGTGTGTCAGTTATTTTGAACATATATATAAAAAAGAGAAGCTTGTTTCATGTTATGAATTCTTCCCTCAGGATTTTGATTTTTTTGTTTAGTAAGCAAAACAAGTGAGAATAATGACAGCTTTTTCAATAACAAAGCAACATACAAACACACACACAGAGCATCTCATCTTTTAATAAACTCTCTTCCAGGATTTCTAAATGTATTTTATTTTATCTTAATTGTAGTTACTAATATCTGTGCATAATTAGGGGTGGGCTCTTTTAGCTCAATTGTAGAATACATTTTTGTAATTGTCTTTTTATTTTTCTACCCTGCTACTAATTTTTACAGGGATTTATAATATAGTTGATTTTATAAGAGTTAACGTAAATGAAAATGTTACTTTTTTGAGGGAGGATTCCCCTTTATATAATAACTACCAGCATATTTTATCACCAAGTATTATAACATGGACAAAAAGAGCAACAGGCTCATTAACTCCAGGTTACATGACTCTACGATTTGTTGTCAACATTTATAAATAGCATTTTAAGTTGAATAAATAAAGATTTTTTAAAAAGTTTTCCTCCAGTTGTAAAGAACCTGAATTTTGAAGTCCAAAGTAAAAACCAATTGCTACTCTTATTAATAGAATAATATGTTTAAAAAATCACACACACACCTTCAATAAAGCTGAAAGTATATTAAAACACATGGCCTCATACTAGATTATAAATTTTACACTACTTGGTTGTTAAAGATGTTTGGATCACAACTATACAATTAATAGATCTGAAGAGATACATTACACTTGAAATGCAATCTGTTTTTCTTTTTTCCTGTTCTAATTTAATATTAATTGTATTTTTTCCATTGCCTTTCAGTCCCTTTATACCCTTCTCTCCGCAGCAATCACCACACTGTTGTCCATGTCTATGAGTCCTTTTTCCTTTTTAATCAAACCTTCTACCTCCTAAACCTCCCCTCACTAGCTATCATCCTGCTCTCCATTTATGAGTCTGTCCCCATTTTCCTTGATAGTTCAGTTTTTTCGTTATTCAAGTCTACTGAATTACTGGTGAGTAGGGTTTAGGAGTAGATCAAGTTAAAATGCTGTGAATTGCCCTCACTAGTGTAGCTCAGTGGATTGAGTGCCAGCCTGTGGACCAAAAGGTTGTTGGTTTAATTCCAATTGATGTATCTCTCACACATCAATGTTTTTTTTTTCTCTCTCTCCCTCCTTTTCCCTGTATCTATAAATAAATAAGTAAATAAGTAAGTAAATGAATGAATAAAGTCTTTAAAACATAAATAAGTAAAATGCTGCAAAGCTTACAGTTCCTATAGATTCAGCTGTTTTTTCCTTGAATATGTGCCCGCTGGGTTCAGCAAGATTTTGTGAATTTCCATAGTTGTGAAAAAGTTGATTTTGACCATTTTTGCTGTTTTTTTGTTGTTTTTATGGAGAGGTAAATTTTGGAGGTACTTCCCTCTTTTCTTTGATGTTACTCCAAAAATGGATTTTAAAATTTCCTTTAATTTCTTAGCTCTCCCAACAGAATTAGAGACTGACTCCAACATGCTATGAATTGGATGTAGCTACCTATAATAATGTGTCCATGTTACTATAGCTAGACAAAAATGAATGCTCCTCTAAGATAAATATCTGAAGTAATATTTTACTTATTTCAAATACGTATGTTTTATGTATTTAAACTGTTATAATTTAATTATATTATTAGTGTAGTGTCCTATATAAAAGAAACCTATTACATTTTCAGTATGAATTAGTCCTCTAATGTGACCCCTTGCTAAGCATAGAAGATATTGATTGTAAACACCATTTTGTGGGGATTATAAGGTATTATTGAGGTTGCAAACATTTTTGTTAGTAATGATTAAATAATAAAATGTAAAAAATTAACAACATATTTTGGTACACATTGTGGTGTGAAATACATATGCTTGTCTAAAATGATTTCTAATTCATTGAGTGGATTTTCAAAATGTGTTTTATACTGAGCTGAGAGTCATTGTTTAATTTAACAAGATTACTTTCACCATTCCCCCTGCTTTCTAATAAAAGTATCAAATGAAGGATACTGTTAGCATGAACACGATCAAAACTGTAATACAGAAAGCAGATGTATGTGCCCCAGATGCATACGGAAAATGAGAAAGTAACTCCTACCAAAAAGTGACTTAGGAGTTACACTATTGTAATTTCAAGTATAGACAATAATTAACATTAAACTAAACCTCAGTGGCCTTGGTTTAATATAATTTCTCATTTATTTGATTCCCAGACAATATAATAATAAAATTTTTTAACTTTATTGAAGTATAGTGACATAAGTCAACCATACATAGTTATAGGGGAAAGTTTGCTAAATTTTGACATATAGATGTGCCTGTCAAACTATCACTACAATCAATATAATGAACATATTCTTCAACATCTAAAATTCCCCATGCTTCTTCATAATTCTTCCTTTAGCTATCCTTTCCTTTCCCCAGGCAAATGCTGATTTGCTTTCTGATTTTATAATTTAGTTTGAATTTTCAAGAATATTATAAAATAGAAGCATAGTAATTTTGAGATTTGATGCCATTGAATAATAAAATTTACAGGTTTTAAGTGTACAATTTTATGACACATTATCTGGGTATTGATTGCATTGTGTCCACCATCAAAAGTCAAATCTTTTGTCACCATATATTTGACTCCCTATACTCTTTACTACTTCCCACCCTTTCTCTAGTAAGCACCATACTGTATTGTTTTTTATTACTAAGTAATACACCATTATGGAAATATGACTTGGTGTGTTTGCCATTCACCTATTGATGGAATTTGAGGTGTTTCCTATTTAGGGCTGTTAGCATAGAGAGCTCCTATGAATATTCATGAACAAATCTTTTTTATGGACATATGTTTTTATTTCCTAGGAGTAGAATGGCTAGATTATATGGTACATGTACATTTAACTTTTTAAATAACTGCCAGACTGTCTTCCAAAATGATTGTGTCATTTTACATCGCCACCTGCTCTGTGTAATAATTCAAATTCCTCCTCATCAATACTTAGTATGGACAGTTATAATTAGTCACACTGTCCAGCGTGACATTGCCATTTAATAAACTTTCTTGGACAATCTTCCATATCAGTATCAAGATTCTGTACCAGAAACAAGAGAGACATCTCATCCTTTTTTGGTTTGTTTTTTTATTGCACTTTCCATTACCATTTAGTCACCTTATTCTCCCACCCCCACAATCACCACACTGTTACCTATGTCCATGAATCCTCTTTCCTTTTTGCTCAATCCATCTAACACCTCCCCTCCCCCACTCTTAGCTGTCATCCTGCTCTCTGTGAGTCTGTCTCTCTTTTGCTTGTTACTTCAGTTTGTTCATTAGATTCCACATATGAGTAAAATCATATGGTATTTGTCTTTCTCTGACTGGCTTATTTCACTTAGAGTCATCTCATCCTTTTAATGTCTGCATAATGCCCAACCAATTGGATATTTAGGTTGTTTCAGACCCTTTGTTTCTTTTCTTCATGCTCAAGGGTTAGTTCGGTTCTTAAAAGTTTCATAGGAGCTTAACAGACAAGTGTTGGAGAGGATGCGGAGAAAAGGGAACCCTAGTGCACTGTTGGTGGGAATGCAGACTGGTGCAGCCACTGTGGAAAACATTATGGAATTTCCTCAGAAAACTAAAAATGGAACTGTCTTTTGACCCAGCAATTCCGCTGCTGGGATTATACCCTGAGAGCCCTGAAACACCAATCCAAAAGAACCTATGCACCCCAATGTTCACAGCAGCACAATTTACAATAGCCAAGTTCTGGTTCCCATCAGCAAATGAATAGATCAAAAATCTATGGTACATTTACACAGTGGAATTCTATGCAGCAGAGAGAAAGAAGGAGCTTCTACCTTTGCGACAGTATGGATGGAACTGGAATGCATTATGCTAAATGAAATAAGCCAGGTGGTGAGGGACAAATACAGTATGATCTCACCTTTAACTGGAACATAATTAACAAAAGAAAAAAGCAAACAAAATATAATCAGAGTCATTGAAATTAAGAACAATCTAACAATAGTCAGAGGGGAGGAGGGAGGGGATAGTGGGGAGAGGGGTTTTCAGGAACTACTATAAAGGACACATGGACAAAACCAAGGGGCAAGGTGGAAGCAAGGGAGGGAGGTGGGTTTGGATAGGGTTGGGGGGAGGGGTGGGGAGAAAATACAGACAACTGTAATTGAACAACAATAATTTAAAAGAAAGTTTCATAGGAACTTGAAGCTATCATCTTTTCTTCAGTCTTTTGCAGTATTTATTTTTTGGAGCTTCTCATTCTAAACTTTATGTCTTATGGTAGCTTTCATATGTTTTTCCCTTTTAAGTTTATCACATTCTGATGATATTCTCAGATATATTACTTCTAATTATATTTTTTCTTCATTTTAATCTATTTTTCAGTAAGTTAACTATTTTTATTTTAAATAAACACTTTTTTATTTTTGAACTTCTATTTGGTTCTTCTGCAGATGTACATTTTTGACAACATGTTCACTTCTTGACTTACAATTTATATTCTTTTTTTGCTATCTATAAGAGGGTTATTTTTATTTTTTTAATTTTATTATATTTTTACTGTATGGTTTCATTACCATTTAGCTTCCCTATAACACCTCCCCCCCACCCCTTCTCTGTTGTCCAAGTTCATGAATCACTTTTCCTTTTTGCTCAATCCGTCCCTCCACTCCTCCCCACATAGCTGTCATCCTGCTCTCTCTGAGTCTCTATTTTGCTTATTAATTCAGTTTGTTCAATAGACTCTAAATATGAGTGAAATCATATGGCATTTGTCTTTCTCTTGATTGGCTTATTTCGCTTAGCATATATTTCTTTTATACAACAAAAAAGTCTGAAGGGGAGGCAGGAGGGGTAACAGTGGAAGAAATGGGAAGGGACTAGTCAAAGAGTACATATGAATGACACATGGGCATGGACAACAGAGAGGGGATTGACTGTGGGACAGAGGGGTGGGTTGGGTGGAGGGGAGCAAAAGGGAAAAAAAGTGGGACCACTGATAGAATAAATAATAATTTAAAAAATAAGAGAAAAATTCATGAATAAAAACAAAATAAGATAAAAACAATTTTGGATTGTTCTTTAATCTTGACATTATGATTTTTCTTACAATGGTTTATTTCTTCATATAGTTTATAATACTTGATTACAATCTCTTCTTTGGTGAATGTAGTTTTACTGAATGTCTCATATATTCTGAACTGTGGGAGTATCCCTAGAGAGCTAAACTGTGGTACTGGCCACTCCCAGACAGTAGTGAATTTCTTCAGTTCCAGAGTCCTTTTTGTTTTTTGTTTTAATTTATTTGGTTGTGGTTTCCATAACCCATGGGTTGCACAATTGAAAATCAAATACCACAGTTAAGTTGGAGACTTCTGTTCAAATGTATCTTGGGTGACATCTTGTTTTTTCATTTTGAGACCTAGAGCTTTGAGGGGGCTTCATTTTCATTGTACAACAATTAATATTTTAAAATATGTCATAACATTTACTCAGAAGCACCATATCCACATATATGTGATATAAGACTCAGAGAATTTTACATGAAAAATTAATTAGGAAGAAATTTGAGGTGAAAGCAACAATGTGGTTTAGTCCAAGATAAGAGTTCTGTTTGAATGGTAAATCTTGAGAAATAAGATTATATGTGTTTTTAGATTTTTACTCCTTAATGTGGCTCAGATTTTATTAAGGAACAGATTCTGCTTTCCAAACTCACTGGTATAACACTCTGCAGGTTATGGATATATGTGAATGTTGAACTCACTATGTTTCCTGATAATCTTTGTATACTTGATGGAAAGTAGTAAGGGAAAAATCTGTTAACTCTTCCTTTTGTATTTTAAAATGACAGGAAGAATTCATTTTAATTTAAA
The DNA here is from genome assembly GCF_022682495.2 of Desmodus rotundus. Lineage (NCBI taxonomy): Eukaryota > Metazoa > Chordata > Mammalia > Chiroptera > Phyllostomidae > Desmodus > Desmodus rotundus. Next base: position 49,489,927 of record NC_071394.1, on the reverse strand, counting down.
AATTATGAAATTCTAAGAAATTTCAAATTGAATTTCAGTGATAACATCAGAAAGTCTAGTAAACAAAAGGCCATGAATACTGATGGTGACTTATGTTTATTATGTGTGTTAAAATACCAAACATTTATTTTCATTATTTATTTTATATGTAAATTGTTTTCAGATTCTTATCACTTCAGTTAGTATTATTCAAAACCATAATAAATATAGAAGTGTCAAGGAATATTACAAGTCACTAAAATAAATATATAGGAAGTGTTAAATGTAGTTTTCATTATAAATAAAAAATAGCTGTGGGGTTATCAGGGTTGTGAAACACAGCATTATAAATTATACTAATTATTAATTCTTCACATGCTGAGTTTAAAAGGGCAAGGAAGGGTGATAACACAGATATTAGAGTCATTCTCCAAAAATGTTTATTACTTGTATTTTTGGCAAGAATTCCCCAAATAAGTAGATCTGTGTTTTTATATATCTAACAATAAAACAACCATGTTTACTGATGTACAGTACAACCTTCCCCCACAGCTGATGCATCTTTCTATTTAAATGACTTCTATTAACAAATTTTCCCTCTACTTCAGTCCTATGAAATTATTAAACTGCTTTTTCTAAGATGTCACCTGTGCACCATCAGTATTGGAATCAGCTGGGATGGGATGGGAGCTATGAAGAGAATTTCCTTGGCCATCACAGAGATACTGAGACAGCAGCTCTGGTCTAGAACTCCGGTCTTAGCATTTTCAACAAGGGCCTCCGTTGCAAATACAGCTTGCCACAGAATGTGGCAAGACCCACATGTCTCTCCAACCTTTGCATCTATCCAGCACATCGAATTGGCTCAGGCATGATGACCTGAACTTAAGAAGCAGGGGACACCTAGGGCTGGAAATACATAGTTCAGAAAATTGTAGACACAATGCATTCTTCAAAGCTGTTCTCAATATTTCAGTCACACACAGCTTGGCAGGCTAGTCAGGGTTGGTGGTATAACTAGTGATATAATTTATACAAGAACATACATTTTGTATTCCAAGGGAAAAGTTTAAAAACAACACATTAATAATAATAATGGCAAATAGAGAACTTTACATGTGTTGTCACTTAGTCCTCAAGAATAAGTGTGGAAGATAGTTGTGTTTCTACTGACAGGTGGGGGAACTGAGACATAGGTAAGAAAAGTAACCTAGTTTTTATAAGCTAATACATTATTTTTAAATTTTTACCAACAAAATTAACCTCAGATTTGTGTGCCATTTATAAGTAGATATCTAAGATATTTCAATTATGGTCCTTGGTTGAAAATTGAGGTTGTTGTCAAGAGTAAGTTTACGCCTTTCAATTGCGGTTCCACCATCACACAAACTTGATATACCAGAACATGAGTCAAACACTGAGCTTTCACTTACTTTTAAAAATCAAATTAATAATTTTAGTATGTTTATGTAAGAAACACAAAAGTTAATTTTGGCAAAAAAAGTTGTAAGGAGAACCAGTTATTTTTTCTATAATTATTTTATTCTACAATCAATTATTAGTCTTATAAGTCAACTAAATTCGTTGCTTGATTAATCAGACATTATTTTTATTCTATGCATTTATACTCATTTCAAATATAGTCAGCAAATTTTTTAAATCCCTTTTAACTTTTAGATTACTTATGTATGTTCTTCTAAAAGATAATACAGTAAAACTGTGCCATATAAATTGCTCTATGTCATGTGTTTATATACAACATTGTATATAAATAAATATAATTTGTGGAAAAAAGTATTTACTTTATTTAGATAAAAGTTTTTTAAAACTGCTTTTAATGTGATTAGATGAACAGATATATCACAAAATATGAATGAAATCTAATCAGCTCTGTATTTTCCTGAAAATAGCTAGTGATAATATCAATTATTTCCACATACAAATTAAATTCAATCAAGATTTTCTTCAATAATAAATAAAATGAAATAAATATATAATTTGACTTTCCAAGTATTTCTCAATCTTACCTGCTGGTTTACAGGGAAATTTCTGTTGATTTTTTTAATCTGCAATGATAAATAAATAATAAAAGTAAGAACAACAAAGATAAGGTGACACAAAATTTCCCAAATTTTATGAGAGACAATTTTTGTTAGTAAACATATATTGACATAGTAAAATCATTGCATATAAGACAGGAATTATGAAAGAAAAATAATTTTTACTACCAAAATTATTTCAAGTTTCATATGTAAACTTTTCTAGTGAATGTCATGATACCACTTCAGGAGAAGCAAGCAGATCATCTGTGCAGTGACTCATATCAAAAAGAAAAAGGAGGCTTTGTTGTTATATAATTATCTACCAAGAACATAGAGAGTAATGTTCTACAGCTTATTTTTTACTTTGAAATCATATTTTTATCAATTTGTGTTAACTCTCAAGAGAACAGAGGAAATAGAATATTCAAACATTAAAGTGTATATGTCAAAATATTTTCAGTAAGGATCCCAAATGAAGTATAACATTCATTTTCAGACAATTTAATGAGTAACTTTTTAATAAGAATTTAATATAAATCCTCAAAGAAAAAACATTTGTTTGTTGTTACACAAAAAACTCTTAAAAATAAATAAAATGAATATGAAATTTAGACAAATGTCCTTATACTGTGCAAAGTCATTGTTCAGAATTTTACTAATTAAAACCAAATATAATTTTTCATTGTTTTTCTAGAGAAACAAATAATGTTAACTCTGTATGGCATAATCTTACATCAGCCTAATGAAGCCTATTTTTGTTTATAAATTGTTTTATTGAAATATTGTATTCTTTCCTTTTAAAATTTTAGTTTCCTTGTCTTACTGAATTTAATGAAGTCACAGGAAATTAATGGATATGGCAGACAAAGTTGGAGAATCATCAAATGGCTCACCGATAAGGTCAGACTAACTGGCAAGATATTTCTCTTTTAAACATAAAAGAAAATTAAATTTGAGAAGATTTATATGATTTCAGGAAGGCTGTATACAAAAACATGCCTCTCTTACATTGTAATAATCCCTTCAAAATAGTTTTTCTCTGATAGAGAAGCAGCTAAGAAAATCTCTAAAACTACTGGTGCCATCAGCTAAAATGAAGATAGTTTGGAGACATAAACAGAAAGATCAGATCCCTAAATATCTTTTATTAATCAATTAAAAAGCCCTTATTGAATACTATGTGGAATTATGCTTTTTGCCAGATCATATTATTTGTTATACAAATTCAATTTTATAAATGTATGAAAACATTTTATGTGGACCCTTGTCTTTAAGTGTACACTGTCTAGCTTTATAGCTTTTCATTTTCACACTGAAAAAAAAAACAGTTTGAATAATCTATTTTGGAAAGCTAAAAATCAGCTACACAGATAAGCACGGCATCGTAGAAAGTAGGGGTTGAAGGGAAATACATGTGAATCACAGAAATCTTGTTTTAGTAACCCCCCTCAATAGTTTTTGTGGCATTGACATGCTTTCTCCAGTACTGGTCCAATTTAATTCCCCATTAGAGTATTTACTAGATGAACAGTTTTATTTATCTGTGCAAATATGTCATTTTGTATTTTCTATTGTTTTTGTTAGAGTTTTCCTAAGTATAACCTGACTCCACTCATAAATCAAATTAGTAACATATTAATCTTACTATCTTTGTCCTTTCAATAAATGTATTGTATACTATTACTTCTATTATAAATAAAATATAGGCTATATTTCCCACCATTTCTCAAAATAGCCAAAAATGTAGGAGCAACATAGATGGACAAAAAAAAGAACATAAGGAAAGGTAAATGAAGAAAATATTAATGATGAGACAGTTAGAATGACATAGTATTTGGTTCAAACAATTAGAATAAAATCTTTTTAAAAATAATATTAAAAATGTTTGGACAATCATGCAATGAGCTTTAGAAATTAGTTTTAGGTAGTTTTCCTAACATGCAACAAATACAATAAAAATAAAACAAAACAATGATAATAAGCCAGCTCCTGAAGAATTAACATTCTTCCAATTGTAAATATTTTAGGAAATCTAAATTTTAAATGAACTCTCTATAGAAAATACCAGAAGTCATTTTCTTAAAATTACTTATGATGTAATAATAACACATACTATGAATAAAATAGCTTAATAAGATAAAAATATCAAAAACATTAATAATATAGATTTATTCTTTAAAATAAATCTTTATGTCATATGATTAAGGTAATGTTTAACTTATATGTAGGAAAATATTAAACTCTAAATAATATTCAGGGTAGGCAAAAATAGGTTTATAGTTGTGAGTACATGAAACAGTTTATTTTTATATTATGTATTAAAAATTACATTATTTTCCAAGTGTACCACCATAAACCTACTTTTTCTCACTCCTGTATTTTTGGTAATGAAACTCAATTATAGAACAAAGTTTTCCATATTGCCCAATTTTGACAATAATGTAATTTCTAAATAATGGAAATTCTGAATTATCTGTATCACTTTTAGATTGCTCTTCAAATAAGAAAAATTAAAATTTGCCCAAAAGACATTTAATGTTAATCTTATTAGAAGCCAATGCTAATTTTATGTTATAAGAATCAATCATTTGTGTTATCAGAAGTTGAAAAATAATCTATAACAAAGTCAGTGTCTGAACTTGAAGCCTTGTAGAGATGAAAGGACATAACTTCTGTCCACATCATACCAGCTGTTTATAGAACGCGATTACTGAAGCTATCACCCCTAAAGCTGTAAGAGAAACAGAACATGATTTAGACTGGGATTGCCTAACACGTTCTATAAGAAGAGGACTGATATAAACCATTACAGAGTAAAATACACCCACATAAAGAAAATTCATGTTAAGACTTTTAGTCCAAAATAGAAAGATAAAACCATGCATTATATATTCATCTCCAGCTAATTTCTTGAAAGATACTTCTCCTAAACCTCAGAAGCAGACATTATGTTATTTCCAAGGCACCAGCTACAGTGCCTCACGTAGCAGACACGTAGAGCTTTTCAATTCCACAGTTATGTCCCTGAGACTATGTCTGTGAATATGAAACCCTCTTTCACAAACATTGGTTCCAGGCTGCAGAGACTCAGGATAGTTCTTGTTCCAAGCACCCTGGGTCCTCGGGGGTTGATACAGACATAACCAGTGGATGGATCCACTACTCATCGAAGTCGGTGGCTGTCTTTGTTGCCATCATGTCGGTGGCAACAACATGACAGTGTACTGCTTTACCTGAAGACAGATCACACCATTGTACAGCTATACAGCTGAAGCAGATTCCAGGTCACCAATGAGTATTTTCTTCTTCCATATGCACACTAATGACATTATCTTAAGTTTCTTTCCAGACTACATTTAAAATATAGCTTTGAGGTCCACAGTTGTTCAGTCTCCTTGAATAAAAGAGTCATGTGTTTTCTCCTGAGAGGGGGCAAAAGGTAAATATGATGGGAACCCCACAAAACCGGAATTATCTTCTGGAGGGTGGGCCCATTGTAATATAGGCTTCTCCTGCTAGGTGAGTGTTGTTTTAGGAACTGATCTGTATCAGTGTACCAGCTGGTGGTGTTGTGAGAGGCTGCACTCAGCTTCAGTGAAATTTATTTTTAAGACTCTTACAACATGTTTGCCTGTTTGATGATGAAGGATTTAAGAGCCCACCTTCCCACACAATGCTGAGTGTTCAACAATTTTTAACCCAAAACAGCATGATCCCTGAGTCGCACCCTTCCTATTCACTCAATTTTGCCCTTAGGGACTTGTTTTTTTTGTTTCCCCAGATGAAAGCAGTCCTGGAAGGGAAATGTTTTGCCAATGCGGAAGAGGTGAAACAAACAAACAACAAACAAACAAACGGTAGAAGCACTAAAAGACATCAAAATCAATGAGTTCAAAAACTGTTTTAAGCAGTGGAAAAATGTCTCGACAGGTGTTTTGCATCAAATGGAGAGTATTTGAAGGTGACTGAAGTTGAAACATGTAAGAATAAATACACAATTTTTATGAATAAATTCTGTTTTGGTTTGGGTTCTCCCTCATAGTTGCTGTTACCTAAAACCACAATGACACAACCATGGAGACTACATAGCTATATTGTCTCTTTAGTTTATTATTTAATTTAATTTGTGCCTTCTGACATTTTCAGGGCCTTTTTTGCCAACTCTTAGAGGATAGATCCTGTCTCCTTGTTCTTTAGCAAATCGTTTCTTCAGTGCCCAGAAAGCCTTTGTAACACATTTACACATAATAAATGTTCAAAAGTTGAAGAACATATCATATATTCTGCACTCAAATGGGATGATTTGTTGGGAACCACCCTGCCTGGTTTCAGAGGCTGTAACCCCCCATGGTTAAGGCTGAGTCAGAGTTGGGACCAAAAGCCACTAAGGAGACAAAGCTTATCTCCCTGGCAGAAGTGCCACCTCTGCCCACTTCACCCTGCTTGGCCCTGAGATTGACCAGTTAGCCAATGATGGGTAAGAATCCTCAAGGGAGGATCAACCTAAGACAGGTTCTGGTCACGGAAGAGGCCCACAGGGAAGGACTCAGGGGGCTGTGGAAAAAGGGGGTGATGGACCCTCGCCCCTCGGCTTTGAAATAGCATGAGTCCTCATTCTGTCTACAAGAAGTCTCCTAATCTCTTGGCTGCTTTACTTCCCTTCCCTGACTTAAGCCTGAAGCAATACAGAGGGCAGTGCAGTCCTGTCCTGGGAGGGGCGGATTCCCTGGGGAATCAGGCCTAAGGAAAATAGTACATTCCTGTGAAACCTACTTAATCTGTACCCTCAGCTTAAAAGATAAGGGTCCAGACCTGAGATGAGTCTGGTGCCTAAAGTTTTATGGCCCTCTAGCTGACTGGCTGTAACTCAGAATAAACCCTCAAAGTTCTCTGTAAATCCTGTATTGTTTAACCCTTACTGGCTGACAATGATTGATGAGCTTTATCTGCATTCCTATGCAAATGAACCTAATAAAAGCCCATGGAGGGAAAGGATCAAGGCCCTTCTCCTTTGAGAGATTGGCCACCTTTCCTCCCCAAGCAGATTATGTCTTGGTAGTCTTATTCTTCATCCCTGGCGGACGGGGGGGGGGGGGGGGGGGGGGCTGCGTTAAAGCTCCCCGATAATGATGCACTAAAATATAAATCTGTTATAACAGAAACAATCCATGTTTCCTTACATTATGAATCAATTTTGAATTGTAAGTTGCTAAAACTTGCTGAATATTTTTAATCTAGTGTTGATTCAAGCTGAGAATGTGGGATACAATTAAAACCCACTGACAGTATAAGAGCATATAATTTACATTGTGCAATTTTTCAGAAATCCCTCACAGAAAACAGAAAGTGTACTTCAGTCCATACTCATAACAAATGATGAGAAGGAAGAAAGGAAGGAAGGAAGGAAAGAAGGTGGGAAATATCCAAGGCAGAAGAGATGCAAATAATTTACGTAGTTATCCTACCTTAAGGATGAGTATAGAATTAGAATATCTTCTGTTACTTTAAAGACATTTATTTCAAAGACAGAAATATTTTATTTTTTCAATCTTTTTAAAACATATTTTATTGATTATGCTATTATAGTTGTCCCATTTCCCCCCTTTTATTCCCTTCTACCTTGCACCGCCCCTCCCCCTGCTTAGTTCATGTTCATTGGTTATATATATAAATTCTTCACTTTCTCCATACTGTTCTTAACCTCCCCCTATTTTGGACATACCATTTATGCTTCTTATTCCCTGTACCTTTCCACACAGCCATGCCATCCCTCCCTGCTTATAACCCTCCATGTGATCTCCATTTCTGTGATCCTCTTCCTGTTGTTTGCTTAGTTTGTTTTTGTAGGTTCATTTGTTGATATTTGTGAGTTTTTTGTCATATTACTGTTTGTATTTTTGACCTTCTACTACTTAGATAAGTCCTTTTAACATTTCCTGTAATAAGGGCTTCGTGATGATGAACTCTTTTAACTTGACCTTATCTGGGAAGCATTTATCCGCCCTTCCATTCTAAATGATAGCTTTGCTAGATAGAGTCATCTTGAATGTAGGTCCTTGCCTTTCATGACTTTGAATACTTCTTTCCAACCCCTTGCGGCCTGCAAGGTTTCTTTGGAGAAATCAGCTGATCGTCTAATGGGAACTCCTTTGTAGGTAACTCTCTCCTTTTCTATAGCTGCTTTTAAGATTCCCTCTTTATCTTTAATCTTGAGTAATGTAATTATGATGTGCCTTGGTCTGGTCTTCCTTTGTTCCAACTTCTTTGACACTCTCTTAGCTTCCAGACTTCCTGGAAGTCTATTTCCTTTGCCAGATTGGGAAAGTTCACCTTCATTTTTTTTCAAATAAGTTTTCAATTATTTGCTCTTCGTCTTTTCCTTCTGTCACCCCTATGATTTGGACATTGGAACATTTAAAGTTGTTCCAGAGGTTCCTAAGCCTATCCTTATTTTTTGAATTCTTGTTTCTTCATTCTGCTCTGGTTGAATGTTTCTTTCTTCCATCTGCTCCAAACTGTTGATTTGAGTCTATTTCCTTCCCATCACTGTTGGTTACTTGTACATTTTCCTTTATTTCACTTTTCCCTCTATTTTGTGACCATACTTGACCAATTCTGTGAGCATCCTGATTACCAGTGTTTTGAACTCTGCATCTGATAAGTTGGCTACCTCTTCATCTCTTAGTTATATTTTTTCTGGAGCTTTGATCTGTTCTTTCATTGGACTTTTTTTTTTTGTCTTGGCATGCTGTTATGTAGTAAGGGGCAGAGCTGTAGGTAGTTGCTAGGTTGGGGCAACCCACTTTGCTGTGTTGTGGCTCTGTATATGGGGGGAGGGGTCCAAGAGGGAACAATGCCACTTGCTGTGATCTGTGCTAGCTTTCAGTCACTTCCCCCACCACCCACATGCAAATTGGGCCTTTCTGGTGCTGATTCCAGGGTGGGTGGGTTTTTGTATGTTCTAGGACCCTGTGGGTCTCTCCAACAAACTCTCTTGTGGGGCTGGGAGTTTCTCCCACTGCCTCAACCACCACAGATTTTTTTCAGTCAGAGGTTTTGAGGCTTTATTTCCCCGCACTGGATCCCTGGGTTGTTTGGTCTGTCCTGCTGCCCAGTTGTTCCTCCCAGTTTATCTACATGGAAATGTGGGACCGCCCCTTCCACCAGCTGCTGCCTCACCATGAGTCCTCTCCACCCCGGCTGCCTGCCTATGCCCCTTCTACCAATCTGGGTGAATGTTTATTTAACTCCTCGGTTGGTGGACTTCCATACAGTTCAATTTTCTGGAAGTTCTGGTTGTTTTTTGTTTTCATATTTGTTGTTGTCCTTCTTTTGGTTGTGCATGGAGGCACAGTGTATCCTATGCCTCCATCTTGGCCAGAAGTCTAGAAATTTTAAATTATTTTAAATTATAGAACTGTAAAATTTGATAAATCTTATGTGAACTCAGCAAAAAAAAAGTGTTCAAGTTTTCTTGCATTTCAAAGGATTTATAAATACTGTCATTCTATAGAGACTTCTGGAAAAAAGAAAAATTAAATCTATGTCACAAGAAGCAGAGTTGATTTGTCCTTCTTCCATTAAGGAGTAAAGTATGTTAAGGAGTAAAATATGTTATGAGTGTCTTTCTTCAGAAAGGATGACTATAGATAAAAAAGCTGAAAAACTGAGACAAAGAATGATATATTCCATGCAAGATGGCTTTGCATCTACAAGAGTTTTTGATACCAAGTTAATTACAAACATATAAGTTGGTTTAACAACTTGTATAAGTTTTGGAAGACAGTATCTATGTTTAGGATAGTGTGACCTATGCAAAAGAAACAAAATCTACATAATGATTATTTTTATTTTACTTGAGAACATAAGTTTCATGTAAGTATGATAAGAAATTTAAATATTTCAACATCAAATATCAATTATGTTTTAAATTCTGGTAAGGTGATGCCCAATTCAGTGGGTCATTCTTAGAATTATATTTGAGGCCTGAAAAACTGTAGACATTTTAAGAATGAAAAGTCTATTGTAAATTGTGCTGCTATGAACATTGGGGTGCATAGGTTCTTTTGGATTGGTGTTTCAGGGTTCTTAGGGTATAATCCCAGCATCGGAATTGCTGGGTCAAAGGGCAGTTCCATTTTTAGTTTTCTGAGGAAATTCCATATTGTTTTCTACAGTGGCTGCACCAGTCTGCATTCCCAGCAACAATGTACTAGGGTTCCCTTTTCTCCGCATCCTCTCCAACATTTGTTTGTTGATTTGTTTATGTTGGCCACTTTGACCAGTGTGAGATGGTACCTCATTGTGGTTTTAATTTGGATCTCTCTGAGTAGCCAAGTACTGGGAGCAACCAAAGTGCCCATCAGCAAATGAGTGGATCAAAAATCTATGGTACATTTATACAGTGGAATTCTATGCAGCAGAGAGAAAGAAGGAGCTTATACCCTTTGCTATAGCATGGATGGAACTGGAATGTATTATGCTAAGTGAAATAAGCCAGGCGGTAAGGGACAAATACCATACAATCTCACTTTTAACTGGAACATAATCAACAAAAGAAAAAGGCAAACAAAATATAACTGGAGACATTGAAGTTAAGAACAATCTAACAATAGCCAGAGGGGAGTGGGGAGGGGATAGTGGGGAGAAGGGTTTACAGGAGCTACTATAAAGGACACATGGACAAAATCAAGGGGGAGGGTGGAGGTGGGGACCGAGGTGGGTTTGGCTGGGGTGGTGTGGAAGGATGGGGAGAAAATGGATACAACTGTAATTGAATGACAATAAAAATTTTAAAAAAGAATGAAAAGTCTAACTTCTATTAGTTCTCTCAGTATGTAATTTTTATTCTCTGAATGACATAAAACTTATAATCAAAAGTTAAATAAATGATACTGATTGTGTAGTATTTATTAAAGTGTCATTCATTAAAAATTATTTTGTAAATCAAAATTATGTCATTTCATTTGCTTAAATACAATCCTCCAGATTTGTTCAAGAAAATGATATATAGTGCTCTAATTTTATCTTTCTAAAATTATATTGGACAATTTCTTCCAAGTAGAAAATCACAATACCTCAGGTAAATTATTTTTTTCAAATTTATATCATAAATATATGCACACACAATTGGAACTTTGCAGCATACTATGATTTTATATTGTGGACAGATCTAGAAATATTTCCTAGTTAATCATATTCATATTATCTGAATATATCTTTAATAATTTTAAATAAAAAATTAGAAAATAGTTACCTGAACAAAAGTTTTCCTTAAAATAGATGAAGTCCTTTTAAGTTACCATGGTATAAAAAAGAAAATAAAGTTAAGTTGATGTTTCTTCATAATTTCATAAGCTTTGAGGTAGTAAAACAATGATATAAAAATGGTATTCTTTTATAAATGGTCTTTCTCTGATTTTTCCTTTCATATCATTTAGCATTATCTAATACTATTTAATTAATAAATTAAGTTATTTATTTCTGTATCTATATTCTTCCATTAGAAATTAACTTTATGAGGTCACCTATTTCTGTTTCATTAAATACATTACCTCTTGCATATATAAGATTCCCTAGTCCTCACTAGGTACTCAAATAGTATTTGTTAAACAAGTGAAAAGACAGAATATCTCAGAACAAAAGCCAAAGTCTTATATTTGAGTTCTAACTTAGTCTGGAAAACAAGGCACTTTTCAAGAAAAAGAATCTATATTTTTGAGTTTGAATGATTATAGTAATTCTGATGGCTTCCAAACCTATAATTTATACCATACATAAAAGAGTTGGAAGGAAAAGTAATGATTTAGAAGTAAGTTCTTATCTCACAGGAAGAACAGTTTCTGGGTTGAATTATATATATATACACACACACATTATCTAAATGATGTAGCATTACATTATCTAAAGGATGTGTTTCAGTCTGACGGAGATAATCCAAGATTTCTCATGCCCACAAGGCTGGTGATAAAATAACCAGGAGTGCGGGAAGACAGACAAGAAGAAGCTTCATGAGATGTATGCTGGAGATATTGGTGGGACCACACACAACAGCAACAAGTGCATCAGGAACAAAGGGGAACATTAAGACCACATGGAAAGATCTCTGCAGAAGAGTTTACAAGGACCAATACCAAAATAATATATTATTTATGTGGAAAGAAGGGGGTGGGAAAAAAAGGAGAACTACAAGCTAGGTATTTACCCAAAAAGATTGAATTCAAATTTAGAAGTGGCCGAAATACTAAGAATCACCAAGTTTGAGATTTCAATACAATAGAAATGGTAGAATGAATGCAGTGAGATTTAAATAGATTTGTATTAAAAGAATTTTAATACAAATCATTTTTTAAATGATTTTATTTATTTATTTTTAGAAAGACAGGAAGGGAGGGAGAAAGAGGGGGAGTGAAACATCAATGTGTGGTTACCTCTAATGCACCCCCTAGTGGGGACATGGCCTGCAACCCAGGCATGTGCCCTGACTGGGAATCAAACTGGCTATGCTTTGGTTTGCAGGCCCATTCTCAATCCACTGAGCTACAGCAGCCAGGGCTGTTAAAAAATTCTTATGAAACCTGAGCACAAGACTTATCCAATAAATTATTAAAGGTAACATTCTCAGTAAAATTTCCTATCATCTGCTTTTCCTGACTTTTGGCATTGCCTTATATCCATTCAATTTTAGAAGGGATTTTTCAATATGGTTATCCAGTTTATTGTGTGGCAAAAACAGACATTGGAGGTAAAGGGACATATTTCTATAAGTATATATTGTATTTTTTGGACCATAAGACACACCTAGGTTTTAGAGGAGGGAAATAGAAAAAAAATTTTGAAGCAAAAAATGTGGCAAAATATTTAATAACATAAATGACATAATATTTCACCAATGTAAATGTAAGCTACATTCAGACTATAAGACGTACCCCCATTTTCCTCCCAAATTTGGGGGTGTGTGTCTTATAGTCCAAAAAATGTGGCATGTTCTTAAAAAGGGTAAATGATTAAATATAACGTTTCAAGTTTTGCTTATATTGCATATTCTACTTTATCCTCAGGCTAGCAGTGTGCCCACACTACTTAACAAGCACTGTCAACCACGGTTACCACCTTGTGATACCCCTTGCATTCTGCTCTGAACTTCTCAGACATGTTGAGAATCCTAGCTCTGAATGAAAATAAGGCTAATTGCTCCTTCTGCTGCTGTTGATGCTCTGAGATCATTACCCGAGCTTAGAGTGAGGCTCTCATTTCTAACTTGAAAATCTGTAACTATCTCAGCTATTTTAATTCTTCTTACCTAGAATACAATTTAATACTCCTTATTAGTGTACTTTGAGACTCTGTAATTTATTGAAAGAACACCATGTTTTATGTTGTCAATGATTTTGCATGAGGAAAATTAATAGAAATACAAAAATAATGAATATCTTTAATAATGTATATTTTGGAAAAATGGGAGTAGTTTGTACTAAAATCTGGCATATTTTGTTAGACTACAATATGGCAGCATTCTATTTTTATCAGATTTTGTTGAAATTTAATTTTCATGACAAATTTCAATATATACAAGGGAAGACCCCCCAAAATGAATGTATCTTCTGGAGGGCAGGACCCTTGTAGCACAGGCTTCTCCCACTAGGTGAGTGTTTTAGGAACCTATCTGTTGTAGCGCTCCAGTTGGAGTTGTTGTGAGAGGCTGCATTCAGCTTCAGTGAATTTGTTGTGAATTTTCAACACATTTGCCCATTTCATATTGGTGAGTTATGGGTGCACCTGCCCATACCATGCTGTGTGTTCAGCAGTTTCCAACCAAAAATGACATGATCCCCAGGTCCCACCTTCCCTACTCACCTGATCTTGCACTGAGCAACTTTTTAATGTTTTCCCAGATGGAAAACGTCCCTAAAGGAAAACGTTTTGCTGACGTAGAAGAGGTGAAACAAAGAATGGCAGATGCACTAAAAGGCATCAAAATTGATGAGATCAAAAACTGTTTTGAGCAGTGGAGAAAACATTTCAGTAAGTGTATTGCATCAAATGGAGAGTACTTTTAATGTGATTGAAGTTTAGACATCTAAGTTTAGATGTGAAGTTTAAACATCTAAGAATAAATATTTTTTTATAAATATGTTCTGGGTTTTTTGGGGTATCTCCTCATAAATTTTTGACATTTATGTTAAATTGCAATTATAGAACTAAACACAAAAACATATTTTAAGCCAGATATAGTTTATGAAAACATATCTATGGGATGGCTATATTAAGAAGACAAATAATGTTATAAGTCATATATACAAGGTCTGTTCAGAAGGTATCCAGCCACGTAATATGAAAAACAGAGACATTTATTTAGGAAAATACAAAGTACAAGAAACATTGTACATAGGACAATGACACCTCAGTCCCCTTCAAAGAAGGCACCTTGGGACCTCACACAGTTCTCTCAATCACCATCATCTGCCCTGTTGTATTTTCCTGAATCTCATCAACAGTCCAAAATCTCTTCCTTTTCAAAGATGATTTTAGTTTTGGGAAAAGACAGAAGTCTCAGGGTGCCAAATCTGAGCTGTAGGGGGGGCTGAGTAATCACCTGGGTATCAAATCACCTGGGTAATTTGATGTTTTGCCAAAATACTCTGCATTAGTGAGTGAGTTGTTATGATGAAGCTGCTAATCACCAGTTGCCCATAGCTGCAGCCTTATGAATTATCCAAATAGTTTCCATGCAGGAATGTTTAAGCCTAATGCAAAATTTGATGCAGATTTGTTGCTCTACCTGCTCAGTAATTTTGAATGCAATGGCCACACAGTACATCTACCATCCATACTGACTAGTCATCATTGTTCACACATTTGCATTCCAGTCCCATTCTCCTTGGCTGCCAAGTTATGTCGAAGTTGTGCACACCATTCTCATTATATTAACAATGACTGCACTTCTTCCAGACAGACCTCGTATATGCAAAAATATTTTTAAATGTAATCCCAAGCTTTTAAAAGAATGTTAAAAATATAAAAAGTAAAATAAGAAAATAATCCTTTTTAAATCATGTTAAATCAACATTTCTACTTAACAATACCAAGATTTAATAAAATGTATAATCCATTTAACAAAAGAATATAAGGATTGTCTTTATCAGTATTATTTAATAATAGCATTAAAAATTATAGCAAAGGTGATATGGTAGAAAATAGAATGTAAGGTATGACTGTCAGAAATGGCAGATACATGTGAAGTTAACAGAAAATAATCATGTCATAAATATCCAAGACATTTAGATTAAAACTGACTTAGAGATTTCAAGGTGTTTGAATACTAAGTATATGTATCTAAATCAATAATCTTATGTTTGAAAAAGGAAGATACAGAAATAGAATTAAGTATTTTTTAATCACTCTAGTAAGAATACAATTCATAACAATTAACCTGATATGTAATATATAGATCCACTTCTGAATGTCAAATTTCTTCCAAATTCAAATATATGATAATGTTATTCTAGTGTGACTCTTTTTATATATTTATGGGTCAAGAATAAATAATTAAATATAACTAATGGTATTTAAAACAGTGTTTCACCACAGCAAAACTAAATGTGCCAGTGACTTTTAATAGAAAAATAATTATTGTGCCCTGGCTGGTGTGGCTCAGTGGATAGAGTGCTGGCCCATGAACCAAAGGGTTGCTGGTTCGATTCCCAGTCAGGGCACATGGCTGGGTTGTGGGCCAGGTCCCCAGTGGGGGGTATGTGAGAGGCAACCACACATTGATGTTTCTCTCTCTCTCTTTCTCCCTCCATTCCCCTCTCTGTAAAAATAAATAAAAATCTTAAAAAAATAAAAAGAATTATTGAATCTATAATGTTTATTATTGACTTGATTATAGATGTTGCATTTTAAACTTAAATAGAGAAGAACATTGAAAAACTCCTAATGCAGTACATCAGGGGTGTCAAACTCATTTTCACCAAGGGCCACATAAGCCTCGTGGTTGCCGTCAAAGGGTCAAATGTAATTTTAGGACTGTAGAAATGTAACTATTCCTTAACAGTTAAGTAAGAGCTCAGCACTGCCAGTGGGTAAAAACAGGGTGCCAGGCTGGATAAAACAAGGTGGAGGGCCAGATTCGGCCCGCGCGCCTTGTGTTTGCCACCTGTGCAGTACATATTTAACACACATATTTGAGAAATAAAATATATATATGTTTGGGTTCTCAATGGAATAGGATAGGAAGAAGTACATCTTCCTTCTTATTGATAAAAACTAGAGCAGAAAGATAAACTTTCTAAAAGCATTTTGTTTAAAGGTGTCTGAGAGCTCCTGCTGTATCAAGGGTGTGCAGGGCTAACATTCCAAAGTGATGAAAAGCACCAAGATGTCAGTTGAGCCTGGTGAGTGTGGCTCAGTTGGTTGGAGAGTCCTATCATAATGGAAAGGTAGCGGGTGCGATTCCCAGTCAGGGCACATACCTAGGTTGTGGGTTTGATCCCTGGTCTGAGCTTGTGCAAACCCAGTCCAGATATGCACAGTAGGCGAGCCACTGATGTTTCTCTCTCCCTTCCTCTCTCTCAAAAAGCAACACAAAATGTCCTCAGATGAAATTTTATATGTATGGACTTGTAGTCACTAAATAAGCATAGGGAAGGGACTGAGAAGTACAATTTGACCACACAAAGAAGATGTAGACAGAGAAAGATACAGAACATTTACTTTTCTCCTAGGATAATATTAGCAACAGTTGAACTTGGGGGGTTTCAAATACAATGTGGGTTTTCATCTCAAGACATTTGCTGAATTCTGAACCAAACATGCCAAATGGCTACAAAAATTACCAGTAATCTGAAAACTTATGAAAAAGCGGACAAAAGTATTAGAAATCTTGTTGTGCTGAGATGTAAGCAAGAAAAATTTATTGTTATCTAAGAAAAGATTCCAGGGATAGGCCATGCTCTCACCTCCAAGGCCTGGAATGTTGTATCTTTGGGGCAGGAAAATAGAAGTAAACAGAGCCTTACAAAAGCCTCACACTAGACTTGATTCAGCTAATTGTGTTAAGACATCAATCTTGGTTTACAAGACTGAAGAATGTTCATATTTTTTATTCTTATTACAGATACTTATATTAAGATATAATCAGTAAGTTTTTCACTGATTATATATCAAAATATTCATAGAACACTTTGATATTAATAATATATTTTAAATGATTTATATGTGAAATGATTCGTTCATCAATTATGATATAAACAAATACCAAAATGCCAACTAGTCCACTAAAATGAGGTAATCTTAGGATATAATTCCCATCATGGGAAAATGCTAATGATTAATGTTAATTGAACAAAGGATAATACCATATACACAAGAAGATGGTAATTTTATTTTGTATATATAAACAAAAAATATATTTTAATGCATATGTAATCCATACACTAATAAAAACACAAGCAATAAATATACCATTATCATTCCAATATTTTGTATAACTTTCTGACATTTAGGAAGTATCTAACATTAAAAAATTATAAAAACATATTTAAAAATATACTTTTGACCAATTCTATTACTCTAAAAGGCAAATGAGGTTTTGTACTAGATTTAATAGAAAACAATATGCTAAAGTTAAATAAAAATCAGGTAATAAAGATATATTTTTCCAGGAAGTAAATTTTGAATAATTTTCTTAAAGGAAAGAGTCAGTTGAAAACCTAACATGGGACGCTCTTCATATTTTGGATAAAATGGAATAGAAAAAATTTATTTTTCAAGATCTTACAATTTATTGCTGAAAATTGTACTTGCTGTATGTCATTCACATATTATATATATTGAATAATAATAGAAAAATATATATATTTTATCAAACATTTTCACATTTTACTCTGCTTTCTTATTTTATTCTATCACATTAGTGATGTTTCCTTGTAGGAATCTCTGGTATCAATAAAGCCTTATATTTAAAGAAACAAATAGTTAAAATCTCTATTATATGCAAGACTATATTTTATTTTATTAAAAATTTAGTTTGTATTTGGTAGTTTTGTCATTACAGACTTTTCTTAAAACTTTGAATGTTAAATTTAAAACTGCTTAAAAAACTTGAGAAACAAATATAAAGTCATTAAATGCTTATATACCAAATGTTTTTCAAATGATATTCCTCGTAGTCTACTCAAGAAAAGGATAATGACAATTCTATTACACTACAATTTACCTAATATCAAGAATGAACATCTGCTTAAACATTATGAACAGTATATTTAGAAAAAATATTAACCTTGTCTAAATGCTGGGGGAAATGATAAATATGTGTCCCTCTTTTTCTTTAAAAAAATTTCATTGAAAGTTGATGTTAGAAACCCCTTAAAGGAAGCTTAATTATTGCCTATCTATTAATTTGCATGCAATGAAGATGATGATATAACTAAATCTACTAAAGATTTTTTGAAGTTAATTTATTAAAAATAAAATTTGGTATTAAAAGAGAGTTATTTGCTTTAAGTATTGCTCTTATTCTATTAATCACTTCACTTTACATATTCCATTTTAGCATCTTCAATTGTATCCAGAAACTAAAGCAGTGATACCTTCTTTTGACTATCCCTTTAGACAAAAATAGGAATGCAACAGGAAGTTCATATAGTCCTCTAAAAAAAACCAACTTTTTTCATCCTGCTTTAAATGTCTTTAGGGATTGTTTTGTCCAAGTAAATGTTTAAAATTCTAGTGATAATCTTATATTTCAAAAACATTTTCCTAATTGTATTAATCTTTTTAAATTTATTTTTGTTCAGTTACAGTTGTCCCACCTTTTCTCCATCGCTCTTCCCTGCCCTGGCCAGCCACTCCCACAATCAATCCTCCCCTTTGTCCATTACCATGAGTTCTTTGTTGGTGTTTCTTGGCTTGCACCTTCCTCTTCTTTCCCCTGTTGTGTCTGTCCCTCCCTGCTCCCCTCTGGTTACTGTCAGTTTGTTCTTTATTTCCAAGTCTCTGGTTCTATTTTGCTCATTTGTTTGTTTTGTTGATTAGGTTCCAGTTATAGGTGAGATCATGTGGTATTTGTCTTTTACCACCTGACTTATCTCACTTGGTGCAATGCTCTCCAGTTCCATCCATGTTCTCAGGAAGGGCAGGAGCTCCTTATTTCTGCTGCATAGTATTCCATTGTGTAAAGTACCATAGTTTTTTGATGCACTCATTTACTAATGGGAACTTAGGCTGTTTCCAGCATTTAGCTGTTGTAAATAATGCTGCTATGAACATTGGGGTGCATAGATTCTTTTGAATTAGTGATGCAGGATTCTTAGGGTATAGTCCCAGCAGTGGGATTGCTGCATCAAAAGGCAGTTCCATCTTTAGTTTTTTGAGGAAATTCCATACTGTTTCCCACAGTGGCTGCACCAGTCTGCATTCCCACCAACAGTGCTCTAGGGTTCCCTTTTCTCCACAACCTCACCAGCACTTGTTGTTTGTTGATTTATTAATGATGGTAATTTTTTAAACCTCATACCTGAATAAGTTTTGATGCTGCAGGATTCTGCTAACAAGGTATATTTTCTACTGAAAATCGATTTTGAAGATTTACACAAACAAATCATTCTTACAGAATCAAGATCAATCATTCAATTCCCTTGGAGATTTGTGGCCAATATTATTTAACAGATATGCAAGAATGTAGAGAGAGATTTATTCTGTAGATATAAATCTACCTGATGACAAATATTAGCGTGGGGCGCACCAAAGTAATAATCTACTCTGAAACTGCTGATAAACTCTGCCTTACCATGTAAATGAAAAATAATTGTTTTTCCTTGAGAGGCCATATTTCAGCTCATATTTTTCATTCATTTTCCCCATGATATAATTTGATGCCCTTATACATTAGTTATTCCCCCTGCCTGTGGATAAAATTTTAAAAGCATACCATCTTCCTTTTGAAAACACATCCATTAATAGTAAATCAATACATCAGGATGATTTGGTGTTATGTCTGAGCTTTCTCAAACCTTATTTTCCTTAGTACAATAAATGTTCAATTGCACCTGTCATCATCTTTCAGATGAACATATTGATAACATATATCACATATAACACACACACACACCTTATCATGTGTTAGAAGCCTGAAAACTGAAACTGGGCTGCAACCCTTCACAAACATCAACATTTACTCATTCAGAACTGACTCATTCACCCTTCTGTGAATTCACTAAACAACACCGAAATTCACTAAAGTGACTTTTTTGTCACACATCAAGTGAATGCCAAAAATACAGTATTCTTATCCTCAATAATCATCTGGTATTAATGGTAAACATACATGTAACAAGTAATTTTAAGACTTTGGGATGAGCATTCCAGCCAGGAATATATGGCACTGCGGTAAAAGTGAGCAGGAACAGAAAACTGGCTGGAGTGGTAGGTGTACTGAAACACTAGAATCACTGTGGGCTTCAAGAAATGAAGGAACATTTTTTATCTATAAGTGCTAGTCATACATGAAAAAATAGATATGCTATTGCTACATTGTTAGGATTCCCAATTAGGGAAATGCACAGTATCCATGCATAAGAATTCAGATAAGTACTCAGGAGATGTTTGTAGCTGCCTCTTTCCCCTAGTCATGTGTCCTTAGCTTTTAGACTTCATTTCAGAATAAGGATGTTCTAAAATACATTTAATTAAGTAACTGCAAATTTAAAATTATTTCTTGCATAATTTCCTCATGGCACTTCATCTCTCTAATTAGCACAAGTCATTTACGCCTTCTCTTCCCTAGTATGCCCGCTACTCAGTGAGTCTGTATCCCCTGTGGAATGCTCAGTACTCTGTAATGAACATTTGGAGGTAAAATGTGTATTCTTAGTCTTGATTCCTTGGAAATAGAGCCTGAGGGAAAATCATGTTAGATTTTTATTGAGGGAGGATATCCAAACCCAAGGAAGTAAGAGTAAAACCAACGTGAAGGGAAGTCAGATGGGGGAGCAGAAAGCAAATGTAAGGTGGTAACTTGCCTATGTCGCTGAGCTGGCCACAGTGTTTCAATTAAACATTTTTGGTTATTCAGTCAAGTCACCTAAGTCACTATGCTGGTTACAGTGATTTAATAAAAGACTGTTGGTTGTTCAGTCAAGTCACCTAAGTCACTAAGTTAACACAGCTTGTCAATAAAATACTATTAAGTTCAATCAAATGAGATATGCCTACAGAGTCTTATGCAATCACTGTACTCTTAACTGTTGATCTACTGAGGAAGGGCAAGTAATTTGTTAGTTAGCTTCTTTTTGCCCCTAGTTTCTCACTGGACAATATATTACCAATGAGGGATTAGTTACTTCACATTCCTGTTGAGTTCCCATTATTCCTGGAGCAGCTTGTGCGATCAGCTCTTGCCACTATGGACGTGATGAAAAACATGTTGAAGGTATTCCTCAGGGATGTGGGTGGCAGAAGGTGAGCATGCGTCAGGGTGAGGCCCCCTGCGCAGTTCCTGTAGCTTTGAGACTGATTGAACATTCAGACATTGAAATTAAGAACAAACTGACAGTAACCAGAGGGAAGGCAGGAGGGGATAATGGGAGGAAGAAGGGGAAGGGTGGTCAAGGAATATGTGTAAAGGACACATGGACAAAGCCAAAGGGGGTAGGATAGAGGGTAGGAGATGGGGATGGGTGGGGTGTGGGGGGGAAATAGAGACAACTGTACTTGAACAACATTTAAAAAAGAAAAAGAAAAAAAGAAGAAATGTATAAAGCTATTGTCATTCTCATAATTCATCTCATTAAAAAATCTGAAAAATGTAAAAAAAAAAACAAAAAAAACTGGGAATGCTCTGTCCAGGAAGAAAGAATGAGGCCTAATGAGGAAAGAAATATGAGGGAGGCAAGTAAAGGCCATTTGAATCAAGTGGTATATAAATTGTGTCCCATAAAACTTTATTATGATTGCAATATTCAGTTAATATCAAGGCAGATATTTTAGATTATGCAAATAAAAGTCAGCTACTATTTTTCTAATATCAATTTTGTTTTAAAACTTTAACTTTTAGTGAGTAGTTTTCCAAGAGACAAGTAGGCTAGTTATTTTCTTGAGATGCCTCCTGACATAAAATGCCAAAATAGACTCTAATTGTACAAAACACAAACATATGATTGTGAAAAATATGCATATAATTCCCCAACTTTGC
Source organism: Desmodus rotundus (assembly GCF_022682495.2). Taxonomy (NCBI): domain Eukaryota; kingdom Metazoa; phylum Chordata; class Mammalia; order Chiroptera; family Phyllostomidae; genus Desmodus; species Desmodus rotundus. Next base: position 49,467,712 of record NC_071394.1, on the reverse strand, counting down.
CTTGCTTTTATTTTGACTTAAGTTACTGGCTGCCGTTGTTTGCTTTCACTCTCTGCTACTCATTTTTGGTTGACATGGCATGTCTGACAATCGTATTTTCGTGTATGAGAGAAAACGTGCAGAAAACAACAACCTGCTGGCACTGAAAGGTACATGTAAGGACCCAGAAATGTCAGCAGCTATAAAGGGGAAAAGTCTGCTTGAATGACACCCGTGTCTGTCAGAGCCACGCTCTGCAATCTCGGATCACAGTCTCTAGTTCATTTTCACTAAATCTTTTTTCGGTTAGGTTTTATTTTTTCGTGACTTTCAAATCACCTACAAGATTTGTCAAGTCTTTTCAATGTGGCAGACGTAACAGAAGTTGTTTTTTTTTTTTTTCTTTAGCTTTTCACAACCAACATGTTTATGGAAAAATATTCCATTTGTTCTGCTTGCAAGTGTTTGCCATCTATTTCTGAACTCCTCGGGTCAAACATATAGGTCTGTCCATTTATTTCACTTCTGTGGATAAACGAGTAAAACATAGGAAGATAAATGAAACATCTGCTTGGTAAACTCAAAGAACTGATTGTGTGTGTGTGTGTAAAATCTGAAGGACTGTGATGATCCCACAAAAATCAAAGAGAATGTTGGTTATCTTTGCATTTTCTTTATGATTAATATGTCTTTAGATTAAGCAAGTGGCACATATTGTATATTAACTGAATCAAAAAATATTCACAATCTTTTTTTGTTGATCATATCCCACTATAAACGTTAAAGAAGGTAGAGACTAACCGTCTTCATTGCCCTCGGCCCCTCCTGCTGGGATTTTCTCAGGACTGAGTTCAGAAGAACGAGAAGTGAGCTTTACTTAGTCCACTAAAGGGTTTTTAGGAAATTTTGTCTTAGCTTGATGAAAGGAAGGAGATGTAGGTGATGCTACTTCTTTTCCCTTTCTTCCTTGTTCTTAACACTGAAGCGATGTTCAGAAATGTCACAGACCCTGCGTGACCATGTGGTGGCAAACATAAGGTAAAAGCCAATTCCCTAAGGGTAGTAGAGGTCAAATATGTGAACAGATAAAAGATGGGTCCTTGGTGGCTTCATGGAACCACTGCAGGCCAGCAAATGCCACTATCCAGAATTTCTGTCAGTTGAGAACAAAAGCCAAATATTTACTCCATTAGTCTATAAGACTTCTCTTATTTGTCATTGAAAACATTCTTTATTGATACACATGTTTGGGGAAGAGAGTCTATTTTCTTTCACACAGTAAGATATGAATGATATATTTTGAGAATCTCATATATGCAATTATACATTCTCATTTAAGATAACACTAATTTTCACTGAAACTTTAAGGATAGAAGCATTAATTTATCTATATCTGTATCTACCTATCTATCTATTATCTATCTATCATCTATTAGCACACACAAGTAATACTTTTCAAGTAACACATTTCATTCCTGTAAGAAAATTAATACATAGGATATGTATGGAAGAATCTAGAATATTAGAGGAGATTACTTTACCATTGTAGTAGTAAAGAATGATAGGAAAAGTGAGCTTCATGAAATACCAGCTGAAAAATAGCTTTGCACCTTACCTGCTTCCTCTGTCTCTTTTAAAGGTGGTGGAACTGAGGGGCACATACCTGGCTTGCTAAAAATCATAGTTGTTTAATGATCTAGTCACTACTAGACATTTATTTTAACACATTATGTCGAGTTTCATCAACATTCCGTTACCCAAACAACTGTCTTTCAAGATCTTAAAGGACAATTTGTTAAAACAAAAATGTGCAACCTCACAATAAAGAAATCAATACAGCATTTTATTGATGGTTTATCGATGAAATAATTTAATTAAGAATGCAACTGGAGAGATAGAAAAAACATATGTTTCAGTACCAGAATACTTAAAGTACTCTCTTTCTTTAATCCTCACAGTGACTGAAGTTAATTTAGTGCCTGTTTATAAAGAAAAACATGAAGCCCAAGTCCCATAATTAGTAAATAAAGAAGCTAAGACTTTATACCGAGTCCGATGACACCTATGCTACCACTTTTTCCACATTGCAAAAATACCTCTGCAAAAACATCAGACTGAATTCCCTTTGACTCCTCAAGCAATGGAGTGTTTTGAAGTTACACTTCTGTCTAGTTTCAGGTCTAGCATATACGCAAATACCTTTAACTACTTGCTGCTCTATTTCCAACTCAGTCACACAGATCTTAGAGCTTTCTCTTACCTTAATCTACAATAATATTTGTTCTTCCTATCATATCCAGTGTGTGTGTTTATGTGTGTGAATAGTTTTGTAACCCATTTAATTAATATCACAAATGTCCTGGAGTCACATGAGATTAGCCTGAGTTGAGGAGTTGGTCTTGTTGACTTTCTAAAATCCAACCTCTTCTTAATAACTTTTTTTTAAAGTTACATCTCCATTTCCACTCAATCCAGGATTCAGTGATCTGGTACTAATAACTTTATAGTTTCCAGATATTTTAGGAGTATATCTAGATTCTCTCTATTTGGTAAGACTCTAATTCAACAATTTGGAGGCGTATTTCCTGGATCGTCAGAAGTTTCAATAGTTTGGCATATATCATAGGATAAATATTACCTTATTTCATTAAAGATGGATATAAAATAGAACAGACTTTATATTATAATGATTATTTTGTAAGAGAAAGGGTACTTATACCACAAACATAGGAAGAATATACATTAAATTAATATCTGTTCTTAAAAATACTTATAAAATACTCACTATTTTTATCTAAACATTTTTATTTTACCAACAATCACTGATAATTTTCATATGAGATTCATTGTTGTGCTTAAGTTTATTAATTTTTCTCTTGTATAGGTACATACTATTACCACTGCATAAAATGTCTTCCACGACCGATTCACCTATCTTACTTATTGTTCATATATCAACTTTGGGAAACTGTCCTTACATTTCTGAGTATATACAGATATAGTCTCTCATAACAGTTCTTTATGTTATCTATAAAAGTTGTAATTTTACATTTACTTGTGTGTTTAATTAGTGGCTCCCTTCCTCACTAGACTATTTGCTCCATGAGGCCAAAGGTTATGCTTTTTTGCTCAAAATGATAGTCCCAACCCATAGCAAATTGACACTGTAGGCCCTCAAAAATATTTATTGAATAAATAAAAATATCAATAAATCAAAGAGCTGACAATCATTTGAAATATGTTCAGATCTGGTATTAATGTAAATATATGTATACATACATTTATATTATATATACATATATATACACTTATATGTATTTAAATTAACTTTTTATTTAAAGAAAACTCTTAGATTCACAGCAAAATTCCAAAAACAATGATTCCTATATACCACACATGCTTTTTCCTGTATTATTAGCATCTTACAACTTATGACCATGGAAAATTTTTTTTTAATTAATGAAACAATAGAAAATATATTATTATTAACTAAATCCAAACTGTTTTACGATTTCTTTAGCTTTTATGTAATGTACGTTTCAATTCCAGAATCTCATCCAGGATATCATATTTCATTTAGTCACCATGTCTGCTTAAGCTACTCTTGGTTTTGGAAGTTTCTCTGACTTTTTTTCATGACATTAATTTTGAGGCTTATTGGTCAGGTATTTTGCAGAATCGTCCTCAGTTGGAGTGTTTTGCTGCTTTTCTCATGACATAAGAGACGTTATGAATTTGTAGGAGGAAGACCACAGTGGTAAAGTAGTATTTTTACTACATCATATCAAGGTACTCACTGTCAACATGGCTATAACTGTTGAGGTCAACTTTGATCATTTGGCTGAAGTTATGCTGTTTTAGCTGTTTTCATAAAAAAGTTACTCTTCTGTCTTATTTTTATATGTATTCTGCAAGAAAGCCACTATGCACATTAAGAAACATTAAAAAAGAAAGCATATCTTTAGTACTCTCATAATTTTTATTAATTTACTAATATCCTCAAGATTTTATTTGCATTTCCACTTCAAGCCAAACTTCTCAAAAACAGGAGTTATAAGTGATGGTATTTTGCAGCTACAGAAACATCTTACTTGAATCTCCTTGTTACCTAGTGAGAAACTGAATCTTTAAATATTTGAGAAAACAAGCTTTGGTCTTAATGGTTTTAGCATGGCTTGCTTGCCTCACATTTAGTATTTTGTAATTGGTGTGACCAAGAAAGAAGCAGAAGTTCTAACTCATAAGTGTATTTAGATAAAAATACATATTTAAATTTTGTATTTTTTCACTACTGTTAATAGTATGTATTAATGAGAAATCATGAACTTTGATTAATCATCATCATAAAAATAACATCGATAAGTGCTTTTGATATGTGGATAGTACACAGTCAATAAATGCATGCCAAGAAAATAATAAATCCTTAAGATACATGAGTTCATGGTAATGTCAGTAATGAAAGCATAGACATAATTAACGCTCTTCTTATTCTAAAGTGCTTCTACATACAGAGACAGTGAACAGAATGAGAAAGCATAGGATTACATTCCACCAAGGAGCAGGAAGAAACCAATAATATTACTATTAAAAAAAACTGTGGCATAAATACTTGCCATTATATATGTGAGGAATTGCCAAATAAAGGAGGAAGTAAAAGTATGTGTGTCTCCCAAGGCAGAACAAGTACAAATGGATGAGAGTTATGAAAGAGAAAGTTTTGCTCATTATAAGTAGAATTTCCTAATAGTAACTGTCAAATGTTCAGTTGCTGCATGAAGAAGCAGAGGTTTTCTTAACACTGAGAAGCTTCCAGCAAAGCTGTCTGTAGAAAACTTCACAGGAGATATTTCTTCTGGAGATATTTGGGTGGGAGGTGAGGTAAGATGATCTTCACGGTCCCTTCTTATGAGAAAGTTTCAGGAAACCACAAGTTAAAATGTTCTGAAGAGAATCATGGTTGTTGTGCAATACACACATGGTCAAGTGTACCACCTTGATTGGCGATCAGATACATTCCTTACAGGTGATTTATCCCTGAACCTCTGCTACGCTGTATTTTCTACTCTTACCTACTAGAAAGTCATCCAGTGATTTATATGAAGAAGCTTTATTTCTAAAACACACCTGTTTATCAGACACTATGACAGGTAGAGATTTATAAGGGACAACGAGAATTACATCCAGACAACAAACAATCTACAGGAATCATCTGTGGTGAACAGAGCTGCCAGCACCTCCTCTTCACAGCTACTCCAATACTGCATAGATGATTCTAAAGTGTGTAAGAACTTCATGATTACTATTTAATGAATTGTAATACTATAATGAGAAGCTCATACTGCAATGCTTAGTGTAGCTCAATAAATTTCCTCTCCTTTTATTTTGCTTTCTCAGTCATCTTTTTTTCAAAGAACTATTGTTTGCTGATGGACTCATTTATTCACTTTGTATTTGTTCACCATGGACAGTGCTAATGAAAAATACAGAGACACAGGACATAGTTGTTGCCTGTTTGATCACAGCCAAGTCAAGCAGGACACACCAGCTCCTTGCCCAGGACCACTGCTAATGTTGTGACCCTGAGTCAGCCGGCACTTGGAACATCACCTCTTCCCTGTGACTCCCTTTGACTTCAGTCACCATCGTACTCAATCTGACCTCCTAAAGGTTAGACAAGTCACGCTTCCTCTTCGGGCACCAGCAGTTCTTGTTTCATCTTTCATGTAATTTTTTGCTTCTCATTTTTGTGTAGCATTGAAGGCTTCTAGCCATGCCTGCCAAGGCACTGTGTAAAACAGGTATTTTTTTCCAATTCAAAGTCAGTCCTTGTTCAGTGTGCTTAAAATCAACAATTATGATAACTTTTCTAGTAATATTATTATAAATAGTTATTTTTAATGAACCTAGAAATTGAAATGATATTATAAGCTGCTTTGCATTTGTACTGATTAATAATATAATTTGTTTTCTAATATATGTAATTATATTTTATAATTATTCTGACAAAGCCTAATGTGATAAATGTATGCTTTTTACATTAAGCTGTGATTTTAGATTAAGGTAAATAGATGCAATAACCTTACTTGAAGGTAAGTAGATGTTGTATTAGGTTTTCTGTTATTGTAATAACAAATTACTCTACATGGAGTAGCTAACAAAGGACCTACTCAATTATCTTATAATCTGTATGTCAGAAGTCCTAAATAGGGTAAAATCAAGATCCTGGCAGGGATCTATTCCTTTCAGGAGGATTTGGAGGAGCAACATAACCTTGTCTTTAGCAGCTTCTACTGGCCTCCTGCTCTATTTGGATCATTGGACCTTCCCCCATCTTTATGCCAGTAATGTCAGACTCCCTCCTTCTAATGTGGCCATCTCCACTGGTTCTCTCCCTTTCCCTTCTTTTTCCACTTGTAAAGACACCACTGATGATATTGGACTCTCCTGGATAGTCAAGGCCAATCTTCCTGTTTTAATGTCAGTTGATTAGTGAAGTTAACTCCATCTACAATCTTATTTTTTTTGCCATGTGGCATAACATATTCATAGGTTCTAGAGATTAATACATAGACATTTGGCCCCCTGGCTTGTAAAGCTCAGTGGATTGAGCACGGGCTTGCGAACCAAAGGGTCACAGGTTCAATTCCCAGTTAGGGCACATGCCTGGTTTACAGGCCAGGTCTCCAGTGGGTGCCACATGAGAGGCAACCACACATGGATGTTTCTGTCCCTCTCTTTCTCCCTCCCTTCACTTCTCTCTAAAAATAAATAAATAAAAATTTAAAAAAAAGACAGACATTTGGAGAAGGGGTCATTATTCTGCCCCCAAAAATGTTCAGAGTAAAATTTATTAACAAAAGCAAATTTAATTTTCAATTTTCTGTTGTTAATGGCTAACGTTTTCAATTTTTTTCTGTTATTTTTTGTAATTTGTAAATTAAAAACTCTTAAGCATTTTTAAATGGATGTATGGTTATCTATTTTTTTTGGTGGAGCAGGTAGCATTTAAAGGGTATATGTGGGATGAATATTAGATTGTGAAAACCTTATTAGAACTAATTTTGCACTAAGAAATCTCAGTGAGATACTGTTAGGTTTTAGATGATAGGTAATTAAAATGAGCTCCTCACCCTGGCTTAGACTGTGGAGGCATTCAAGACATCCTGTCCTGAACAAGTAATTCATTCAATGGAAGTGATACTCTTATGTAGGATGGAAGATTGTGATAATGACACTGTATAGGCTACAATGAAGAGGTAGCATATATCAGTTCTTTTCCTGTTGTGATTACATAATCCATTATATTTCTTTTCTCTGCCTCATAAATATGCCTTAATTTTTGTGTGGTTCTAGCTCTGGGGTAGAACATCTACTTTTCTTCTCTTCAGCCTGCTTTTCAATCCCCTATAGTAGATAATTTTTAGTTTCATGTGATCTCGGTAGTATACGTTTTCTCTATTTAATGAATTAAACTTTTTATAATTATGAAGTAACCACCTCTAACTTTAGTAATATATTTCCCATAAAGTCCAATTCACTTGATATTTACCTATCAAGAGGACATGTACAGCCCCTCAAGAAGCTAAACTCAGTGAAGCTCTACGTTTCTGGAAAAATCAAGACAAGGACTCCTTGAGAACCAGGGAGCATCAGGGATATCCCACAGATGATCTGGTGGGAGAAAAAGATACCCGATTCCATGTGTGAACTGAAGAAACTTCTGGGTTAACTCCCAGACAGTGCAGAATAAAGACTTTAAAAAATCAACTGATATTAAAGACACTGTCAAGGAAGATAAGACAGAACTCAATGACTGAATTTAAGCATGTTGTTTATATGATGCAGGAGTTTTTGTGGTAGGCGAAAAACATGACTTCTGCCTCCCCAAGAAATATCTACATGAAATCCCTGGAAATTGCAAATGTTTTCTTACTAAGAAAAAAAATATATTTTCAGGTGTAATTAAGGATCTTGGAGTGAGATCAACCTGGATATGTCCTTGAGAGGGACATATATTCAATCACCAGTGTCCTTATAAAAGACACATAAAGGGGAATAGACACAAAGAAGAGGTGAAGTGACTGCGGAAGCAGAGAACTGAGGAATCTGACCATGAACCACATGGGCTGAAAAATGCTGACAACCACCAGAAGCTGGAAGAGGAAAGAAAGGATTCTCCCCTAGAAACTCCTGTGGGAATACAGCCATGTTGGTACCTTGACTTTGGACTTTTGGCTTTGAAACAAGGGAAGCATAAATTCATGTTGTTTTAAGTGACCAAGTTTGTTGTCACTTGTTACGGCAGGTCTAGATAACAAATATAGCTCCTCATTGCTGTAATTCCAACACTTAAAGAGAACAAAACATTTCCTATATCTGGATTGAAAGGCAGTTCCATCTTTAGTTTTCTGAGGAAAATCCATACTGTTTTCCACAGGGGTTGCATCAGTCTGCATTCTGACCAACAGTATACTAGGGTTCCCTTTTCTTCACAACCTCACCAGCACTTGTTTATTGATTTATTAATGATGGCCATTCTGACTGGTGTGAAATGGTGTCTCATTGTGGTTTTAATTGCCATCTCTCTGATGGTTAGTGATGCTGAGAATCTTTTCCTATATCTCTGGGCCCTCTGTATGTCTTCCTTGGAGAAGTGTCTGTTCAAGTCCTTTGCCCATTTTTTAATTGGGTTGTTTGTCTTTCTGGGGTGGAGTCTTGTAAGTTCTTTATACATTTTGGAGATCGAGCCCTTGTCCAAGGTATCATTGGCAAATATGTTTTCCCATACAGTCGGTTCCCTTTCCATTTTGTTGATGTTTTCCTTAGATATGCAGAAACCTTTTAGTTTGATGTAGTCTCATTTGTTTCTTCTTTCCTTTATATCCCCTTGTCCTAGGGGACATATCAGTGAAAATATTGCTGCATGGAATATCTGACTGCTGTAAATATACCCTAAGAATACTGAATCACCAATTCAAAAGAACCTATGCACCCCAATGTTCATAGCAGCATTATTTACAAAAGCCAAGTACTGGAAACAGCTTAACGGCCAATTAGTAAATGAGTGGATGAAAAACTGTGGTTTATTTACACAATGGAATACTATGCAGGAGAAAGAAAGAAGGAATTCCTGCCTTTTGTGACAGCATGGATGGAACTGGAGAGCATTATGCTAAGTGAAGTAAGCCAGTCAATGAAAGAAAAATACCATATGATCTTACCTATAAGTGAAACCTAATCAATGAAACAAACAAATGAGCAAAATAGAACCAGAAACTTGGAAATAAGAACAAACTGGCAGTGACAGAGGACAGGGGGGAGGGGAATAATGGGGGAAAGAAGGGGAAGGGGCAAGCAAGGGAACATGAATAGAGGACTCATGGGCATGGACAATGGGGGGACTGACTATAAGAGTGAGGGTGGATGAGGCAGGGGAGAGCAATGGAGAAAAAGGGAAGAAAACTGTAACTGAACAACAGTAAATTTTTTAAAAATAATAATGTACATTGTGAAAACCAGCACACACACAAAAACATTTCCTATCTAATATTTGCATTGGTCAAGAATCTAGGTGTGGCTTAGGCATCAACTCTTCCTGGGTTTCCCACAAGTCGGTAATCAAGACTCAGTTGAAACTGTAGTCTCACTGGAAATTTTGAGAGGAATGCAGCTGCTTCTGAGCTCATTATTCAGCCCACACATGGAGAAAATATGGCCTAAGTATGTGAATAGCAGGAAGTGAAAACCCTTTCAGCCTACCAAAATCTGCCTACTGACCATATTCTCTCTACATGAAAATATATTTATCCATCCAAAGGTTCCCAAGAATTTCATATCATTACATCAGCATATTTTAACATCTGCAGTTATTTAATATAATTCAATGATGGAAATAAATATTAATAACTTTCTACATATAATTGATTATATAACTGGTAAATAATGAGGGATATAAAAGATATGAACTTGAAGCAAGTACTATTTTTTAGAATCATGAACCGTACTGTTTTTTACAATTCATAAATTTGGCCTTTGTGAATATTTTCAAGTCCACTATACCCGGGATAATAGCAAATGCCCAGTGGGAGTTGGTTTATGCCTTCCCTGAAACCCACCCCACTAAACCAGGGCCCCTGCCAGTCCTCCCTTTCCAATGTGTAAGAATATAATTTAAGAAGAATGAATGGGCTTCTGTGTAAGCACAGCTTTCCGACAGGTCCTTAAAGCATCCTTTTCTACTGTAACCATTTACTAAGTACATTGTAGATATTCTGAAGCCACTTGAGTAATGGTATGATAAAATTAAAATATGTTTGTCTGAATATTTTAATCATCTACTTATCTAGAAAAAGAAATTAAAAAAACAACTATAATTACATACAACTTTCACACAAAACAGGTATGAAAATCTCCCTATTTCAAAGAATTATTACTTCTGAAATTAGTGAGCAAAGAGAATGAAAAATGGGTAGTGTATTGCTCCAGTGATTCTAGCACCAGTTTGTATATTGTTTGTTTTTCACTTTTAATTTATTTTTGAACTCTTTTAACTTTCTCCTCAATCCATTCTTCAATTGGTGCTTACACTAAAATATAATTCATTACTTAAAACAATTCTATAAAATTGTTATTTTAATATTCCATTTTTCATTCTAATACTTATACATATGTAATTATATTTCATGTACATCATTCCAATACATTAATTTTATTTTCAACTTATTTTATAATTAGTATTAGTTGATCATTTTTTCAAATTGATTCTTATTCATGCTAATCTCCAGATTGAAATATCCTTAGATATTTATCTCAATATTTTCCTTTTGTACCTATTAATAACAGGTAAACTATTCAGTCAGACTTATATAAATCCACATTCCTTCAGAATATTTGCAAAATATAGACAAAGTTAGTTTTATACCCTCTGTAAGGTATTATTTCTAGTATTCTCTGAGACCAAACAAATAAATGTTAAGAAAACTAGAATGAAGATCTGACTAACTAAACACAACTTTTCTAACTACTTTCATGTGTCTATATTCTTTCTTCATACTAATTAAGCATATCAGCTATATTATGAATGTGGTCATTACCTCCACTGAAATCAGTCTAACTTTCACATATTATTACTATGCATAATTATGTTTGAACATTCATGTAGCTGTATATATATACATGAATATATATATACACACACATACACAATATATATATATTTATAAAATAACTTTTTCTTAATATAGCCAACCCATAGATGTATTTATATAAACCATATCTGAATCAAAATAAATTTTTGTGTTTAGTATTCATCTGTCTTTAAAATTTAACATAAATGTCAAATATTTATTAGATGGGACCAAAAAACCCTCAGAATTTATTTTTAAAGAATTGCATATTGATTCTTACATGCTTAAACTTCAGTCACCTTTGAAATTTCTCCATTTGATGTTATATGCCAATCAAGATTTTTTTTCACTGGTCAAAAAATTTTTTTAACTCATTGATTTTGATGCCTTTTAGTGCTTCTGCCATTTTTTGTTTCGCTTCTTTCACATTAGCAAAATGTTTCCATTGGAGGACTTTTTAAATCCAGGGAAACATAATAAATTCCCTGGGGCGAGATTGGGTGAATAAGGAGAGTGGGGAATAGGGGCCATGCCGTTATTGGTCAAAAACTGCTGGACGAGCAGTGTGGTGTGGGCAGGTGGACTCGTAAATCGCACATCATAAAATGGGAAATGCATTGAAAGATTCTTCAGAAAAATTCACTGAAGACTAACACAGACTCTCACAACAACAGCTGGTACACTGATACAAATGGGTTCCTAAAGCACTCACCTAGCATTTTTACCTTTCTTCAAATAATAAAGCATAATATGCTGAAAATATTGCTTCTTTTTTTCCATCTTAAATACTAAAATGGCTACACAAAGTGCTCAGATTTTTAAGTTTCATGCTGAGCACTTACCCCAGGAGTGAAAAACCAGCACTAAAATTTGGCTTTCCATCTTTGAGCTTACAGAGGATATCTTCACTTTTTGCTTAAAATAAAGTGTTGACTATTCATGTCCTTGTTTCCTGGGTTATAGCATTTTAACTGAACATACATTACAATGAAACACAGTTTTTATCAGAGTACTCCTAGTTTTGGAGGTAAATGTAAATTTGGATCTAGGTAAACAGAAAATATCAGGATATAAACTTTAACGTTGTTTTCTCTTCAATTTTTTTAAAATATAAATACAAGATCTTAGCTCACTTTGGCATTAATTATTGCATGTAATGAAATAGAGAGTTGGTATTCTTATAAAGTGTGTATCTCTCTTCTTTAACCCTAGAATAACCCCTTTAAGGAAGTTAGGGTTGAGAAGGAGAGGCATGATCCTCAGAAAAATACTGCTTCTTTTTGCCTTCTTCCTTCTTCCTCCCTCCTTCCTTCTCCTTCTTTTTCTTTTGGTTAATCTGATACCCCTTGCTATCATCTGCAGTTCCAACATGATGAAAACATCAGATTAACACAGATTGAGTGTTACAGGGTCATTTTTGCCTAAGATAGGCATGCCCAAGACAGGCATGTCCAAGCCAGGCCTCTTTGTTGAGTGATGTCTCAGGTTAGTCTTTGTGTAGATGTACCTATTCAGGCATCATGAAAAAAAAAAATTGCCTGCCTTTATTTTGAGACATAGTTTGAACATACCAAGTAACTAAAAATGTAAAAGTCAGGATAATATCAAGTTGAGGTGATCTGTGGTAAAAGACCTGTCACCCAAAGGGAGTAAATGTACAATGTACCTTGGGAAACATTTGAAATTACCAGGGAATGTTGAACATGTACATGTTCCATCAATTCCCTTCCCAGATAATACCTTAAACTTTCACTCAGAGGATATATGCATGGCCATTTATGACAACATTTTTGTCTGTATTAGCAGACAGTCTTCCTACTTATAAGAAATATTTGCCACAATCTTTTTTAGATTTCAAAGCAAAATCTGTGCAAAGATATTTGGGTCTAGAAAGTCATTTATATGAAGAGTTCTGTATGTTCATGACTTGGTTAAAAAAGTTACACAACACGGGTGAGTCTTGGAAACATTAAGTGAGAGAAGCCAATCACAAAAAACATATAGTGTATAATCCCATGTATATGAAATGTGTGAATAAGCAGATCTAGAGACAGAAAGATTACTGTCTGCCAGGGGCTGGAAGGTAGGGGGAATGGGGAGTAACTGCTAAAGAGTATGGGGTTTCTTTTTGAGTGAATAAAATATTAAAATGGAAAAAAAAAGTCACATATTTTGCTTGACTTCCTAGTTTTCCTTAGGGCTTCTTAAACTTTCCAACATGGCATAGAAGAGTTTTGGAAAGAGAAGAGTATTAAGATATGGATAATATCTAATATACTTTTAAAAATATAATTAAGATAAAATCATTGAAATGCTGTGTATCAATACTCAGTGAAGTGAGGTTTATAGTTTCATATATCTTGTTAAACTCTACTTCCCCAAAAAGTACGGGGAAGAAAGAATTGACTAAGTTTTTAATCAATAGGGTTTTGGAGTAGAAAGACATAGAAAAAGCAGAGAAACCATTCCTAATAATATAGATATGTCTATAATATGTGAGTTACCAGTTCCCACAGGGACACCTGAGAGTCTGTTCCTCTACCAGCTCAGGCAAGACCTTTGGTCTCCATGTTAATTCTGCTTACCTTTCCTCTGACTGCTTTAAAATTTTCTACCTATAATTCTAAAATCACTAAAGAAAAATCAGCAATATTCTTAAAATTTAGTATTATTTTAAGCCAGAATGTTTACACACACACCCCTACATACCATATATATATATGTAGCATATATTCATTATATATATATATATATATATTCACTCATTTAATCAATGTAGATATTTAGCAGGATTTGGAAGGCAAATCTATGTGTAAAAATATTCTTGAAATGATGAATTGGGCTGCTCGGGATAAAGTGATTTTCTTTTGGGAAATATTCCAGAAAGATTATATGGAATTAATCCATATTATGGAATTAATATGGAATTAATCTTATATGATGGATTTTCTTATATGAACACCAAATAATCGATGCAAAGTTATATGGGGGGGCTTGTAGTACAGGCTTTTCTCACTACATGAGTATTCTAGGGACCCATCTGTGTTAATGTACCAGCTGGCATTGTTGTGAGACACTGCGTTTGGCTTCAGTGAATTTTTCTGAAGACTCCTTCAATGTTGGCCCATTTCATGATGGGTGATTTATGAGCACACCTGCCCAAAACACACTGAGTGTTCAGCCGTTTTTGACCAAAATAGTAAGACCCCCCAGACCCTTCCCTCTCTATTCACCCAATCTTGCCCTAAGCGACTTTTTTCTTCCCTGGATGAAAAAAGTCCTCAAAGGAAAACATTTTAATGATGTGGAAGAGATGAAACAAAAAATGGCAGAAGCACAGGAAGACATCAAAATCAACGCATTCAAACACTGTTTTGAGCAGTGGGAAAATACATCTTGACTAGCATACTGCATCAAATGGAGAGTACTTTGAAAGTGACTGAAGTTTAAAGATGTAAGAATAAATACACACTTTTATAAATAAACTCCATTTGGCGGAGGTTCCCCCATTGTATATACATTTGTGTGTAAATACATATATGTGTATGTATATACACACCCATGCACATATACATATCCACATATATATATACATATATTTTAAATTACCCAAATGAGAACTTGATGGCCAGGTATTACTTGAATTACTACTTACATTGTGCTTTGTGAGGTTTGAAATATTAGTAGCTATTGCTTGTAGCCAGTCAATGCAGTCTTCAGCAGAGAGGCACTGAATAATCCCACTGGAAACCCCATCCACAGCAATGACTTGAAAAGCATTCTGCCTGCAGATATGTCAGAACAAATCAGATCAAAACATCATCTCATTTATCTATTTGTAACTTTAAATTAGATCGGCTGTAAAGCTCTTATTTCAAACAATATAAATACAGCTTCAAATTCAAATTTGCTTACTTCTCTTAGTATCTCTATTTTAAAATGGGAGACTGAAGATAAACTAAGCCAACATGTAATTTTGAATTACTAGAATACATCTTGAGATTCAGATAAATTTAGAGACACTGAGTTATGAAATATGTATTATGTAAATGTAAGTACATCTATTATATTTTAGGATTTTTGTCCCAATTTACCATAAAATTATACATAGAAGTTCATTATTTTGGCTACCATCATCTCTTCACATTTTTTCAATGCACCTTCTTATTTATAATTGAAAGGTTATATGACAACACAAATATTAAATATCATGTGAAAAGTCACCTGTTATCGAAAGCCGCTGCATTTTGTCAATTGTTAAACCACTTTCGATCTCAGTATATTCACCTTCTCATGGATGGTTTGGAAAATGAGGCCCTTGTGGCTCCTCTTCAGGTCTAAATTTTCATTCTCTAAGTTATGTGAATGTTGTGCATTTAAATAGCAATTAAACTTTCCTTAAAATGTAATAACCAGTGTAAATATCTCCATGATCTTTTGTTGATTTTTTGTTGTTGGAGAAAAATGATGCCCTTCTAAACTGTTTACCAGAGTCCTATGGAATTTAAAGCAGCTCTGTACAGCTTTAATATTTGCTTTTTTTCTGTATCAAGTCTTGCGTGTTCAGATATCAGCTTAAAGAACAGGAATAGACAAAAATCTCAAAATAAATGGAAGGTAACCCAATGTCTCATGCTTGGGAATTACTCTATTGCACAACACAGTTCACTTCAGAAAATGGACCAATTGCAGTTAAATTCTGTCTTAGGACTGGGCATTTGGTAAAAGCCTTTTGCCTCGAAGACACCCTGCATCCAAATTATAAATATTTTTAGAGAAACTTGTCCTCATATCTTTTACCAAGAACTTTCAAGTGATAACAAAAATGTATTCAATTTTTTTTTGTTTTATCTTAAAACTACATGAAAGGCCTTTAAGATGTGCAACTGATGTTGTCTCTGAAGTAATCTCTTGTTGAACTGGTGACAAAAATATGCATAGCATGGAAAAATAAAACTTTACATAATTTTCTTACTTTTAATTTTGATACACAACAGGAAGATTAAAAAAATGTCTAGACAGAAGCTCAACCATCCTTGAACAATGTGAATAAATTTGAGTTTAGCAACATGCATTTCCTTCCACTCCCTGACAATCACAGTCATTGCTTCATGTACCATAAATGAAAGCATGTTTGAGCATGTTTGTTCTTTCTGCTTTCAATAAATCATAGCAGCTGGTTATCTTAGCTGACTACAGTTAACATACCTAGGTCACATCTGCAATCTATGTAATTATATATATAAGATAGGTCCTAGCTAAAATAATTCTGAAGAACCTTTTATGAACCCAGGCTTGTATATTAGTATCTATTACTTTTTATATTCTGTTTATACTTTTCAGGTTGATTTGATAAAAACCCAATCATAAGTACAAGTGAAGTAAGTAAAGCCCTGGTTAGATGGCTCAGTTGGTTGGAGCACCTTTACATACACCAAAAGATTGCATGTTCGATTCCTAGTCAGGGCACATACCTAGTTACAGGTTCAGTCCCCATTTGGGGTCCTCACAGGAGACAGATAATCCATATTTCTCTCTTATATCAATGTTTCTCTCTCTCTTTCTTTTTCTCTCCCTTTCTTTCCCTCTAAAATCAATAAACATATCCTTGGGTGAGGATTTTTTTAAAAAAGCAATAAATAAATTAATTAATTAATTAAATAAATAAAGTGAAGCATTTGAAAGATTTCTTTGCTTACATATAATCTCTTAAAAAAACAGACTCACTATAAAGATTACCACCTGGTACATAGTTTTGCCTTTACTATTGAATAAATGAGAATATTGATGAATTAGTAGTTCACTCGGCCTCAATTTTCCCTAAAGGAAAATGAGAATAATATACTTTACAACTTAACAAGTATTTATTAGTAACTGGTACAATTCACATATGTTCAAATATCACTGAAGTTCTATGAATACTTTTCTTCTGAATAATCCATTAATATGTGGTCATGATAGCAGTATTTAAGAGCATTTAGTGAGAATGTCTCTACATGCACCGTTTGTTTCACCAAGCATGAAGAAGAACTTCGGTGCCTTTGATTTTATTTGTAGCTTTTAGAAAATGTAATTCTTCGAGTTGAGATTATCAGTAGTTACAGAACAAAAAATATTTATTTCATATAATTTGATTGCATACTTTTTAATATGAATAGAATACATTATCCATTTATTTACTATTGTGAGGCATTAAACCTTAATAATATGTATACGAGTCTCCAAGCTACCCAGACAAAATTGTAATACTCACTACACCCACAGACACACACACACACACTTGCTGGAAACAAAAGTTGCAAAATTAAAGAGTTATATAATCTGAAGTTTTGAGTGCAGATTAATTTTATAATCTCATTCAAAATATTTTATATTTTTCTAATTATTCTTGGTTATTGGTCTGGCAACAAAAATTATTCTCAAATGTGGTTGAATTTGAAAATAAGTTTATTCATTTTTTTTTACTTATTTTTATTTTTTCAAAAACCCAGGTCATTCCACTGGCTGGTGTGGCTCAGTGAATTGAGTGCTGGCCTGCAAACCAAAAGGTTGCTGGTTCAATTCCCAGTCAGGGCACATGTCTGGGTTGCAAGCCAGGTCCTGAGTGGGGGCATGTGAGAGGCAACCACACATTGATGTTTCTCTGTCTCTCTTTCTCCCTCCCTTCCCCTTCTCTAAAAATAAATAAATAAAATCTTTTCTAAAAATCCAGGTTTTTTAAATTGAAATTATTGGTCTGACATTGGTTAATGAAATTATATATGTTTCAGGTGTACAGTTCTATAATACAACAGCTGTATATTGTACTGTGTGTTCACCACCCTAAGTCAAGTTTCCTTCCATCACCATTTATCTCCCCTTCCCTTCTTTTACCTTCCCCAATCCTCCTCCTCCTCCGGTAATCACCATAGTGTTTTCTGTATCTGAGTTTTTAAATTTTTCAAAAGTAAATTTATTCATTTAAAATTCAAATTTAGTCTTACTTTATATGAAAAACATACTATCCACTATAAAATCCATAAATAAATTTAATATAACTTTTGCATATACATAAATATATATGCATTTATGATTAACACAATTAATAATTCTTGTTTTGATTCATTATTGATTTTATACCACATGAAGGCATATGTAGGAACATGTTTAAATTTGTGAGGGGGTAAAACACTAATTCAAAAGAATACATGCACCCCGATTTCATTACAACATTATTTACAATAGTCAAGTGTAAAAACTACCCAAGTGTGCATCAGTAGATGAGTAGGAAAAATAGCTGTGGTATATGTACATGCAATAGAATTTTATTCTGCATTTAAAAAGGATGAAATCTTGCCATTTGCAACAGCATGGGTGGGCCTAGAGATTATTATGCTCAGTGAAATAAGTCACTCAGAGGAGGACAAATAGCGTATGAGTTCACTGATATGTGGAACTTAAAGAACAAGCACGTTCCTGTTGTTGGGTTTGTGCATGAGTTTTTAACAGTCTGTTGAGAATGTTCTATCCATTGAGCTAAGTTATTTTTATTGTAATAACACCAAGTTTATGTTAAATACTACTGGAATATAGTATAATACTGAATTATAGGAAAAATAACTTTAAGATTAAAAAAGAAACCTATGATAATATTGATACTGAAAATGCAATATACTGGGGAATTGAACTTAATCCTCTCCATGAAGTCATTTCTGTAGAAACTAACTGGCTGGAAAAAAATGAGAGGTTCCAGATATTGATATAGTAGAAAGTCTTAATTCATCTGGCTAAACATATCAAAGGTACGAATAACAATGGACGGAGAAGGAAAACATTAGCTTAATAAAAAACTCTGATGATTCATGTAAAAGGTTTTTTGGTTGGCTGGGATGCTTGTTCTTCTTAGATTCTTCTTTGTGTAGTATTAGATATTTTCTATTCCTAATCAATGTTATCAGTTTAATACTATTACTCCTATGTAAGTGCTATACTAGATGAAAAAAAAGCAAAATTTAAGACAAGCAGCAAAAGACTCGGATAATGGTAGCTCAAAAATTAGAAATGGTCCAGAATATTTTTGAATGAGGACATATAGGATCTGACAGCCTCCCATTCATCTGCCTTTTTGAATAATGGCGATTTAACCTTAAATGGTATCTAAAGTTACAGTCTTGCCCCATTCCCAGCATCTGCCCTGTTCAGCAAGACAAATGCTGACTCTGAGAGGTCCTAGGAATGAGCCTTCCTAGCACTGTGGAACCTCCGTTATTCAACCAAATGGTTGGTCGTCAATGAATCCTTTGGATTAATTTATGACCAAAAAGGGGACAAGTGGAAGAAGAGGTGCCACATATTAACCTGACAAGCTCAGGGGAAGCCTGAAGGCAGCCTTACAAACTCAGACCTAAAGTAACCACAAAGGATGGTCTAACATGAAAATTTATTAACTAAAAGCAGTACATGGCAGATAGCCCTGTTCTCCACCAGTATTTTTCTCTAACAAAGGTCAATCTTTACCTTAACTAAGCCTGTCTATTGTATTTTTGCATCTATGATAAAATACTTTTGGAATGTCAAGGTAAGTTCCCTTTTTCCCAAACCCCTTGGGCGTGTGGTGAGACAACAAATTCCCTCATTGCTATTGTTATGGTAATTTTTGATTGTTAACTATCCTTTACTCACCACCTATGTAAAAGTGTCCATCATTTTACCTTTTATCCAATCCCAGAGTTTTCCCTGCTTTGATTTCTCCTGCCTCCCCTAACCTATCACCAATGGACTTCACCTAACCCCCTTATGACTCGTCCTTTGATTCTTTTTTTTAAATCAATCAATTAATTTTTTGTCTTTCTTTCTTGTTGTTCAAGTATAATCATCTCCATTTTCACCTCACCATGCCCCCCTGCCCCAGCCATCTGCACCCCCCCACCCTTGAAACCACCCCATTTGGCTTTGTCCATGTGTCCTTCATACATGTTCCTTGATGGCCCTTCCCCTATTATCCCTCTCACTCTTCCTCTGTGGTTACTGTCAGATTGTTCTTTATTTCAATGTCTCTGGTTTTATTTTGTTTGCTTATTTGTTTTGTTCATTAGATTCCACTTATAGATAAGATCACATGGTATTGCTCTTTCACTGCTTGTATAAAATAAGGTGCTAAACTGCCATTCTCCAGAGTATTTCTCAATCCATTGAGATGTTGAGATGACTTTCCAGCTATCATCATCAGTTTGGCTCAAATAAACAAGAAAAAAAAGAAAGGAAGGAAGGAAGAAAGGAAGAAAGGAAGGCAGGAAGGAAGAAAGGAAAGAAGAAAGAGGAAAGGAAGGAAAGGAGGAAGGGAGGAAAGGAAGGAAAGGAGGAAGGAAGGAAGGAAGGAAAGAAGGAAGGAAGGAAGGGAGGAAGGAAGGAAGGGAGGAAGGAAGGACATTAAAACAGAAAAAAATCATGAGGAGTTGAATAGAAGCAAAATGAGAAAGCATTTCAAGCAAGAGGAACAAGTTTGACAGGTTTGGAGAGGCTGTACTACCGCTTCCTTGAGAAGTGCAGAATATCACAATGGAAAAGCAGTGAGGTTTGGAGTTAGCACCTTTATGTCACTCAAGGAGCTTCAAGTTCTCCATGAGGAACTGCTGCTGAACATACCAGAGAGGGCTACTATCATGGTTAGATTTGTCTGGAGTGTTTGGTCCTGTGAGACAAGTTAGAGACCATTATAACTGAAATAACATGTATTTGTGAGAGTGAAAAAGAAGCAATCAGTTCAAAGGATTTTAAAGAATTAGAAAGGATGTGATTTAATTACTTTTTTTTTATTTTAATAGAACGTGAAGGAGTCAGTAGGGTTAAAATTACTCCAGAGTTTTGGACCTCACTGGTTGTACAGCTTAGATGAGAGAAGGAAGGGAAAGCACACATTTTTTTGACAGGAGATAATTAATCCTAAAACAAATATCAGCAGTGTGAAAAGCGTGACATTTTGAGAGAAATGCAGGTTGTTTGACTTTATATACATGCATATGGGAAGCAGCCAAGTCCTAAATTGGTGATGAAGCAAAGCTCCATCATTAAGAACTTTACAAGCCATGCTACAACATTTCTATCTAATTTTGAAAGCCAGGGAAAACCAATGAAAATATTTAAGCGTTGGAATAAAAGGATCAGATTTGCGGTTTAGAAAGATATCTCTGTGGTGGTTAAAAAGACAGGAAACATAATGAAGTAAGAAAGGTGTAACAATGAGAAGAATTTGTTTCTGGAGAGTGGTTCTGTCTACATAGGAAAGGATAATTACTCAAAAAGTATTGAAAACATGACATTTACTTGATTTGGTTATTTGAGAAGTTGTTGAATGAAAAGAAATGTAAAAAGCAGCACTCCGGTTAGTGACTTCAACATATACTCTATTTCTGAATGAGTTCCATTCACATACAGCAAGTTCAGAATTGTTTCTGCTCTACATGTGCTCCCTTCATTCACTCCCTCGTTTTATCTTTTATTATTCAGGGTTCAAACCTAAACTGTTTGGTGAGGTACATGGGTTCTTTCAAACAACTTTGCTTTCTATTTCCCAAGGTTAACTTTACCAAACTGTGTTATGATTAAAAACCCTGAAACGCATCATCCCCCAAATGCACCTCTCTCCCTCAACCCTGGTATTTCCTTTGTCTAAAATGTCCTTTTATCCCACTTAATTTATTATCTACAAGGTTATTACAGGTAACAATTTATTTGTGTGTAAAATGAAGATGGCAACATTTGTCCTGTATACCTCACATATGTAAAAACTATTTTAAAGCATTTTTTAGTTTGTAACAACATTAAGAAGGTACAGAGATTTCCTATATACCTCTTGCCCTCATACATACATGCAAAGCCTCCCTCATTATCAACACCCGCCACCAGAGGGGCACATGTGTTACATTTGATGAACCTACATTGACACGTTATTATCACCCAAAGTCGAAAATTTACCTTAGGGTTCACTCTTGGTGTTCTACAGTCTATGGGTTTGGACAAATGTACAACAGCATATGTCCATCATTATATTATACAGAATATTTTCACTGCCTAAAAGTCCTCTCTGCTCTGCCTGGCTATAAATACCAACACCCCACCATTTCCAGCTCTGGCGATTACTGATCTTTTATTGTCTCCATAGTTTTGCCTTTTCTAGCGTGTCACATAGTTGGAATCATACAGTATACAGTCTTTTCAGATTAGTTTTTTTTTTTTTTTCCATTTAGTAACAGGTATTTATGGTTTCTGTTATTTTCATGGCTTGGTAGTTATTCTCTTTTTAGCATTGCCTGGATGTACCATATTTTATTTATCCATTCACTTACTGAAAGATATCTGTCTTTCAAGTTTTGGCAATTGTGAATAAAGGTACTATAAATATCTATGTGCAAGTTTTTGTGTGAATATAGTTTCAATTCCTTTGGTTAAATACCAAGAAGTATGATTGCTCTATCATATGGCAAGAGTATTTTTAGTTTTGTAAGAATACACTGAATGTCTTCCAACGTGACTATACCGTATGCATTCCCACCAGCTGTAACTGAGAGCCCCTGGTGCTTCACATCCTCACCAGCATTTGATGTCAGTGTTCGGGGTTATTACCATTCAAACAGAGGCATCATGATATCTCATAGTTCTTTCTTTTTCTTTTTTTCCCACATTTTTTATTGTTGTCCAAGTACAGTGTCCCCATTTCCCTCCTCCACTCCCCCACCCAGCCATCCCCACTTCCCATCCTTGATCTTACCCCCCTTGGTTTTGTCCATATGTCCCTTATACATGTTCCTGAAAACTAGTTTTAATTTGAATTTCCCTGATGATATGTTTATTTGCCATCGCTATATCTTCTTTGAGGAGATGTCTATAGACGTTTTTAGCCCTTCTTTGGTAGATTTTTTTTTTATTGTTCAGTTTTAAGAGTTCTTTGTATATTTTGTATATTTTGTATACTTTGTCAGATATTTCTTCTGCAAATATTTCCTCCCAGGATATGGTTTGTCATCTCTTTTTTCTGACATTGTCTTTGGCTGAACAAAAGTATTTAATTTTAATGAAGTCCAGCATATCAATGATCTCTTTCATAGATTATATCTTTGTTGCTGTATTTAAAAAATCATCACCCTACCTAAGGTCTTACAGGTTATCTCCTATGCTATCTTCTAGGAGTTTTAGAGTTTTGTGTTTTACAATATGTCTTTGATACAATTTGAGTTAAATTTTGTGAAAAGTGAAAGATCTGTATTTAGATTCTTTTTTTTTTTGCATGTGGATATCCAGTTGGTCTAGAACCATTTAAAAAAAAAAAAAAAACCTAATGATTTCCCCCCATTTTATTGCTTTTGCTGCTTTGTCAAAGATCAGTTGACTATATTTAAGTGAATCTAGGTTGGGCTATCCATTCTGTTCCATTGATCTATTTCTTTATTATTTTTCAATCCCACAATGTCTTGATTACTGTAGCTTTATAGTGAGTCTTAAAGTCAGGTACTATTAGCCCTCCAACTTGTTGCTTCTTAGTATTGTGACGGCAGTTCTGGGTCTTTTGCCTATCCACAAAATCACAAAACAACTTGCTGGGATTTTGAGAGACTGCATTGGATCTCTAGAACATATTGGAAAGAACTGGCATCTTGAACATATTGAATCTTCCTAGCTATGAACATTGAATATCACTCCATTTAACTGTTATTTGATTTTGTTCATCAAAGTTTTTTAAACTTAATCATACAGATTTTGCATGTATTTTGTTAGAGTTATAGTTAAGTATTTCATTTACCTGGTTGCTGATGTAAATAGCATTGTGTTTTTAAATTCAAATTTTACTTGTACATTAATTGTATAAAGAAAAGTCATTGGCTTTTGTATATTGATCTTGTTTCCTACATACTTGTTATGATTTATTATTAGCTCTAGGATATTTCTTTTGTTGATTTTTAAAATATTTTCTACATATATGATAATGTCATCTCCAAACAAAGACAGTTTGATATCTTTTCCCAATCTGTATACCATTTTAAAAAATAATTTATTTATTTGAGAGACATCCGTTTGTTATTTCAGTTATTTATGCATTCTTTAACTGATTTTTTATGTGCCCCAACCTTGACATATCAGGATGACACTCTAACCAACTGAGATACTGGGCCAGGACCCAGCATGTTTACCTTTTATTAGCCAGGACCTCCAGTATGGTGTTAAAAAGGAGTAGGGAGAGGGGATGCTCTTGCCTTACTCCTAATTTTAGTGGGAAACTTTCTTGTTTCTCACCTTGAGTTTAATGTTAGCTGTAGTTTTTTATAGATACTTTTTATCAAATTGAGAAAGTCCTACTTTACTGAGTCTTTTTTAATCATTAATGGATGTTATATTTTTTGAAATGCTTTTTTCTGCATATATTTTTATAATCATGTGATTTGTCTTTTTTGTTGCTGTTGATTTGGTGGTTAATATCAATTTTTTAAATGTGAACTAGGTCTTTATAGCTGAGAAAAATCATGGTTGTGGAATATAATTCTTTTATATATTGTTGGATTCAAATGGCTAATATTTTGTTGAGAATTTTTGCATCTATGTTAATGAAAGATATTGGTCTGTATTTCTTATTGTTGTTCTTCTTCCTGATAATGTATCTGTCTGGTATTGGTATGATTTTAATATTGATTTCAAAGAAGGAGTTAGAAAGTATTACTCCTTCTTCTGTCCAGTGAAAGATCATAGAGAATTGGTATAATTTCTTTCTTAAAGTTTTGTCAGCATTCCCACTGGATGTGGCTTTCTGTTTTGGATGCTTATTAATTTTTGATTCAGTTTCTATAATATATATAGGCCAATTCAGCTCATCTATTTCTACATGGGTGAATTTAAGCAAATTTTGCCTTTGAAGGAATTCATTGATTTTGTCTAAGCTATCAAATGTGGATATAAGTATTGTTCATAACATTCCTTTATTATCTTTTTAATGCCCATAAGATGTGTAATGATGTCTTGTATTTCTTTCTGATATTATAGATTCATTTTCATTCTCTCTTTTTCTTAGCCTGTTTAGAGGCTTTGTCAATTATATTGCTTTTTACAAGAAACAGCTTTTGATTTTCTTGATTTTTTTTCTATTGGTTTCCTGTTTTCAATTTCATTAATTTATGCTCTAATTCTTAGTCCTTTTCTTTAATATTAGTTTAATTTACCTTTATCTAGTTTGATAAGATAGAAACTCAGGTTATTGATTTTATGTCTCTTTTTTCTTAATATATGCAATTAATTCTATAAATTTTCCTTCAAGCAATGTTCTTACTGCACCCCAAACTTTTTTGGTAAGTTGTATTTTTATTTTCATTTAGTTCAAAATATTTTTAAATTTTGCTTGAGATTTCTTCTTTCAGACATGTGTCATTTAGAAGGGTATTGTTTAATACCCATGTATTTTTGGCTTTTTATTTAAATATTTTATTTACTTATTTTTAGAGAGAGGG
The DNA here is from genome assembly GCF_022682495.2 of Desmodus rotundus. Lineage (NCBI taxonomy): Eukaryota > Metazoa > Chordata > Mammalia > Chiroptera > Phyllostomidae > Desmodus > Desmodus rotundus. The sequence goes on along the minus strand of NC_071394.1, from coordinate 49,442,139 downwards.
GAAGGAAGGGACAAAGAGGGGGAGAAACATCAGTGTGCGGTTGCCTCTTACACACCCTGTACTGAGGACCTGGCCTACAACCAAGGCATGTGCCTTGACTGGGAGTCAAACCAGCACACCTTTGCTTTGCAGTCTGGTGCTTAATCCACCGAGCCACACCAGCCAGGGCTTGGGCTTTTCTTGTTATCTTTCTGTTATTACTTTCTACTTTAGTCCCATTGTGTTCTGAGATCAGACACTGTATGGTTTCTCTCATTTTAAATCTTTACAGTGTGTATTATGGCTCAGAATTTGGCCTATCCTGATGAATATTCTATTACATTATATTTAAAACTTATGGATTGGGCTTCTTAAATCTTTACAATCTGTTAAAAATGCTTGTTTTATTATTTCTACCTGTCAAAATCCAATTAAAAATGTAAAAAAATAACTCAGGTGCCACCTGTTCCATGTTATTTTTTATAACTCATGTATTTGAAATGAATCTCTACCATTTTAGTAATCCCATATTTCCTAGTCCAGTTAGTATTTGTACTTGTTCTCTACAAGTAAAGGGTTAGTAACCTGTTTGTGTGTCTGCTGAATACAGTTCTTTCTTACTAGGCTGCAAGTTGGATGATGAGGTGCCATGCATGTTAATTTCCATTGCTTGTAGTCCTGGTACACTGTTAGTGCTCTGAGTCTTAACTTGTAAATGCAAAAGTATTATCCCCATTTTATTTTAACAATCTCCTGTTTTTGCTAATATGAGATCAAGTCATCATTTCAGACAGTTCCCCTGTCAGACCTGAATTCTGACATTTTTGTTCCTCAACTATACCCTTTTTCTTCCCATATCTACCTAATTAAATTTTTCCTTTTCATCTTTCTTTTTTTCCTTTTCCAAATGTCTGGTTCATAAACCTATTCAGGATATACCTGATTTCTCCCTAGACTATGCTCTCTGTTCCTTTATACCAATTAGGAGGTTTTTCCCCCACCCTAGATTATCCTGTCATTTTGACCTCCAGCTGTTCCTGCCTTACTAATGCTTAGCCCTCAATAACTTCAATTTATAGCCTTTTCTTCTTAATATGCCAGAATTCCCTGATGAAAGAACAATTTGTTTTAAAGCTGTTCCAATTCAGTTTGTCTCTGGGAATCAGGATTTTAGTTCATAAGTACACTACTATCTTTCTACCCTCACAGTGGTCAGCATTGCAAATTCTTGTGCCCACCTCTCAGTCATTTTACTTATCTCTTCCTGACTGAAAAATCCTATTTCTGATGACATATCTTCCATAGTTTATCTGCCATTCCTATATTCCCGAATCCTTCCATCTTTACATCATTCTGAGAGGATGGCTTTGCTTTTCAACTCTTAAGCATCTAGTTTCCAGCCAGTAGACACACTATATTGTGTGTCTTTATTCTGTTTTTATAATAATTTATGGGATTTTGAAATACATATCCTCTCATTTTATCAATCAGAAAATCTTTCATATGGCCTTAAAATATACTGGAATATGCTGTTTTAAAGGTTATTCCTTATTGATTTTTTTAAAAAAAATTTCCAGAGATACTCAAGTTCCCTGGTATTCTATCCTTCTCTGGCTATAGAAAATTCTAAAATGTAATTGATAATCTTATATCCTTGGATAAATATGTTACAAACTTGAGAAATGAAACCAGTAGGAAATCTTAGACAACATAATTTTTCCAGTTTGAAAAACCTATGATAACTGATCTAGAGCTGTCCATAGGATGTTTGAGCTTTTTACAGAGGGAATTATATTTTTAAAGGGTTTATGGAAATTTCTTCCTTAGCACCACAGTGCAAATGTGTTAAGAACAGGTGAAAAGGTGGGTGTATATGAAGACGATGCTAGACAAAGGGACATTTACATAGCTCATGGAGTAGCTACATCAAGTAGGATCTTAATTTTTATTTCGTTGAATATTTTTTAAATCATTGAATGTTCTTAGTTTACATAGAACACGTTTTATGTGTGTGTATGGACCTGTTAGGCTGTGAAAATGAAAAAAAGTCAATCAATTCAGTCATTCTGGATCCAAATGTGTAGAATCACAGGTAAATATAGGCAATGGAATGGCAAGGGCAGTGTCTGACAAACATAGGAATGCTGTCTCTATCTTTGGTATTGAGTCCTTCCCCTTAATCAGTAACCATGACCATGACATGCCTTGAAATTTATATCCCTCTTCTTCTCCCCTCATCACATTATAAATACAATATCCTTAGACATTGTTTCTTTCTTTACTGTCAATACTCTTCTTATAACAAACTATTTTTTCAACCCAATTAGCTCCAAAAATTATTCTACCCCAAATCACCACCAAATTAATCATTGTTTCTCAGTCTTTTTGGTATATTTTATATCATTGATATGATCAACCATTTTATCCTCTTTACAACCCTGTTTGCAATATCATGTTCAATATTATAGTATCATACTTAGTTCTTCAGTTTACTTCTTTTCTCTTTCATACTCACTGCTTCTGTTTTCCTTTCAGATCCCCTAGTACACATTCCTAAAACTGCCATCCTTCAACAAGCAACCATGAACTGAGTGTTTACTATGAGTCCGATTTATATTTGGCTTTATTATTAGAAACTTATTTAATAAAATACATTGATTATTGAAAGCACACCTCTCACAACTACACTCCTCACTTTCTGTTCAGGGACTAAATTTCATCCAAAATGCCCAATATGTCACCTTCTCAAATGTCCTCACTTCAGGAGGAAAAGGCTATGTGCGGAGAACCAAGATGGTGGCGTAGGTAGACACACTGCGCCTCCTTGCACAACCAGAACTGACAGAGAATCGAATGGCAAGGGGGTCCGACACCAAGGAAATAAAAAATAAACATTCATCTAGACCGGTAGGAGGGGCGGAGACGGGCACTGGGGTGGAGAGGACTCTCGTGGCTGTGGCAGGACTGAGACTGGCGGAGTTTGGGACAAACGGGGAAGGCAGTCCGAGCACTAGCAGACCCTGCAAGCCACACATTCGCGCAGATAAACCGAGAGGGCTGGACTCGGAGTGGCGGAGAGCGGGGCAGGCAGAGTGCAGGTAGCACACCACAGCCCCACATTCAAACATAGATAAACTGGATGAACCATGGGGAGTGAAGCAGACTGCGCAACCCAGGGCTACAACTCAGGGAAATAAAGCCTCAAACTTTTGATTGAAAATGCCCGTGGGGGTTGGGGCAGCAGCAGGAGAGACTCCCAGCCTCACGGGAGAGGTCGTTGGAGAGACCCACAGGGGCCTAGAGTGTGCACAAGCCCACCCACTTGGGAACCAGCACCAGAGGGGCTCAGTTTGATTGTGGGTAGCGGAGTGAAAGACTGAAATCCGGAGGAGAGTGAAGCGGGCGCCATTGCTCCCTCTGGGCCCCTCCCCCACGTACAGTGTCACAGCACAGCAACCAGCATTACCCCGCCCCGGGAACACCTAAGGCTCCACCCCTTAAAGTAACAGAAGCTCCAAGACAAAGAAAGAAAAATTAAAAAATGGCCCAAATGACAGAACACTTCAAAGCTCCAGAAAAAATACAACTAAGCGAGGAAGAGATAGCCAACATATCGGATGCACAGTTCAAAGCACTGGTTATCAATATGCTCACAGAATTGGTTGAATCTGTTTGAAAAGTAGATGAAAAAATGAAGCCTATGCTAAGAGAAACAAAGGAAAATGTACAGGGAACCAATAGTGAGGCGAAGGAAACTGGGACTCAAATCAATGGTGTGGAACAGAAGGAAGAAAGGAACATCCAACCAAAAAAGAATGAAGAAACAAGAATTCGGAAAAATGAGGAGAGGCTTAGAAACCTCCGGGACATCTTGAAACGTTCCAACATCCGAATTATAGGGGTGCCAGGAGAAGAGGAAGAACAAAAAATTGAAAACTTATTTGAACAAATAATGAAGGAGAACCTCCCTAATATGGCAAAGGAAACAGACTTCCAGGAAGTCCAGGAAGCTCAGAGAGTCCCAAAGAAGCTAGACCCAAGGAGGAACACACCAAGGCACATCATAATTACATTACCCAAGATTAAATGCAAGGACCTACATCCAAGATTACTGTATCCAGCAAAGCTATCATTTAGAATGGAAGGGAAGATAAAGTGCTTCTCAGATAAGGTCAAGTTAAAGAAGTTCATCATCACCAAGCCCTTATTATATGAAATGTTAAAGGGAGTTACCTAAGAAAAAGATCAAAAATATGAACAGTAAAAATGACAGCAAACTCACAGTTATTAACGACCACACCTAAAACAAAAACAAGAGCAATCTAGGCAAACAACTAGAACAGGAACAGAACCCTAGAGATGGAGATCACATGGATGGTTGTCAATAGGGGAGGGGGGAAGGTACAGAGAATAAGTAGCATAGATGATAGGTGGAAAATAGACAGGGGGAGGGTAAGAATAGTGTAGGAAATGTAGAAGCCAAAGAACTTATAAGTATGACCCATGGACATGAACTATAGGGGGGAATGTGGGAGGGAGGGGGTGGGCAGGATGGAGTGGCGTTGAGGGGGGAATGGGACAACTGTAATAGCATAATCAATAAATATATTTAAAAAAAAATAAAAAGGCTATGTGCTCCTGGAAGGACACTAGAAAGTCTGCTGTCATTTAAAAGTTCTTAAAGGTAATAGTACAAATTAGTTCATTTCAAAACTACTTTCATAGCTTTTAATAAATATGCAATTCATGATACTGCTACTCAAAAAGTAAATTGAGAGACAGAATTCTTCCTCATTATAACTCATAATACACAAACCCTTTTGACCCACAAAGCATGTTAAGCACTGAAAGTGCAGAGATAAATACTGTTTCCAAACTCAAATATATATTATGTATATATTATATAGTATTATACATATATTGAAAATAAAGCTTAGAGATTAAAAGATCAGCCAAAGTTCATTTATAAACCTCTACTTCCCATTCTAATTCCCTGACACTGCAATGTTCTGTAGTGTTACAAAACTTCAGAATTAAAATTAGGCACACACTTATTAATCTGGGGCCATTACCATAAAATGTGCATAACCGTCTCATTACTGATAAAATATTGTGATGTTTTAATTCATCTATGCAATAGTATAGGATGGCAACAAAATTTTGTAGCAATTAAATGAGAAGTACTACATCATTGAAGTTAAAATTATGGACCTTGGCAAGGCCAACCAACAGACCATATCCTAGTTTTTGAACTAATCTAAATAATCTTCTACATTTGTCATCACGGGACATTTATTTATCCTTCTATTTTTTTTTTTATTTTTGCTGCTTCCACTGCCTATGAGCATCTTTACTGAAGGAATAAAACACAACAGCTCCCAGTTACAGACATTAAATCAACTTTTATTGAGTGAATCAGTGAACAATAAATTTGCTCTTGAATTTGAATTGCAGTGCTATCCACTCTAGTGCTATGTTTATAACAGTTTATTACTGTAATATTTATTGTGTGTAATTAATTCAATTGCTAAAAGCTGTTGATGTGTGAAGCTGTCATAAAACTAAAAATGTGAACAGTCATCTGGACTCACCCAAACAATATCTTTTTTTTTCCTAAATTGTTTTAGGTAAACACTTCTACATCATGAATCTGTATAAAATATTTAAAAAGAAAAAGAGCCCTGGCTGGTGTGGCTCAGTGGATTGAGTGCCAACCTGCAAAACAAAGGGTCACTGGTTCGATTCCCAGTTAAGACACATGACTGGGTTGCAGGTCCTCTGTATGGGGTGTGTAAGAGGCAACCACAGATTGATGGTTCTCTCCCTCTCTTTCTCCCTTCCCCTCTCTCTAAAAATAAATAAATAAAATCTGAAAAAAAGAAAGAAGAAAAAGAAAACACCATAAATGTATACATTTTTAAAAATTAGCATTAATAGAAATATTAAGAGAGTTTCTTAACATGGAAAAGGCAGGGGAGAGCGACAGGGAAAATGGTGGGACATCTGTAACTAAACAACAATTAAAAAAAGAAAGAAGAGACCTCCGTCCATGATGGAGTCATAGGTAGACATACTGTGCCTCCTCGCACAACCAAAAGAAGGAAAACAACAATTTAAAAACAAAAAAACAACCAGTACTGACAGAAAATTGAACTGTATGGAAGTCCGAAAACCAAGGAGATAAAGGAGAAACATTCATCCAGACCGGTAGGAGAGGCAGAGAGGACTTGTGGCAAGGCAGTGGCTCGTGGACACAGCGAGGTGGCGAATTGTGGAGCAGGGTGGGCAAAGCTGCAGCTGGCATCTAGGCAGCAGCTGGCAGACCTGGCCACAGACCATGCAACCCAGAGCTCCACTGTGGGTAAATAAAGCCTCAAACCACTGACTGAAAACACCTGTGGGGGTTGAGGCAGCAGTGGGAGGAACTCCCAGACTCACAGGAGAGTTCATTGGAGAGACCCACAGGGTCCTAGAACATACAGAAACCCACCCACTGGGGAAGCAGCAGCAGAAGGGCCCAATTTTATTGTGGGTAGTGGAGGGAGTGACTGAAAACTGGCAGAGCAAGAGCAAGAGCAAAGCAAGGGACATTGCTCCCTATCAGACCCCTCCCCCACGTACAGTGTCATAGTGCAGCAAGGAACATTACCCGGCCCTAGTGAATGCCTAAGGCTCTGCCCTTTAAGTAACAGAAGCACCAAGACAAAAAAAAAAAAAAGGCCCAAATGAAAGAACTGATCAAAGCTCCAGAAAAAATACAACTAAGCAACGAAGAGATAGCCAACCTATCAGATGCACAGTTCAAAACACTGGTAATCAGGAAGCTCACAGAATTGGTTGAATTTAGTCACAAATTAGATGAAAAAATGAATGCTATGCTAAGTGCTAAGTGAAACAAAGGAAAATGTACAGGGAACCAATAGTGAGGCGAAGGAAAGAGGAACTCAAATCACCACTGTGGACCAGAAGGAAGAAAGAAACATCCAACCAGAAAAGAATGAAGAAACGAGAATTCAAAAAAATGAGGAAAGGCTTAGGAACCTCCAGGACATCTTTAAACATTCCAACATCTGAATTATAAGGGTACCAGAGGGAGAAGAGAAAGAGCAAGAAATTGAAAACTTATTTGAACAAATAATGAAGGAGAAGTTCCCCAATCTGGCAAAGGAAATAGACTTCCAGGAAGTGCATAAAGCTCAGATAGTCCCAAAGAAGCTGGACCCAAGGAAGAACACACCAAGGCATATCATAATTACATTACCCAAGATTAAACACAAGGAGAGAATCTTAGGAGCAGCAAAGAAAAAGACACAGTTACCTACAAAGGAGTTCCCATAAGACTGTCAGCTGATTTCTGAAAAGACACCTTACAGGCAAGAAGGGGCTGGCAAGAAGTATTTGAAGGCATGAAAGGCAAGGACCTACGTCCAAGATTGCTCTATCCAGCAAAATTTTCATTTAGAATGGAAGGGCAGATAAAGTGCTTCTCAGATAAGGTCAAGTTAAAGGAGTTCATCAGTACCAAGCCCTTATTATATGAAATGTTGAAGGGATTTATCTAAGAAAAAGAAGATAAAAAATACGAACAGTAAAATGACAGCAAACCCACAGTTATTAAAAACCATACCTAAAACAAAAACAAAAGCAAACTAAGCAAACAACTAGAACAGGAACAGAACCACAGAAATGGAGATCACATGGAGGGTTATCAACAGGGGAGTGGGAGGGGGAGAGAGGGGGGAAAGGTACAGAGAATAAGTATCATAAACGGTAGGTGGAAAGTAGACAGGGGGAGGGTAAGAATGGTATAGGAAATGTAGAAGCCAAAGAACTTATATGTATGACCCATGGACATGAACTAAAGGGGGGGAAGTGGGAGGGAGGGGGTGTGCAGGATGGAGGGGAGTGAAGGGGGGAAAATGGGACAACTGTAATAGCATAATCAATAAAATATATTTTATAAAATACATAAAAAAGAGAAAGAAATAGAACCAAAAAATAATGAGAAACAGAAGAAGAATTAAATTTAAGATATAGTATTTGTAAACAAAATTATATAAAGATAATATAACTATTATCTGAGGATTTTAAAATATACATTTAATTAAATTATTTCAAAAATATACCCAAAGAAAGGGATGAAATAAAGAAATTAGTGTCCTAGGTTACTCATATTTTCTGAAATAATTAAAAATTAATAAATTTCATTAAATTCTAATGAATCATGTACATATACTATTATATAGTGTTATGATCTGAATGTTGGTGTCCTCCCCCACTCCCAATTCATCTGTAAAAATCTCAATGCTTAATGTGATTGTATTAATAGGTGAGATTTGATAGATACTTAAGCCATAAGCCTGGATTCCTCATGAATGAGATTAGTGCCTTATCAAAGAGGCTCCAGAGAGATTCCTAGCCCCTTTCACCAAGTGAGGACACAGAGAGAAGGCACCAACTCTGAACTAGGAAAAGAACCTTCATCAGAGAATGCAACCATGATGGTGTCTTGACATTGGACTTCCAGCATTCAGAACTGTGAGAAATAAATTCCTGCTGTTTATAAGCCACACATTCGGTGCTATTTTTGTATTGAAGCCCAAATGGATTAAGACATATAGTCTAATGTTTAGGCAATAATTAAAACATAATGTAAGGTTCTATTAATAAATGTTCTTTAAATGACAAATAATAGAGATGAAGAATGGATTAGTAGTTTTAAGAGATTAGGGACATGGTGGAGGAAGAGCGATGATGGCATGGTGACAGGGCAAGAGGGGCCTTCCTGTGGTGAAGAAAGTGCTCTGTGCATTGACTGTGTCGGTGAACATAGGAACGTGCACATGTGATAAAATGCTATAGAACTAAACATAATCATCCATGAAAGCTGAATGAGTAGTGAATTTTACCAATGTCAATTTCTAAAATGTGGTATTATACTACAGTTCTGCGAGATGTTACCATTTGAGAAAATAGGTAATTGGTAAGTGGAATCTCTTGTATTAATTTTTAAACTGCATGAGAAATATACAATTAATTGAAGTTAAATATTTAATGATAAAAAACAAAAAAAGTGTTAAAAGTAATACAAATATTAAAAACGTAGATATTATCCAAAACATTTCAGTAATTACATTAAACATAAATAGACTTAATGATCCAAATAAAAAACTAAGATTGTTACTTTTGTTTAAAACAAAAAGAAAAAGATGAATCCAAATATATACAGCTCAGAAGAGACATATCTCATAGATAAAGACTTAGAAGAGTTGAAAGATGAATAAAAATATATACAATGTCAATATTAACCAACACATAGCTGGTGTAATTATCCTATTGTTAAAGGAGACGTGAAAGCAAAGACATTTCCAGAGATGCAGAATATTTTATAATCAAAGGTTCATACTTTAGGAAGTTATAAAAATCCCAAATCCACTAGTATCAAATAGCATAAAATTAAGTACATGTAGCATATATTGATACAACTGAAAGAAAAACTACATAAAGTCACTATCAGTGGGAGATTTGAATGAACCTTTCTTAATATCTAATATAAACAGACAAAATCATCATCAATGATACAGAAGATCAGAATTCCTAGTAAATGTGACCTCTTGAAATATGTAGAACATAAAAAAAGTAAATATGTGGAACACTATACTAAATTAACATTTTTAAGTGCTTATGAAACAGTTGCCAAAATTATTCATATAGTGGGTAAAACCAAGCCTCAAAAATGTCAAAAGATTGAAATCATTCAGCATAAAATTCTAGAAAGCAACAACAAAAATGATAATTAGGAAATTCTAAAATATATTAATATTTTACAATACATTTAAAAATAGTCCATGGGTCAAATAAGTAATAAAGAATTAGAAAATATCACTAAGTATGTTTTTTATTGTATTTTTTCCATTACCATTTAGTTCCTTTAAAAGACATGAATATCAATACTTGTGACCTTCCAATTCTGGCCAAGAAAGAGTAGCCCCATTTTTACCAGGTGTTACCTAATACAACTAAAGAACATTGGACATAACCCAAGAACAAGTACAGTTTGTTGTTGAAAGGTCCAATGATAAAACAGATTGCCAGGGACCTCAGAACCAGAAAATGGCAAGGTGGTAAATCTCCTGGGTTTCCTTGTTGCCTCCCATACATCCTAGACACATGCTCTAGAAGCCTCTAGACAAGAACTGCCAACAGCAAGACCAAAAAATGCTCCAAGGAAAGCTTATTTCCTGTGATTAAAAGACTGGGAAATAAGAGAGCTAAAAACATTAAATCTCTTTGGTAACCTTCCCTAATCTTGGCAAACATCTATAGAGAGATACATTGTCCCACATCCCCCAATGTTAGAGTGAACAGGGGGCTGGTTTTCCACCCATCCTCTAATTCTTCCACCTGGTGGTGTTCAAGGGGCCAAGCAGGTTGCTGATCTTCCATCCCCCACCTGAAAGAAGCAGGCGGCATCCAAATCCTTCCCAGGGTAGTTAGTGAGGTCCAGTGGGAAGCTGAACCTCCGTCCCCCCTGGCAGCAATTAAACTGAGGGAGGTAGTATGAGATGTGGCTAGTCAGTACTGCAATTAAACTGAGGGAGGTAGTAAACTATGCCTCCCTCCAATTCTGACCATCATGACTGAGCTGGGAGATGAACAACCACTCCCACCAATCACCAGCAAGGTGGAATCAGGTGATGGGGCATGAGGCTGGTTTCCCTCAGCTTTTCCTTTATCCTCTCAGTTCTCATCAGGGTTCTGTTGTGAGCTGAGCTTCTCCTATCATCCAGTAGAAACAAAACAAGGCGAATCAGCCTTCCATGTCCACCCTCCCAGGTAGCAGCAGAGAGCAGAGTCAAGGGAGAAACTGAACTGACACCATATTTTTAGGTCCTGAAAGAAAAGAATTGTCTACCACAAATTCTATAGCCAAGGAAACTATCCTTAGGAATGAAGTTAAAATAAAGATAATTCTCGGACAAAGAAAAACTAAAATAATTTGATTCCAGAAAATTCACCTTTAAGGAATGGCTAAAAAAAATTAAACAGAAAGAAAATGTTAACAGAAGGCTTGGAACTTCAGGAAAAAAAATAACAACTGTGGTGTGGGTAAACATTGGGTTGAATACAGAATGTAGGTTTACATTGTTCATATGAAAATAATATAGTAATTAATAAATACTAATATAAGAATAAACTCTGTGTTTCACAAACTCACAACTATATAAACCTACTTTTGCTCCACTCTGTATTCTACCCTCTATAGATTACTCTTTTTGTATGAGTTTTTAAAATTATTTTGATAACTAACACAGAATATCTATCATATCACTTGATAGGGTGCTTGATATATATATAGGAAATTAAGATAATTATACTTATAAATTTAGGAAGACCTTTTATAAATAAAAGGACCTAAATGGAATTAATGTTTCTATACTTTATTCAAAGTGGTACATTGTCAAAATCAGTAGTGTCCAAAGATATGTGTGTATGCTATAGAACCTCGAAGAACTAAATACTCAGAAAACTGTACAAAATGTTATACTCAAAAACAGTGTAAACAAATCAAGATACAATTCTAAAACTTGTGGGTATAGCACAAGCAAACTTTGATTGAAATGTCCAGCTCTGATTACACATATTAGGAAAAAAGTCTGAAAAATTAATGTTCAAATGAGGGTTTGGCAAAACCGTGACTTATGAGCTAAATGTAGCCTGTCATCTGTTTTTATAAATAAAGTTTCATTGGAACAGAGCCATGCCCATTCATTTATATACTGTGTACAGCAGTTTTCATTATAAAAGGGCAGAGATGAGTAGTTGGGACAGACACAGGAGGGCCCACAAAGCATAAAATATTTACTGTGACATTTTTACAGGCAACTTTCTGGACCCCCAAGAACTTCCATCTCAACTAACTAACTGTAAGGATGAAAAGACAAGCCAAGAAGTTTAAGGAATGGAAACAATTAAATAAGCAGCAGAAAATCATGATTTACAATATGTACACATAATGAAGACTTACAAAAAGTCCCAAATTAGTCCACTGAAAAAAGAAATTAATAAAATTTATAACCCCCTAGTATAACTTACCAAAATTAAAAAGAAAAAACAAATTTCAAGAATGAAAAGGAAGACATCACTAGTGTCCCTACACTTCCTTAAAGATAACAATCGGAGAATATTAGAAACTACATAAGAATAATCTTTTCCTATTAAACTATATTTTCCTTAACAAATAAAACATTGAAAAGAAATACAAAAATCCAATAAAACTGTATCTATTAAAGAAACTGAATCCATTACAAAGTTAGAATCAGAGTCAGGGTTATTTTTTTTCCCCACTAGATTTATAAATGGTTTACTGTATTATACTCTTTTTGTCTAGTTCTTCCTACTATTAGGAATATGCTGGAAATAAGAACCATAAGGCATACTATGTTAAGAGTTTGACAAAAGGTCTGTTTTTCAAACAACAGAAAATCAGAACTCAGAAAATCAGAAAATCGTAACACAAACTCACCGACTCAAATCTGTCCCAGGCACGTACTGAGAGAACCGGCAATGAAGCAGAGGGATCAGTCTGAGGTCACACCATCGCTTTTCCCATCTCAAGCCTGGAGACGTTGGCCATGAAGAACATGATAATGTGTCCTGAAAAGGATAGCAACATTCAGTATTGTTTTTTCCTTTTGGGGTTTTGAGTTTCTATGTCACAAATTCTTTTTATTTGAGGATATATTTTCTCCTAAATAATCAAAATATATTTACAGACCTGGCTGGTATAGCTCAATGGATTGAGTGTGGGCTGCAAACCAAACAAAGGGTCACCAGTTTGATTCCTAGTCAGGGCACATGCCTGGGTTGTGGGCCAGGTCCCCAGTACAGGGCATGCGAGAGGCAACCACACATTAATATTTCTCTCCCTCTCTTTCTCCTCTTCTCTTCTCTCTAAAAATGAGTAAGTAAAATCTGCCACAAGAAGAAATGTATATTCATTGACAATAAAATTGTATTTGTTAACTTCTTTGGTTTGCAGTCCCGTGCTCCATCCACTGAGCAACACCAGCCAGGGCTGTTAACTTCTTTATTAATTGAATTCTATAAGAAAGTGAAGGAGTGTGTCACTGAGATAAAGAATGGTAGAAAAATATTTTAAAATGGGGTGGGAGACAGAAAAAAATGTGTGACAGAATTGAATTCATCCATAAATGGGACAGATGAGGCAAAACCGTAATTTCAATGAACTTGAAAGTGATAAATAATAACAAGTTGTACTTAATTCAATTAGCCAGTATTTTCTGAGTATCTGGTAAGTACGGAACACTTGCCACTGCTTCGGATTTATCAGTTACTTGCAAATATTTCTGAATATAATGAGTTATAAAACAACTTTTAAAAACTACTCAAATAAATTTTGTCCATTGTTTTAACTTCATGTTTATAAAATGTCTGTAATTTATTGTATTGTTAAATCAAATACTGCTGATTTCAAATTACATGCATTTTGTGTTTTATTAGAAGTTTGGATTATTTTCTTATGTATAGAAAAGACAGAATTGGATAAAATTTGAGCTTTAAACTTGCCATTGATTTATGCTATCATTATATGAGCTTCACTATTAAATTTTCTTCATGGCACTAGCACACGGAATAATGGTGACATTTAAGTTGGCATGGGTTGTAACAGGCCAAGGCTTAATTTGATCAGGGAACTATTGATACTGATTTCGCTATTCTATTTCTGCATAATGATGTTAGAAAGAGGTTCTATTTTAATTATGTTGAAAGTATTAGTCTATTATTAACCTTTTCTTTCAGATATTAATTTATTTAAAATTGTTTAGGGAATAAAAATAACAACTCTTGTTATCACTAAAGGTCAAATGTTCCTTGGAATTATTATGTTATTTGTCTCCAGTGGTGGAAATACAAAACTACTAAATCCTTAGAACAGTTTAGAACACTGAGAAGGGTGAAGTAAGAGCCCTCAGTGTGGGGCCCCCTGTTGGTGCTTCAGTGAGCACTTTAGTTTCAGACACCTATCCTTTGATGCAAGACAGTTGTTTTTATTACTTATCTGGTGGTGGCAAAAACACAAACATAGGTTTTATATTAATCTTTTCTGGCCTTCATGTCAGATGTTGTAGACGATCAGCATAGGGTCATTCAGGTAGCAGCACAACAGGGTGATGAAGACTTAGGCTCCAGATAAGAATCAGACCACCTGGTTTCAAAATGCCAATTTCCCAACTGATTAGTCCTTTAACCTAGGAGCAGGTTATGTGAACTGTCTGTGCCTTATTGTGACTATTAATGGAACATAATCAACAAAACAAACAAGCAAGCAAAATATAACCAAAGACACTGAAATTGAGAACAGGCTGACAGTGACCAGAGGGGGGAGGGGAGGGAATTTCAGGGAAAAGGGTGAAGGGTTTGTAGGAACAATTATAAAGGACACATGAACAATAATGGGGGATGGGGGTGGAAATGGGAGGGAGGTGGGGAGGGCTGGGGGGTTGGGCTGCGGTGGGGGGAAAAGGCAGAAAACTGTACTTGAACAACAATAAAGAAATAATAATAAAATAAAAATAAATTTGGCTGTCACAAGACTCCTCTAACAAAACATAAAATAGCCAAAAGCATTTTTAGATATCATTAGAATATTTCTTCCCACATTTTGTATATGAAGGCACTTGAAGAAAATATAGCCCTTTGTGAGACACTAGGATAAACAGGTTAGGTTGCTGTGCTCAGGCCAGAACTAACCACAGGTATCTTCAGTGTTGCAGGGCCCACCAGGCTATCTTAAAATTAAGCCAGTTCTACAGTCATAATTGATCCAAGTCATCCAGCCAGCAAATGCACAGTCAGTATTTGCACAGACCTACATTTTTTTCTAACTTGAGGGCCAAATCCTCTATCATGTCACAACATTTAATATTTATAGAGGTGAAACTATGAAAATAATTCATACATGTATTTCAATTATTTTATAATTTTGCTGTGCAAGTGTAGACAAATTATTTAAATATGGTTCCATATCTTTCTTGAAAAGCAAAATTAACATCCCTTACTTTATATATTTATAAACAAATGGGATAGGAAATGTAAAAGAACATGAAAGACACAGGCAATGAAATATTACCAACAATGATAATCACCAGTAGATGAGTATAATGTTTTACAAATCTTATGGTATAGATTTCATAGACTGGTAGACATGGAAATGCATATGGTCTTTTATATGATTTTAATGTAGAATTTTGGTTTGGTGCCTCTAGGTACCAAAGTTGTAAAATGTCACTTTGTTTTAGTTTTTCTCCTTATAAAAATTATGAATAAGCCAAACGTCAACTACTGACCTAATCGGGATTAATATATTTCACTTTAGAGATCTGCTATTTAGTAGAACACCTGGTGACTTTCAAAGGTTACTTATCTTTATTTACTTTAATAATGAAAATGTAATATAAATTTGCCTTCTAGTATTTTTCTGTAACAGCAATATTAGAGTTATTTTAATTGTATAGAAGGTAATCTAAAAAATACAAAAATTTTTATGGTTTTTAGTTCCTATAACTACTTTTCAAGTGCTTTATTCTTCAATGCCAAAAATACTGTTTCCTATGTTATTAATAATATTAATGGCAAAAGTAGCATTTGCATAGTCTTTAAAACACTTTTGTCCCCCAAACTTAACACATTTCAAGGTATAATGCCACAAAATAACCTTAAGGATGTTTATCCTTAATAGAATTGTATCAATGGCAAATGCTGATCTAGCTTTTGTTAAGTATTTGGCATAAAAAGTATTCATTAAGTATATAATTATGAAAAAATGTTTCTAAAAATCTGACTAGGTGATTATCTGAATTTAAGTAAACATAAAGTTAATTGCTTTTCTCTACCTTGGCTGGCAAACCAATTGACTCTATACCCTAAAATTGATAACCTCAAGTCCTTAGGAGGTCTAGACTATTTTTTTTTTTATGGAAGATAGTGGAGCAATGCTAATATATTAAAAGGTGTTATTTTCCCGTATGCTTACAATGCTGTTTCAAAAAACAGAGCTGGGCTTACTTAACTTCAAATTTAATTCAGAGAATAATTAAGGCATAGGAATTAAAACTGAAGTTACCTGGGCCCCAAATAGAATTGAGGATTTAGAACAGCAGATAATTAAATATTTTTCTTAAGACCTTATATAGTATGTCTACATTCTGTGGAAAATTTACTTTAAAATGCATGCTTTCTTCCAAGTTTCTACTGTTCATTGTTATTTAGTGATGGATTAGAAGTAAACAAGTGCTTGATTTCTTCTAGTTTTATAAATCTCTGAATAAAAATGTCATCCATTCTTCACATCTTCATCAAAGCTTATTCGGGATTTGGAAGAGAAATACTGGAGACACTGTCTGTGTAAGGCCGGTGTGATTCCACCAGGCTTGAAGGCTTATTATCCCTGATGAACAATAGTCCCTCAATTTTGGTGAATTAAATTAAGTCAGTTGTATAAAAGTTTCTGGCAGGTCTTTAGTCTGATATTAGAATGTTAATATCCATTGTTCTCCTTCTCCTGATAATTAATTTGGTCCATTTGTCTATAGATCTAGATTTGTCCAAGATCTGAATTTTAAACTTTTTGGATCAAGAACCCTAATTAACATCTGCCCCTAGTACCTAGAAGAGTGTTTCCTCAGAGTAAGCTCATGGCAAATATTAATGTAATTGAAATGCACTGAGATTATTTTTCTTTATTTTTAATATACTTTATTTGAATTTATATTTGTCTTGATTAGTGTGGTCTAAAATAATAAATACCCTCAAACTTAAAGATTGTTAACAGTGTCAAAATAATTTTTAATCTCATGCTACAAATAAAATGTGCCTCTTGAAAACAGAAAGACATTATTTCCTGTAAAATATTTTCAGACAACTTTAAGAAAATTTATATAGCTGGATTTGTTGGAACAATTTTGTTATAGAATTACTCAATGATTTTTCCCCTTTAATTACATCTTTTTAAACAGAAGCACAACACGTAAAATTAATGTCATGGATTATTTTTCATATGCCAATGAAATGAGTTAAAAACCAGAATGATTCTTACCCATAGATGTTTAACTCTGACTTCTCTACTTTTCATTATTATAGTGTAAAAATATTACTAATCTTCTCTAACTACTCTTAGGCAAACTTGCTCTTCCTTCCTATCTTACCAGCAGAGCTGACAGGGATTCTTCTGTGAACGTCTTGTGAAGGGTAAGTTCTCAGGAGAAACCTGTCAGGACTAAGGGAAGCAGGGGATGAGGCAGGGAGCAACCTGGCCAGAGATGTGTGCCCGGTGTGTGTGGGGAACCTCTGCGTCATCTGCCAAGGCTCTGTAAGGGGGCCTGCCTTTATACCTCTATCACCTGTCACAAGTCCCTGGCTGAAGCCACATGAGAATAGGGGGTGGTGACCCCTGATTCCCAAAAGATTTTCCTTACAAGAGAGATCAGCTGTAAATTAGGTGCAGCCAACACGCACGGCCACTGAGCATACACATGCCAGCCCAGTAAAGGGACCGGATGAGCATCAAAAGTATCAGAGCATATAGACCATGAGGGAGGAGGTGAGCAAAGAAGTTGCTGAAGTGAAAGGCAAAGATTTGACTGGATATTGTAAGACTGGAGAATTCAGAAGCGAGCTGATGGGAGCACCGAGTGTACAGATTCATTTTCTCATTAGTCAATGTTTAAGTCATTTTCCTCATTAGACCACAGGTAAGATACTCAGATCTTTCCATCTTCTGAAGATTAGCATTTTAATATTAGCTCTTATGTGACAACTATTTCTCTGACAACAAAAATTAAAAATAAAGTCAATTTAAATATTCCCAAATGTGGTTAGGTTACACTTATGGAAGTAACACCTGGTCTTGCCAAGGGTCTTCAGGATACAGATAGATGATGGATAGATAGATAGATAGATGATAGATACATAGATGATACATAGATAGATGACAGATAGATAAAAGGCTTGGGGACCTAAAGCACTCAACTACATAACAATACTGGTGCGATTAAGTACAGTGAAGGCCATTCAGACCTGTAGATGTTCAAAAGGAGCATTTTGAAGTAAAATGCTGCAACCGGGTCAATTACTTCAAATAGAAGATGATCTATGTAAGTCAGAAGTAGGTATATGTCTTATATACCCCAAAATGTGGAATGAAAAAATAGAAGCCTCTTAAAGTTAGCTCTGCTAAACTTCATGTTTGTGAGCATAGTGGAAAATTGTTAGTCTCACATAAAACCAGAAAGAATTACTTTGTATTTAGAATGTGTGAATGTTTTAAAGTGTGAAATACATGAAGTTTAAAAAAATATATATAAAATTCAAATAAAACCTGTTACTCCAAAATATAAGTGAATAATTTAAAAATAACATTTTATTAAATATATATAAAACACACATGCCAATTTTATCGATTATTAAATACACATATAGTTTAATATTCATTACATTTAACATAATGTATAGATTGTTTTTTTACTTTGTATTAATTCCCTGGTATGCATAGAAGTTGCTAAGAAATCCTTTAAGATGACAAATGAAATAGCTACTTTTAGCTAAATAATTTAAATAGAAAAATGGCAAAAATCATGGCAAATTATTTAGAGCATGAAATTACATATAATATGCAATGTTAAAAAATGATTCTAAGATGTTATGCATGGCCTCTTGAAGTTAAAAATTTCTATAGCTTATAGACTTCAGAGAAGAAAAAAATGACATTAAAAAATAAATGACCTACTTATTTTTTCCTTCCTGGTTTCTCATAATATGTAAATGATGAAGCAACCAAGGATTTTAAACCAGATGCTATAGCAGGTATTGCAATAAGTATACATATTTTGGAGGGCGCATTTGTGTTAATATCCTTATTAATGTGAACCATGCTTCAGTCTTACTGTATTGTTGGGATGATAGTTGAGATGTAAGCCACTGTCACAAAGAGGAGACGAGGTGCCACTACTCTGGTCACTTGGTGCACCTATAGGAAACACAAACACAATAGCCTACTGGTCAGAATGCCAAGGTGTTCTAGACTAATACATTCTACATTACCATAGTTCATTATATTCAATTATATCAAGTGAATCGGGTAGTAAAATGAATTTTTATTTCACTTATAAGCCAGAGTTTTGCAAATAAGTTAACTGACTAAAGTTAATGGAACACTAAAAGAGACTTGCAAATATTGATCTTTGATTTCAGAAAAAATAAGGTTTTATAAGGAAAACAAACAGGTAATATTTTATGTTATTATCCAAAGTGGACTATTCTTATGAACCGTATTTATAATAGTTAATAGTGCAGGATTTTGTTTGTCTTTAAATTTCTACATAACTCATGTTTCAACCTACTGCCAAATCCTATCTTTAGATACCATAATTTTCCATGATGCAAAAGCAATGTTTTTCTGTGGGCTCTTGGTAAATACTATAATTAAGTAGCCTTTTTACAGTAACTACTTTTGCAAAATGCAACTAAAATCTTAAACCTACTAATATCTATTTTTAAATCATAAGTTATGTGTGTCTAAAGATTGTTGTTTTTAACTAGTCCCTCCCCCTTCTTTCCATGATTAAACCCCTCCCCTGTACCCTCAGTCACTGTCACTCCGTTCCATGTTTCCATGACTGTGGTTCTACTTTGTTCATTAGTTTATTTTGTTTATTAGATTCCTCTTATAGGTGAGGTCATATGGTATTTGTTTTTCACCAACTGGCTTATTTCACTTAACATAATTTTCTCCAGTTCCGTCCATGTTGTTGCAAAAGGTAGGAGTTCTTTCTTTCTGCTGTGTAGTATTCCATTGTGTAAATGCATCACAGTTTTTTGACCCATTCATTTCCTGATGGGCCCTTGGACTGTTTCTAGCACTTGGTTATTATAAATTGTGCTGCTATGAACATTGGGGTGCATAGGTTCTTTTGAATTGGTGTTTCAGGATTCTTAGGGTATAGCCCCGACAGTGGAATTGCTGGGTCAAAAAGCAGTTCCATTTTTAGTTTTTTTGAGGAAATTCCATATTGTTTTCCAGAGTGGCTGCACCAGTCTGTATTCCCACCAACAGAGCACTAGGGTTCTGTTTTCTCCACAACCTTGCCAGCACTTGTTTGTTGATTTGGTTATGATGGTCACGCTGACCAGTGTGAAGTGGTGTCTCATTGTACTTTTAACTGGCATGTCTCTGACAGCTAGTGATGCTGAGCATCCTTTCATATGTCTCTGGGCCTTCTGTATGTCCCCCTTGGAGAAGTGTCTGCTCAGGTCCCTTGGCCATTTTTTTAATTGGATTGTTTGTCTTCCTGGTGTGGAGTCGTGTGACTTCTTTATATATTTTGGATATCAAACCCTTGTCCAAGGTATCATTGGAAAATATATTTTCCCATACAATTGGTTCCCTTTTCTCTTTGTTGATCTTTCCTGTAGCTGTGCAGCTTTTTAAGTTGATGCAGCCCCATTTGTTTATTCTTTCTTTTATGTCCCTTGCTCTAGGGGACATATCAGTGAAAATATTGCTGTGTGGAATGTCTGAAATTTTCCTGCCTATGTTCTCTTCTGCAATTTTGAGAAAGAAGAACAAAGTGGAAAAGATCACTATACCTGATATCAAACTATATTACAAAGCTACTGTAATGAAAACAGTCTGGGACACACATAAGAAGAGACACATAGATCTATGGAACAGCATAGAGAGCCCAGAAATAAACCCATTTCTCTATGGTCAGTAATATATGACAAAGGGGGAATGAGCATAAAATGGAGTAAAAATAGCCTCTTCAACAAATGGTGTTGGGAGATCTGATAACCTGCATGCAAAAAAATTAAACTCCAAGTTATACCATACACAAAAATAAACTCAACATGGGTAAAAGACTTAATATTAGTTGTGTTGCCATAATTTGGTAACTTTCTAAATTAAGACTAGAAATATATTTCTTGATTTGTTTTATATTTTTCTACAGATATTATGTTGTTTTAGAAATGCTAAATGTTCTCCATGTTTATTATCCTAAAAGTCTCAAGTATTACTATGCTACAAAGGGAATCATACACTTTTTGCTATACTAATATAATTTCTCCACAAAGTATGAAAACAGAGATTTCATACTTTGTTTTTTCTATTTTTTCTTGTTGATCTGCATCTCTTTAACGAGACAATTTTTTAGTGCACACACTTTAAAACATATCCATTTTGAATTGAATAAAAAGAATAATAACATATCAAATTTAATGAATTGAGAACTGGACTTCAATGGACAAAAACACTGGGAAAAAAACTTACCACACTTAACAATATATTAGCAAATCAAAACCAGTAAAAATAATTAAAAATTTAAAAAAGATGTAATACTTCATGCCTATATAGTGTTGATTCTAAGAATATAAGCTTGATTTGACATTCAAAATCAGGTTTTAAATGATCACCATATCAATAGAATTGTGTGTGTGTGTGTGTATGTATATATATATATATACATAGTTTGTTATTATAGGGCTGAATATAATTTCAACTCCTTAATAGCTAAGGAGTGGTTACATTTATACAGTCCTAAAATTATTTCAGCCCTTCAAAGGCAACCACAAGGCTGGTGTGGCCCCCGATGAAAATGAGTTTTACACCCCTGATCTAGAAGAACTTGAGGGAATGCTTTTTTTTTTAAGAGACTCTAATGTGGAGCTTTAAAACTAGAGTTATCATTCTCTTTGCCTGTGGTATAAAGTGTGCTTTGCACAGGTATTGATTTTTAACAAAAAACTAATTGTGATTCTCCTTCAGTGCCGCTGCTATTCAGACTAGCTCTAAGTGTCTTGATTTTTTTAAGGAAAAGTAATTGGGCTGTGAGAGTAGAAACAGAAAGCCCCAAAAAGGAAATCTGTAGTTATTTCAACATTTACTCTAATCCCTTAGCATCAGCTCCTCTCTAAGCGGTTTATGCATCGGGATTGCAGCATACATGATTCCAGGTAACTTGTATGCAATGGATATGAGGTAACTTGAATTTCAGTTCAAGAAGCAGGAAATGTAGTTGTTATATTAGAGATGCTAGGACACTGTATCTTGCTATCACTATAACTATCTAGTGCCCTCCAAAATGACTTTGTTACAAAATTATAGATGTACCCTAAAAGAAATGAGGTAAATTGCCATAAGCATACTTTTAAAAAAGAGAGAGAGAAAGAGAAAGAAAAATCCTAAATAATCAAGGAATAGAAAGACATTTCCTCAATCTAATAAAGGGCATCTGTGCATACCCATAGCTAATAATGGTAAAAGACTGGAAACTTCCCCTGTAATATCTTGAGCAAAAGAAAGATTTCTGCCTTCAATAACTTAATCAACATTTTACTGGAGGTCCTGGCTATTGCAATAGGGAATAAAAAGAAATTGAAGCATGTAATTTGGAAAGAAATAAGCAAAACATTATTTTAAAGTGGCAGTCTTATACATACAAAAATTTAAAGGATGTACAAAAAAACCTTACCAAAATTAAAAAGAAATTGAGATATGTTGAGGAATTTATCAATATATAAAAATGTATTTCTGCATTAGCAACAGATAATTAGAAAATAAAATATTTAAAATAGCATTTATAATAATATAAAAAAATAAAATTCTTAAAATAAATTTAATGCAAGACTTGCAAGACTTCCCCACTGAAAACACTAAAATATTGCTGAAAAAATTAATATATATATAAATAGAAAGGTACATTATGTTCATAGATTGAAAGATTTAAATGTTAGGGAATTAATTATTCAAATTGCCTATAAATTCAATATACTCCCATTCAAAATCATAATAGCTTCTATTTTAATAGAATTTGACAAGCTATGTCTGAAATGTATGCAGTAATGTAAAGGATTTAGAACATTCAAGTGATCTGGATAACTTGCACTGTTGAAGAACCCACCCGAGGTGACCGTTTACGGACACTATAGGAGTACCACAGAGATAGTGTGGTTGCAGGTTCAGACCACCACAGTGAAGCAGTGCATGTGCAGTTATGTTTACACTACTGCAGTCTATTAAGTGTGTAATAGCATTGTGTCTAAAAACCACTTTGGGTAAAAGAAAATTTTAATGTTTAAAAATGCTAACCATTATCTGAGCTTTTAACAGGTTGTAATCTTTTTTGCTGGTAGAGCGTGTTGCCTCAATATTGATGGCGGGTGACTGATCAGGGTGGTGGATGTTGAAGGTTGGGACTGCTATGGCAAATTCTTGGAATATGATGACGAAGTATCTGCCTCAATTGACTTTTCCTTGAAAATTCCTTGGTAGCCTGCAGTGTTGTTTGACAGCATTTACCCACAGTAAACCTTCCTTCAAAACTGGAGTCAGTCTTCACAAACACTGCCAATGCTTTATACACTGTTATGTAGTATTCTAAGTCTTTCATTGCCATTGGAACGATATTCATAGCATCTTCTCAGGAGTAGACTCTATCTCAAGAAACCACTTTCTTTGATCATCCAAAAGAAGTACAACTTTATCCATAAAAGTTTTATCATGAGATTGTAGCAATTCAGTCACATCCTCAGGCTCCACTTCTAATTCTAGTTCTTTTGCTATTTCCACCACATCTGCAGTTACTTCCTCCTCTAAAGTCTTGAATTCTGCAAAGTTATCCATGAGGGTAGGAATCAACTTCTTCAAAATTCCTGTTGATATTGATAGTCTATTCCCATTAATCATGAATGTCCTTCAAGGCATCTAGAATGATGAATACTTTTCATAAGGTTTTCAATTTATTTTTGAAGATCCATCAGAGTAATCACTATTTCTGGAAGTGATACCTTTATGAAATGTATTTTTTTAGGTAATAAGACCTGAAAGTCAAATTTATTCCAGAAACATGAGCTACATAATGGCTGTTAACAAGCATGAAAACAACATTCATACCATTGTATATCTCCATCAGAGCTGTTCAGTAACCAGGTGCATTGTCAATGAGCAGTGATATTTTTAAAGAAATCTTAGTTTCTTTGCAGTAGGTGTCAACAGTAGGATTAAAATACTTGGTAAATGATGTTGTAAACAGATGTGCTATTATGCAGGCTTTGTTGTTCCATTAAATCTACTAATTCAGAGCAGATGTAGTATAATTTTTAAGGTCCTTAATGGTAAATGAGCTTGGGCTTCAAATATAAATACCAGCTCTACTAACTTCTAACAAGAGAGCCAGCATGTCATTTGAAGCTTTGAAACCAGACATTGACTTTTCTTCTCTACTCATGAAAGTCTTAGAAGGTATCTTCTTCCAACATAAGGTTGTTTTATCTACATTGACAGACTATTGTTTAGCATAACTACCTTCATTAATTACCTGCTAAATTTCCTTGATAATTTGCTGCTTCACCTTGCACTTTTAGTGTGTGGAGAGAACTTCTTTTCTTAAACCTCAGGAGTTAGTCTCTGCTACTTTCAAACATTTCCTTCTGCAGATTCTTCACATCTCTTAGTCATAGAGTAGAAGAAACCTAGTCTTCCTCTGGACTAGACTTTGGCTTATGGAACTGTAGTGGCTGCTTTGATCTTCTATGCAGTTCACTAAAATTTTCTTTATATAAGCAATGATGCTGTTTCACATTCTTGTCCTTTGGGTGGTCACTGGAGTAGCACTTTTAATTTCCTCCAAGAGCTTCCTTTGCATTCACAGCTTGGCTAACTGTTTGGCACAGGAGGCCTAACTTTCAAGCGACCTTGGCTTTCAACATACCTTTCTCACTAAGCTTAGTCATCTCTAGCTTTTGATTTAAAATGAGAGATATGTGACTATTCTTTTTGCTTGAACACTTACAGGCTATTTTAATTTGTTTAATTTTAGTTTTGTATCTCAGGGACTCGGGAGGCTTGAGAAGAGAGAAAGAGGTGAGGGAACAGCTAGTTGGGTAGAGCGGTAAGAACAACATCGATCAATTGTTTGCCATCTTATGTGGGCAGTTTGTGGCAACTACAAAACAACTGTAATACTAACTTCAAAGAAAACTGATCACTAATCACCATAATAAATAATTTCAAAATATTGTGAGAATTACCAAAATGTGACACAGAGTCAGGAAGTGAGCAAGTGCTGGTGGAGAAATGGGGCCGGTAGACTTGTTCCACACAGGTTTACTATAGAACTTCAGTTTGTAAAAAATACAGTGTCTGCAAAGCTCAGTAAAGCACAATAAAATATGCATGCTTATATAACGTTTCAGTAATCATCACTGTGGTTTTGTTGAAAGAACAGATGCATAAATTAATGAAATGAGAAAATGATTCCTTAATTCTTGATTCCTACTTCAGACAATTAAAAATTAATGTAAAATGAAGTACAAAAGTCAATTGCTCTAAAGCTGATAGGAAAAATATAAGAAATAACTTTTTGACCGTGGGTTAGGCAGTTATTTTTCATAGAAGATACAGAAAAGAATTAGCATATATGGCAAAAATGACCAAGATATGGTAAATTAGACATTATCAAAGTTAAAAACTGCAAACCTAAGACAACTTTATGGAAAAAATATAGTTATGCACAGATGGAGTGAAAATGTAAAAAAAGAAAAAAGAAAATGTAACACATATAGCTGACAAAGGCTTATATACAGATTACATTTTTAAACTCCTGCAGTGCAGTATAAAAAGACATGACAATAGAAAAATGGGCAAAAATATTGAGCAGACACATTACAAAATAAGATATGCAAATGGATAATAAAATATGCAAATGCCATATAACAAGGAGCTAGTCATCATTAGTCTTCTGAGAAACACAAAACTACAAAAAGAGCACTACACATTCAATATAATGGCGAAAGATCTTTGACCATCAAATATTGGAATAAATGTACCCAACCAGAACACTCATAAATTGCTGGAGTAGGAAGTGAGAGGCCTTGAGATATATGCTTATTTTAGAAATACTCTTGGTAGTTTGTTAACAAGTTACTTATACATTTATTCTGTGACTCAGCAGTTCTATTTCTAGATACTTACAATTGTGACAAAATTGTAAGACTTTCAATGCCTGCACAAGAATGTTCATAGCAGTTAAATGTACAATAACAAAATACTGGAAACAGCTCTGTTGTCTTTAAACAAAATAATGCATTATGAAGATTTAATATATTCACATAATGGAATATTACACAGAAAAATAAATGAACACACTATTGAAATATATAACAAGTGCTTGCACATAATGGAAGAAGCCAGACATAGAAGAGTAAATACAGTAATATTACATTCAATAAAGTTTTAAAAGGAACAATGAGAAAAATAGGGACAACTGTAGTTGAACAATACAAAAAAAAATTTTTTTAAAGGAATAAACATAATATATGGTGATAAGATATAAAGTCAATGATTGTTTCTGGTGATGTTATTTACTGGGAAGAGGCACACAAGAACCATTCTGTGATTCAAAGGATGTGGAGTAAGCAAATGTGTATTTGTTAGAACTGTTCCAACTATTCATTTAAGACCTTTGTAATTAATTGCATGCAAATTAGGCTTCAGTTAAAAATATATTCTTCTTTGATAGTATGCACATGATAAATTTTTAAGGAGCTCTTATGAAAATTAATACATTTGCACATATACTGGTGCTTCCTTCAATCTCACAATTTCTTCCAGGCAGCTTAAGTGCAAATGCTTGCTTAGCAAATCCAGTAGCCAAATCAGGGTCTATATGTTTCTCCAATTAAAGATATGACAATAACAGTAAATGTAATGAATTTGTTCTGCCATAAAAATAATATCTGTTCTCTTTACATAAGAATTAATAAAATAATTTGTGACAAAAATGTTTTTGTTCAGGAAGGAATCCAAATTTTAAAAAGAAATAACTAATTAATGTCAGGAAATAATATTTAAAAAGCAAATGCAATGATGTGAGCATTTTACCCATCCTTCATAAATGCTTACATGCGCAGTCTTCATTCAGTGGGAGTTTGAGGAAAGCAGGTGCTCTTTTTAAAAAAGACACTGTTAGCGTCACTTCTTCTCCAGCATTCCGAAGAACTTGAACCTAAAATGAAAAAGCATAAATCATACAATATCAGTACGTTCACAAAATTTTTATAATTGCAAAGTCTTGAAATGATTTGTTGTCTTTTCCACCTTTGATTTTTTCCTAGTGGCAAAAGAAACTTTATGAGAGACAGAGGAATAAGTTATCTAACGTTGCAGAAATGCAGCTGCCACTGCTCTTCCACTTTCCACCATTCTGCGGTGCCCGTTCACACCCAACATCATCCTCTTCTATCCACATCTGTGGAGGTTTTCTGGAGCCTATGATCTATTCTAGGCAAGTATGATGGATTATGGAGTTTACAGAAAAATCGTAGTGCTAAAATCTCTATATTTATCAATTTAATAAATATTTATTGAGCATATATTATGCAACATTTGGAGATAACAAATAAATGACCCTGCAGATGTTGTCCAGAGTGCTAATTTTGTTTAAATAAAATTGCCCGAATTTACTCCAACCTTTTGAAAAAACTAGGTACTATTTTTCCATTACACCATTGAATGTTTTCTTTTTCTTTCCCTGAAGGCTTAGAATAATAGTGAAAACTATTATTATCAATAACTCAACATTTTCCAAATCATACATTTGATAGGTCTCAATCCACCTGTTGAAAAAATGGCTATTTCTCAAAAGAAATATTCCAAAACAGGTACAAAAATACTAAAAGAAATATAAAAAGCTGATGATTTATTTAAAGCAAAAATACCTGGAAAAGATATATTTATACTTTAAAAAATCTCACATAAACTAAGAGAACAATTAAGATAATTAGAGAAGTAGCAGTTAATAGAAATGGAAACACGATTTGATACAAATCAGATAAAAAAGATGGTCAACTTCAAATTGTTAAAGAATTGGCTATCAGGACCCGGCTGGTGTGGCTCAGTAGACTGAATGCCAGCCTGCAAGCCAAAGGGTTGCTGGTTCGATTTCCAGTCAGGGCACATGCCTGGGTTGCAGGCCAGGTCCCTTGTAGGGGGTATGTGAGAGGCAACCACACATTGATGTTTCTTTTCCTCTCTTTCTTCCTCCCTTCCTTGCTCTCTAAAAATAAATAAAATATTTTCAAAAGTAATTGGCTATCAAAATAATTTACAATAACTTTTGTTTCCAAGAAGATGGCATAGATTCACCTCTCCTTGCCCCCCACCAATAAGTACAACTGTAAACAATGGGGGGGAAATGCCAGAGACACCCAAGGAAACTTTGAAAGATATAATAAAAATAGACTTCATTAGGGACCCCAGGACTAGAACAACAGGACAGAGGAAGGATATTTTAAATGCTTCTGCCCAGTAGAGGGAGCAACTACCCACTGCTAGGCAATGCATCCCTTTATGTTAGTAGCACTAGGGAAAACTCTTTCCACCTCCTCAAATAGTACCAACAGAGCATAGTAGGAGCCCTAGGGACACAAGGTAAGTCAATCAGATCAAAGTAGCAACAAAGATCCTCTAAGAATTGTACTGGCAATGAAACCACAGCCGTAGCCACAGAAGTAGGTTAGTACATGAGTGTTAAGAGTGAATCCCCATTAAAAAGGAAAAAAAAAATCTTGAACAGGAGCCAGAGCCTCTTAACATAAGCAAAATGGCCAGGATACAATAAAATAACATGGCACTCTACAAACCAGAAAATCATTTGAATGAGAAATCATTTGAAATTTGAATGAGAAAATAATACCAACTAGATGAATCACATAGTGAAATTATCTGACAAGAATTTAAAAGCTACTTTAATAAAAATATTTCAACAGAAAATACTTCTCTTTTGAAACAAATAAAAAATTACAAAAATTTAAGAAAGAAATAGAAAACTTTAAAAATAAGCAAATAAAAATTAAATAATTAAAAATACAATAATATACATTTTAATAAACCTGCTAAATTGGTTCAATAAAAAACATAGAGGATAGATCAGTAAACTTGAGAGCAGAACAATAGAAGTAGCCCAATCTAAAAAACAGAGATGTAGACACATATGCATAAAAAGCAATATATTTTATCACCTTAAAGTAGAAAAAAATGTTTTAAAATTAAATATATAATTAATGCAATATATGCAAAAAGTCCTTTGATAAAATTCATTTGATAAAAACTCATAGAAAACTGAGTATATAAATGAGTACCCATATTATAAAGAATATATATACAATTTTAACATTATCAATGATGAATTCTTAAAATATTTCTTTCTCAGATGAAAAATGAAGCAAAAATATTCACTATCTCCATTTTTTAAAAATCTTCATGTGTTACTTTGATGAGGCAAAAAGGTAATAAAATGTATATAATTATTAAAAGAAGAAATTAAACCGTTATTATTTGGAACATAGAAAATATTTAACCTATAAGCATTATTACATGATGCATTAATAGGTAAGTTAATAAGCAAGTTTAGTAAGGAATAACATAGATATAAAGTTAATATACAAAGATAGATTGGTTTTGATTTAATATCAATAAACAAATATAACATTAATTTTAAATAAATGGAAAAATATGCAATATCATGGATTGCTAGACATCATATTCTAAAAATATCAAATCTCTCCTACTTTTCTATAGTGAATCCTATTATTTTTTTATTCAGTTTTTGTCTTAATATGAACTTATGAACCTGGCTTATATTTTACACCGATATTTAATATTGATGTTATCATTATTACATACTGTATTGGGAGTTTATGACTCAGTGAAACACAGAGCAGTAGAATGCAACAAAAACTCATATTTTATAGTAAGTATACAATAGAAATTTATATACAGAGTTAAAATAAAGAAATAATAGTATGGACATCTAAGTGTAAACATGAAAATAAATTAGACATGCATAAGTTAAATGTAGTTACCTCAGAAATAGACAATGGGCATTTACTTTGAATTCAAAACTACATTTGCACTTCAACTTTGAACTTTTGTTCAAGTGTAAATGAGAAAAATAAACACTTTTTTAAAAATTACAAAATCTCAACCTGAATAACTTTTTCTACCTTCCTCCCTCCCTCCCTCCCTCCCACCCTCCCTCCCTCCCTTCCTTTCCTCCTTTCTATCTTTTTCTTCTTTCTTTCTTATTTTTGATTTAATCTTTATTATATTTTCCTATTACCATTTAGTTCCCTTATACCCCCTCTCCCCAGAAATCACCACACTATTGTCCATGTCCATGAGTCCTTTTTCTTTTTTACTCAATCCCTCCATTGTTTTCAACAAAAGATCAATTATGGATATCTTTTCTGAGTAATCACAATTTCAATCTTCAACAGACCTTTTTTCTTTTTCTTTTTTTAAAATATATTTATTGATTATGCTATTACAGTTGTCCCATTCCCCCCTCAACGCCACTCCATCCTGCCCACCCCCTCCCTCCCACATTCCCCCCCTATAGTTCATGTCCTTGGGTCATACTTATAAGTTCTTTGGCTTCTACATTTCCTACACTATTTTTACCCTCCCCCTGTCTATTTTCCACCTATCATCTATGCTACTTATTCTCTGTACCTTTACCCCCCCCTCCCCCTCCCCCTCCCCTATTGACAACCATCCATGTGATCTCCATCTCTAGGGTTCTGTTCCTGTTCTAGTTGTTTGCCTAGTTTGCTCTCGTTTTTGTTTTAGGTGTGGTCGTTAATAACTGTGAGTTTGCTGTCATTTTTACTGTTCATATTTTTGATCTTCTTTTTCTTAGGTAACTCCCTTTAACATTTCATAGAATAAGGGCTTGGTGATGAAGAACTTCTTTAACTTGACCTTATCTGAGAAGCACTTTATCTGCCCTTCCATTCTAAATGATAGCTTTGCTGGATACAGTAATCTTGGATGTAGGTCCTTGCCTTTCATGACTTGGAATACTTCTTGCCAGCCCCTTCTTGCCTGTAAGGTCTCTTTGGAGAAATCAGCTGACAGTCTTATGGGAAGACCTTTGTAGGTAACTGTGTCCTTTTCTCTTGCTGCTTCTAAGATTCTCTCCTTCTATTTAATCTTAGGTAATGTAATTCTGATGTGCCTTGGTGTGTTCCTCCTTGGGTCCAGCTTCTTTGGGACTCTCTGAGCTTCCTGGACTTCCTGGAAGTCTATTTCCTTTGCCAGACTGGGGAAGTTCTCCTTCATTATTTGTTCAAATAAGTTTTAAATTTTTTGTTCTTCCTCTTCTCCTTCTGGCACCCTATAATTCGGATGTTGGAATGTTTCAAGATGTCCTGGAGGTTCCTTAGCCTCTCCTCATTTTTCCAAATTCTTGTTTCTTCATTCTTTTCTGGTTGGATGTTTCTTTCTTCCTTCTGGTCCACACCGTTGATTTGAGTCCCAGTTTCCTTCGCATCACTATTGGTTCCCTGTACATTTTCCTTTGTTTCTCTTAGCATAGGCTTCATTTTTTCATCTGGTTTTCGAACAGATTCAACCAATTCTGTGAGCATCTTGATAACAAGTGTTTTGAACTGTGCATCCAATAGGTTGGCTATCTCTTTCTCGCTTAGTTGTATTTTTTCTGGAGCTTTGAAGTGTTCTGTCATTTGGGCCATTTTTTTTTTTTTGTCTTGGCCATCTGTTACTTAAAGGGGCGGAGCCTTAGGTGTTCACCGGGGTGGGGTAACGCTGGTTGCTGCACTGTGACACTGTATGTGGGGGAGGGGCTGAGAGGGAGCAATGGCACCCACTCCACTCTCCACTGGATTTTGGTCACTCCCTCCACTACCCACAATCAAATTGGGCCCCTCTGGTGCTGGTTCCCGAGTGGGTAGGCTTGTGCACACTCTATGCCCCTGTGGGTCTCTCCAACAAACTCTCCTGTGAGGCTGGGAGTCTCTTCTGCTGCTGCCCCAACCCCCACGGGCATTTTCAATCAGAGGTTTGAGGCTTTATTTCCCCGAGCTGGAGCCCTGGGTTGTGCGGTCTGCCTCGATCCCCGCTGTTTGTCCAGTTTATCTGTGCGCGAATGTGGCACTGTGGGGTGCTACCTGCTGCTCTGCCTGCCCCATTCTTTGTCACTCTGAGTCTGGCCCTCTCGGCCTGTCTGCGTGAATGTGGGGCCGCAGGGTCTGCTTGTGGTCAGACTGTCTGCCCTGTTTGTCCCACACTCCACTAGTCTCGGTCCCACCACAGCAACTCGAGTCCTCTCTGCCCCAGTACCCGTCTCGGCCCCTCCTACCGGTCTCGATGAATGTTTATTTTTTATGTCCTTGGTGTCAGACTTCCTTGCCGTTCGATTTTCTGTCAGTTCTGGTTGTGTGAGGAGGCGCAGTGTGTCTACCTACGCCGCCATCTTAGTTCTCCTCTTATCACTATCACTCTTATTCACATAGTACAAGAGTCCTAGCCACAGCTTTCAGATATAAAGTAAAAATAAAAGGTATCCAAATTGGAAAGGAACAAGTAAAAAAAAATGTCATTATTTGCAGATGACATGTTGCTGCATATGGGAGAATATGAAAGATTCCACTAAAAACTACTAGTTTTGATAAATGAATTCATTAAGGTAGCAGAACAAAAAATAAATTTCCAGAAATCAGTTGCATTTTTATATACCAATAATGAATGATCAGAAAGGAAACTAAGAAAACAATCCCATTAATGATTGCTTCAAAAAATAAAATAAAATACCTAGGAATTTATTTTAACCAAGGATGCAAAAGGCCTGTACTCAGAAAATTATAAGACACTATAGAAAGAAATGGAAGAAGATACAAATAGGTGAAAGCATAATGTATGTTCATGGATATGAAGAATTAACACCACTGAAATGTCCACCCTCCCCAAAGTAACCTATAGATTCAGCACAATTCTCTTCAAGATACCAATGGTGTATTTCACAAAACTATAACAAATACTCCAAAAATTTATGTGTAACCAAAAAGACTTCAAATAGTCTCAGCCTTGAGAAAATAGAGAAAAGATTAAGAAAATATGCTACCTGATATCAAACTATACTATAACACTATATTAATAAAAACAGCATGGAACTGTCATAAAAACAGGTAAATAGATCAATGGAACAGAATAGAGAGCCCAGAAATAAACCCACACCTACATGGTCAATTAGTATTTGACAAAGGAAGCAAGAGCATATAATAGGGTTAAGATAATCTAATCAAAGTGGTTTTGGAAAAATTGGACCAACACAGGCAAAAAAAAAAGAAACTATACCACCTTCTTAAACCTTACACAAGAAAAAAATGCAAAATGAATTAAAAATTTAGATGTTAAACTTGAAAACATAAAAATATCCAAGAAGAAAACATACATGATACAATCTTGGACATATCTCATAGCAATATTTTTTTCTGGTATATCTCCTTGGGCAAGGAAAACAAAAGAAGAAATATAAATAAATGTGATTACATCAAACAAAAAAGTTTTTGCATGCCAAAGGAAACCATCAACAAATTGAAAAGGCAACCTACTGAGTGGGAGGAAATATTTTCCAATGATACATCTGATAAAAGGTTAATATTCAGAAATTTATAAAGAACTTATAAAGCTCAACACAAAAAAAGTCAATTAAAAATGGGGAAAAGATACGAACAGACACATTTCAGAAGAGGACATACAGATGGCCAATAACCATAGGAAATATGCTCAACATCACTAATCATCAGAGAAATGCAAATTAAAAGCACAATTAAATACCATCTCACACCTGTCAGAATGGATCTCATCAATAAATCAACAAGTAATGGCGAGGATGTGGGGAAAAGTGAACCCTTTGGCAGTGTTGGTGGGAATGTAAATTGGTGTGGCCACTGTGGGAAGCAGTGTGGAGGTAACTCAAAGAGTTAAAAATAGAATTGCCTATGACCCAGTGATTCTACATCTGGGAATATACCCAAAGAAACTCAAAACACTAATTTGAAAGAATATATGCACCCCTATGTTAATTCCATTGTTATTTAAAATAGCCAATATTTGAAAGCAGCCCCAGTGTCCATCAGTAGATTAGTGGATAAAAAAGCATGGTACATTTACACGTAGAATACTACTCAGCTGTAAAGAAGAAAGGAGGAGAGGAAGAAGGAGGAGGAGGAAGAGGAGGAGAAAAGAAGCAGGGGGAGAAGAAGGAGAAGAAAAGGAGAAAGAGGAGAAGAAAATAATCTTACCCTCAGAGACAGCATCAATGAACCTAGAGAACATTATATGAAGTGAAATAAGCCAGTTGGAGAAAGACAAGTGCCATATATGATTTCACTCATATGTGAACTCTAACAAACAAAATAAACTAACAAACAAAATAGAAACAGACTCTTATATAGAGAACAGATTGGCATCAGTCAGAGGGGAGGTGGGTTACCGAGCTAGATGCAAAAGGGGAAGGAATGTAGCCAACAACAACAACAAAACCTCATAGACACAGACAATGGTATGGTGATTACCAGAGGGAAAGTAGTGTAGGAAAGGTCGAAGAGGGTGGAAGGGGGATAAACAGTAATGGAAGGAGACTTGACTTGAGTGGTAAACACACAACACAATATATTTGTACAGATAATGTATTATAGAATTTTGCACCCAAAACTTATGTAATTTTATTAACCGATGTTACCCCCATACATTAAGTAAAAATAAAAATACAATGTATTTGAAAAATTGAAGTTAAAATAAAGAATCCCTGGCTAAGTAGCTCAGTTTGTTGAGAGTCATTCTGCTACACTAAGGTTTGGGGTCAGGGCACATGGAAGAACAGGCAATGAATGTATAAATGTGTGGAACAACATATTCTCTCTCTTTCTCTACTCCCCTCTCTCCCTTCCTCTCTGTTTCTAAAATTAAAACAAAACAAAATGAACAAAAAAACAGAGCAACATGGTAAAAGATAGCTGTATCATAGCAAGGGTTCTACCCAGCCTGACTTGAATGTCACTATTATTCTTAATTAACCTATATACACATCAATGGTTCTTTAAACACTACACTTTCAAAGATGACAATGACATATAATGCAACATTGTTAAAATATTTTAACACCAATTCAATGACAATATTTTCTCTAGTGAATATTAGACCACTTTATTTTACCAATAAATAATTATGATTTGTTAATCTGTTTCTCCAAAAAGTTTTTCATTTAGTTGTATGTTTAATGATCCATGTTTATATAAATGAACAATGTGTCACCAAGTGGTGCAAGTTCCAATGTAGCCTTAGCTTTATAAAATAAAGCCTATGAAGTAAACAACACAAAATTTACTATCTTTTATTTTTAAAATGAGAACCTGAAAACATTTAAAAGTGCAGTGTCTTGCTCAATTACCACAGCTAATATATGCTAGTAGGGACCCCCCAAAATGGATTATCTTCTGGAGGGCGGGCCTCTTGTAGTATATAGGATTCCCCCACTAGGTGAGTGTTCTACAAATCCATCTGTATCAGTGTATCCACTGGCATTGTGAGAGGCTGTGTGTGGCTTCAGTGAATTTTTGCAAAGACTCATTTAAGGTGTTTGTCCATTTCATGATGGGTATTTACCAGTGCAGCCGCCCACACTGCACTGAGTGTTAGGCAGGTTCTGATCAAAAACGACATAAGCCCTCTGCCCCACCCTCCCTATTCACCTGATCTCACCCTGAGAAACTTTTTGGTTTGTTTGTTTCCCCAGATGAAAAAAGTCCTCACAGGGAAACATTTTGCTGATGTGGAAGAAGTGAAACAAAAAACAGCAGAGGCACTAAAAGGCATCAAACTCAATGAGTTCAAAAACTGTCCTGAGCAATGGAAAAAAATGTTTCAAAGGGCATATTGCATCAAATGGAGAGTACTTTGAAGGTGACTAAAGTTTAAATGTGTAAGAATAAAAAACACTATTTTTAATAAGTAAATTCTGGCTTCTTTTTTGGCCACCCCTCATAAGAGATTGGCTAGTAAAACTGTATGTATAAAGGAACTCTCTATTCTTCCAGTGGCCATTTTCCAGAAAGCCCATTGGCTTTCAATTAACCAATTAATTTTTAATAAATATTTAAAATAAATAAATAAACTTTAATAAATGTTTTAAATAAATATTTAAATTTTTAATAAATATTATTTTTTAAATTTTAAATATTAAGAATTTTTAATAAATATTTTAAAAGCATATTTGACTCTCATAGAACTTTTAAGATGATAATCGCCACCTCTTAGGTTCCAGATATATGTTCAAATATAGAAACAGCTACACAGTATCACCTCCCTGCCCACGTTCCAAGAGGGAGATAGAAGATTGACTCCACTCAGGTGCCAGAAAACAAGACAAAATGGATTAGGTAGTTTCTGTATAAATTGGTAAAACTGCATATGTATAAGTTTCTGACTTATGCATATTTTCTGCTAGAGATCAATGAATATAGAGTTCAAATCAGTGCAACAAGCATTCAAGTCTCCACCATGTTCAAAACGCCATATTATGGAACATAGAATGTGCGATGTTGAAATGAAAATGATAAAGCCCTTCAGCTCCAGAAACTGCTTAACAAGTGAGAAAACAAATCCTCACAATAAATCAATATATTAAAAAAGAGAAAAAATATATAAGGAAGGTTTGAAAAAGTAAATAGTATATGTAAATTCCTCAGACCCAAATTTTGTCAGCATAATAGATGTCACAGTATTTTTTTCCCAGTCACTCTGCTAATAATACTGGTATCATTAGAGGGTCGCACACAATTTTTATTGCTTACTGTGATGAGAAACAAACATAAACAAAGCCTTCACAATGTGAAGTTCTCAGCAGTCTGGCCAGCAGTTTCTGCCGTTCCCTCATGGGTCACACTCCAGAAATCATCACTGACTTTGTCAAATGAGCAAGGTTCGATGAATACATCAAATGCAATCAAATGTTTACTGAGGCCCTAATCAGATTGTCTATTTGAATGGCCCCCTACCTTACTTCAGTGATGAAAATTATATCTATAAAATGAGTCATTGCACATTAATAAAGCACATTCACTTCAAGTATTGGGAGAGAAGAGAAAAAGACATTTTACAGGCTGAAAATATTCTTTTTAAGGTTTACTGTATTCTCATTCTAGAGAAACATCAGTGTGAGAGGAAAACACAGATCGGCTGTCTTCCACACACACACACACCACAACTGGGACAGAGCCTGCAACCTGGGCATGTGCCCTGACCAGGAATCCAACTGGCAAACTTTCAGTTATGGGATGATGCTCCAACCAACTGAGTCACGCAGGCCAGGACCAGGCTGAAAATATTCTAGCAGGATTTTATACACAGTTAGGGTATATTTGAGGCAGGATAATGCAGTACAGAACATCTCCATATTTATCTAGGAAAATCCAGAGTGTTTCAAATAGCCTCATATAGATAATATTTTTTCATTATTTCAAGATATTTTATTTTTTTATTTTCTTATTTATTGTTTTTCTATTACAGTTGTCCCGATTTCCCCCCACTGATAATATTTTGGATATTTTTTTTACATTTTATTTATTTATTTTTAGAGAGAGGGGAAGAGAAGGAGAAAGAAAGGGAGAGAAACATCCATGTGTGGTTGCCTCTTAGGCATCCCTACTGGGGACCTGGCCCTCAACCTACACATGTGCCCTGACTGGGAATCGAAACAGTGACCCTTTGGTTTGCAGGCCTGTGCTCAATCCACTGAGAAAACCAGCCAGGGCCCCCATTGATAATATTTTGTGTAATCAAATTTGACTAAATTAACTAATACACATATTATTATACATTTATGATATTATAAGGCACAGCTACATGGATGTCTAATTTGTAAAATACAGATTTTAGTAGAATTTTTGTAGGAAGAGAGTAAAATCATAAAACTTTTCCTAATTTTTTAGAATTCTATATAAAATTATCTCATATAAAAGGAGTTATTAAGAGCTGAAAAACAAACGTTATCATCCCACTAGATTTGCAGCTGCAGCGAACAGTTACTAAATAGCTGTTAAGGCATATTATCATGTTTGCCCGACACAGACCTAAGAATTAAATATTTTGGAACGGCTGGTGCTATTTCCTGCATATACTGTCATTTTAGTCTACTGGTGAGTCATTTACTTACATTATTCTGAATTTAAAGGCCACCCCCCCCCCGTGATGCTCACTGAGTGCAGTATAAATACTCTGATACCATTAGCATCATTGTTGGGGCCACCAGATAAGGCCGGGAGAGCACTTCCTTGGTAACTGAAGTTTGCACAGGGAAAAGCAAAGCTGTACTGCCAGGGGAAAACAGTAGTTTCTTTGGGAATCTGGTAATTTCAAATACTTGAAAATAGATATGTATGTCTCAAATACAATATACTAAATGAGTAGGAAGAAAATAATTTGCATTAGATGTTGCTTAATAACATAAAGAAAAATTGTCTCTTCTATTACTTCATAATGACTTCAAATTGCAGTCTTCAGAGAAATCTATCATGCACAGAAATATTGGAGAGGACAGTTGTACAAGCTGTAAGATATTTATAAAATTACACATGATGCCTGTACCTATGAGTGCATGCACTTCATCTGGAAGCCTTTTCCCATCATACTTATATGGAAATTACTGGAAACATATTGTATAAGAATGACTGTTAGCAAAATGTAAACTTGCTGTCTTTCTATTTTGTCTTCTTAAATTCCTCTCTAGTCTACTTTTCTATTTCTACTCCAACAAAGTCCCTAAGGAAACTCCTGTGACCTGGTATCTGAATGACAAAACAAACACACACACACCCAAAAATCACTCTGTGGGAAAGCACTCTGTTCACACACTCGGCTTCGGGCTCAGACTTCATTCTCACCCCTATTCCCTCCAAACCACATGTGCCTCTTAACCCAAAAGAACTGCCAGAAAGGGGTGAACACATCAATGACAATATATTACAAATAGCTCTGTGCCAGTCTGTTTTTATAGCTTCCATATTAAAACTGCATTTTGTCAAAGGACATCTAAAGTCATATATATCTTTTGTTACCTCACAGCAGTGGTCTAGTAACAAGGGAATTTACCCTCTCTTTCAATGAGTAGAAGTAAATTCAGGCCATCTATAGGCTATTCACTTGAGACCTAAAATCGAGATGGTTTATGTTCAGATAGGAATTTTAGAAGAATGTGTTGCTTTAGGATATGTAAAGTTACAGATAATACTTTCAAATGCAAGAGTGTAGGAGAAAACTATTGATTGTAATTTTCACAAACATTTTATTTGAAAAGCAGGTGATAAGTGAGAATAAGGGAAGCTGGGCTCCCCGTCCAGCTAGTTTTAAAGACACTGGACTCATGTGTCTTTGAAATTCCCTTAGTGACATTTTACTTGCCTTAGTTATATTTGAATTGCTGAGTACAATGAGTTAATGTTTGGTAGTAATAAGAGGAGGGAAAAAAAAGCTTTACTTCCATATTTATCATTGCTGTCTCCATAGCAACCAGAGGCGGCTATGCCCCCAGACAGTGCTGCTGCACAGCTCCAACTTAGTGAGAGAAAGAGCAAGCTTGGGAAAGGCATGGTGACAGATTGATGGGGTGACAATGTGTCAGGTCCCTGGACTGGGCAATCACTACAACGTGGCTGCTGGCTCTGTTCCTACCTTAGCTTCATAAACTGAGACTCAACAAAGACGTCTCAAACACACAGCACGGATGTCTGGAAATCTGGGACCCGCACTGCTTCTGTTCACTGCTGGAACTGACCATCTCACTTCATTACAGGGCAGGAAGCACAAAATTATTCATTAACAACAAATATTGCATTGTCAAGGAAATCAGTAACAGTGACAATGTATGCTTTCTTTTTGATGTTGCTTTGCGAAAGAAACTAAAAAGAAATTCTTAGACATTTTCTAAACCTATCATCAAACTCAAATGGGTATTACTAGGAGATATATAACCTTATTCCTCCTAATTGTTGATAAGGAACAATTATCAGAGAAATGTTATGATTTCTGTCATAACATTATGACAGAAAGTCCAGAGTAAGAAAGCAGAAAACAAAGTGTAGTCCTCTTATCCATTATTGATTTATGATCTTTTTTAATTTAGAAAAAGTCAAGTTTTTAAATTTCACTTCATATGGTCTAGTCATTTGTTACTACATAAGCATAATACTTTAGATTCCTTGAATATGTGGAGCATGATTAATTAATTATAGGGACAGAGTGTAAAACTATCAAAATAAAGCATATATTACATATTGTCTATTACTAGCATCTAGCAATCCCTTATGCTGTATGCTGCATATAATACCTCATATAGCATGCCGTGTGTAATAACTTGTATGACTGTTATTACTGTTCTTTTGCAGGTGCTGTCATCTTAAATATAAGCTCTATAGGGAAAAACAACCTCTAGTATGACTTGATCCAAAAGAAGGCTATATTCATTAGATATTCAATACATATTTATTAATAAATATAATTATGGTCTGTGTCTCTGACATAGTATTTGAGTTGTAGTACTTAAAAAATATGCATGCTCTCATTTTCACAACCTGTAATTATTTTGATTAAATATTTTATATTATTAAATATAAGCTGATTTGTGTTGTGAAAGTAAAAATATTTTATGAACCATTATTAGACAATACAAAATATTTTATATCTGATCATCAAAATATAATTTTGTAAAGAACTAATACATTTTTTACAAGACCTTCACATCAAGTCAGTGTGAGATTGAAAACTTTAGAGATTATAAATATTTTCTGGATACTTTATGTTAACACTTTATGTTAACATTTTCATGCCAAAAAAATATATATCTCATCTAATTACTCTAATGCTAACTAGCAATTTGTTTCTTTTTATTTTCTTGGATTTTTTATGATACCATATGTGATTGTTTACAATGCCATATGTGAATTTGTATGAGCAGTTGCCCAGGTAAATCGCAATTAAATATGAGTAAATCAAGTCTTACAGATCCAACTAATGTAATGGATTTAGACATATTTTGTCCTGAATATCTTTAAGATACCTCAAGTGAACTGAAAGTGGTTGTATCCATTTCAAAGGCGACTGCACTCACTTTACCAAAGGCTGCGCCCGAAGTTACATTTGTTCATGTTGGACAAGACCTCAAAGAAGAAAAAAATGATGATATTAGCCAGAGCTAACTTTAGGCTCCAGAATCAGAATGAGTAAAAATGTGTGTAAGATGAAGGCAGGAAGAAGGGGAGTGAGTGACTCACTAAAGAAGGTTATATTGAAAGGGTTATGATATTAATTCTTATGTGTAAACAAAATAATATTAGAGTTATATCCCAAGATATTTGACATATACTTCTATCCAGATGTGTTCTTTCCCTAGTTAGGGGCTTACTGTTTTATGGTCTCCATCGTTAATAATTAATCTATTTTTATAATTTCTTCTCATTCAATTTATCATTCTTACCAACAAACATTTACTGAGCTTCTACAATGAAAATTGCAACAACATTCATTAAGAGCCCAGGAAAACTTGAAATAGAAATAAGTATTTGTGATCGTGAAGGTCTAGTTAATAGAAACTTTGGAATTAATCTTTCTCGTATTTTTTCCTTTACCATTTAGTTCCTTATACCCCACTCCCCCAACAATCACCATACTGTTATCCATGTCCGTGAGTCCTTTTTCCTATTTCCGCAATTGCTCTACTCCCCACCCCACCCTGCATTTTTCTCTCATCTGCTCTCCATCTATGATTCTGTCCCCATTTTCCTTGTTAGTTCAATATGTTCATTAGATTCCACATATGAGTGAAATCACATGGTATTTGTCTTTCTCTGACTGGCTTATTTCACTTAGCATAATGTTCTCCAGGTCTATCCATACTGTCACAAAGGGTAAAACTTTCTTCTTTGTTATGGCTGAGTACTATTCCATTGTGTAAATACGCCATAGTTGTTTTATCCACTTATTTATTGATGGACATGTGGGCTGCTTCCATATTGTGGTGATTTAAATAACACTGCAATGAACATAAGGGTAGCTATTTTTTTTTCAAATTAGCGTTTTGAGTTTCTCTGGATATATTCCCAGAAGTAGTTTAGCTGGGTCAAAAGGAAGATCCCTTTTTAATTAATTGAGGTATCTCCATACTGTTTTCCACAGTGGCTAAAATAATCTGCATTCCCACCAACAGTGCAAAAGCATTCCCTTTTCTCCACATCCTCAGCAGCACTTGTTTGTTGATTTATTGATGATAGCCATTCTGACAGGTGTGAGATGATATTGCACTGTGGTTTTAATTTGCATCTCTCTGATGAATAATGACATTGAGCAACTTTTCACATGTCTAATGGCCATCAGTATGTCCTCTTTGGATAAGTGTCTATTCAGGTCCATTGCCCATTTTTTAATTGGGTTACTTGATTTTCTGGTGTTGAGTTTTGTAAGTGCTTTAAAAGTTTTACCCCTTATCAGATGTATCAGCAAATATGTTCTCCCATTCTATGGGTTGTCTTTTTCATTTGATTGATGATTTCTTTTGCTGTGAAAAAACTTTTTAGTCTGCTATAGACCCATTTGATTATTTTTACTTTTGTTTCCTTGCCTGAGGAGATACAT
Source organism: Desmodus rotundus (assembly GCF_022682495.2). Lineage (NCBI taxonomy): Eukaryota > Metazoa > Chordata > Mammalia > Chiroptera > Phyllostomidae > Desmodus > Desmodus rotundus. The sequence continues at coordinate 49,399,598 of NC_071394.1, read as the reverse complement.
ATCATAAAAATTGCTACAAGCAGTGTCTGAAACTTTGCTGCGTTTGGCTTTTTCTAGACTTTTATAGTTTCAAGTCTAACATTTAAGTCTTTCATCCATTTTGGATTTATTCTTGTGTGTAGTATAAGAAGGTGGTCTAGTTTTATTTTTCTGCACATGTCTGTCCAATTTTTACAACACCATTTATTGAACAAACTATCTTAATCCCATTGTATGTGCTTGCTTCCTCCAATATTAATTGACTATAAAGATGTGGGTTTATTTCTGGGTTCTCTATTTTGTTCCACTGATCAATGCCAGTACCATGCTGTTTTGATTAGTATGGCCTTATAGTATAGTTTGATATTAGGTAGAATGATTCCTCCAACTTTATTCTTCTTTTTCAGAATCAGGGTTGTTACATGGGGCCTTTTGTGGCTTCATATAAATTTTTGAAATATTTGTTCTGGTTCTGTGAAATATATCATTGGAATCTTGATAGGAATTGCATTGAATCTATAGATTGCTTTGGGTAGTATGTACATTTTAATGACATTTATTCTTCCTATCCATAGACACGGTATATGCTTCCACTTATTTGTATTTTCATCAATTTTTTTCTTCAGTGTAATGATTTTCCAAGTACAGGTCTTTTACCTCCTTGGTTAGGTATTGTATTCTTTTTGAAGCACTTGTGAATGGGATTGTTTTCTTAATTTTCATTTCTGTTAGTTTATTATTGGCATATAAAAATGCAACTGATTTCTTGATATTAATTTTGTATTCTGCTACTTTGCTGAATTCATTTATCATTTCTAGTAGTTTCTTGGTGGAATATTTGGGATTCTCTGTGTACAGTACCATGACACCTGCAAATCAAGTCAGTTTTACTTCTTCCTTTCCATTGTGGATGCCTTTTATTTCTTCTTCTTGTCTGATTACTGTGTCTAGGACTTCCAGTACTATTTTTAATAAGAGAGGTGAAAGTGGACATCTCTGTGTTGTTCCTGATCTTAAAGGTAACTTGTAGTTTTTGCCCATTGAGTATGATGCAGGCAGCATATTTGTCATACATGCCCTTTATTATGTTTAGGTATTTCCCTGTATTCTCACTTTGCCAAGAATATTTATCATACATGGGTGCTGGATTTTATCAATTGTTTTTTCTGCATCTATTGATATGATTGTGTAGTTTGTATCCTCTATTTTGTTTATGAGTTGAATCACATGTACAGATTTGCAAATGTTGGAACAACCTTGCATTCCCTGAAAAAAATCCCACTTGATCCTGGTGTATGATCTTTTTGATGTATTAATGTATTCAGTTTGCTAATATTTTGCTGAAGATTTTAGCATCTGTGTTCATGAGGGATTTTGGCCTATAATTTTCTTTCTTTGTTGTGTCTTTATCTAATTTTGGAATTAGGATAATGCTGCCCTCATAAAATAAGTTTGGGAGACTTCCTTCCTCTTGAATTTTATGAAATAATTTTGAAGAGGAGAGGTGTTAGTTCTCAATATGCTTGGTAAAATTCACCTGTGAAACCATCTGGTCCAGGGCTTTTGTTTGTTGGGAGTTTTTTGATTACTGCTTCAATTTCACTAGGTGTAATCTGCCTATTCAGATTCTCTAATTCTTCTATTTAGTTTTGAAAGATTGTGTATTTCTAGGAATTTATCCATTTCATTAACATAGTCCAGTTTCTTGGCATGTAGTTGCTTATAATATTATCTAACAATCCTTTATATTTCTTTGTTGTCAGTTGTTATTTCTCTTCTTTCACATCTGATTATTTGGGTCATTTCCCTTTTTTCTTATGAGTCTGGTTAAAGGTCTGTCAGTCTTCTTTATTTTTTTCAAAGAACCAGCTGTTGGATTCATTGATCTTTTGTATCACTTTGTTAAGACTTTAAGTCATTTATTTCTGCTCTGATCTTTTTATTTCCTCCCTTCTACTCACTTGGGGTTTTGTTTGTTGTTCTTTTTCAAGTTCTTTTAAGTATGAAATTAGAGTGTTTATTTGACTTTTTTCTTGCTTTTTTGAGATAGGCCTATAATGCCATGAATTTTCCCCTTAGGATTGCTTTCCCTGTATCCCACAGATTTTGAATTGTTGCCTCCTTTTCTCTTGTTTCAAGGTATTTTTTGATTTCTTCCTTGATCTTGTTATTGACCCATTCATTGTTTATAACATGTTATTTACTTTCCATGTGTGTGTTTTTCTGTGTTCTACTTGTGATTGATGTCTAGTTTCATAGCATTGTGGTCAGAGAAAATGCTTGAGATGATTTCAATGTTCATAAATTTATTGAGACTTGTTTAGTGTTCTAACATGTGGTCTATCCTAGAAAATATTCCATGTACACTTGAAAAAGTATGTTTATTCTGCTGCTTTTGGGTGAAATGCTCTGAAGATATCAATTATATCCATTTGATCCAATGTGTCATTTAAGGCTGCTGTCTCCTTGTTGATTTTCTGCCTGGAAGATCTATCCATTGAAGTCAATGGGGTGTAAAAACCTCTGAGTATGACTGTATTTTTTTTTTTTTTTGATCTCACACTCTATGTCTGTCAAGATTTGCTTCACATATTTAGGTGCTCCTACGTTGAGTATGTAAATGTTTACTAGGGTTATATCTTCTTGTTGGATTGTTCCCTTTATCATTAAGTAGTGTCCTTTCTTGTCTCTTACTATAACCTTAGTTTTAAAGTCTATTTTGTTGGATATAATTATTGCTATCTCAGCTTCTTTTTCTTTTCCATTTGAATGAAATATCTTTTTTCATCCCTTTACTTTTAGTCTGTGTGTATCTTTCAATTTGAAATAGGTCTTTGGAGGCAGTATATATATATATATATATATATATATATATATATATATATATGTCTTATTTTCTTATCCATTCAGCTACCCTACCCTTATGTTGTTTGGTTGGAGTATTTAAGCCATTTACATTTAAGGTGATTATTGATAGATACATATGTAGTACCATTTTATTGTTATATTGTTTTCCTCTGGGTGTTTTTTTCCCCCTTTCTTTTTTCCTTTGTTTCCCCTTCTTCTTCTTAAAGCAAGCCTTTTAACATTTGTTGCAATACTTGTTTGGTGTTAACAAACTCCTTTAGCTTTTTTTTCCTGGGCACCTCTTTATTTCTCCTTTGATTTTACATGATAGCTTTGCTGGATAAAATAGCCGTGGTTGAAGGTCCTTGTTTTTCATCACCTTGAATATTTCACACCACTCCCTTTTGGCCTGGATGTTTCTGTTGAGTAATTGGATGATAGTCTATGTGTTGCTCCCTTATAGGTGACTACCTGCTTTTCTCTTGTGGCTTTTTGGATTCTTGTCTTGTCATTTTAATTATGATGTATCTCAGTATAGGTCTCTTTGGATTTGATTTGTTTGGGACTCTCCAAACTTCCTGGACTTGTGTGTCTTTTTCCTTTACTAGATTAGGGAAGTTTTTGGTAATAATTTCTTCAAATAAGTTATCAATCACTTGCTCACTCTCTTTACCTTCTAGTATTCTCATGTTGTGGATGTTGTTATGCTTCATGTTGCCTAAAATGTTTCTTAACCTCTCCTCATTCTTCTTTTGTTGCTGCTCTGCCTGTGTGTTTTTTTTATACCTTGTTTTCCAAATCACTGATTTGATCCTTTGTTTCATCTAACCTACTGTTCATTCCTTCCAATGTTTTAGTTCCAGTGAATTCAGATACTGCATTCTTTATTTCTGACTGGTCCTTTTTTATGGTTTCTATGTTTTGTTTTCATGCTGTTGAGTATCCTTATGATCATTACTCTAAACTACCTGAAAAATTGATTGCTTGCCAGCTTTTCTTCTGAAGAATTCTCCTGTTTTTTCATTTGGGGTCAGTTTTTCTGTGTTCCTATTTTGTCTGCTTCTTTGTATTTTCCTCCTTAGTTTTTAATCAGTTGTTAAGCTGATCAGTGGTTACACTAATCAGGATGTAATAAGCAGCCTGGCTTAAACTCCACAGGGTGGGGCAGAGTAATTCCTACAGGTGGGGTTATTGCTTCTCCTCAGCCTGATGCCACTTTAGGGCTGTGCTTTGCCTGAGAAACATGGCTTTGCAGTTTGGGTAATGGTTCAGCATAAGGATCCTGGCAGCTGTTCCTTCGGTTCTTTCCCCAGAGCCACTACCTCCAGACCCTGCTCAAGTGTCTCTAGTCTACACTGCCCTGCCTCTGCTTTAATCCAGGGTAAGTAGATGCAAATGAAATTTTGAGCATTGGCCTTTTAAGAGGCTCTTTGCTTCTCTTTCTCTTCCTGGCACACAGAAACCCTACTGCTTTTCAAAGCTGGCTGTTATCTTGGTTCCTTTCTGTCTCTGGTGCTGTAGGCTGGGAAGCCCAGCTTGGGGTTTAGATCCCACACTTCTCAGAGGGAATCCCCCCAGCAGCTGAAGTATCCCTCCAGAACTTTAGCTGCCGCCCATGAGAGCCCAGCCAGTATCCTTGCACCTCCTTCTCACTCTCTACTGGGCTTTTTTGTGGTGAAGTAGTTTCTCCTGTCTGTCCATAGTTATACAGCATGTCTCTAGCTAGTTTTCAGTTGGTTATTTGGGATGATTTCTCTACTATTTATTTGTAATTCCATATTGTTCCTGGGAGGAGGTTAGTGTAGCTTCCAATTACTCCTCCACAATCTCAGATCTCTCAACATTACATTTTACTTCCACATTTTCTTAAGTTTACCTTGGCTGTGACAATTTCTCTGACTTGTCTTGTTTTTGATAACTTCAATAATTTTGAGGAGTACTTGTTAGATGTTTTGTAGAATGTTTATGAATTGTAACCACTGTGATATTTTTCTCATTATTAGACAGAGTTTATGTGACTTTTACAAAAAACTCCACAGAAGTATAATGTTATTGTCCTTTTACAATATCAAGAGTGCATACTATCACCAGAACTACTAAGGTTATGTTGACCTTAATTAATTGGCTGTGGTAGTGTGTGTCATATTTCTACACTCCCGGTTACTCTTTCTCTCCCTTCCATGTTATATCACATTCTTTGGGAAGAAGTCACTATGTACAGTCTACATTTAAGAAGTGAGGAGTTGGGTGAAGGGATGGGGAGAAAATGCAGACAATTGTAACTGAATAAAAATAAATAAAGAAAAGAAAAGAAAAAAAAAGAAGTGAGGAGTTATATTTCACTTCCATGAATTTGTCATATCTACATAAGTTGATATTGTTCTACACATGTTTGTCTATTCATCTGCATTTAATTTATATCATTTATACCATTCAATCATTTATTTATATTAGGGCTCATAGATATGTATTTTAATAAAAAAATTATAATCTAAAACTACTTTATTCCTTTTGTTGTTTAAGTGGCTCCAGCTTTGGCGATTGGCAGCTCTTTCAGTTGACTTTTTAGGCCCTTTAAAATACACCCATCAACGAGGTATGTGTGTGTGATACAATAAAAATCATCCAAGTAAGTGATGAATATAAAATTTAGGTAAGTGGTTACAGTTGGAAGGTTTTAATTAATATGGAATACACAATGGGTATTATGTATGTTAGACAAAATTTTATTTCTTGGCATAGTATTGATTTAAAATATTTGTATGATAATAATTTATAAGCTATATATTTGCTTTCTGTATTTGCCTTTTATTTTAGCATAAAGTTAAATAAAATTGAATATAAAAAGTAAATTTTAAAATTATATTTAAATGGTACTAAATGACTTCTTCAAATGTATTTTCTTTTTACATAAAATCTTTATTGATAAATTTTTATAGACCATTAAATTCACTGATTTGAAGTATATAACTCAAATGGTTTTTAGTATATACATAGAGTTGTATAACCATCACCCCTATCTAACTTTAGAAAAATTTTTGTCAACCCAAATAGAACCTCTGTACCTGTTAATATTAACTTTTCATTACTCGTTTTCCCCAGTTCTAGTCAGTCACTAATCTACTTTCTGTCTCTATGCATTTGCCTTTCTGGATATTTCATGTAAATGAGATCATATGACATAGAGTCTGTCATGACTACCTTTTTTTACATAGTTGCTGGGAACCACCCTGCCTGGTTTCAGAGACTGTAACTCCTCATGGCTAAGGCTGAGTGAGAGACCTTGAGACCCTAAGCCACTAGGGCGACAAAGCTTATCTCCCTGGCAGGGGCACCACCTCTGCCCACTTTACTTCACCCTGCCTGGTCCCCAGTGCATGACCAGTTAGCCAATGATGGGTAAGATTCCGCAAGGGGGGGATGACCCAAGATAGGCACAGACATGAGGGTGCCCTCAGGGAAGGACTTGGGGGGGTTATGGAGAAAAGGGGTGATGGACCCTCACCCCTCAACTTCGACATAGCCGGAGTCCTCATTCTGTCTGCAAGAAGTCTCCTAATTTTTGGCTGCTTTACTCCCCCTGCTCACCTAAGCCTGAAATAATGCTGGAGGTGGGTGTGGCCCTGTTCTGGAAAGGGCAGGTTCCTTGGGATGATCAGGCTAAGAAAGAATGCATAAAATCCTGTGAAACCTGCTTTGCTAATGCCCTCAATTGAAATAATAAGGGTCCAAGCATGAAATGAGTTTGTTTCCCCAAAGTTTTATGGTCCTTTAACTATCTGACCCTGACTCAAAATAAGCCCTCAGAGTTCTTTGAATGTTATCTATTTGATTATTACTGCCTGACAATGATTGATAAGCTTCCCATATATGCCCTGTATTCCTATGCAAATTAAGCCAATAAAAGCCTGTCAAGGCAAGCCTCGGGGCCCTCTCCCCTTGAGAGAGTGGCCGTGCCATCCCTTCTCCTCCACAGGACTCGGTAGTCCATGTGGATTTGTCTCATCTCAGCCACAACACCACGGACACTGCTTGCTGGTGACCGTGTCACATAGTATGTCTTCATGGTTCATCTATGTAGTCCCTTGAATCACTACTTCATTCAGATTATTGTCAAATAAAATTGCGTAATGTGAATATACAATTGTTTCCATGTATCAGTTAATGTGTTCTTTTGGCTTTTGGGCTACTATCAGTTATGTTGTTGTTAACATTAGTGTATGAGTTTTTGTGTGAATACATTATTTTTCTTGGGTAACTACCACAAAAACTCAAACTTTAGAAAATCAAGCACAAAGAAGAAATCCTGAAGTAAGCCATAGATTAAGTGAAACAATTTACTTATGGCAGAACAAGAATAGAATTACAGCTGACTCCTCATAAAAAGTCATGAAAGCAAGTAGAGACTGAAGTGAAATATTTACTGTGTTGAAAGAGAAAACCATAAACTGAGAATTCTATATCCTGGGACACTATTCTTCTAAGGTGGAGAAATAAAAACTTTGTTAGATATATAACAACAGAGAATACCTTACTAGAAGTCCTGTATTGCAACAAGTGTTATAAGAATTTCTTTAGGAATTAAGAAAATAGGTCAGAAAGCCAGATCAACACAAAGATAGCAAAAGATAAATACATGAACTTAAATATTTTATTTTTCTTATTCTTAATTGGAAACATAACTTTTAATTTAAAATAGTGATAGTAACAATAAATGGGGTTATTAAAAAGCAGAGGTAAGTGATATGAATAATACCAATGTTGTAATATATGAAATGTGTGAATTAGGAACATTCTGTTATAAGGGACCTGAATTGTACATGAAGCAGTACAGGGCTATTTGAAAGTATATGCACAGAAAAGTGACTTGGGTGGTGATCACACAATAGAGTATACAAATGACATGTTGTGGAACAGTGAACCCGAAACTTGTATAATTTTTCTTAATCCTCAATGGAGGAAACACTTATTGATTCTAGAGAGAGAGGATGATTGAGAGAGAGAGAGAGAGAGCTGTGGGGGAGAGAGAAAAATTTATGGGAGAGAGAAACACGGATTGGCCATGCCCATACATGCCCAAACCTGGGATGAACTTGCAACCTTTTGGTACACAGGATGATGCTCAACCAACTAAGCCACCCAGCCAGGGCAACCTGCATAATTTTATTAAATGGTGTCACCTGAAAAAATTCAGTAAAAGGAAAAATCATGCAGATTAATTAAAATGTATACTGGAAACTCTAAGGTAAACACAAAGTGCTTTTTGTGTATAGTCAATACAAAAAAAGAAGACATTTAATTAATTCATATAAAAACCTTAATTTAAACCAAGGAAATGAAAAAATATGGTGATCAGAGGTGAGGGGGGACAAATAATACATGCAGCAAATAGAAGAGTTGTAAATGTTGGATATTTACTGTTTTATTAATAATCACTTTATATTTCAATGATCCAAAAATATAAATTTAAAGACAGACTGTTAAGGAGTAAAAGGCCAAACTACAGCCCTGGCCAAGTGGCAGTTGTCTGGGGTGCCATCCCGGCTCCAGGGGCGTGTGGATTTGGCCCCTGAGGGAGCACGTACAGTAGGCAACTGCTCAGATTTTCTCTCACATCAGAGTTTCTCACTCTCTCCCTTCCTCTCTCTCTAAAATCAATAAACATATCATCAGGTGAGGATTTGAAAAATGATGTAACTAAAAATTTTACAAAAAATATTAATTTAAAGACATTGACAGGCTTAAGGATATGCATAGAGAAACGTGTATCTTGCTAATACTATCAAAGTGTTAGGAAGATATATGTGTGAAGATATAGTGTGAATATATAGTAATTACATACAAAGCAGACTTCAGAACAAGAAAAGTTATCCAGGTTCTATAGGGGAATTAATTAATAACAACGTGGTAGAAGCTCTAAGAATACATAGTAATACTAAACAACCTAACAACAAGAATGTCAAAGTTATGATGCAAATGCTGATGGAACTGAAAGGAGAAATAGACAAAGTCATTATAATAGTTGGAGACTTGAACCACACTCTTTCAAGAATTGATAGTTCAACCAAGTAGCAATTTAGTAAGAATATATTTGAACTAAAGAACACTTTTAAATTGCTATAATAGACTTTTAGAGAACAATCCAACCAAAGACAGTAAAATGCATATTCTTCCAAGGCTGATACGGAATATTTACAAAGATAGGTCACAGTCTAGGTTAAAAATTAAACCTTAACAAATTCAAAAATAAAAATAAAAATTATATAAAATATGTCACCAGACAAGAAGAAATTTAAACTAGAAGTCAGTAATAGAAAAATAGCCGTAATGGTCCCAGATGTTGGAGATAAAGCAGTACCTTTCTGTATAACATATAAGTCAAAGAAAAGGTCTAAAGAGAAATTTTAAAAGAATTTGAAAAATTAATTATGAAACACAACTTTTCAAAATTTGTGGAATGCAGTGACAGCAGTACTTACAAAGAAATTTATATCATTTAAATGTACACATTGTTAAAGAAGATTAAAATCAATTATTTAAACTTCCTTTATAGCAAACTATGAAAAGTAGAGCAATCAAAGCCAAAAGCATGAAGAAGAAAACAAATAATTAAATTACAGAGGAAATCAATGAAATGGAAAAGAAACAAACAAAAACAACAGAGAAAACTCAATAAAACTAAACCTGTACTCTTTTTTAAAATAATTAGTAAAATTGATAAACCTCTACCCAGACTAACCCAGAAATTAAAAAATAAAGATATAAATTACCAATACCAAAAATAAAAGAGTGGTCAACTATACTGACCCAAGGACATTTAAAAAAAGGTTTATAATGGAACATTATGAATAACTGTATGTCAACAATTAAATAATTTAGATAATATAGATCAATTTTTTGAAAGACATAACTACTAAAACTCCCACAAAGAGAAATCAATATTTTGAAATGGCTTCTACTTACTAAAGAAATATTACTACATACATTATTATTTAGCTTCAGGTATACACCCCAGTAATTAGACATCACATAACTTAATAAGTGGTCATCCTAATAAATCTCACACCCATCTGACACGATACATAGTTACTAGACTATTAGTGACTGTATTCCCTATGTTGTACTTGATATCCTCATGACTATTCTGTAACAACCAAAAGTGATTTATAAATTACAATCATTTCCCAATTAAGTTATATTTACTCCTTTGATAAAAATAAGTGGACCACATGTATATGAGTCTGAAAAAAAGGAAATACTACTACAAATGTGTGCAAATCTTTTTTAAAAAAGTATTTAGGAAGTTGGAGGATATCATGATGAAATGCAGAATGTGCCAAAGGATCTTATATAACAAATGCTTGAAACAGTCTCACTGAATGGCTTGTGGTGGTGGTACTGACCTATGTCACTTTGGAAATGAATGAAATCTGTAATACTGAAGGCAAAGATGAATTGTACCTAAACCCTTTAATCCCCTAAATAAAAATGCCCCCACATGGGAATGGGTTAACAATTTTGACACTGCTGCACATATGTACTGGATTTGAACAATTAAATAAATAGATGGCAGAGGGTATGACTGCCTGTTGGAGAGAGATGTTACATATTAACGAAGGGAAGAGTCTAGAATGATCATTGAGACAATGAATCAAGTTAGAGATGCCATATAAACTTAATATTTAGTTTAATATAGATATAATGATTACACACAGAAATATGTATGAATAGATATGTGTATATGAAGAAGTTTATAGTCACATGTATTTTCTGTTCTATAAGCTGAAAGGGCCTAGAAGACACTGTTACTCCAGTAGCATTGAGCCAGATACGGTTTATAATACATTCTCTAATAAAAGGAAGAAGGACCCCTCACAGAAATGGCTGACTCTTAGAATGGCAGGAAATATACACAATGAGCTCCAAACATCTTTTTGTGCCAGCAACATACGAAGTGTTCAACAACAACAAAAAAATCACAGGGAGTACGTTAAAGCAACGCTGACGCTGACTGAAAGAGCTCACAATAGCCAAAGCTGGAATCACTTGAGAAAAATAAGTAAGTAAGTAAGTAAATAAATACATAAATAAATAAGAAAGAAAGTGTTGGCTTTTAAAACCAAAGTATAAATATTCTAAATCTATGATTGAATAAATTAATTGAGATGAATAAACATATCCCCCATGTAACAGAATTTCAAATAATTTATGTAGCTAGTCCATCTTTACAGACATACAGCATATGCTCTGCGGCTTAAATATGAGTTCTGCACAGTCACCTTCTGCCACAGAGCATAGTATGGAAAGGAAACAAAAAGTAACTTTAGAGTGGAGAAACCTGGCAAACCCTATCTCAGGCAACTGAGCAAGGTTAATGTCACTATTGATGAAGTCATGCTCATTGTATGTACACTTAATATAATGTGAGGACAATGACCCCTTACCTCTGTGGTCTTTGTCCCCAAAACACATAACCCCAGTCTAAAAACAAGAAAAATATCAGAAAAAATCCCACTTCTGGCATATTTCACAAAACACCTGACCAGTAACTCCTCAAGAATGTCAAGGTTATCAAAAACAAGGAGTCCTAGAAACTATAACAGCCAAGAGGAGCTGAAGGAGACATGACTACTAACTAAATGTAATTGGTATTCTTGATGAGACCTTGAAATCTGGAAAAGTTACTAGGTAAAAATTAAGGAAATCTAATAAAGTGTGTATTTTGTTAAAATAATATTAGTTTATTAATTGTAAGAAATGTATTATAATAATATAAAATATTAGTAATAGATAAAACAGGGTATGGAGTATGTTGTAATTATCAGCACTATCTTCACAATCTATCTTTACAATTTTCTGTTAAAACTCTTTTAACATAAACTATTAAACAATCAAGTGTAAAAAGAACCATTTGAGGATTTACATATTTAGTGTGATACTGACATAAACATATGCAAATAGATTAATAGAACTTAATTTTAATTCTACTAATAAACTCCTACATTTAGAGCAATTCATTTTTAATGAAAGTGCCAAAGCAATTTAATGAGAAAGAATAAATAAATAAAAAAAAAGATGCTGGAGCAATGGAATATCCACATTACTATGCACAAAAATTAACTCAAAGTTGATTGTAGACTTAAATGTTATAGTTAAACCTATAAAACTAATGGAAGAAAACAAAGCAGTAAATCTCCCTGTTCTTAGATACGTTAAATAAGACAGAAAAAGCATGTGATAAAATTAAAATATACATAAATTTAGATTTCATGATATGATTAAGAAACTGAAACTGAAGATGAACTACTACAAATAAAATTTTAAAATAATAATAAAAAATGGACAACAAGCCACAGGCTGGGAAATAAATTTGCAAATCATATTGGAATTGTTGCTAGAATAAAAAAAATTAATAAAACATAAAAACTCTTCTTTTTCTTTTCCTTCTTCTCTCTCTCTCTCTCCCCACCTCTGTTCAATTTTTTTTTAGTCATGGCCAACCTTGACAAGCATTACTATTTTTGCTCAGCATTATGGCTGCTTCTGTACCACTCATTTCATTGTGTAGTGGGAGTACAAGTGTTCTGTGAGGCATTTTCTAAGAGGTAGCAATGCACTGTGCCTTGTGTCCTGATATTCAAAAGGTATTTTAAAAGATGTTTCTTTCAAATATTTTCCTTTGGATTTTATTCCTTAATGAGTTCTCTCCTGGGAACTGAGACATAAATCCACATGAGTTATGCGTGCCTGAAAGAAATAACTAATTTAGTAATTACAACCATTTTCAGTATTGCTTTTTTCATTTCCATAATTTTTTAAAGATTTTATTTATTTATTTTTAGAATGAAGGGAAAGGAGGAAGAAAGAAAGGGAAAGAAACTGATTGGTTTCCTCTTGTACACCCCCAAGTGGGGACCAGGCCCACAACCAAGGCATGTGCCCTGACCAGGAATTGAACTACCAACCATTAGGTCCATAGGCCAGTGCTCAAACCATGGAGCCACACCAGCCAGGGTTTTTCCATTATTTTTATATACATTTCCTTTCTTATAAAACATGGTAATTTTTCTATATATCAACTTGCTCATGAAAGAGTAAAGGGTAGTGGTGGTGTGGTATATTTTTAAAAATTGATTAGCCCATGATGATAGGTTATTATTAACTAAGACCCATAGTTAGGTCCATTAAAGTTCACCATTTGTGTTGCATATTTCTATAGGTTTTCATGAAAGTGTGTGCTTTTTTAAAATAAATGAATTATGTTCCAGTTAAAGGTGAGATCATATGGTATTTGTCCCTCACCGCCTGGCTTATTTCACTTAGCATAATGCTCACCAGTTCCATCCACGCTGTTGCAAAGGGTATAAGCTCCTTCTTTCTCTCTGCTGCATAGAATTCCATTGTGTAAATATACCATAGTTTTTTGATCCATTTGTTTGCTGATGGGCACTTAGGTTGCTTCCAGTACTTGGCTATTGTAAATTGTGCTGCTATGAACATCGGGGTGCATAGGTTCTTATAATCAGCAGAAGAAAAAGGCAAACAAAATATAACCAGAGACATTGAAGTTAAGAACAATCTAACAATAGCCAGGGGGGAGTGGTGAGGGGACAGTGAGGAGAGGGGATTACAGGAACTATTATAAAGGACACATGGACAAAATCAAGGGGGTGGGTGGGGGGAGGGATGGGGAGAAAAGGCATACAACTGTAATCGAATAACAATAAAAATTTAAAAAATAAAATAAATAAAATAAACGAATTGATGTCCTTACTGGTGTGGCCTAGTGTATTGAGTGTTGGCCTGAGAACCAAAGGGTTGCTGGTTCAATTCCCAATCTGGGTACATGCCTGGGGTGCAGGCCAGGTCCCCAGTAGGGGTCATGTGAGAGTCAACCACACATTGATGTTTCTCTCCCTTTCTTTCTCCCTCCCTTCCCTCTCTCTAAAAATAAATAAATAAAAACCTTAAAAAATAAATAAAATAAAATAAATAAATTGAACATTTTAAGTGGAAAAGACACTGAATGATTTATTTCAAACTATTTATCTTTCAAATAAGAAAAATTTATATCAGAATGATGTAGGCCCTTCAAGAACATCGAATAGCTGAGAAGTGTCTATAACAAAAATATTACTTAAACTTTCATACTTTCGTTCTAATATACTTTCTTCTCTTTATCTTTCAGCTTATCATTGTGAAAATAAACCAGCAAAAGCATTTCTACCACATCTTTATCCTTTTGCTTCATACGACATGGACCACTGGCAGCAGCTGCTATATATCCTCCATGTTAATTTCTCTAGATAAAAATTGGCTGGGGCCCCACTAGTTGGTTTATCAGTCTTGGGATTGTCACATTATCGAGGGAGCTGCAAAATCAGGTTTTTGAACTACATGAGACAACAAAAAGGAATTTAATGAGAATCAGTAGCCAGAAGTAAGGAGCATCCATTTAATTAAGCTGTCACTTATGCTGTCTGCATTCATAACCTAATTAGGGGACAGCAGCAATGGAACTCCTAAGTGTATTAACAAAAAGCTAGCATGTAATTAATGCCAGTTCTGAATATTTTTCCTTTTCAAAATCAGAGATAATATAAACAATATTTTTCACCTTTTTCTCTTTGCTCTTACCATTTCTCAAACCAGTGGGAAATATTAAAAGTTCAATTATTTCAAATAGGGCTTTCCTTAGTTGGTAGACAATTTGAAGAAAAGAGTCCACTATGTTTAGAATTCTTAAGGAAATTATTAATCAGTTAGAGCTCAAAACCGGTTTCCAAATTGAGAACAAACTGAGAATTGTTAGCACTTACATAAACCATAATTTGCACTCAGTGACATTTTAATATTTCTGCCAAGATCTAAAATAATTTGTGTTCTCAAATTGCATCCTAAATAGTTTCCAACCTCCTAAACTTTTCCAGCATAGAAATTAATCATTGTCCAGTGATATAACTCTTATAATGTTATTTTCTTATTAAACTAAAAAAATGTTCTTTTTATTCCAATGGAAAATTTAAATTAAGTTAAACATATAACAATTAAGATGCTATTAATCAATATTTTATGTTAGCTTTATCAAAATTTGTTTTCATTGCATGAATGTATTATTTTTAACACTTTATTTTAGCTGATCATTTTTGCTTTTAAAAAATTATAGTTTTTTAGGGTTGGATATAAAATCACAAATTAGAAATAGCGGGATATTCTTTGCATTTCTAATTATCTACTATTTTTATCAATAAAACCATAAAAGCAAAAAGAACAGATGAACTTCTTCTTTAAGACCCATAAGTCTCAAACCTGAAACCAAAAATGTATTTTTAGAAGAAAATTTTTGGAATCACCTATCCATTGATGCTGCTTTGCCTAGTGATGGGCTGCTCTATTTCAAAAGTTTTATGAGATAGAAATTTCAATTACATTAATGGATTAGTATATCCAACAGTGTTGACTGCAGGATCAAGATGCATACTTTTCTGTTACAATTAAACTTTATTTACTTTTATTTCCAGTGAGTATAGATAAGTCACCATTGTTATATTTTGAAGACCACTATAAATAAGCATTTTTCATATTACCTGTCCTAATAATTTTTGTATATTCTTAATTATTAAACTCTAAATGAAATGATGTCCATATAGTAATCTGGCTAGAGATATATAAAGTTATTCTTTTTCTTGCATCACAAATGATTCAGTCCTTGTCTATTTTTCATAGATGATACTAGGGAGATTTTTATATGTCATCAGTTTACATGACAAGCAAAAGCAAATATGGTAGTTTGATAAAGAGATGACAATCACCAGCCAGCCTCTGTTCACAGCTAAGTCTCTTCCAGTTGCTTCCAAGTCCCATACAAGTGACAACCCTCTGGAGATTACTTTGAAGCTCATACCAAGTTGCCCCAACTGGATACAGGCAGCAGTTGCCCATGGCCTTCAGCAGAGCTCCTCCAAACATACCAGGTGGCCAGCTTCTAAATGACACCAGAGCACCACCCAACCACCTGCTCACATGGCACACCCAAAAGACAGACACAGGAGGCAATCAGAGCCCTGCTAAAGTGAATCATGCTCAATAGTCAACCCCTGAACAACAGTTCCTCTATTGCAATCACAGCCAGTACTCAAAACCATTCAGCCTAAGGGTCAATCCCTCCAAACAGCAATCAAGGCTCATCTACAACAGGAGGGTACACATGACCCACAGAGGGTACACATGACCCACAGAAGGAACACATATGGTGAACCAAGGAGACTGTGCCCTTGGACTCCACAGGACAACTATTCCATAGGGCCATCATACTAAGAACAGGAGATGCCGCTAGCTAATCTACCTGATATGTAGAAAGAAATACACAGAGAGTCAGCCAAAGTGAGAAGACAAAAAATATGTCCCAAATGAAAACAAAGGAAAAAAGAACAAAACTCCAGAAAAAGAGCTAAACAAAATAAGGACAAGTAATACACTAGTGGCAGAGTTCAAAATAGTGGTTATAAGGATGCTCAGTGAACTTAGGACAAAAGTAGACAAACTCAGTGAGAACTTGAACAAAGAGATAGAAAATATAAAAATAGAGGTAGAAAACAAAAAAGAACCAGTCAGAAATGAAGAATACAATAACTGAAATGAAGAATATAATAGAGGGAATCAACAGTAGATTAAAATAAGCAATTTGTAAGATGAGGTAGCATAAAACACCCAATCAGAACAGCAAAAAGAAAAATAATAAAAAAATGAGGATCGTTTAAGGGGCTCTGGGACAACATTAAGAATACCAACATATGCCTCATAGGGTTTCCAGAAAGAGAAGAGAGAGAGAGGAAGGAATTGAAGATGTATTTGAAGAAACAATGACTAAAAACTTTTGTAGTCTGGTGAAAGAAATAGATATACAAGTTCAGGAAGCACAGAATCACAAACAAAATAAATCACAAGAGGTCCACAACAACACAAATCATAACTGAAATGCCAAACATTAAAGACAAAGAGAAAATTTTATAAGCAGCAAGAGAAAAGCAGTTAGTTACTTCCAAGGGAACTTCCATAATACTACCAGCTGATTTCTCAACAGCAAATTTGCAGACCAGACGAGATCAGTACAAAACCTATATTCAAAGTGATGAAAAGTGACAACGTACAACCAAGATCAAGCTACCCAGCAATGTTATCGTTCATAATCAAAGGAGAGATAAAGAGCTTCTCAGACACGAAAAAGCTAAAAGAGTTCATCATTACCAAACCAGTATTACAAGAAATATTAAAGGGGCTCTAGAAGAAAAAAGTAGAGGAAGATGAAGAAGAGGAGGAAGAGAGATCAGAAGTATGAATAATAAAATGGCAATAACTTACATTTATCAATAATTACTTTAATTGTAAATGGATTAAGTGCTCCAATCAGAAAACATAGGATAGGGTGATTGAATGAAGAAGAAAACGAAACCCATATATATACTGTCCACAAGAGACACACTTCAAATCAAAACATATACAGACTGAAAATAAATGGGTAGAAGAGGCATTTTATTCAAGTCAAAACAAACAAATAAAGCTGAGATAACAATACTTATATCAGACAAAACAGACAAACAAAAGCTGTGATAAGAGTCTAGGAATGACTCAACAATTCCACTTCTACTTATCCAAAGAAACCCAAAACACTAATTCAAAAAGACATATGCATCTCTATTGCAGCATCACTTAACAACCGTCAAGATAGGGAAACAACTAATACCCATCAACAGACAAACAGATGAAGACAAGGTGGGGGTTATGTACAATGAAATATTACTCTGCAATAATAAAGGAATGAGATCTTACCATTTAAACAATATGGATGGATCTAGAGGGTGTTATGCTAAGTGAAATGAGTCAGAGTCAAATGGAGAAAGACAAATGCAATCTGATTTTACGTATATGTGCAATCTACAAAACAAAATAAGCAAACAAACACGCTCATAGATACAGAGAATGTTTTGATGGTTGCCAGATGGAAGGCAAGCTGGGGGGATGGGTGAAACAGGGAAAGTGATTAAGATTTGCAAATTGCCAGTTATAAAATCAATCATGGGGATGTAAAGTACAGCATAGGAAATATAATCAATCATATGTTAATAACTATGTATGGCATCAAATGGGTATTATAGTTATTGGGGTGATCTGATCACTTTGAAAGTTATATAAATTCTGTATCACTGTGTTGTACACTGGTAACTGATACAATTTTGTATGTCAATTCCAATTGAAAAATAAAAGATGCATATATTTTTAAAAATGAAATAAATTATAAAATAAAACAGAGAAGAAATGACAACCACCTAGTGTGTCTAGGGCTCAATGGTAAGTTAAAGAAAGTAGAGACAATCTTAACATCAGCAATGGCAGCAAATCTAGCTTTCCTTGAAAAAAAAAAAGGTACATTATGAACTTGTGTTTTGGGGACACAAGTCATGGACTATAAAACACATTTACATCAAAAATAAAAAGATGCACACTGCTAGAATGAGCAAGGTGCCCTCATTTTTCAAATGGCTCTGCCATACCAGTCAGGGGTGCCTAATTTGATTCCCAACTGTAAGTGGTAGAAGAAGCTTGGGATGTGTAGTAGCATCATCATGAATTTTGTTTGTGTTGTGGGACCTCTCAGGGTCCAGCATGGGTCACAAGACACTTTTCAACACTCACATAGCAGCGGCCACTAGGGAAAATAAGAAGACTGCTAAAATGTGAAGCAGTATTATTTGATGGAATAAAGTAATGTAAAATGTTTTTTAATTTCCAGATCTGTGTTAGGATTTTTTTACACATTATACTAAATCCTTAAAAGAATTATTATTAGATCCATTTTCTTTTTAATGGCTGTGTAATATTTCTTTGTGTTGTGCACATGTGCACACACACACACACCAACTTCTCCATCCATTCATCTAGCGATGAATACTGAGGTTGCTTCAATAACTTGGCTATTTTAAATAATGCAGCAGTAAACATAGAGGTGTATATATCATTTTTAATTGTTCCACTTCTGGGCGCTTATCAGAAGAAGAGCTGGGTCCTTTTTTGTCTCTTGTTAGATAGCCTTTGTTTTAGTCTTTTTGTCTGATATAAGTATTGCCATCCCAGCTTCTCTCTAATTTTTCATTTCTGTTTTCATGAAATATCTTTTTAATTCCTTTATTTTCAGTCTCTGTGTATCTTTCAATGTGGAGTCTCATGTAGGCAGTACATGTAGGAGTCTTATTTTTTTTTTTGATAGGGGACTCAAGAGTTGGAAAATTTTAGTAAATAGTTAATAAGCCTAGTAAGTAATGCGTATGTTAAAGCTATTGTTTCAGGAACTGCGGGTACTGTGGCTCAGCACTCCTGGGAGAGACAACAGACCACCTCCTGGGGCACAGCTGGAGACATCCCAGCCATTGTATTGCAGGGAGAGACAGACACCTAACTGCCAGCCTGGGGACAGCTAATTTGCAGGGGCAAGAACGCTGCAGATTTTTATCTAATTTTCCCTGAATTTCAAAACCCCTCACTGCACAGTTGTCCTCTGTTATAAAAAGGCTGGCTTGAAAGAAAATGTAAGATGGTGTGTTAGGGTATAAACCCACCGTCTTCTCAGACTGCTGGCCATCTGAATAAAGTGCCCATAAAGATTCAATCACTATCTCTGTTTCTTGGGTGCAGTATGTAACAGGCAGCACGGACTCTTGCTTTTTCCAGTATCATATTCTGGCAACTCTGTTCTGAGGCAGACTTTGGGACTCTCGGGTAAGTCTGGGTATTTGGCAGGGAGTCCCATTGACTGCCTGGACTGGGAGGCTCTGGGAGTTTGGATTTAGAGATTCCCAAGCAGTTGCCAAATGATTTCACTTGGGGACTCTCCTCCTCACTCGCTCACTCCTAAGAACTTCTCATCGTTTATCACATTTGATTGAATCATTGAGCTTTCTGGTTTAGGTTACAGTCCCAGGTCTTAACTTAGGTTGTCTGGTCTCTGTCTGGGAAAAGACATCTAATTTGGTTAAGGTACCACCTGTTTTATGGAGCGCTGTTTGGTAGAATGGGAGAAAAAGCTTCCATTCCAGAAAACAGCCCACTGGGGCGAGTTCTGGCTAATTGGTTGACTTATACTTATAAACATATGACTAGAGCTAATGTGGGTTTATTGTAATACTGTTTGGCTTATGTATTGGATAATCTAGACTCAGGAGAGTGCTCGCCACTGAATGAGTCTGTAAATTACTGTATTACACTGTAACTAGTTTTTTTTTTTTTTTTTTTTTTTTGTCAAAAATCAGGGAAGTGGGACAAAACGCCTTACCTAGAAGTTTTTTTTAAGAGTTTACATGATAAATGTGCAGAATTAAAAGGAAGCAAGTTAATGGTTCACAGAAAAGGGAATTTGCATGTGAAAGGTAGCAGAAGCTCAGAGGAGAAGGACCAAGAAGATCTAGATATTATGACTCCTGCTGGCAGAGTCAGAGCTCCCAGGCCTCTCCAGCCAGGGGGTGGGGGGGGGGGGAGGATCTACTCTGCTGAGGGAAATGGGGAAAGTGTGCCTGTACTGGTATCGCTGTCTTGAACCCATCAGGGAACCAAATTTGGTGGAGGACAAGCCCCTACTGGGTCAGGGCAATATCCTTTGTGGAGACTTCCAGTGGGAGTAGGGCCAGAGGGCCAGCCTGCTGGATATTATTGGGCACATATTCTGTTTTCTACATCAGATCTGTTAAACTGGAACAGCTCAAATCCATCTTACAGGGATGAGCCTACTAAAATGACTGCTTTGGTTGCACTGGTTTTCTCCAATCATCATCCTAAATGGGCAGACATACAAGCCTTATTAAACATTTTGCTTGTGGGAGATGAGTGGAGGCTGCTGTTGGATAAGGCAAATAAAGAGGCTCAGAGGTTACACCAAGAAAGTCCAGATGGGGCTCTCAGCCCTACTAGGACAATACCTTTAACCAAGATCTACTGGGACCCTAATGGGAATGGCCTTCCTCTCTTAGAGCATTATAAGAGGTGCATCCTTGAGGGAATGAGGAAAGGTGTCCCTAAGCAGAACAGTCTGAATATGGGGCAGGCGGTGCAACAAAAGTCCACAGAGGACCTCTCCCAATACCAGGAAACAGTTAAGAGGGTTCTTGGAAATACTGCTGCATTTCGATTCCAAACTTTGGGCTCATTGCTAAATCACTGTATGAAGCTCTGAAGGGACCAGAATATTGCCCTTTAGAGTGGACAAAGGAGTGCACTCAGGCTTTTGAGTCCCTGAAGGTGCACCTGGCTTCTGCACTGGCCTCGGGGCTTCCAAACCTACTGAAGCCCTTTCAATGATATGTGCATGAGAGACAGGGCATTGGTCTAGGAGTCCTCACCCAAATGCTTAATGACATTCCACAACCCACTGCACACTTGTCAAGGAATCTAGATCTCACTGTCCAGGTGTGGCCAGCCTGCTTGAAAGCTGTGGCAGCCACTTGCAAACTCTTACAGGAAGCTGAAAAGTTTTCCTTAGGACAGCCTATCACCATTTATGCACCCCAGCAAGTGCTGAGCCTGCTGGAGCAAAAGGGAAATAGACTGGACTACCTATACAGATAGACACAGCTATATGGACAAAGGAAACAGAGAGTCCGGGTATGGCCAAGGCCTTGCCACCAGGAACCTCTGCTCAGAAACCTGAACTGATTGCATCAACAAGGACATTGGAATTGTTACAAAAAAAGACAGTGAATGTATATACCAACTCAAAGTACACTTTCCTAATTTTGTATGCACATGGTTCCATCTGGAAAGCAAAAAGAACTGTTAACCTCCAAATAAAGAGAAGAATAAGCATGAAGCAGAAATTTTAAAATTATGAGAGGTTCTTCAGGTACCTTTACAGATGGCAGTTATGCACTGCCTGGGGCATCAGAAGGAGGGCACTAAAGCAGCCAGAGGAAACAATCTGGCTGATCTAAGCAGCAAAAGAGGCTGCTAAAGGAGCATTTATAACACGTTGATATCTGTCCTAGGCTTTTCACAATTTGACCCGGAATACTCAACTGCAGACTTAGAGAAAGCCAAGGGCTTGCGTTTTGGTGAAGAAGGTGCTGATAGTGGATGGAAAAGAATAAGAAAGGAGTTATACTGCTTCCTGAACATTTAGTAGAGCCAGTCATCAAGCATTTGCATGAGGCCACACACTATGGAAGAGACTCATACACCACTTATGTCAAACCATGGCTCACAGGTCCTGGAATTTCTAAAGCCATACGAAAAGTAATTTCTAGATGTGTTGTGTGCCAGAAGAACAAACCCAAGACAGATCCTCACAATACCAAGGACAGTGCCCACTTGAGGACTGCTAAATAGACTTTACTCAGATACCAAGGGCCTGTGGGTAGAAATATTTATTAGTCTTTGTTGACAGCTTTTCAGGATCGGTAGATGTTGGGAACTGCCCTGCTTGGTTTCAGAAGCTGTAACCCCCCATGGCTAAGGCTGAGAAAAAGTCCTGGGGACCATAAGCCACTAA
Source organism: Desmodus rotundus (assembly GCF_022682495.2). Taxonomy (NCBI): domain Eukaryota; kingdom Metazoa; phylum Chordata; class Mammalia; order Chiroptera; family Phyllostomidae; genus Desmodus; species Desmodus rotundus. The sequence continues at coordinate 49,377,241 of NC_071394.1, read as the reverse complement.
GGAGATAAAGCTTACCTTCCTTGCAGGGGTGTTGCCTCTGCCCCTCAGTTAACCAATGATGGGTAAGATTCCTCAAGGGAGGGATGACCTAAGACAGGGATGGTCATAAAGGGGCCAACCGGGAAGGACGTGGGGGGCTATAGAAAAAGGGGGTGATGGACCCTCACCCCTTGGCTTTGATATAGCCTGAGTCATCATTCTGCCTGTGAGAAGTCTCCTAATCTCTTAGCTGCCTTACTTCCCCTGCCTGACTTAAGCCTGAAACAATGCTGGAGGTGGGTGCAACCCTGTGCTGGAAAGGGCAGTTCCCCGGGGCAATCAGGTCTAAGAAAGAATGCATAAGATCCTGTGAAACCTGCTTTGCTAAGAATGCCCTCTATTTAAATGATAAGGTTCCAAGCATGAAATGAGTGTTTCCCAAAGTTTTATGGCCCTTTGACTATCTGACCCTGACTCAGAATAAGCCCTCACAGTTCTTTGAATGTTATTTACTGTTTGATCATCACTGCCTGACAATGACTGATGAGCTTTACGTATATGTCCTGTTTTCCTGTGCAAATTAAACCCAATAAAAGCCCATTGAGGAACAGGCTCCAGGCCCTTCTCCTTTGAGAGATTGGCCATCTTTCCTCCCCAAGTAGATAACATCTTGGTAGACTTATTCTCATCCATGGCAGACGGGGTGGGGGGGTGCTCTGCAGGCAAAGCCCCCCCACAGGTAGAAACCTATCCTACTAGAATGGAAAAATCCTCGGAAGCAGTGAAAGCTTTACTGAAGGAAATAATCCCTCACTTTGGCCTCCCTGGAAGCATCCAGAGTGATAACAGACCTGCTTTCATTTCAGAAATTATACAGAAGGTTAGTAAATTTTAGAAATCAAGTGGAGACTCCACATGGCATGGAGACCTCAGGCTTCTGGGAAGGTAGAGAAAATGAATCACACCTTGAAGAAAAATATAGCCAAGCTGTGTCAAGAAACTTATCTCCATTGGCATCAAGCTTTGCCTATTGCCCTGCTTAGGATAAGGGTGACTCCTTGAAGTGGGATTCAGTTGAGTTCCTATGAAATTGTAAACAAGTTACCATTTCAGGTTATGACTGGGGTGGGAGAGATGTATATAGATCAAGAAGTGAAGGCAAATAAATATGTATAACATTTAAGTCTTAAGGCATAAACACCATCAGTCTTCCCCAAGAGCATGGTCCCCTTCATGTCTTGTAGGTGTTTGTTCTCCCTGGGAAAGCCTTAGAAATTATACTGTGTTTGGGCATATCGAAAAGAAAATGATCTGCTCGGACTGATAACTGGGGACCAGTGGTGACTATAAAGGACAGGAAAATATTTTCCTTGAAGGTCGCTAATGTAGCCCCAGCTAGAGAGTGTGCAACTTTTGTCAACTGTACTAAAAACTGTTTTGTGCTCTCAGCAGGTATGAAGATGAATTGCACCAGCACCACTGATGTATCTTATGCTTATCTCACGTTAAATTGCTCGCTGGATTGTTTCTAATATACAGAATGATTGTTAATGCCTATGTTCCAGCAAATGGTTCTGGGGGACCATGCTCTTGGGGAAGACTGATGGTGTTTATGCCTCAGAAGCCTCACCTGACCCAGGCTAGATGGGATCTCTCCCTTGCACCTAATTGGTGATTAGTGATTTATACCTTTTTAGCCTTGCTGAATATGTGTCTTTAACCATATTTGTAATACCAGCCATGGTAACCTATTTGAATGTAGAAATAAGCAGATTAATCTGTGCTATGGCAAAAGCTTTGAATGCCACCTCACTGTGGGGGAGCTTTACCCACAGAGCACCGCCCCCCCCCCACACACACACCATCTGCTGCGGATGAGAATAAGTATTCTCATAAGTCTTGCTTGGGGAGGAAAGGTGGCAGATCTCTCAAAGGAGAAGGACCAGAAGCCTGTTCCTCAATGGGCTTTTATTGAATTTCATTTGCATAGGAATACAGGACTTAAACATAAAGCTCATCAATCATTGTCAAGCAGTACTGATCAAATGATAGATAACATTTAAAGAACTCTGAGAGCTTATTTTGAGTTAGGGTCAGATAGCTCAAGGGCTATAAAACTTTGGGGAACAAACTCATTTCATGCTTGGAACCTTATCATTTAAATTGAGGGTATTAGCAAAGTAGGTTTCATAGGATTTTATGCATTCTTTCTTAGGCTTGCTTGCCCAAGAACCTGCCCTTTCCAGCACAGGATTGCACCCACCTCCACCATTGTTTCAGGCTTAAGGCATTGATTGTTTCAGGCTTAAGTCAGGGAGGGGAAGTAAGGCAGCCAAGAAATTAGGAGACTTTTCACAGACACGATGAAGACTCAGGCCATGTCAAAGCCAAGGGGCAAGGGTCCATCACCCCCTTTCTCCATAGCCCCCCAAGCCCTTCCCTGAGGGCCCCTTCATGACCATCCCTGTCTTAGGTCATCCCTCCTTTGAGGAATCTTACCCGTCATTGGCTAACCAGTCATCCACCTGGGGCCAAGCAGACTGAGGTGAAAGTGGGTAGAGGTGGTGCCCCTACAAGGAAGATAATCTTTGTCTCCTAAGTGGCTTATGGTCCCAAGGTCTTTTTACTCAGCCTTAGCCATGAGGGGTTACAGTTTCTGAAACCAGGCAGGGCAGTTCCCAATACCTTACAAGCCATCAGTGCCATTAGCCAAGAATTAGGACTTGTTTGCAACAACATGGATAGGCCTAGAGGGTGTTATGCTAAGTGAAATTAAGTCAGAGAAAGACAAATACTGTTATCATTTCACTATGTGTGGAATCTAAAAAAACTAAAATGAATAAACAAAACAAACTGACCTAATTGCCACAGGATTGGGCAGCGGGGATATGGGCAAAGTGGTTAAGGGGATTAAGAAGTACAAACTTTACATGAGGATGTAAAGTACAACACAGGGAATATTAATAATATCGCAATAACTTCATATGGTGATAGAGGGATAGTGGACTTTTTGGGATCACTTTGTAAGGTATGTAAGTGTGAAATCTCACTCTTCTACACCTGAAACTACTATAATATTGTATGTCAACTGTACTTTAATTCAGAAGAGCTTTACATTTTAGAATAAAAATTAGATATAAAAAATAATTATTATTAGTTTATTTTTACAGATTATTAAAAAAGGGACAGAAAAAGTAAATTTATTTGCCTGAAAATATAATACTAGTTAGTGGTCAGAGGTAAGATTTCTATGCAATTTTTTCTCAGTGTTAAATCCCTCTATACCCAGTATCCTGCTATCTCCGTACCAGGTCACATGCAAAGCAGCTTTTGGCACTTGTTCTAGTCTTTCTTAATGAGGAAACTTTGGGAGCTTCTTTTCCTTAGCAATCTCTAGGAAGAACGCCTTGCATGGTGTGGGTGAAGCCCAGAAGTGACTTATTATGCTCCCAGACAGAAACATATGGATGCAACTGCTTCAATATCCGAATTCCAGGCACTTGGATAAATAATTCCATCAATAATTCTACTGAGCTCCCACAATAGACAACATGGGATCCCCTTCTACAAAAAGTTACACCTTAAATTTCAAAACAAAAGTAACAGCTATACTATTGAAGGCTTCCTAACAGTGTAACTGATAGAGCCACATATAGAATTACTAAAAACATCAATGAATAGTGTAGATTAGAAAAGAAACTTTACATGCCCAAACAATATAGTCATACCTACCCAATTTGTTTCTGAATTTGAAAGTTTATGTGAATCACTGATTGGAATAAGGAAGGTGGTATATCAGCACGCTATTTAAAGACCATCCATATCCTCTGAGATTCTTGTTCTTTTTCTGCCCATGTAAATCCACTCTTGAACATTTAATTAACATCTTAGTCCCACTGAGGTGTATGTAGTTATTCCATTTGAGTAGGTAATTGATAGTGAGGACAAAAGTATCATGTTACTGTTGAAAAGTTAAAAATTGAAATTAAGTAAGAATATTAATATCAAAGCCAATAAGGTTAAGAATCTTGAAAATAAAAGTTTATTGTGAAGGACTACTATAATTTGCAATGCAATTTTAAGTTCTTTTTCTTTGAAAAGGAATGAACACCTTTAAAAACGGCATTATTACTGCGTTCTAGCCTTTCATGCCATGTTAATCCATTTAATCAAAGGTCCATCACTGTTTGTCTTAAGCATGCTGACTGCCTCTGAAGGGAAAATTACAAAAACTGTTTAATCTAACAGCATGTGGTTCTAAAAAAGGATGTACTTGTTTTTGCTCCCTGTATAATGAGTTTAAACTCATTCTGTACTTTTGAAAAAATGTCCAAAATATGTTTGCTTACATGGCAAAAATGAAAAGACAACCCCATTAAATAGAACATATTCTCCAATGATACATCTGATATGGACTTAATATCTAAAATTTATAAGAAATTTATAAAACACAACACCAAAAAAATCCAATTAAAAAATGAGCAAAGGACCTGAACAGACCCTTCTCCAAAGAGGACATACAGAGGTCCCAGAGACATATGAAAGGAAGCTCATTGTCACTAATCATCACAGAAATGCCAAATAAAACACGAGATACCATCTCACACTTGTCAGAATGGCCATCACCAATAAATCAACAAACAAGTATTAGCAAGAATGTGGAGAAAAAAGAACTCTCGTTCATTGTTGGCAGGAATGCAGACTGGTGCAGCCACTGTGAAAAGCAGTACAGAGCCACCTCAAGAAAACTAAAAATGGAACTGTTTATGACCCAGCATTTTCACTTCTGGGAATATATCCAAAGAAACCTGAAACACGAATTCAAAAGAATATATGTACCCTTAGGTTAAGTGCAGTGTTATTTACAATAGCCAAAATTTAAAAGCAGCAGCTCAAGTGCCCATTAGTAGATGAATGGATAACAAACCTATGGTACATTTACACAATGAAATAGTACTTAGCTATAAAAAGGAGTGAAATCCTACCTTTATGACAGCATGGACAGACCTGGAGAGTACTATGCTAAATGAAGTAAGCGAAAGAGAAGTACCATATGATTTCAATTATATGTGGAATCTGATGAAATAAACTAACAAAGTGAGGCAAAATTATGGATACATAGAACAGATTGACAATTGTCACAGGGGATAGGGTTGGGGACTGGATGAAAAAGATTAAGGGATTAAGCAAAGGGAAAAAAAGCTCATGGACACAGATTACAGATAACAGTGGTGACTGCCAGAGGGGGTGAATGGAGGCGGAAGATGTAAAGCAGGGATAAATGCTAATGGAAGGAAGCTTGACTGGGGGTGGTAAATACAAGGTACAATATGCAGATCATGTATCTGAAAACTATATAATCTTATTAGCCAATGTTACCTGAACAAGTTCAATAAAAAGCAGTATTTAAAATTAACATAAATCTGCACAGTGCTCTTTGCTATGCTGTCCACTCACTTGTCTAAAACAATATTTTCTCTGTACATATTTATAGGAAACTTGAGACTTGAAATATCTATATTTTACATAAAGTCCACAACAGAGTGGCAATAGGGGTGGCCAAGTAAGATTTTTAAGAAAACAAAGAGAAGGGTGAATAGTGATGAATGCTAACGAATCCTGATTAATTATTCCAAGTGCTCATAATCAAGAATCCTCTCTAAGATCACTACTTGTAGAAATGTGGCTTTTCATAGACACTTCAGTTTGCCTCTTTGAGGTTAAAATATGTACATATATCAGAGAGTTTTCCAAATAGCTTTTAGCAGAGGAGCAGTGTAATTAAAAAAACATACAAATTCTGAGCTCTAAGAAGCAAAAGGGTTATAGTATTTTTCATTTTGTTTGATCCTCGAGTGTAGAGTTTTAAACATAATTTCTCCTCTATACTTTCCCATGTGAACTGATGTAGAAATTCAGCAAAGGTTCTACAAATGTTATTTAGCAACCTAAGCGCCTATAAGTAAATGAGTGCATCAAAAAACTGCAGTACATTTACACAATAGAATACTATACAGCAGAAAGAAAGGAGCCCTACCCTTCAAGACAGCATAGATGGATATGGAGAGCATTATGCTAAGTGAAATAAGCCAGGTGGTGAAAGACAGATATCATATGATCTCACCTCATCAACAAAACAAACAAATGAGCAAAATAGAACCAGAGACATGGAAATAATGAACACACTGACAGTGACCAGAGGGGAGGGGGGAGAAGGATAACAGGGGAAAGAGGAAGGGTCTAGTCAAGGGACACATATAAAAGATCCATGGTAATGGACAACAAGGTGGGGAGTGACTGAGGGAGTGGGGTGGGAGTTGTGCGGGACAGGGAAGAGCAACAGGGAAAAATTGGGACCACTGTGATTGAACAACAATAAAAAAAAAATCAACCATGACAAATATTTTCCAAAGTGTCTAATACTGTCCTATTTCTTTCTGTATAATTTTTATTCCATCTCATCATCCCCAACAGAAGCTTCTCAACCTTCTAGCTTCTCCCACAGTGTAGTTTAGAAGCCACCTACAATGGGAACCACTTGAGTTGACTATTTAAAATCCAAATTCCTGAGTCCACCTAAACAGACTGGATTTGAATATCTAAAGACAGGGTTTCAGATCTGCACATTTACCAAAATCAAAAAAAAATTACCACAGTAAAAAATTGATGACCATTTTGATTAGTGTTAAAACTGTCTGCCTTGAGATTAAGCTCCTTTAAATTCTCTCTCTCACAGACACATACACAACACACAGTCTTTATATGATCGTCCAACTGCCCCTGCTACTGTCTGAGAATTTACAGGAATAAATCTTATATTTATTTATTTTTAACAATAAAAGCTTTATTGTTCATAAGCTTTTATACATTTGTAAAAATTTAGAGATGTAGTTTATGTAGAGATATACTTTAGTGCACATTAATTGGTAGAGGTTAATAGAAAAACAGAAAAAGCATAACAAATAACCATCTTTAAGTATTTCTTTGGACAGTACTCTTGATCTGTTTCTAATATGAAAAAAAAAACAAGAGATCAAGATATCCTTTGTAAATATGATAATACATTGTACCAATGTCATATCTTATTTAATAAAGAAATTAACCAGGTTTTAGGAGTGTATTAAATCTTCATTTGCACATGGGAAAAATCATGATATCAAGAAAGAGGAAAGAAAACTCACCACTTCTTCATGTCTGCATTTTCTCACATTAATTCCATTTATCTGCAATGAAAGAAAAGCATAGTTTTACGTGATATATTATAAGTGACTTTATGTTTTGGCTGATATAGAACAATAATAGTAAAATGTATACCTGTAGAATTGCATCCCCAATAAAGAGCAGGCCTGAAAGTTCCGCTACGAATGAAAAAGGACATTTGATTATGCATCAACTACTTTCTTCATACAGATGGGGTTTTTAAATTAAACTCAAAAGCAAAAAAAAAAAAGTTTTATGTGGATATTACCTTAAAAGATGTACAAGGAATGGAAATACAAAAGTAATCATTTGATTCAACCCAAATATTGAAACACAAGCTGAGATATTTCTATTTAGTTCCATTTCAGATTTTACAGTTGTTAAAAAATGGCCTGTCTTCTGCATGGATGACTAAATTTTATCAGATACTAACAATTTTAAGGTGTCTATGAAAATGTTTAGGTGTAGACATTCAATTCATCAATCATTGAATCAGCTCCAAATTTCTTTTTAAACATTTAATTATCTTACACATTTCAGTCATTTTAGTCGCTTTATATCTTTATTTCCCCTAGATGAAATTTTATGTGAAAGGTTAACTGAGTTAAATTGCACATAGGAACTGAAAATATTGGGTTGTCCAAAAAGTTCATTTATTTTTTTTCCATATAGTAGCTCTAGTAGCACTTAGTTGTGTTTAACATCATTTGAAACAATTTTGTTAGATTGTATTGTGACAGCTGTCATATCAGCGTGCATTTAAAAAACTTATCAAAACTGGTGAATTTTTGTGTAGCCATTTTAATATTGAAGGAAGAAAATACATAACATTTATGGCATATTATGTTTTATTAATTTAAGAAAGGTGAAAATGCAACTGAACACATAAAAAGATTGGAGCAGTATATGGAGAAGGTGCTGTGACTACGCGCAAGTGTCAAACATGGTTTGTGGAGGTTCTTGGTACTAGTGACTTCCTGGCCAAATAATTCTTTGCTCAGGGGCTGTCTTATGCATTGGAAGATGTTTAGCAGCATCCATGGCTTCTACCCACTAGAAGCCAATAACGAGAGATAGCCAACATGAATAAAACGTTCAAATCAGTAAAGTTATTGGTGAAAATGAAAAATGTGTCTTTTATAGAAAAAAAAACTAAATGACTGTTTGGCCAACCCAATAATATATATCTAAAATTGCTTATACTTGATGTGACTTGTTCTTATTACATATGTTGGTATGTTTGTTTAATGAAACAATTGAAAAGTTATGCACTCCCCAATTCATACACAGTTATATGTTCTCTTATCTTTCATGAAGTCCTTCCTTGGAATAATAAAGGTCATAGACCCAGGAATCAGACTCAATCACTTACTGCCTGATCATGGGGAAGCTCATCAATGACATACCAATTAGCTAGTCAATGCCATACTAATTTATGATTCTTAAATATCATCTTATTCTTCAATAACAATGGCTTACAAAGGAGTGGCTACTGTATAATTCTCTTGACACTTTACCTCTTTGCTCCTTGGAGATTTTTGAAATGACAACTGGAATGTTATGTTCCGCTCCCCCCTGAAAAAAGAAAATAATATATTGTTCTTTTTAATCTAAAAAGAAAAAATAATGCAGTGTTTAGTTAAAAACTATATATGCTATGAATAGTATGTTAAGGAATACTAGATAAAATTTAAATTAACTTGTGGAATTTCTTCACTATGTAGAAAGCACTTCCAAGACACTTATCTACTTATTCAGAATTTCACTGTGACATCCAATATTTAATAACAAGTGACTTTTAAAGTTTTTATTTTTCAAATAAAGAATGTCAGTATGTTCAACAGTCATTTTTTTTCCAATGTATAACAGTACTGTCCATTGTAGAAATTTCTATTTAGGGCTCAACTACCAGACGATCATGTGTTTCCACTGTATGATTAAGTTGTTCTATGCTGGTGACTGAGCACTGACCCTCCTGCGTGGTGAATGACAAGAGAGCCTCTACTGCCACGGATGGATGTGCAAAAGCAGAGTGTGCATACCCAAGGTGGGAAAGCCGTAGTCTGCACGTCCTTACTTAGTATCAGATTCCATTTTTCAGTAAAAACACAATAACAGAATAAAACAAAATTGCAAGAATGTTGCAGTACTTTTTCTAATTGAGCAAATGAAATATGAAAAAAGGAAACAAAAATAAGTTAGCCAATCTTATGCAGAATGCAATAAAATAAATCCCTGACATAACTGCAGAAAGATTGTTTCCATATTACACAGTTGAGGCAGTTGAAAACAACAGCTAGAAACTCAAGTAAGTGCATTAAAGAATAATATGTCTTATAGAAAAGAAGCACAAGACGGGGATTTACAGCTGTGAGTATATGAAACACAGAGTTTATTGGTATATGGTTAATTATATTATTTTCCATATAAACAACTGAAAACCTACTTTTGTCCCATCCTGTATAGCACATTGAAGATAGTTCAATTGAAAAGATTATCTAAATTCCACTGGGGTTTCTCTATTTTCAGAATAAGTATACCTCCTAAGCCACTTTTTTTTTTCCCAAGGACAATAAATTATTTTATAACAGACATTTTTCCCCCAAGAATGCCTATTTTTAACACTAAATTGCCAAAATACTTAAATATAAGATAGGCAGTAGTTCTTAAGAAAAGAGGTGGTTTACAACTTTTCCTTGGCAAGTAGTTCTTTATTTTTCTGGAATATTAAGAAGAGATATGAAAAATAAAATATTGAAAACTGTCTTACTCAATTTGAAATTCAAACCACAACTCAGTTAATATTTTCTCACTATTTTCCACCTGCTCAGTACTTACCCACTTACCCTCACCAACTCAGTGAGAAGTCTCTGGCATAAGCTACACTGGTTCCTAAGTCTGTCTTTGCTTTGTAGTCTGTGTGTGCCTAACAATGTTTATGATCTCTCATCTGATAAAAGGGAGAGAAATTTGTGACTGACAATTGGATGGAAGTGAGTGCTTAATTAGAACACAGAAATACTAAATAAAAAGTAGTTATCATCATTATTATTACACAATTATATGGGTTCAGAAAGAGTCACCACAAGATGTGCCTCTGGGTTTTGCAGATTATTTTGAGCTTAAGGCAACGTTAGCCACAGGCTGAATAGAAACTTCTGTCCCTCCCTTTAACCACCTAGCAGAACTTAAATCAGAGGTCATGCCCATAATAAGAGATTATCAAAGAGAAGCTCTTTTGAACTATCTATAGGGGAGAACAAACTTCTGTTTACTAAACTTGTGTTCTTAACACCTTACAATGACCTTTTGAAGGTCCCAGGTACATTACCTCATTTCTAGCTCAGGATACTTTATATAACTCATCCCCCTTTCTACTTCTAAACTTCTCTTGCATGTGAGGGTCTCTGATTCTCTCATGTATGTGGAGTTCCCATACATATATATGTATTAAATTTGGTTATTTTCTTTTGTTAATCTTCTCCTGTCTGTTTGATTATTAGATCAGCCAGAAGAACCTTGGTAGGAGAGGAAATTTTGTTTCTCCCCCATGCGGTTTATCGATTAAGATTTGTGAGTAGAATTACATGGCACTAAATAAATAAAGTTAAGACTAATCTATTCTAAGATCCTTAATATTTACTAGTAAGGATTCCAAGTTCCCAATACCCTATATTCTGTTCTATTCTTTTCTATTATCCTTATCAGCTTCTAACCTGCTATTTTTTAGTCATCATTTACATTTATTACTTGTTTTCTTCCTTCTTTACCCATCCTGAACTAAAAAGTAAGTATCCCATAAGGGCACTGACTTTTTTGGTAATTTGTTTTGTCCACAGATGTAATCCAGTGCATGAGAGATAAAGTATGAGGTGAAGAGGCTATAAGTGATAAGGAGATGGGAAAACCAAACCCCAGTGAATTTATGGCTTAGAACCAGCAAAGACCAGCTCCATCCAACATTGTGACTAATTTCACCTAAGGGTAACCCCTGACCTCATTATACACTCATTGTAATACACTAGTATGTTAAATGACACACCCTGTACTTCCATGAGAGAAAACGAAAGTCCATAAAAGGTCACAAAATTGACAACGGAGCTCCACCAAGAAGCCTTTATCCCTCTCCTGGAAAAATTCTAAATATTCCTCCCCCTCATTGAATGCCATACCTTCAATCAAATAAACCTCATTAAAGGAAGCAAAGTCCAATAAAGAGGGGCTGCTCTGTCTGTGGATTAGCCCACTGTCTGTCTCACTACTCAATAATAAACTCCCTTTCACTTTAACACTATGCTGGCTTGGATTTGATACTTTCCTGCTTGAAGCCAAGATCCCACAATGGTTTACTGACTCTACCACCAAAATGCCTGTATCATATGGAATAATATCTTTCTTTTTTATCTTGAAATGTTTGTTGAATAAGTCAATGAGTCAATAATTAAAGCCTAAAACTGTTCTCTTAAAAAAAAATTGCAGCCCTGGCCAATGTGGCTCAGTTGGTTGGAGCATCATCCCATACACCACAATGTTGTGGGTTCGATTCCTGCTCAGAGCACATAAGTAGGTTGCATCTTTGATCCCCAGTCAGGGCACATATAGGAGGCAACAATTGATGTTTCTCTGTCATATCAATGTTTTTTTCTCACGTTCTTCCTTCCACTCTCTGTAAACTCAATAAATTATATATTTTTCAAATTGTAGAATTTTTTTTGTTGTTGTTGGAGCTAGGAAATTGTACAATAAAATGTACATGATCACTGAGAGTTTCTAGACATACCTAGAAACTGGAAAGTATTTTAAAAACACATTTCCTTTTCTTAAAAGAAAAAGCTTGTTCAGTCATTCATTAAAGAAATTTTAGGTAACACAGAAAGAGAAAACAAGATCATGCGGACATTGTGGTTCAGACATTTTAAGGTAGACAGTGATATTGTTTATGTCACTCTTTTCTGTGTAGCTGTCGTTAGAGTATTTTCTTCCAGCTTTTTTGTTTGTTTGTTTTCCACAGTTTTCTCTCCTTAATTATTGATCCAAAGATTTTCTTAGTATTTAGGTTTTTAATTCATGTTGCCATGGGAAGAAAATGGGGAATCTCTCCCTGGGATCTGTCTAGAGAAAATGCAGTTGAGGTAGCAACTTTTTCAGGGCCACCTCAGTAACTCATTCCTCCCTCAACAGCCAGAGTTATAACCATCTCTTAATGACAAGATATAACTAACCCTTATTTTTTCAACATTTTTCTTTTGTATATAAAGTTTTTCCTGAATCTGTATAGTTTGTACTCAAAGATAATATTTTTTTTAATTTAAATTGTATTTTTTTTCATTTTTATTTTTAAATTATTTATTTACTTTTAGAGAAAGGGGAAGGAAGGGAGAAAGAGAGGGAGAGAAACACCAATGTGTAGGAAAAACATTTTGATCGGTTGCCTCTCGCATTCCTCCCACTGGACACCTAGCCCGCAACCCCAGCATGTGCCCTGACTGGGAATCAAACCAGTGACCTGTTGGTTCACAGGCTGGCACTCAGTCTGCTGAGCCACACCATCCAGGGCCTATTTTTATTATTATTATTTTTAAATCAGTAATTTAGAACTCTGAGAAAAATTTTAAACTAATTTCAGAAAGTGAATTTATAGTTAATTAGATAGAAAATTTTACGACAAAACTCAGGAGATAAAAATTGTAACAAAATTGTTATCATAGATAACTAGATATTAACAAAGGAAAGGAGCAAAGAGACATAGACATTAAGAAGCTTAATCTACTAGGAAGCTACAGCTGCACATCCTCCCTAGGGGATCACAGCATGCCCTGCCAAGAAGATTAATACTGTTCCCTCCTTTGTATAGAGAGAAAGGGTCAGCTTCCCAATATCCCCAGAGTACAATCAGATCATTGGCCTAGACTCTGAGGAAGGAGGAATAGAACAATAATGGGGAAGTGGGCACATGTGCAGAAAAAGCCAAGATGGTGCAGAAGCAGATGCTTCTACTATGGATCATGAGCTGTAGGAACCAGGACGGTGACCATAAAAGACCTGTCAGCATAGCCTGAGAAAAGGATCAGATTGCAAAAGGGACACAGAACCCCAGAAGATCCAGGAAATGGATTGGTTAAAGGGAGGATTCTATGTAAGCCTATGAAGAATTGGGAAAATGATTGGTTTGTTTGAAAAAATTTCTGGTTTTCAAAGCCCGAGATAATATAACCCAAGCAGGCCTAGCAGCTGCCTGGGGCCTGCGGCAGACTGCACTGGGTCCAAGCGTGGGCCTGAGCACAGCAGCAGCCAAAGCACAGCCAGGAACACAGACTAAGCCAACCCCATGGGTAAAAAGACTGGTCTGGAGTAAACTCTGGTAGAGTCTGAACCAATGGCACAAAATTTGTGGATCTCAGCCTTTGTTCTGAGTTTGGTGAATACAAAACTGAACTTTTTCCATGGCAGGAAGCTGAACCTAGGACAGTCTTTTCTGTTTGCTACAGTTCAGCAAACATTGCCACTAAAGCTCTGTCCTCCCACGTGGGTCCTTGAAATGCTTTTCTTGCAACACGACAAGGACCCCATTTCCACTGGCAAGAAAATCACAGTACCTTCATTTATTGTATGAAATGTGAGATCAATCCAGCTCCATTAGAGTTAATTAAATTTAGTTCTGGATCTAAATGGGAAACTCAAGATTTTCTGGGAAGGAATCAAATAATGTGACTCACTCTGTTCAAAGCAGATAATAGGCTTCCCCTTAAACTTAGAATAAAACACAAAATCCTGAACAGCCCTCTGCCATGTGACCTCAGCTTCCCTCTCTAACTCACTCTCCACCTTTATCAGTTTGAACATTAAAGGGGGTCAAAATATGCTGCCCATTCTGCCATGAAAATATTTTTTTTGCCTTTACTTTTAAGCTGGTAAACTCCTGCTCATATTCAAGACTTTAGCTGAAGTGTCCCTTCTTTACCACCTCCTTACTTCAAGTAATTCATTTCCATAGCACTGAGACATGGCTGTGATTTACGTTTACTTACATCACAAATTTTAGCTGTCATACAGTTTTTGAAAAATGTTTAGGTATTGATTTTTTTTTTTTGAAAAGAGAAAGAGGAAAAAAGAGAGAGAGGGGGAAACATTGCTTTGTTGTTCCACTTATTTAAGCATTTATTCGTTGTTTCTTGTATGTGTCTTCAGTGAGAATCGAACATGCAAACTTGGCGTATCAAGTTGACACCCCAACCTACTGCATAGCTGGCTGGCAGGGTCCTATTTACATCACAATTTTATCAATTTGTACTCCACTCTCAGAGTGTAAAGGCCCCAGGGTCAGGGCAGGCTTTCCTTTACCATCTTTTCCTCAACCTATCCTTAGCCCAGGCTTTGTGACCCAGGGGTTTTGAGGATAAGTGAACTAACTGACCTCTGCTGTGCCGGTGTGAAATCAAGGTTAGGGAAAGTCAACTGACATCTAAGGGTAGCCTCGAAATATTAAAACATATATCATTCAATTTTTAATAGTCTGTTTATAAAGCATAGCTAATTTTATAGTTTTATAGGAACCAGGATATAAAGTCCCATCTAAAGCATTTTGAATAGGACTCTATATAATGATTTTTGCCATCATAACTGTGAAATTCAAACCCAGAGTATTTTTAGAACATCAGGAATCTTGCAAAATAAGTCTTTTCAATTCATTATTTTTATTATTTCAATCAATCAATCCATCAATCAACTATATTCTGGGTTCCTGAGGATAAAAAAATGCATAGACCAAACCATTATATATTCATTTAGAGTAAGGAAAGTACTTATGAACAGATAAAAACATACTAATTAGAATTCAGAACCCAGTGCAAGAGGCACCTAAAAGAAGACTACCTGATATAATATAGGCAACTATCCTTAATCTATTAGAATCCCACACTTAGCTGCTGAGGGTTCTAGTATCACAACTGAACACTGAGTATCGGGACTCTTCTGCAATTTGGTTGCTGACCATGCTTAAGTAAACAGGCCATTTTGCAGTTTAAACTCTGACTCTCTATACCTGAGGAACTGAATCTTTGCATTGTCTGTTTCACCACTAAACTTGTTTTACCAGTTTATTTTGCAGACTCCAAGAAAAACTGAGGTGTTGGCCATGCTTTATGACCCCCTTTGCTGATCATACCTTATTAATTTGATAGGCATTTAGACAGACATAAGCGGAGTAGGAATGATAGGCCAGGTGCAGAAGGTCACCCAGGGCAGAAAGCCCTGGTTTCCTAGCACAGACAACTGTAAGGTGGGACTTCTATAGTTAAAAGCTGCAGGAGCTGTCAAAAAGAAAGACTACCTGCCCCCCACTGAATTTATAGGTTAAAACTGGCAGAGACCAGCTCATCTAACATATGACAACTAATTTAACCTAAAGGTAACCCCTAGCCCCATTATATGTTCATTGTAATACATGAGCACGCTAAAGGAGACACTCCACACTACCATGACTGGGAACAAAAAGCCCATGTAAGGACACAGATTGGCAATGGGGCTCCTCTGTGAAACATCCACCCACTTTCCTGGAAAGATTCTGAGTATTCTCCCCCTCACTGAATACCCTGCCCCCAATTAAATGAACCTCAATAAAGGAAGCAAATTTGTTGAAGAAGGGCTGCTCCATCTGTGCAGTAGTCCACTCTCTGTCTCAGTGTCTCCCATAAACATGCTTTGACTTTAAACTCTATGCTGGCTCGAGTTTGAATTGTTTTTTGTGGGAAGCCAAAAATGCACAGTGGGTCATGGACCCTAAGTCCCTGGACCACCAAAACGGTTGCATCAGCTATGTTATTTTCTGAGTTGATGACTATGTTTTAAAACAGACTGAAGTGATGGTTGCACATGTCAGGTCCAGGGTAGGGCACCTCAAGATACCCCATAATGGCGTAGTGAGTATTTTGAACTAAAGTTACTTAAACTATACTTAAAATAAGAAAGCCCTGAACTCTCTGTCCCCCTACAGACAAAAATAAACCTCCCATGTGTTTGGTGTCCTCTCTGCTCTTGAAGGCTGAGACACAACTTTATCACAATAGTTTAAAGAATCCAGAGTTGAAAAGCTTATGTAAACAAATCTTGTACCATCTTTACGAATTTACTATCCAAACTCAAACTTTGTTTAGATTCCTCACAAAGTAATACTCATACCTTGCTTAGATTCCTTTGTGATGAGCAGTAAATTTCCTGTTCTGTTAATTTATCACAAATTTAGTGTTTCTTTGGCTAAAAGGTATAAAAGGTACCTGGTTTGACCATTTCTGTGGGCCTAATTTTATGATCGGAGCATCAGACTGTGATTCTCCCTTGGGCATGTATCAAGTTGGTTTTTCTCTTGTTGATCTGGTCTTCTGTCAAGTCCTGATTTAAGAGTTTAAGAAGAGGAGTTTTCTCCCTCCCCTACATGCTTATCTGTGAATATAATAAAAATCATTGAACTGTACACTTTAAATGTGTAAACTATATAGTGTATATATATTACATGTAGATAAGCTATTTAATTTAAGAAAGACAGTCTTTCTGATGATAATTGGCCAGTGGGTGGTCTGAACTGATTCTTGAGACTAATTCATAATCTTCAATGTAAGCTTCATTACCTGCCTGTTATGTTCCTGCTTCTGTGGTGGTATGCATCAGCGCTGTCTCTGGTGAACACATATCAATCGACTCAAGTATAAAGAGCAGGAGGACAATATGAGGAAAAATGTATACGAATGTGTGTGTAATTATATCAACAGTTGATATTTAAAGACTTTTGCCCTAAAATAACTATATATTTATGGCAGAAATGTATTATACAGTGAAGAGATATATTTTTATTTGGTAAATTTGATACAATTAAAATTCAGCACTTGATATTAAAATTTTGCTTGCTTGATCTTGAATATTTAAATTAATATGTTTGTTTGTTTTAAATACACCAGTGTATAAATAACTTAGGAAACCTTCCTAAGAGTTTAGAGATAATTTAGTCTAGGTTTTATTTCTATAGAGCACAGTTTTGAAGAAGGGATTTGACATCAGCTTTACGTGGGGTTTAGCCTCACCCACTTACAACAATGGGTAAGTTAACCTCTCAATACTTAATCTTATTGCTTGTAAAGGGATAACAGTCATTGCTGGATAGCAATAAGCACCAAGTGAAACAGAATACAAAGTATTTAGCTCAGAATATAGCACCTAAATAGCCATTAGTAAATATTAACAATTATTGTTTATAAATGATAAGATTGAAATGTTAATAATATTTATTATTTTATTTACTTTTTAAAGATTTTATTTGTTTATTTTTAGAGAGAGGGGAAAAGAAGGAGAGTTAGAAAAACATCAATGTATGGTTGCCTCTTGTTCACCCCCTACCGGGTACCTGGCCAGCAACCCGGGCATGTGCCCTGACTGGGAATTGAACCAGCAACCTTTTGGTTTGCAGGCTGGCACTCAATCCACTGAGCTATACCAGCCAGGGCTGTCGTAATTTTTCAGCTATAATTACAGCTGAAAAATTACAGCCAATTACAGGTTGTAGAGTAGGGGCTTGTGGGTGAAAGGTCACTTAAACACAACAGAGGGCCAGGCCAGGTTTCAGTGCCTGTGAGCCATGCCCATTTTCATTACACCGTGGTTCAGTTACGTGTTTGTTCCTTCTGGAAGGGAATAACTATAACATGGGACTAGAAAGCTATGAGCCAGGATTGCACACACTCTTCAGGGTTTAAAAATAATTCCTTTCAGTTTTACAAGCTGAAGACAAATAGTTCATTTTAACCAGAGAATGAAAAGTGGGAGCAAGACTGTTAGCGTTGCGGGTGGCATCTCCTCTTCAGGGCATCTGCTCTCCCACCTGCAGCACCAGTGAAAATCTGCTATGTATTCATTGGTCTTAGGCTCTGTGTGGGCTTAATTTGGAAATCACATGGATATACAGATAATTTTGCTTTCTACCTTTCCATAGTCAAATGATCTTTATAAAATTATGGCATTTCAGGAAGCTATACAATAAGTTTGCCTATGAAGATAAATCTGCGATTTTGATATTAAATATCAATGCATTTGATTTAAAAATTCTTGGATTAGTGTTTCAAATTAAGGATTTTGGACATAATTTTTAAAATAATAATTATAATTTTCACAGGAGAGTCTCAGATTTTGTTAAAAATTCTCATAAGGTAAACTAAACAATTTAAGGTTAAAAAGCAAACTAATAATAGAAAGGGAAGTAGATAAAATCTGAAAGTAAAGTGAATTAAAACTTACTTAAATCATATTATTATTTAAGTCAATAATTATTTCTTTCAGTTTTATTAAATTTATTTCTTCCCCTTATCGTTTGGGATTTTAGGAAATTTTGAAATGGGTACCCTCCTCATTGTATACTACGTCATATCTCATGTTTGGTCTTCAAGGCAAGATGTCAAACAGAAGACCTAGAATTAAACTGTGGAGACATATAACTATGTCAACTTCTGAGACACCTACACAATTTTTATTCCAGAAGTTTCAAAGCTGTCTAATGAATAAGATAGATAAAATAAAAAAGGTAATGGCTGAGTTTTATTTCACTCCCATACAGGGGAATCTCTGGCTGGAGACAATGTTTGGGAGCGAAAATAATGTTGTACATGAACAGATGACATTCGGCTTAATAGACACTGATAGCATCAGGGACATCATACTACCCCAAATTATAATCACTGAGGAATGTTAATAAAGAAAGCATTGCCCTGGCTGGTGTGGCTCAGTGGATTGACTGCCAGCCTGTGAACCAAGGGGTCACTGGTTTGATTCCCAGTCAGGGCACATACCTGGGTTTCGGGCCAGGTCCCCAGATGGAGACATACAAGAGGCAACCACGCATTAATGTTTCTCTCCCTCTCTTTCTCCCTGTCTTCCATTCTCTATAAAAATAAATAAAATCTTTGAAAAAAGGCATTAGAATAGATGCTATACTCAAAGTTTTTCTGGCTATCACCTGGGAAGAATTTCTGCCATGTGCAGTGGCAAAAAGTTGCAAGAAAGGTCCCCAAAGCCAAGATTTGTCAGGAGAATGTAGCATAGTTACAAGCCTTGTCTTCCAACAGCACATTTTAAAGTCAGTGCTTTCAAATCAGAAAGGAAATTTTGTTGTCCCTCAGCCAAGATTTTTAAAAGAGTTTCTGGGAAGGAAAACCTGAAATAACAGTATTACATGTTCTGAGTACAGTGAAATTCAGAAACACCTGTCAGAATCTTAACTATATTGGCAAAAGCCTTTCAATTGTCTACCACACACTCTTCCTTCTGTTACATCTAGCTGAGACATTTGAGATTATAAATAATAGTCCTCACTACAAAACCTCCATGTGTGTCAGCAGTGGTTACTTGACTCCATGAAGTAAGAATGAAATATGTGTTCATATCTTCACGTGCATAGTTATGGCTAACTGAAATTAGCCAGCAACAAATAGATAAATGATCAACACTAAAATATTAACTCTGCACTAAAATAATTTCCTAAGCTGTTCATTTCATATGTGTAGTTTATAACAAATCATGTAAAATTATACAATATTCAACTTTTAATATTATAAAGTATAATGTTAAAGTATGTAACATGCATATTTTAGATCTCAGATCTAAAGAAAATAGATAAACCCAGTATTTTTTCCAATTTACATGTGACAAGATAAAGGGAAAAAGGATTTGTACAATAACATTGCTATTTTAAATGAAGAAATAATTATATTTTGAAATATAAAAACAAAATAAAAATGGTTTAAAATAAGAAATATAGTAACAGAATAAAAGTTTTAAAAATAGAGTGTGGCCCAGTTGGTTGGAGCATTGTCCTGGAGACTGAAATGCTGTTTGTTTGATTAGGGCAGGGCATGCCCGGGTTGTCCGTATGGTCCCCAGGCATGTGTCCTGACCAGGAATCGAACTGGCTACCTATGGGTTTACAGGATGATGCCCAACCAGCTGAGCCATGCCAGCCAGGGCTCACATCAGTATTTCTCTCTCTCTCTCCCTTCTTTTCTCTCTGAAGTCAATGAACATGTCCTTAGGTGAGGATTAAAACTGAAATTAAAAAAAGAAAAATAAGGCCCTGGCTGGTGTAGCTCAGTGGATTGAGTGCGGGCCTGTGAACCAAAAAAAGAAAAATAGAAAAGCGAAGATCAGTGGTAAGTACTGAGAAAACCAAAGTGGAAAGCTCTACTATTAGTCATTTATCTTCAGGATAAATGAGTTATATTCTAAATAAATCTATTGATGCTTATATTTCTGGTTGGTTTGTATGTCATAAATTTTTTTAAAAATAATTTCCTTTTTTGTTTAACCTCCCAAAATATGGCAACAATCACAGTTCACGTGCTACTTTTATGGCCAATATTTTGAATGCAACATACACACATGGAATTTTGAAAATTACTGTATTTTTTGTGTCTAAAAGTTTTACTTTGATTGAAATAATGAAATCATTAAGCTGAAATTATTCATTTGGCAGAATTCTTGATATTTTAAAAACTGCCTAGGTTAAAATGTGGTATTTTACTAAAAATAAATAACAATGTATTATTAGGTTTA
The DNA here is from genome assembly GCF_022682495.2 of Desmodus rotundus. Classification (NCBI taxonomy): domain Eukaryota; kingdom Metazoa; phylum Chordata; class Mammalia; order Chiroptera; family Phyllostomidae; genus Desmodus; species Desmodus rotundus. Next base: position 49,356,475 of record NC_071394.1, on the reverse strand, counting down.
AATTATAAGTTGAAATTAAAAAAAAAAAAAGAAGTAACATTTTTAGCTCCACTCTCAGAATTAGAGTCAATGCAGGTTAGAGAAAAATGCATACCTAAAATGAAACCTACTCTCACTATTGAACTTTATTCATACTCGGCTTTTGTGGTCTCTTCATGGACTTCCAAAGTCACACCTTTAAATCCTTGGCAGCATTCTCAGTAAGTATTGTGGTAAAAAACGAAACAAACAAACAAAACCCTGTCTATTGAACTTTAGAATTGCCACAACATCATTTCCATACTTAAACCTTATAATTTGTTCTGTGTGTCTTCCTGGTCTTAATTGATGATAGATAAAGTACAAGTATATTTTAAAATTAATATTTTATATAGTAATATTATTATTATTTGACTACATAATCTATTCCATGTTGATCAGTTTTCTAAGCCATTTTCATAATGTCAACTAGAGCTATCACACTAAACTTTGAGTTTTAATTTTCAAGCATATATAACTTGAGTTGTATTAAAATTTCATGAAGCATATGCTTCAGGTGTATGATTTTCACCTTACGTAAGCAAAATGCCTAGCCCACCAATCAAGATGAATATAAATTTCAATGACCTATTTAGAGATGAAGGTTTCTAAAATGTATTTTAAAGTCATTGAGTTAACTTTCCCAATATTTATATAATTTCTCAGCATTAAAAAAATTCTGTTTGGCTTCAAGATGATAAGTTGCAGGTGTAGTACATCTTTAATAGCCAACAATAGACAGAAAGAAAAGCCCATCAGTGTGGTGATTTCAAGGGGTTGGGGGGAGGGAAGTAGGTGGAGGAGGAAGAAGGTATAGGGGAAATAAGTGGTAATGGAAAAAATACAATAAAAAGTGAACAATTAAAATAAATTTTGAGGAAAATTTTTTAATAGATTGAAATTAAAAGATAATTTTTATAATCAAATGCTAAACTTTAAGTTTATCCTATATATTTGGCAATGTAACATGAGATTTTACTCTTTTCTTAAAAATGAAGACTAAACAAAAGAAAAAGATGAATATAATACAATTAATACTTAACTTATATAAGACCTCATTAGATAGAACTTGTTCTGTCTACATTCGCCAACAGGTCAGTATTTCCCACTCTGGTTGGTTAAAAGATGATATGCACACTCAAGCACCATATTTATTAATTTAAATGAAAATAGGTACAAAAGGTAATTAATTAGTATTATTCAATGCCAGGTGAGGTAAAATTTCCAATACTTTTGTAAAATTTCTAAATCCAAAAGTGACCAAGGGTCTATGAGAAACTACTTAGCTTACATCTCAGTTCAGATATTGAGGAGTTACAGTTATGCTTGTCTAATTATTAACCTTCCCCAAATTAAAATACACCAAAAATACAGCAATATAGTATGTCTTTTGTAGGAATAGACTGGAAAGACTGACTACCTTTATGCTTAATCCAAATCCGCCTACAGTTTGTCTTCTAATGGTCACCGTTCTTTCCTGCAAGACAGGATTTTAAGTGGTTAGCTTTTCATAAAACCGTATTCGCACAACATATTCCTCCTTTAAGTTTTGTTTTTACTCTTAAATATATAGAGACTCCAAATCTGGCAATAAATGGAGTTTTAAAATTTTAAATTAAACATTAATAATTTATTTGACAAGATAAAAGGACTGCAGTGCTGTTAAACAGCTAAACTTGTAAAATTAATTCCTTTCAATGATTTTTTGGACATATTTTGGAATCAACTTTTAAATCTCTTCTCATTTTCACATTATTATTCTTGTTGCCTAAGAAATGACGAGGTTCTGGTTACATCAAAGCAACTTAATGTCAATGGTAAATATTATCTTTTAACTAAGCTCTTATCTCGATCACTACAAGTCATATGTTTATGGAGATTTGAGAGCAGAGCTTGGAGGCTGCTATGTCCCAGCACATAAATGATTCATGTGTATTTCTGGGATTGCAAGTGCAAATAAGCCAGGTTCAAAATGATTGCTTTCCTTTTATTCTTTAAAGTGTTTTACACCTAATTAATAATGAAATGGAATTATCAATTTTCAAAACCAGTTCTTTTTCCTCCCATATTGGAAACAATAATTCAATCATTGGTATATGAAAATTTAAAAAAATCCACAAGGAGAGACATTTGAACAAATTCTTTAATCTCCAATATTAAATCAATAATACTCTGTTTTAGGGTAGTAATCTCTACATAATGCATATTCTGGAACCATGGAGAAAGGTTAAAAGCTTTTATTTGCAAGCTTCTCCATTTATTTATAACTTCTCATCTTCTTGAAATTTTTCCTGTCCATAAAGATGTGAGACACCACTTTTCTCCCCTTGCACCTGCCACACACATTTGTCATCTGGTTCCTGCATCTTACAAATGCCTAATCTATTTGCATTTCTATTCCTATATTACCTTTTTCCAAATCCAAATGCTCCTCTCTTTCTTATAGATGAATTTTCTCTTTTATTCCCTAGTTTTAGAGGGGATGTGTGGAATAGATGTAACATCATTTGAAAAAAAAACAGGAGAAAATTTGAAAAAACGTGTGCCTCTAGTGGCTCTTTTTAAATGTTTTAAAACAGCATGAACCTCATCAATTTGCAAAGTTACACACTACCTTAATTTTAACCAAATATTTACATTTCATAAATAAAAACAAAACAATGCTTAAAGAACATGATTGCCATACAAGAAATTAAGGTTTATTAACTGTTATTTATTTTTAATTAAAAATAAGCCTTATTGGTTGGAGATAGTTATAAATTAAAAGATATTAGTGTCAATGAGTAGCATTTAATAACATAAATTTTCTTCTTTTGACCACATGCTAAGTAATTTGGTCTATTTTAAAAACATTTAAAATTTTACTCTTGTAACCAGTCACCTAATCATGTTTTCAAGCCAACATTAAACTTATGTTTATACAAATAAGTTTATAGATGCAGTACAGCTTATGCAAACTGGCTTAAAACATAGGACATCATATTGAATACTATATTAAATAACACTATAAACTCTCTTTTACAATTAATAAACAAACATTACTTTTCATTGGTGGTGTCACAAGTATGAGAAAATGCATTGTTCTAAAATTTATATTGCACAATTTATAAATATAAACATACCTGCATGCACAAAAGCAATGAAAGTTGAACACATGCATTATAAATATGGAAAATCTAATTTAAAATAAATTAAATATTTTGGGAGTGTACTTTTATTGACTAAACAAAAGCAATCTGTTAAATTAATTAATCTTTGATTATTTCCCATTAAAAGATTAATTAAAGGAAACTTGTACAATACAAATAATGTTGTGATTAGCGTCAGAGGCTCTATTAATGACTCAAATATTTACAATTTAAAGTGTTTGGCAAATTAACTAAGCCCTCTGTGTCTTTGTTTTTAAATCTATAAAATCATAATAAATAATATACAGTAACAGTTTTGTTCTGAGGACTAATATTTGCGAAGGACTTTGGCATATAGTAGAAACTTAATGAACTAACACACATACAATCTACAATTCTAGACAGAATTTTTTACTTACTAATCCCATAAATATCTAAATAAGATTTTCCATCTCATGTCCCAATACCTCACAGAGTAGCTCAAATACTGGAAGACTCAGACTCAGGGTTTGAAGAACTAATCGACTATGTTTATTCTTATAAAACAGAGAGTCAAACTGATTTCACAACAGTGCTTATCATACTAAACTAACATTCTCGGAGGGCAGAGCTATTTTCTTAATTCCTTTTCTGTATAGAATAAATACTTAATTCCTTAAAATAGCATTAAAACCAATGGTGAACTTAGCTTAGACAGCTCACATAAACTGTCTTAAAATAAAAATTTCAATCTGTCAAAGTAAGTGTGTTTTAATTGGCAAATACTGTCACCTAAATTTTCTGGTACCTTTCACAGCAATCATTAGCCCAGAGGGCAACCTGGTGGGTAAATTCTATCTAGTAGCAAATATGTACTGAAATACTGCTTTTCTTTGAAGGAACAACAAGCATTCTGGGGTGGCCAAAGGTCCCTGCAATGTCTTTATTCATTCTCTACACGACTGCCTTACAATCTTTGGTGGAGAATATTAAGAACATGTTCCAAATCCAATACAAAATTACTGATTCAGATAGGAGTTTGGAGAGATTAAATAGTCAGCAGAAACTTCTGAAAATCTCAGAAGCAGCACGTATCTTAATATTTTTAATAACATGAGCACACACACATACACATGCAAACCCCAGCCATCACCTCTACATGCTATCGCTTCATCAGCTGACTATTGAGAAAATTAAGAGAGATGGGCAAGACAAGTTACATCTTGATTTTTAAAGCCAAAATATTAAATTGGTTATTGCAGGCAGCAAGAATAAAAAGGCAAGTAACTGTTCTCACTGTGGCACCTTGCTGATAATTCTATGCTTGGTAGTTATGATCTCTGTCACCTTTCTTCCTCTCTGTATTTGGTGTTTCCATCCTTCGCCCTCCAAAATGCTAATGAACTGTTTCAGCTGTTCACCTCATAAGTCAGAAAATATTAGAAAGCTGGTTTATATTTAGTTCTATTTATATTTAGTTAACATATCTTTCTTCAGCATCATAAAAGTGTTGCCTGGTAACAAAGTTCTTTATTTTGGAAAACCATGGTATTATCTATTATTTTATTATTTAAAACACAAAATTAAGGTGGGTTTCATATAAACTCATATAAATAAAATATATTTATTTAATCTTCCTATTTGTTACAAAATGTAAAGGATGGAGTACTAAATAATTTGGGACTATAAAATAACATGCTGCATACTGGGATAATCATAATTAATCTTATGAAAAAGCTTATTTTAATTGTTTAACCTGCTTGATATGAAAATATAATTCTAACTGCTCTCTAGAATATATTATATTTGAAGTTCTCTCTATACTATATGAACTATATGAGAACCAAAATCTGCATGTTACCAAATAAAAAAATGTACGTATTATATATCCAAGGTATAAACATTTTTGAGAGATATATGTAAAAAGAAAAAAATGAGCACAATGCAGAACCTAGAGAGATCATCAAGTAGAGAATTGTATTTATTAATTTGATTCGATGGAAACAAAAAAAGAAATGTAATAGAAGAGCTAGGGAATGCCATTAACTCTGTTTGATCACTCAGGAAGAATGAAGAGTCTTGAAAGGAATAATAATGGTCGTAGTTTCTAATTATTAAAGCTACTCTATAAACATATAATTCTCATTGGACATATGATTATATATTAAAATATTCTATTTCCTTAATTTATTTTTCCACTACAGTTTTCAGAGAGCTAATCCCATGTGTTATTCACAGTTGTATTCCAAGTATTTAGCATATGCCCTAAATCAAAGTTAGGAATTCAATAAAGTTTCTTTAAACATTTTCACACATAATCATCACACCAGCTCACTGGCATAGGCAATATTTTTCTAATTTAGAATGAGAAGACAAATGCAAAGGATTTAAATTAACTTTACTAAAATCCAAATCATGATTTAAATGAATGTGTGAAATTCATCACATTCTCTGATTTCCACTGTCTTTTCTATCATAATGAGCCCTGGAAGAGCTGGTGAATTATGATCAAAGAAACAAAGAAACTAAAACATCAAGGTGCACGGTAGTAAACAGGGAGGGAGTTGTGAGCAATCGGATGTTTTCCCTCTGAGATTGGAACAAAGCAAGGATGTTCCTTGCTACTGTCCTAGCTAATGCAAAATGGCAAGAAAATAAAATAAAAGGCATACAGATTAAAGAGGAAAATGCAAAACTTTGTCCCTTGTCTATGTAGATAGCTCCAAAGAATCAATAAAATTGTCATATAACTAATTAGTTATCACAAACTAAGAGGAGACAAGGTTAATACAGTGATTCCTGGAATATCATTTCATTAAATGTTGTTTCATTATATGTTAATGAGAAAATAATCAATTACTGGCTGGACACATTGTCTGTGTGAAGTTTGCATGTTTTTTCCATTGTTATCTCTGGGTACTCCAGTTTCCTTCCACGTCCCAGATACAACATGCATGGTAAGCGAATTGATGTGTCTAAATTGTTCCAATATGAGTGAGTGTGTGTGTTTGTAAGTGTGCAAACTGTGATGGAATGGCATTCCCACACTGGTCCCTGAGCTGCTGGGATAAGCTCCAACCACCATGACCCAGAGCTGGAATACGAAAGAGGCTTTAAAAAGAATTTATTGCTTCTTTGTATTCATCTTAAGTGTATGATAGCTTACATTTATTCAAATGATTAATACTAGAAGTGTTTTGGGCCTTTTCTTAGAAGTTTGGTGATGTTTTTGTGACCAGCAATATGCCATGGGAACTTTACTTTTTTATATCATTTAGCCTATGGTAAAATTGATTTTATTATACATTGTTTCACTTAAACTTGCAGTTTCTATCGATGATATTAAGTGAAGACTTTCTGTTTACAAAAGTCAATTGTTCTGTTGTGTATGAGACGCTGGAATTTGAAACTAAAATGACAATACTATTTACAATATCACACTAAAAAAAGAATATTTAAGTGTAAATCTAACAAAGTGAATATTTATATGTGGAAAACTACAAGACTAGGGAAAAAATCAAAGAGGATCAAAAATAAATATGAAGATATTCCATATTCATGAATTAGAAAACTCAATATTTCTGAAATGTAAGTTCTTCCCAACTTGACCTATAGAATCAGCGCAATCTTAAAACTCACAACAAGCTATTTGTGATTATCGAGAAACTGGTGCTAAAGTTTGTACGGAAAGCCAAAACACCCATAGTAGCCAACACAATATTGAATTGGAAGAACAAAGTTGGAGGACTCAGGATACTTGACACAAGACTTACTATAAAGCTGTAGTAATCAAAATAGCCTGAAGTTTTTTAAAGACTAAATGCATATATCAATAAATAAAATAGAGAGCCCCAAAATAGAACCAAAAATAAATAAATAAATAAATAAATAAATAAATAAATATATGGAGAGACAGTCAACTGATCTTTGACAAAGGAATAAAGACAATTTAATGAAGAAAAACAGGATAGTCTTTAGACAGAAAAGAAGGATTCTAGACCTAGATATTATGTCTTACACAAAAATTAACACAAAACAGATAAAAGATCTAGAGATAAAAGTCAATATTATAAAGCTTTCTAAAGAAAACATAGGGTAAAATTTACATGGCTTTGGGTTTGGCAATGAGATTTGAGGTGTAACATCCAAAACATGGTCCATAAAAAAAGAGAAAATTGATCTTAGAATAAATTAAAATTAAAAAGTTCTGAGAAAGTCATAGAAGATGGCAGCGTAGGAAAACATGGCTCACCTCCTCACACAACCACAGCAAAATTACAACTAAAATATAGAACAACCATCATTCAGAACTGTCAGAAATCAAGAAGGATGAAGTACGACAACTACAATATTAAAGGAACCGCATCCAGCCCTGACTGATGTGGCTCAATGGATTGAGCACAGGGCTGCAAACCAAAAGGTCACATGTTCGATTCCCAGTCAGAGCACAAGCCTGGGTTATGACCCAGGTTCCCCAGTTGGGGGCATGCTATAGGCAACCAATCCATGTATCTCTTGCACACTGATGTTTCTTATCCTTTCTTTCTCCCTTCCTTACCCTCTCTCTAAAATGAAAATAAATAAAATCTTTAAAAAAGACCCACATCCATCCAGACTGGTAGGAGGGGCAGAGATGTGGAACAGTCTGCTTCCACATCCATGTGTGGTGGATAAAAATTTGAGAAGGATACCTCAGGAGTGAGGAGTCCCTGCCCCCCCAGTCCAGGGTTCCCGTGCCAGGAGAATAAGTCCCCATAACTTTTAGCTGCAAAACCAGTGGGGATTGAGTCAGTGTAAGAAACTTCTGGAGACCCAAGCAGTTCCCCATAAAAAACCCACAGTGGACTTACACAGACTCACTCCTTTTGAATTACAGCACCAGGGTAGCAGCTTGAAAAGCACCAATGGCATACAGGGAGGCACTGAAGGGTCTGGTAGCCCGTGCCATATCTGAAACGCCATCAACCTGGCTAACACTGTTTGCCCCACCTTGGAGATCCCCTGAGGCTTTATCCCACTCAAATTACAGGCCCACCCAAGATAGAAATAGCTGGTCTTGGCCCATGCTTCATGACTTCCTAAATTCTATCAAACAAGCAACAGCTGGCTTCTGTAAGCTGCCAGCACACTGCTCCTCTACCTCTTGCTAAGTGGGCCCAGGCCCGGCACTAGCAGCAGCCAGACTAGATACACAGATTGACATCAGCTGGGAACCTCCAAACCCAGCACAAGTTGCAGTCATCTCAGATGCTTAATAGCTCATGCAGGGTGGCCCTGGGCAGAATACAGGTGGGGGCTGACCTTGGCCTGCACCACCTGGGAAAGCCCAGAGCCTGCCCTACCCTGTGGACAGCCACAGACCACACTGGAGCACCACCACCCCTCCGCTGCATAGTTGCTCTTCTCTGGATGGCAGAGGTTGGTGGTCAGTGTTCACAGCCAGTCCTTGCAGCTGACTGGCCTGGGTAAATCCCTCCCATTGACCTGTGAACAGCAATCAAGGCTCAATTACAAGAGGAGGGTATACTCAGCCCACACAAATAGTGCAGCACAAGTACCCAACTTGGGTGATAGGGGATGCTGTGCCACTGGACCCTACAAGACACCTACTACATTAGGTCACACTACCAAGACAGGGAGTCATAGCAGCTCTACCTTATACACAGAAACAAACACAGAGAGGTAGCCTACGTGAGGAGACAAAGAAACATGGCCCAAATGAAAGAACAGATCAAAACTCAAGAAAAAGACCTAAACAAAATGGAGGTAAGCAATCTATCAGATGCAGAGTTCAAAACACTGTTTATAAGGATGCTCAAGGAGCTTAGTGAGTACTTCAACAGTATAACAACGATCCACTTAGAAACAAAGAATACACTAATTGAAATGAAGAACAATTCACAGGAAAAACAAATGAATGTATGAAGCTGAGAATCAAATCAATGATTTGGAACAGAAGGAAGCAAAAAACAACCAATCAGAATAAGCAAAAGAAGGAAAAAAAATGAGTATAGTGTAAGCAGCCTCTGGGACATCTTTGATCCTTTTAACATTTGCATCATGGGGTGCCAGAAGGAGAAGAGAAAGAGCAAGAAATTGGAAATCTATTTGAAAAAATAATGAAAGAAGACTTCCAGACTTCTGGCCAAAATGGAGGCATAGGTAGATACACTGTGCCTCCTCGCATGACCAAAATAAGGACAACAACAAACCCTTATCTGATTGTTTATTGGGACCAACAAATCCCAACAAACAACCAGAACAGCCAGAAAATTGAACTGTATGGAAGCACGACAACCAAGGAGTTAAAGCAGAAATATTCATCCAGAACAGTAGGAAGGGCAGAGATAGGCAGCTGGGTGAAAAGGACTCGCAGCAAGGCGGCAGTTTGCAGACCAGGTTAGGCGGCATCTGGTGGAGCAGGTGGTCCCACATTTATGTGAGGATAAACCAGGAAGAACACCTGGGGAACTAGACAGACTGTGCAACCCAGGGTTCCGGCATGAGGAAATAAACCTCAAAAACTCTGATTGTAAAAACCTGTGGGGGTTGTGGCAGTGGGAGAAACTCCCAGCCTCACAGGAAAGTTCATTGGAGAGACCCACAGGATCCTAGAATGTACACAAACCACCCACCAGGGAATCAGCACCAGAAGGGCCCAATCTGCTTGTGGGGAGTGGAGGAAGTGACTGAAAGCTAGACGAGAGCCCAGCAAGCGGCATTGTTCCCTCTCAGAACCCTCCCCCACATACATCACCACAACGCAGCGATGTGGATTGCCCCGCCTTGGCAAATACCTAAGGCTCTACCCATTACTATGTAACAGGCATGCCGAGACAGAAAAAAAAAAATGGCCCAAATGAAAGAACGGGTCAAAGCTACAGAAAACATACAACAAAGTGATTAAGAGATTACTAGAGTTCAAAACAGTGGTAATCAGGATGCTCACAGAAATGGTTGAATATGGTTGCAAAATAGAGGAAAAGTGAAGGCTATGAAAAGTGAAATAAAGAAAAATGTTCAGGGAATCAACAGTGACAGGAAGCAAACCAGGATTGAAATCAATGGTTTGGACCAGAAGGAAGAAATAAATATTTAAGCGGAACAGAATGAAGAAACAAGAATTCAAAAAAATGAGGAGAGGCTTAGGGACTTCTGGGACAACTTTAAACGTTCCAACATCTGAACAGAAGGAGAAGGAGAAGGAGAAGAGAGAAGGAGAAGAGGAAGAGCAAGAAATTGAAAACTTTTTTGAAATATTAATAAAGGAGAGCTTCCCTAATTTGGCAAAGGAAATAGACTTCCAGAAAGTTCAGGAAGCTCAGAGAGTCCCAAAGAAGTTTGACCCAAGGAAGAACATGACAAGGCACATCATAATTACATTAGCCAAACTGAAAGATAAGGAGAGAATCTTAAAAGCAGCAAGAGAAAAGTAGACAGTTACCTACAAAAGAGTTCCCATAAGACTATCAGCTGATTTCTCAAAAGAAACCTTACAGGCAACAATTATTCCAAGTCATGAAAGACAAGGACCTACATCCAAGATTACTCTATCCAGCAAAGCTATCACTTAGAATGAAAGGGCAGATAAAGTGCCTCCCAGAGAAGGTCTAGTTAAAGGAGTTCATTATCACCAAGCCCTTTAAAATATGAAATGTTAAAGGGACTTATCTAAGGAAAAGAAGATCAAAAACTATGAACAGTAAAATGACAACAAACTCACAACTATCAACAAACAAACCTAAAAAACAAACAAACTAAGCAAACAACTAGATCAGGAACAGAATCAATGGAGATCACATGGAGAGTTATCAGTGGGTACAGGGTGGGGGGAGAATGGGGGAAAAGGTATAGGGAATAGGAAGCATAGAGAGAGGTAAAAAATAGACATGGGGAGGTTAAGAATAGTATGGGAAATGTAGAAGCCAAAGAACTTATATGTACAACCCATGGACATGAACTAAGGCGGGGGGAATGCGGGTGGAAGGGGGTGCACAAGTTGGATGGGAATAATGGGGGGAATAGGACAACTGTAATAGTGTAATCAATAAAATATATTTTAAAAAGAGAAAGAAAACTTCCCTAATTTGGTGAAGGAAACAGATATCCAAGTCCAGGAAGCACAGAGAGTCCCCAAAAAGATGGATTCAAAGAGGTCCACTTCAAGACACATCATAAGTAAAATACCAAAGGTTAAAGGTAAAGAGAGAATCTATAGCCAAGATTGCTCTACCCAGCAAAGCTATCATTTAGAATCAGAGCAGATAAAGAGCTTCCCATACAATAAAAAACTAAAGGAGTTCACCATCACCAAACCATTATTATATGAAATATTAAATGGACCTATTTAAGAAAAAGATAAAAACTATGAACAATAAAATGGCAATAAATACGTATCTATCAACAATTGAATCTAAAAAACAAATGGAGGAAATAAGATCAGAGACAGAATCATGGCTATAGAGAATGTTTTTGATGGTTGCCAGATATGAGAGGGTGTGGAGTAATGGGTGAATAGGTGAGGGGATTAAGAAGTACAAATAGGTAGTTACAAAATGCCCACGGGGATATAAAATACTGTACAGGAAATGGAGTAGCCAAGAACTTATGAGTATGACCCATGCACATGAACAATGGTGTGGGGATTGCCTGAGGGTGTGGGGTGTGGAGCTGAGTGGAGGGGGCAAAGGGGAAAAATCAGAACAACTATAATAGCATAATCAATAAAGTATAATTTAAAAATAAAATTAAATTTAAAACTTCTGCTTTACAAAAAGACACTATTGAAGTAAAGATAAGACAAGCCACATATGGGAAGAAAATACTGCAAAACTTATATCTTATAAAGGACTGTTTCCAAAATATACAAAGAACTCTTAATATTAAGCAAGGCAAATAAGCAACCCAATTAAAAACTAACCAAACAATTTGAGCAAACATCTTATCAAAGAATATACATTTATCAATTAAGCATATGGAAAGAGGCTCTTGTCATTTATTATTAGGGGTTTCAGATTAAAACAATAAGATAATATTACATACCTATTAGAATAGCTAAAATCCAAAATATTACAATACCAAATTCCAGCAAGGATTCTCATCTACAGGAATTCTCATTCTTTGCTGGTGGGGACTCAAAAAGAAGTTTGGTAGTTTCTTACAAAGCTAAACGTAGTATTAAAACATGATCTAGGAATTGCACTCCTAGATACTTGAGTATTTTAAAATTTATGTTTACATAAAAACCTGAATGTAATTAGTTTATTAATTATTGCTCAAAACTGGAGGCAACCAAAATGTTCTTCAGTAGGTAAATTGAATTAACAAAGAAACAAAAACCTATGCTACATCTACACAATAAAATATCATTTAGCAATGAAAAAAAAAAAGAAATACCCAGTTGCAAAAAGACATGGAGAAACCACAGTTGTATATTACTAAGTAACTGAAGGTGCTTGAAAAGTATGGATTCTCTAATTCCATTCATATGACTTTCTGGAAAGGCACTACTATAGAGACAGTGAAACTATTAGTAGTTGCCAGGATTCAGGTTGGGAAAGGGAAGGTTGAATAGGTGAGGGACAGCGGATTTATGGGGCAATAAAAGGATCCTTTATGATAATTCTGTAGTGGATACATGATATTTTGCATATGTCCAAATCTATAGAATTTTATAAAACAAAGAGGAAACCTTACTGTAGGCAAATTTAAGAGAGTGATTTAGCAAGTTAAGGGTTCCAAAAAGAAAAGCATACTGTGGTAAACAGTATAACTGTATTATGAAGGTGTGCTACCACCTCACTGATAGGGGGAGGGAGAAAGTGCTTACTTAGGTAAGTCTAGATATAAATGGAGTCTTTAAGGCAAACAACTGCAGACCAAAGACCAAAAGAACTGAACATGGCACTGCACTCGAGTTGTTTCACGTGAGGGCATGCTCTGTGCTCTCGTGGTTTACCATTGTTTCACCTGAGGGCAGGGTCAACCATTCTAATACTACTCTACATGTATGTTGAAAGTAAACAAGTAAACGGATGCTGGTTGGGAGAAACCAGTTTTTCACTGCTCAAGTGGGAATTCAGATACACAAGGAGAGAATGCTAGAATATTTCATGGGGTAATGGAAGATAGTTGGAGATATCAGTATTAACTCATGGGTATCCTAATATAGATACAGATGGTTACGTAGAAAAACATTTATAGATATACGAATATACACAAGTTATTTTTATCTTTTTAAAAATGTCTTTACCAAGATATAATACATATATCATAAAACCACTCATTTAAAGTATATAATTTAGTGGATTTTAGTATTTCAAAGAGTCATGAATCCATTACTACAATAAATTTTAAAACATTTGCATTTTATAAAAAGTAAACCCGTACTCTCAGTCCCCATTCCCCCATTCCAGCTCTAGGCAATAACTAATCTATTTTCTGTCTCTACAGATTTGCCTACTTTGGCTCCTTACCATGAGGTTTTCAATGTTTGTTCATGTTATGGCATGTATAAATACTTAACTTTTAAAAAATTTTTAAATTAATTTTTATTGTTCTTCAATTACAGTTGTCCCCATTCACCCCCATTCGTCTCCCCTGCCCTACCCTCCCACTGCCTGCCACATTCATTCCTACCTCCTAGTTGTCTTTCTCCTTGAGTACTTTATGCAAGTCAAGTACTCCTTGACTTGACCCTTCCCCTGTTTTGCCCCATTATCCCCCTCCCTGCCCCCCTCTGGTTACTGTCAGGTTGTTCTTCATTTCCAAATCTCTGGTTTTATTTTGCTTGCCTGTTTGTGTTGTTCACTAGGTTCCACTTATAGGTGAGATCACATGGTATTTGTCTTTCACCACCTGGCTTATTTCACTTAGCAAAACACTCTCCATTTCTACCCTTGCTGTCATGAAGGGTAGGAGCTCCCTTTTCCTTCCTGCTGTGTAGAATTCCATTGTGTAAATGTACCACGGTTTTGTGATGCACTCATTTCCTGATGGGCACTTAGATTGTGTCCAGTACTTGGCTATTGTAAATTGTGCTGCTATGAACATTGAGATGCATAGGTTCTTTTGAATTGGTGTTTCAGGGTTCTTAGGGTATAGTCCCAGCAATGAATTTACCAGGTCAAAAGGCAGTTCCACTTTTAGTTTTCTGAGGAAATTCCAGTGTTTTCCACAGTGGCTGCACCAGCCTGCATTCCCACCAACAGTGCACTAGGGTTCCCTTTTCTCCAGAACCCTGCCAGCACTGGTTGTTTCTTGATTTGTTTATGATGGCCATTCTGACCAGTGTGAAGTGTTATCTCATTGTGGTTTTAATTTGCATCTCTCTGGTGACTAGTGATACTGAGCATCCTTTCATATGTCCCTGGGCCCTTTGTATGTCCTCCTTGGAGAAGTGCCTACTCAGGCCCTTTGGCCATTTTTTTAAATTCGATTGTTTGACTTATTGGTGTGGAGTCATGTGAATTCTTTATATATTTTGGAGATCAAACCCTTGTCTGATACACCATTAGCAAATATGTTTTCCCATATTGTTGGTTCCCTTTTCATTTTGCTGATGTTTACTTTAGCCATGCAGAAGCTTTTTAATTTGATGTTGTCCCATTTGTTCATTCTTTCCTTTACAACCCTTGCTCGAGGGGGCATATTGGTGAAAATATTGTTCTAAGGAGTATCTGAAATATTCATGCCTATGTTCTCCTCTAGGACTTTTATGGTGTTGCAACTTATATTTAAATCTTTTAAACATCTTGAGTTTAATTTTGTGTGTGGTGTTAAGTTGGTGGTCTAGTTTCATTTTTTTTGCATGTAGCTGTCCAGATCTCTCTGCACGATTTGTTGAAAAGGTTATTTTTATTCCATTTTATGCTCCTTCCCCCTTTGTCAAATATTAATTGACCATAGAGACATGAGTTTATTTATGGGCTCTCTATTCTGTTCCATTAAGCTATGTGTCTGTTCTTATGCCAGTACCATACTGTTTTGTTTATCATGGTCTTGTAATGTAGTTTGATATCGAGTATTGTGATCTCTCATACTTTGTTATTCTTTCTCAAAATTGCTGTGGATTTTCAGGGTTGTTTATGGTTCCCTATATATTTTTGAAATGTTTGTTCTATATCTGTGAAATATGTCATTGGTATTTTAATAGGGATTGCATTAAATCTATAAATTGCTTTGGGTAGTGTGGACATTTTGATGATGTAAATTCTTCTAATCCATGAACATAGTATAGCTTCCATTTATTTGTGTCTTTCTTTATCTCAATCTTCAGTGTTCTGTAGTTTTCTGAATACAGGTCTTTTACCTCCTTGGTTAGGTTTATTTCTAGGCACTTTATTTTTCTTGTTGCTATAGCAAATGCGATTTTTTCCCTGATTTCTGTTTCTGATATTTTGTTGTTGGTTTATAAAAATGCCTTCAATTTCTGAATGTTGACTTTGTATACTGCTGTTTTGCCAAATATACTTATTAGGCCTTACTACTCAATACTTCGTTTCTTAAATTGTCCAATAACATTGCATTGCATGGGTGCACCAAAGTTTACATATCCATTCACCCACTTATGTACATTTGGGTTGTTTATATTTGGCTATTATTAATGACAGTGGTATGAACATTTCTGTGACAGATTTTGTGTGGACATACGTGAACATTTGTTCATTTGAGTGTATGGCAAGAAAGGAAATTGGGAAATTTCCTTTCCCAACTAGGAAAGGAAATGAGGCTGTTTTCTAGTGCAGTTGTACCATTGAGCATTCTCAGCAGTGTCTGAGAATTCCAGTGTGTTAAGATTCTCACTAAAATTTTCTTATATCTCATTTTGATTATAATCATTCTCATGGATATAAAGTTATCCTTTTGATATGTACTTATTTGATGTCTAATGATGTTGAGCATCTCTTTATTTGAGTAATATACATTTTTACATATTCTTTGGAGATATGTCTATTCAGATCCTTTGTCTATATTTTATTGTCCACTTTATCCATGTTATTCTGATAAATAAATATATATAATTTGCAAATATTCTTATATTCTCATAAAAATATATGAGGTCTGCCCTGAAGGTTTCCAACCATGAAATATGAAACATAGAGACATTTATTGAAGAAGATACAAGAAACATTGTACATAGGACAAGACACCTCAGTCCCCCTCAAAGTAGGTACCTCAGGACCTCACACAGTTCTCCCAATCACCATCAGCTGCTCTGTCATATTTTCCTGAATCTTATTGATGGTCTAAATCTCTTCCCTTTCAAAGGTGATTTTAGTTTTGGGAAAAGCCAGAAGTAACAGAGTGCCAAATCTGGAATCTAGTTGGGCTGAGTCACCTGGGTGATTTGATGTTTTGCAAAATCTCTGCATGAGACGTGATGCATGAACAGGCGTGTTGTTATGATGAAGCTGCCACTCTCCAGTTGTCCATAGCTGAGGCCTTCTGAGTCATCTGGATAGTTTCCATGGAGGAATGTTCAAGCTTAATGCAAAATGTGATGCAGATTCATTTCTCTATTTGCTCAGTTATTCTGAATGCTAAGGCCCCTCAGTACACATGCTCACTGAATGACATCTACCGCCCCCACTGACTAGTACAGTTAAGTTGTCACTGTTCACACATTTACATTCCAGTCCCACCCTCCTTGGCTACCCGGTTACATCAACATTACACAAACTGTTCTCACTATATTAACAATGGCTGGACTTTTTCTGGACAGACCTCATCATATTCTTTATATATTCTAGACATAAGTCCATTCTCAGATTCATAATTTGCAAAAAAAATACCCTCCTATTTTCTGTGTTGCCTTTAAAACATCTTGATAGTATACTGTGAGGATCAAAAATTTTATTTGGTGATGTACAGTTTATTTTTTGTTAATTTATACCTATGGTGTGGTAAATAAGAAATCATTTATCAATCCCATATCACAATTTTTTACACCAATATTTTCTTTGAGTTTTGTATTTTTACCTCTTAAATATAGGTTTTTTCATCCATTGGGAGGATTTTTTCTGTATATGGCATGAGATATCTCCAAATTTATTATTATGCCTGTGGATATCTATTTTTCCCAGCACCATTTGTCAACAACAACAACAACAACCACAATTCTCTCCCCAATTGGTTTTGTCACAGCTAACAACGAACTGGCTATAAATGTGAGGATTTTCTTTATGGACCATCAGTTTTATTCCAATTAGTTGTATGACTATCCATATGCCATATGTGAACATACCCTACTCTGTCTAGATTACTATTTAAAACTAAGTTTTGAAATGAAGAAGTGTGACTTTCATTTTTTTTATTCATTTTCCAATTTTTTTTGACTACTTTAAGACCCTTGCATTTCCATCTAAATCTTAGTATTAGCTTGTCTATTTCTGCGAAGAGGCAAGCTGGGATTTTAATAGAGATTAATCTGTAAATGAATATGGAAGTCATTGCTATTGCATTAATACTGTCTTTGGATCCATGAAAATGTCATGTATTTCATGCAGGTCTTTAATTTCTGTCAGCCACATTTTTTTTTTTTTTTTACTTTTCAAGTATATGTTTTGTACTTTTGCAAATTTATTCCTAAGTATTTCATTTTAAAAATTTTATTTTAAATGAATAATATTTAAAATTTATAATTCCTTGGTCTAAAGAAATACTACCTTTCCTTCTAAAATGGCTTAGGCATTAAACTTAAACTTACCTCTCTATATAATTTCACACACACACACACACACAACTTAGCAAATGAGGAGAAAAAATTATAAAACATTCCTTTCTTTTCTTATAGCACATCATCTCTATATTGCATTGTGTATTTTCTACTTAAAGTCAAATCTTCTGTCACCAAATATTTGACGCCCTTCAACTTTGACTACCTTTCCCCAACCCCTTTTCTGTCTGGTAACCACCATGTATCTATGAGATTTTGTTTGTTTATGTTGTTTGTTGATCTGTTGCTTTCAGTTTTATATCTCATGTATGAGTGAAATTATACGTTTTTTGACTATTTCTGTCTGAATTATTTTGCTTAGCATGATATTCTCAAGGCCCATCTACACTGTCACAGATAGCAGTGTTTCATCTTTTCTTATGACTAAGTAGTATTCCATTATATGTATGTACCACATCTTTATCCACCCATCTATCGAATGAAACAACTTTGGTTGTTTCCATTTCTTGGCTACTTTGAATAATGTTGCAATAACATAGGTGTACATATATCTTTATGAAAAAATATTTCAAAATTTGGGGGTAGATATATAGAAGTGGGGTGGCTAGGTCATATGGTAAATCTATTCTTAATTTTTAGAGGAATCTCTACGCTGTTTTCCATAGTGGCTATACCAGTTCACATTCCCACCAGTAGAGAATGAAGATTCCTTTTTTCCCCCAACATCTCCAACACTTGTTAATTGTCTTGTTTATAACAGTCATTCTAACAGGTGTGAGATGGGTCTCACAGTAGTTTTGATTTGCATTTTCCTAATAGCTAGTGAAGTTGAGCATTTATTAATATATCTGTTGATCATTTGTATGTCCTCTTGGGAGAAATATCCATTCTTAATGCGACCTCTGTCAGAGTTCCAATGACATTTTTTTAAAAAATAGGACAAAAGTCATCAGATTTGTATGGAACCACAAAAGACCTCAAATAGCCAAAGCAATCTTGAGACAAAAAGAACAAAGCCAGAGGTATTACACCCCTGACTTCACATTGTACTACAAAATGACAATAATCAAAACAGCACAGTATTGGCAGGAAAACAGACACACAGATCAGTGGAAGAGAATTGAGAGCCCAGAAATAAACTCACATATACGTAGGCAAATAATTTTTGACAAAGGAACTAAAAATATACAATGGAGAAAAGAAAGTCTTTTCCATAAATGGTTCTGGGAAAATTGGAAAGACATGCAAAAAAATGAAGCTAGGCTGATATTTGTCAACATGCACAAAAATTAACTCATAATTGATCAAAGACCTAAATATAAGACTTGAGACAGTAAATGATATAGAAGAAAACAAAAAAATAAACTTATGGATCTTGGGCTTAGGTTTTTATGAATTTGACCTTTAGTGCAAGGAAAGTAAAGGCAAAAATAAATTAATTAGACTGTATCAAGCTAAAAAGCTCTGTGCAGCAAAAAAAATAAATAAATCAAAAAAATAAAAAGGTGAAGAACTGAACAGGAGAATATATTTGCAAACAGCACCTCCAACAAGGGGATAATATTATATATTTATATATATAAAATATGTGTGTGTATATATATATCTTACAAATCAATAACAAATAAATACTCTAATTTTAAAATGTTCCTTTTTATATGTTCTTTTGCAGGTCACATTTAATACACTTCTAGGGTAACTGATTTATTTTCTTTATTTCTGTCTAAGCTCTGGTGGACCCTTCTCCTGCTACATAGGTGGCAGAGATAAAAGAGGCTGTCATTTCCCTAAGCCCCTCAGAAAACATTGCTTATAGTCCTTTATATTAACTCTAACAGTGGTTAGAAAAAGGGAGTTTTTGAAATTTAAATTTTTATGTTTAGCTTAAAAGATACCATTAGAGAGAATTGGGAATTGTGTGATTCCACTTTCATTTCTCACCACTTACAAAACTGAAATGCTAATGTCTTTATAGCTCTGCTCTTGAAAATGAGCATCTATAATGTAAACAGAGGCACAGGGATATCAAGTCCTTTGATCAAGGTCAGTCAGTGGTGAACCTTCACATTAAAATCCAGGCACGTTAAATCACCACTCATGTGCATGTCCCTGATATATATATATATTCTGTCTCTTATTTCACAACATATTAAAATTATAATGGCTCTGAGAAGGCCTATGTTAAACTTACTATTCTCTTTAATCTATTTTTTTCCTAATTTAAAACTCTGCCATGGGAATTTTTTTTCTGTGTGAAATCTTCATTATTTTAAGTATATTTTATTAATTATGCTAGTACAGTTTTCCCAATTTTTCCGCCTTTATTCCCCTCCACCCTGCACCCCCAAAACCCCAGAATTTCCCATCCCTTAGTTCATGTCCATGGCTTGTACTTATGAGTTATTTGACTTCTCTGTTTCCTATACCATTCTTAACCTTTCCCCATCTATTTTATACCTACCAATTACGCTTCTTATTCCCTGTACGTTCCTCCACCATTCTTCCCTTTCCATTCCCCACTGATAACACTCCATGTGATCTCTATTTCTCTGATTCTGTTCCTGTTCTAGTTGTTTGCTTAGTTTTTGTTTTCTTTTTTGGGGGGGATCACTTGTTGATAGTTGTGAGTTTGTTGTCATTTTACTGTTCCTAGTTTTTTCTAATTGATTCAGGCATATATATATTTAAAAAGTTGTATGAAACAAATATTCACTAACTTTTAATAATCTAATAAATTGTGTTTAAATATGTTGTTACAACAAATCCTCTTGGCAGATTAAAGAAAGAACACTTGAGTAAGTTATTGTCTTAAAATATTTTGAATTATTATGTGGAAATATTTTTGAATATTTCTATAACTGTTCACTTCTTTTAAATCTTTTATTTGTATATTATATAATACTTTATATTAACATTTTAATTATTTTTATTATTATTTTTACATTTTAGTTGAATTTATCTGGGTGACATTGGTTAATAAAATTATATAGGTTTCATGTGTACAATTCTATAATATTGTACATCATCTGTATGTTGTATTATGTGCTCACCACCCCAAGTCATTTTTTCTAATGGTTTCAACAATCCAATTTTCAAAGAAAAAGATTCATATAATTTGTAAATATTGATATTAAGTATATTGTGGTTACATTTCTGTAATATTTAATATTTTTACTTATTGGAATTCCCTTGTAATACTTGAATATTATTAAATAACCTGTGTTGTTGTTGCCTTTGTCATAATGCTGATTTATAGCAGAATTACAATATTATTTACCTTGATTTTTGCTGTTAGTAAAATTATCATTCTGTATAGTTTTATATGTATGTGTAATCTCCATGCTCCTTCAGCCAAAGGGCCTAAAAATATGACATCCTGTAACACAGTGTTTTAAAATGCTGTCTTGACCCAGTTTTGAGGTCCTGTCTCAAGCCTGTTGGTTCCCCTTTTTGAGCAGTGGACTCAATCCCTGCCCCAGTCACTGCCCTTACGAAGCTCTTACACTCCAGGTCACTATGCGTGCGCCCTAATCACCCAGAGTGGTGCAATGCCTGCTCCTCACAACACTAACATTATTCAAACTAGTCAATTCTAAATCAATTTACCCTTCCTCACCTATTCTTTGAAACCATAATAAAGGTGTTTGCCCACAGCTTTCTCTCTCTGCTGGATGCCCCACCCCTGTGCTTTCCTGGGCCTGCATAGGTGTTCTCCCCAGGGAACTGTGAATATAACAAAACTGTAAAACTCTTTCTGGTTTCTCTCTTTATCTGTACCTGACGTCACTACACCTCACCCAGAGTAACATCATATAAACAATTGGTGCACTGAGTGGGGTGGTTCAGCCCCAGACTAGACAGAGATACAGCTTCCTACTTACATTATCTGATGGCAGAGGTAGCCTGAGAAAGTGTTCCAGCCACTGGCTAGCACTCTTGCACTCTGACCACTCTGCTGTGTGCTGTTTGTTTCAGCTTCGGCTACCACTTCTCACTCCAAATTGCACATCTCCTCATGTGAGGCCTCCCTGAGTCTCCACTGTCTAAGGAAAAATTAAGTGACCTCAGGCTACTACCTAAGGGCCTGGGGTTAGGAAGCTCCTGTGTTGTTGCCTCTCTGCCTCGGATATTGGGGCACACAAACCTGGAAACCAGTGTCTCTAAATCGTATGATCTTTACCTCTGTGCTCCCTAAAGCTCTGGAGGATGGATTCAAGTTCCTAGAGAAATGTAAAACTCCAAGTCAGTGTTCCTGGGCACTAACTAGTGCCAAGGCAGCCTATCAAAAAGCTAAGAACTTGATATTGACATAAAAAAACTAGCTTTTATTCCTGCAGCCAGAGCTACCACTTCTCTCCTGAACACTGGACTCTGCCACTCCGAGGCCAACTGACACTTGCCTGGACAGGGAGAGAGGCTAGGCCATGCACAGGGCCGCTCAGGACCACCAGGAGTTTATTCACTAAACACTCACAGGATAAAAATAGTTGGGGACAGACAGGAGACTAAAACAGAAACTAAGATATTTACCCACTTAGAGATACACACTTTCATAAGAGATTTAGTCCAAAAAGCTAATGAAAAAGAATTGATATTTCACACAAGAAGGCCAACTGTGCTGTTCCAAAGAGAGACTGCTTTGGCTCCTCTATGGGGAAACTCCGGTCCCAGAAGTGGACTTGAAAGCTTTAGAACAAGATACACCTCTTTTCCTCTCCTCTTTTCCTGTAAGCACCTTTCAGGTCCACATTGAGTTAACAGAGACAAAAGCTAAAAACCACGGTCTCAGATGATTAAAGACCAACATAAACCAAAATAAAACAAGCAAACAAAAAGGATAAAGAAGAAAAATGGGGAAAAATCCCTAGATACACAGGGAGAAAATAAAAAGTAAATAAATCATATATATAAATGTAGCATGCATAATATGTAATTAATATATATTTGTATATATTAATTTAAACTAAAGCTCATAATTTAACGTAAATGGAAATCTAAAATTTCCTAAAAGTATTTAACAAAAAAATATATAAATAATTGACTTTAAGGGGGGAATCCAAGATGGCAGCAGAGATGGCAGCTGGAAGCTCCATCTACTTGCTTACAGACCCAGACTGGTCTTGCAGCTAAACCACAGAGCAACTAACTCAAAAATCCAGCAGAGTCAGTGAGAACTATGTGAGTGAGTGCATATGCAGAAGAGAGTGTGGGGAGTATGTTTGAGTGGGAAGGAGCCCACCAGCCTGTAGGGCACTTGGGAGCAGGCAGCCCAGGCTCTCCTAGAGGAGCAATTGCTACTGCCACTACCCAACCCAGTACTTGTGGCTGCACAAATTTGGGGCAGCTGTGGATCAGCTCTGAAGCCATGAGCCCTGGGGGTAAAGAGAGATGGCCTGGGAGGTGCTGGCTGCAAAAACAGCATGGCAGGAGTAGACCCGCCCAAGACTGAAATCACTGGAGGGAACAGTGAGAGTACCCCGCCACTGCCCCATGTTATAGTATTGCTGTAGGATTCTTCTCAGCACCATTTGGGAGAGATCCAAAGAAAAACTTTACCTAAAACTGTCAGAGGCTCTGACAGGCTATGGCCAGCCCTGGCCGAGAGAGACTTAGTGAGTATAGGGGAGGGGGAGCGTGTGGAGTACAGGGCCCCCAGGGGTCAGTGTTGCAGTGTGGGGGATACACAGAAACTCTTTTAAAAGAGGACCTAAGGCAAGACTCAAGTCGCAGCTCTGCCAACAAAGAACTCAGAGAGATAGAGTCACGCTGAAGGATCTCTGGTCCTACCCAGCATGATTGGCTATCCGTGGGCTGTACAGAGTGGAGAGTTAGGGCCTGAGGCCCAGTGAGAGAGTGGCAGGCTGGGGACTGGATGGCCAGGAGCTAAGTGCCTGTGATTTGCTGCATCCATACAGGTCCCCTTACAGCCAGGTGAGCCCACCCCCATTTGGGGGATTACAGGCTCTGCAGATCAGTGAGCCCAGGCTCAGGAGCCCACTGCTGGGAAAATTCCACAAGGGAAATAAGAAAAAGCTCTAAAAGGGCCCTTTACCAGACACTAAGAGCTATACCGTTCCTCGGGCTCTGATACACTGAGACAAAGAGAGCAAAGATGAGAGACAGGCACAAAAAGGGGTGTTGAGGGCCCTGCCCAGCCTTGGCACCTAGACAGAGCTGCTGTCTGCACCAAGCAGGAAAGAGGCGTCCCTTTTACACAGACTGGCCCCTCACAAGGAAAGCTAATTCACCAGAAACTGTACACTATTGGAAAGAATCTGGAACAGATCAAGACAAGTGGTGAGGGGGTGGAGAAACACTCCCACCATCTTCCTGGGAAGACTGAACAGTGCTCCTTGGAGGGCACACAGGATACCGGTCCCACCAGAGGCCCCATTTGGAGATAGGTAGAGAAGGTACTCTACCTTCTTGGTTATTAAATGAACCACACCTGGAACCTGGGCTGATGGAAAGCCAACAGGGCAGAACAGTGGGAACCAGCCAGATCTGAAGGAGATAGCCACAGACTATGAATCACTTGTAGCCTCGAACAGGCTGCCTAGGGCCAGATTAGGACAACATATGACATTAACAGGGTAGGATCCAGAAAGAGAAGACAGTGGTAAACTCTGGATTCTATTGAGACAAATTCCACCATGGTCTTCTTTATGATTTCCATTATTTCCTCTCCTGCATAGTATTTTTAATGTTCGTTCTTTTTTCTTAAAGTTTGTCCCTATTACTTCACTAGATTTTATATTTTGATTTATTTCAAATTTAATACTTTGCTCTTCTTTTTTAATCAATTTTACCTTCTTCCTTCATGTTTTAAATTTTATTTTTTCTCTTGCTACGACTTGTTCTATTCCATACTCTTACAATTTCTCCCCACTCCAGCCTCTCAAAAACATTTTTCTTGTCATTAGTCATCTCCCATTCTTTCTCCCATTCTTAAAATGTCCTTATTTTGTCTCCATCTTTATCAATCTTTGCTCCTTGGTTGTTGATATGGTGGTTGTTGTTGCATTTCTTCAATTTTGTATCTAGATCTTTACTATTTTTTATTTCAAATATCAAAGTTTACCTCCCCCTTCTCCTATTCCATTTTGCCTTCCTCTCACCCTTTCTTTTATACATTTTAAATTTTAATTTTCCCCTGTCTTAGCCTGGTTTTCATTCCTCGCTTTTAGTATTCCTTCTACCGCTATCTTCTCAAAATCATTTTTCTTTCCTCTAGACATCTCATATTCTTTCTTTCTTTCTTCCTTCCTTCCTTCCTTCCTTCCTTCCTTCCTTCCTTCCTTCCTTCCTTCCTTCCTTTCTTTCTTTCTTTCTTTCTTTCTTTCTTTCTTTCTTTTCCTTCCTATTACCATTCCACCTATATTAATATATGTTCATTTGTTGTTGATATTGCCATGGTGGAACTTATTCTCCAATTTGGTTCCTATTTTATCACTGTATTTTAAAAAATTGTTGTTTAAACCTAATACTATACTCTTACCATTTCTTACTCCATTCTTCCTTCTTCTCTCCCTTTTTCATTTATGGTGTAAATTTTCTTTTCTTTCTTTCTTCACCTTGTTTTTATTACCTACTCATTATTTCTCCTCCTTCAACCCTCTAAAAATTATTTTTCTTTCAGTTAGTTATCTCATATTTATTTTTCCCTCCTTATAATAGTCTCAATCTCTTTACACCTTTATTAATATTTGCTCATTTACTGTTGATAGTGTGGGTGTGTTAACTGGGTTGTTCAGTTTTATTTTGGTAGCACCTGTACAACAGCATACAAGATATATTGGGTGGTGTGACTCTCAGTCAGCCAGCCAGAAGAAAGGATCCACCAAAGACTGACCCAACAACAACCAAAACCCAATTACAACTGGAGAGCCCACATAAACAGCAAAAAGAACACCTCAAGAGTATCCTGCCCAAGAGATCAAGAAAACACCAGTGATTCCCACAGATCTCCTACCACACGTCACACCATGAAAAGCCGATCAATATTATATGCA
The DNA here is from genome assembly GCF_022682495.2 of Desmodus rotundus. NCBI lineage: Eukaryota > Metazoa > Chordata > Mammalia > Chiroptera > Phyllostomidae > Desmodus > Desmodus rotundus. The sequence continues at coordinate 49,330,661 of NC_071394.1, read as the reverse complement.
GAAAAAAACAAGCAGAGTTACCTAAATGGGGAGACAAAGAAACAACCACCAATCAAAAGGAGGGGGGGAATCCCCAGAAAAAGTGCTAAATGAAATTGAGACAAGCAAACCATCAGATATTGAGTTCAAAATAGTGGTTATAAGGATGCTCAAGGGGCTCAGTGAGAATTATAAGGAATACCATGGAAGCTACAAGAAACTTACCAGGAACTACACCAGCAAGTAAAAGAACAGAAACTATCAACAGGAGCCAGGAGGAAATGAAAAATAATACAATATCTGAAATGAAGAGTACATTAGAAGGAATTAAAAGCAGACTAGATGAAGTAGAGGATCAAATCGGCAAATGGGAAGGCAATGTAGTAAAAAACTCCTAGACAGAGCAACAAAATGAAAGAAGACTCAAAATGAATGAAAAAGGTTTAAGGAAGCAGAAGGACAACATGAAATATGATAATATTTGTATCATAGGGATACCAGAAGGAGAAGAGAAGCAAGGGATAGAAAACCTTTTTGAAAATGTAATGACAGAAAACTTCCCTAGCTTAATGAGGGAAAAAGTCATGTAAGTCCAGGAAGTACAGAGGGTCCTAATCAAGATGAACCCAAAGAGGCCCATGCTGAGACACATCATAATTAAAATGGCACAATTTAAAGACAAATAGGGAATCTTAAAGGCAACAAAAGAGAAACAGCTAGTAACATACAAGGGCACACTGATGAAGCTATCAGCTGATTTCTCAACAGAAACACTACAAGCCAGAAGGGAATGGCAAGAAATATTCCAAACAATGAAAAGCAAAGGCCTGCAACAAAGACTACACTACCCATCAAGGCTCTCATTTAAAATGGAAGGCAAAATAGTTTCCCAAACAAAAAAGAAAGGCTAACAGAATACTTCTCCACCAAACAAGCAATGCAAGACATGCTAAAGTGATTGATTCAAGAAGATGAAGGGGGGGGGAGGGTGACACAGGTTCAAAGAGGGAAAATGTCAATGAATAAGTACCTAAGAATAATAACCTTAAATATAAATTGATTAAATCCTCCAATCAAAAGACATGGGAAGCTGAATGGATAAGAAAATATGGCCTGCATATATGCTGTCTGCAAGAGATTCACCTCAGAACAAAAGATGTATACAGACAGAAAGTGAAGAGAAGGAAAAAAATTCCAAACAATAGACATGAAAGAAAATGTTGGGACGGCAATATTTATATAAAACGAAATAGATTTCAAAAGAAAAGCCATAAAAAGAGACAAATAAGAACATTACATAATACTTAAGGGAGTAATCCCTCAAGAAGATATAACCATTATAAACATATATGCACCCAACAGAAGAGCATGCAAATATACAAGGAAAATCTTGGAGGACTTCAAGAAAGATATTGACAGTAACACACTCACCATAGGGGATTTTAACACCCCACTGTCAACAATGGATAGATCTTCCAAGCAAAGAATCACTAAGGATATTGTGGTATTGAACAACACTCCAGACAAATGGACTTAATTGATATATACAGAACCTTTCACCCCAAAGAAGCAAAATACATATTATTTTCAAATGCACATGAAACATTTCAAAGATAGACCACATGGTAGGACACAAAGCAAGCCTAAACAAATTCAAGAAAATTGAAATCATATCCAGAATCTTCTTAGATCACAATGGCTTGAAACTAGAAACCACCTCAAGGAAAAAACTCAAAAATATTCAAATGTATAGAGAGTGAATAACATGCCATTAAATAATAAATGGGTTAACAATGAGATCAAGGAAGAAATCAAAACATTTCTTGACACAAATAAAAATGAACACACAACAGCCCAAAACATATGGGGCACAGTGAAGGCAGTCCTAAGAGGGAAGATCCTAGCAATACAGGCCCACATAAGAAAGATAGAAAAATCTCAAATAAACAACCTAACCCTACATCAACAGAACTAGAAGAATGGCTACAAACAAAGCCCAGAGGGAATAGAAGGAAGGAAACAATAATAGTACAAAATTTAATGACATAGAAACTAAAAGAACAATTCTAAGGATCAATAAACCCAGGGGTAGGTCCTTTGAAAAGATAAACAAAATGGAACAAGGCATTAACCAGACTCATCAAGAAAAAAAAAAAGAGAGGTCCCAAATAAATAAAATGAGAAATAAAAAAGGAAAAGTTACAACCAATACCACAGAAATACAAAGGTTTCTAAGAAATTACTACAAACAAGTATATGACAAGAAAGTGGACAACTTGAATGAAATGGCCAAATTTCTAGAAACATACAAGCTTCCAAAATGTAATCAAGAAGAAGCAGAAAGTCTGAACAGATGGAAAACCACTCGTGAAATGGGAGCAGTAATCAAAAAACTCTGGCATAAATATGCCCTGTACTGGATGGCTTCACAGGTGAATTTTCCCAACATTTAAAGAAGAACTAATTCCTATTTTTCTCAATCTATTCCAAAAAATTCAAGAAGAGGGAAGATTCCCAAACTCTGTATGAGGCCATTATTATCCTAATTCCAGAATCAGGTAAAGACACAACAAAGAAAGAAAACTACAGAGCAATATCTATGCTCATCACTAAAATACTCAACAAAATATTGGCAATCTGGATCCAGCAATAAATTTAAAAAATCATACACCAGGATCAATTGGTATTCACCTCAAGAATGCAAGGTTGCATTCACAAATCAGTAAAGGTAATATACCATGTAAACAAAATGAATGACAAAAGTCACTTGATCATATCAATAGATGCTGAAAAAGCATTTGATAAAGTATAGTACCAATTTATGATAAAAACACTCAGCAAAGTAGGAATAGAGGGAGCATACCTCAACATAATAAAGGCCATATACAAGAAAACTACTGCCAACATTATCCTCAATGGAAAAAAACTAAAATCTTTCCCCGTAAGATCAGGAGCAAGACAAGGGTGTCCAATTTCACCACTCTTATTCAACACAGTATTGGAAGTTCTATCTACAGTGATGAGACTAGAAAAAGAAATAAAAGGCATCCAAATTGGAAAGGAGGAAGTAAAACTGTCATTATTTGCAGATGACATGATAGTGTACATGGAAAACCCTATAATCTCTACCAAAACAACTAATTGAACTAATAAATGAATTTGGCAAAATGGTAGAATACAAAGTCAATATTCAGATATTGAAGGTAGTTTTGTACACCAACAATGAAACATCAGAAACAGAAATCAGGAAAAAAATCCAATTTACTACAGCAATAAGAAAACTAAAGTTTCTAGAAATACACTTAACCAAGAAGGCAAAATTCTGTACTTAGAAAACTACAGAACACTAAAGAAAGAAATTAAGAAGATACAAACAAACGGAAACATGTACCATGATTATGGATTGGAAGAATTAACATCATCAAAATGTCCATACTACCCAAAGCAATTTATAGATTTAACACAATCCCTATTAAAATACCAATGACATATTTCAAATTTAGAAGAAATATTTCAAAAGTTTATATAGTCCCAAAAAAGACCCTGAATAGCCTCAGCAATTTTGAAAAAGTAGACCAAAGTAGGAGGGATCACAATACCTAATATCAAACTATACTACAAGGGCACTGTAATCAAAACAGTTCGGTAGTGGCACAAGAACACATATAAATCAATGAAACAGAATAGAGAACCCGGAAATAGAATGATGTCTCTATAATCAATTAATATTAGACAAAGAGGGTAGGAGCAAAAAATGTAGTAAAAATAGTTTCTTCAATAATTTCAATATTTCTTCAATGTCGGGAGATTTGAACAGCTACCTACAAAAAAATGAAACTAGACTACAACTACTCCATACACCAGAATAAACTCAAGATGGTTAAAAGACTTAAATACACGTTGTGACACCATAAAAGCCCTAGAGGAAAACACAGGTAGTAAGATTTCAGATATCCCACACAGTAATATTTTCACTAATATATCTCCTAGGGCAAGGGAGTTAAAGGAAAAAATAAACAAATGGTTCTACATGAAAGTAAAAAGCTTTTGTATGGCTAAAGAGAACATCATCAAAATTAAAAGGGACCCAAATGTATTGGAAAACATTTTTGCCAATGATACCTCAGACAAGGTTTTGATCTCCAAAATATATAAAGAACTCATACAACTCAACATTAGGATGACAAACAATCAAATTAGAAAATGGGGCCCTGGCTGGTGTAGCTCAGTGGATTGAGTGTGGGCCTGTGAATCAAAGGGTCGCTGGTTCGATTCCCAGTCAGGGCACATGCCTGGGTTGCAGGCCAGGTCCCTAAGTAGGGGGCTCATGAGAGGCAACCACACATTGATGTTTCTCTCCTTTCTCCCTCCCCTCCCCTCTCTATAAAAATAAACTAAATCTTTAATTTTTTTAATTTAAAAATGAAGAAAATGGGCAAAGGACCAAACAGACAGTTCTCCAAGGAGGACATGTAGAGGGCCCATAGATATATGAAAGGATGCTCAATATCACCTGACATCAGAGAGATGCAAATTAAACCACAATAAGATATCACCTCACACTTAATCAGAATCACCATCATTAATAAATCAATAAGAACATTGCTGGCTAGGATGCAGAGAAAAGGGAACCCTAGTGCACTGTTGGTGGACATGCAGACCAGTGAAGCCACTGTGGAAAACAGTATGGAATTTCCTCAAAAAACTAAAAATGGATCTGCCTTTTGTCCCAGTGATTCCACTCCTGGGATTTTACCCCAAGAATCCTGAAATACCAATTCTAAAAATCTATACACCCCCATGTTCATAGCAGCACAATTTGCAATAGCCAATTATTGGAAGCAACCTAAGAGCCCATTAGTAAATGGGTGGATCAAAAACAATGGTGCATTTACACAACAGAATACTACATAGCAGAAAGAAAGGAGCTCCTACTCTTCACAACAGCACAGATGAAACTGGAGAGCATTACGCTAAGTGAAATAAGCCAGGTGGTAAAAGACAAATACGATTTGATCTCACCTATAAGGGAATCCTAAGGAACAAAAACAAACTGATGAGCCCAATAGAACCAGAGGCATGGAAACATGGAACACTCTATGGTGACAGAAGGGAGGGAGAAGGGGATAATGGGGAAAGGAGGGTAAGGGACTGGTCAAAGAACCTTTCCGAATGACCCATGAACATGGATGACAGTGTGGGGACTGACTGTGGGAGTGGGGTTGGACTGGGCAAAGGAGGGCAAAGGGGGGAAAGATGAGATACCTGTAATAGAGCAAGAATAAAATATTATTTAAAATTACTGACTTCTGTGTCTGCAACATAGGTTGTAAATTAATTTTGGCATTTGATAAAATTCAACATTTGGCAAAGCTTCTTTCACTTAATCAGTACTTGGGCTCAAATTATAGTTATATCTGAGGATCCCTATAAATGAATACATTATTCTTTATAATCTATGAAGGTAAATAGTCAAGTAGCACAGTTGGTTGGAGTGTTATCCTGATACATCAAGGTTGCAGGGTTTTGTCCCTGGTCAGGGAGTAGACAAGTATCAACCAATGAATGCATCAATAATTGGAACTACAAATCCATGTTTCTCTCTCTCTCCCTTCCTTTATACCTCTAAAAATCCATAAATTAAAAAAATAAAAAAACAAAGTAACTAAATATAAACATGTTATTCCTTATAATCTTAAGGAAAAATATATAAGAGGCAAAATCAGTTTGCTTCACTTTAACTATAACCTTGCCTAAATTTCTCATAGTAACAGTACCAACTACATTAAAATATTCCATCATGGGCATAGACTCTCTCACACAATGAACAATAATTTATATCTTCTACATCTACAAATTGGCTTGATAAAATGAGAACTCAGGAACTCCAAATCAAAATAGTAACATGGCCCATTAATAAGTTTAATTCTTGAAGGTTCTGTATGTTAAAACAGAACCTTCAAGAATTAAACTTATTCTACAATACCTAGTTAATAATAGAGAAATTATTCTTACTGCTTATACATTTAAAAACTCAGTTTTACCTGTTCCAAATCCTGGAAAAAATAAATAGCACCTCATTGTGCAGTTTCACCTGCCCTGCGCTGACTGTCTCTCTGATAGTGGGGCTATATTAATTTGTGCAGGCCAAAGTGTTCTTCTTTTTCTATTTCTATTTATAATTTGAACCCAATAAAACATAGTTTTAGTAAAATACAACATTTTAATCTGGACAGTTTTTAAAATATGAAGAATTTTGCCAATGAATCGTTTCAGTTTAATATTTTCTTTATTTCCATGTAAGCAAAACTCTTATACAGAAAACAAATAGACTAATTTTCTAAATTATATAAGTTTGTGTTTTCCATTAAAAATATTGGTATCAAAAGTAATAGCTGAACTGTGACTAGTGTTATATGTTAGGAGGTTTGACCAAAACAAAAGTGATTTTTTTATTGTTGTTCAAGTACATCTTGTGATACATAAACTAACCAGAAATATAGTATAACTTGTGCCAACCTATTACTACAACATTGATTCTGTGGTCCCATCCATTAAAGCTCCCACCCCCAACACCCAATATTATTAAAATCACTAACTCCATACAATCAACAGAGAAATATTATGCTATCATGAAATTGGCTAATATATTTTGTTGAGTGTCTGTTTTAATAGCTTGTCATCAGCAGTGTGCCTTTATCTTGAAGGGACACTACACCCATTTCTAGGTGCGTGTTAATACAGGGCACCTCAACAGCTTTGCTGTGTCTCACAGTCTTTCCAGATGAGATCTTAACTGCATCCACATGTCTCCAGGAGCACAGGTATGGCATTACATTGATGATATCCTCCTCCACACATTAAGGACATAAAAGTCCAGTACATGTTGGTCCTTTTTGGATTCTGGCAGTAATATATTCCTCACTACAAATTTTACTTAATCTTATTGATGTTGCTACTTACAAATCAGCCCAATTTCAGTGTGCCCCTTCAAACAAAGGCTCTAAAATCTATCCAAATTAAATTAAACAGGCACTTCTATTAGTGCCCTCAAAGACTCCTTAACTATAGAGACTTTGGCAACCTCTTCTTATGACCCCTGGAGTTTATGGATTAAATTCATGGCCATAAATTGTCCGAGGGCTTCTTATGCAAGAAACTAGCCCTCTCAGCTGCATGCTAATCACAATAAAAGCAATAGCTTTCTACTGGGTACTCCTGGAAATAAATCTCAAACCCAAGTCTGTGCCCCTCCTTACCCAGCTGCCCATTATCCTTTAGGGCGTAGACATAACACTTCACCAGTACAGCATGGCTACTGAGGCCTCCTTAAGACAGGATGGTGCCAAATCTGGGTCCTCTGATGTATTTCACCTGTAGCAGGTGTAGCCTCCCTAGTCCTCAGCCTTTTGCTGATTCCATGATGCTGGAGGAAGTCAGCCCTCTCCCAGCCCCTTGCTGTACTGGGAATTCCATTGAGATTAATTGAATGAACATCAATGAGACTTCATAGATTCTATGAATGACATTGTTACCATCTTAAATGATGAAGCTCAGTGGAATATTGATGTTTTTAGTTCCTTAGTCAAGACACTGCTGATAAAGGATGGGAACCAAGGGTCAATACAATTGGTCAAACATCAGGAAATCATTTTAGTGCTGGATTCCCTGACTCCATGTAACAAATGGTCCAATCCAAACAAACAATAAAAAAGGCCCCATCTTCACATTTGTTACAAACTATTGAGACATTACCTGAGAGCTGTCCCCTTCAGAGTAAAGAACTGTAAGAATTTCTTGCCTCAAAGATACACAAAATATAAATCAAAATCACACATGCCTACAGATACTAAGGCCACAATGCAAGACCTTGGCAGGACACTCCGTATCTCCTTCATAGTACAAGCAAGTAACCAAGCACATGTACAGGATAGTAACCAAGGCACACATTTTAATTCCTAGAATACACAATGCTGAGCTCTCAAAGAAGACATTCAGTAGAACTTCTGTGCTTCTTCTAGGTCTCAGAAAAATAAATGTGAGAGAAACATTAATTGATTGCCTCCCATACATGCCCCAACCAGGGAACAAACCCTCCACCTAGGTATGTGCCCTGACCAAAAAGCACACCTGAAACCTTTTAGTGTACAGGATGATCAACTGAGCCACACATCCAGGGAAAGTCTTTCTACCGTTATAGGTCCTCAAACTTGCACTCATCCTGTAAGAGTTGGAGCCCAGGTCAAAGGTTCTAACTCTCCCGGGACCCACTAACTATAGATTGTATCTATGGACACAGCAAGACCATCAGATAGAGACCCATTTAAGCCTAAACTTTTACCATTCCTCCCCAAGACACATTCTGGAATATTTGGGTTATAAAGGGTAGATATTTAACTTGGGCTCTCCCTCCGATGCTTTCCAGAAAATTTAAATGTGTATTCCAATGTCAATCCAACAAATAATGTGCACCATTAAGGAGGGAGATATACAGCTCCACTTAGTAAATAGAAACTCACATTCATAAGTAATAACGAAATCAACACCATGTGTCATTATAATCAACCCTTTTTTAGCAATAACACATGCTGGTGTAAAATTAACATCAGACAACAAAAACTTGTAAATTACACAATTAATTGTTGATCTCATTAGTATTTTTCTGGGTACTTTCATTGGTTTGTAATTACGAGGCCCAAACCCTCCCAGTAAGCCATTTCGTAAAAGCTACAGTAAATATTGGGGCCCACATACCACTGAATTTGGTTAATACAAGCCCTACAACCAGACCTTGTTGGCATGCTTATTACCAACCAAATCAACAACGGAAGCAAAGGGCCCATAACAATTGGCTACAGTAAGAGGGTCTGCCTCCGGGCTGATGCTGGACCTCCAACCTCAGTCACAGATATTTTAAGTGGCAAACAATCTGACATTTTATTAACATCCAAATAAGGCCACTTGCTTTAAATATATTTGCAATAGAAAACCTCTTATCATCTGTCTGGGTAAAACCTTGGACTGTTACGAATATTTTATATTCAACTACTGTTAATGAAGGCTGATTAATTGTACCATTGACATCTATTACCATAGTATCACAAAAGGCAACATCATCTTTGCTAGCTCAGGTCCCTGGACTTAAAAGATATTTGTAAGTAAATTCCCAGGCCTAGGGTTTCTTTCTAATTATACGAGCAGCTCATCTTCTTTGTAATACCACTGAGCTATAAAAAGAAGAAACTGTATCAACTTGAGTGTGCATCTATTTGGACAGGAGCTCACTGCTGGAGATGACATCACCTCAGTCAACATCACCCCAGCCCAACATCATGGTATTAGAGATGACTTGTCCCCTGCCAGAGATGGGTTCATTCTGACCACTAACACCTCAACTCTAGTAACTCCTAGTAACACCTCTGCTACAGTGCTGACAAATGGACACAAGGCATTTATTGCTTTCCTTACATTGAGATTAAGGATTCCATTATGTTTTCTGAGTCCTTTGTCTGCTTAACCCATGATCCTGGTATACTTTTGCTCCCTGACACAATGTCCATCCCCACCCTCCCATGCCTTAAGGGAAATCTGCTAGAGGTACCTACTATTTGTGCCATCCCAAAAATTAATCAAAATTACCACTTTCTCCAGGAAGAAACTGCCTCAGATCAATCAATCCCTCAACTCCATGCACGGACAGAGGAAAGGGCCACCTATTCCCCATGGCTTCTGTTCTTCCTGCTATCTTGACTCAAATACTTTTAACACCACCAAAATATTGTTAGAGACTGGAAATTTCAGATATGTTTTCTTGGCTAATATCACATAAACAGAAAACTTAATTATGGGATGGCCTAGAAGGGCTCCTTATATTTGTTTTCCTTTATTTTTTGTTCTCAAAATGAAAAGTTTGTTGTGCTGTTTAGGACAATGGAGGTCCACCTCTCTAAAGCTCCCCTCAACTATTCAGGCTACTCAAATGCCAAAAATAGTCAAGTCAAAGTTGAATCAAGACATCAAGGAGTCAACTATAATATGGTTCTTATATATGCTGTCTTGCTTCAAATTTGAGGCCTTGGCTAGAAGCTGGAGAGTTTCCCTTTTTCAGCAGTTAAGTCCACACTGCAACCATATGTAAGTACAAGAAACTACAGTCATCAAAGTGATGTACATTTCAAGAAGAATCCCAGTTTTGTGAAAATCCATGTGCTACTGAACAGAATTATGCAGGTGCTTGGGGTACCTCATGGTGAAAAGAAGGAATATGTTATCAAAGAATCAGAAGGTCCTGCTTTCTTCCCTCCATGATGTGCTAAGATTTATGCCAACGGTCAAAGCACTGGGAAGGTTGGGGTCCTTACCTTGATAGCATCACCAGACTTGAGCTTACCATGCCCTGCCCCTCCCTGGAAATCAATTATTAAACTCTTTTTGTGAAGATGGGTTTCTGTTGTACGATTCTGTCCCTCAGTATGTCTCCTTTTCTCTTCCCCCATAGAGAACATCCATTTGTGCTTTAATGTTTAATAAAGTAGAAAGCACTGTCAGAGAAATATTTTGCACAGAACTGTAACACTCTTTTCCAATTTCCCCCCTTTCTCCCTGCTTTGTGATCAGTGTTGGTGCTTTCTGTTAAGTGGCCCTGTATAGTGTGTGCTGTGTTCTTCCCAGGAAACAGTAACAAAGCTGTAAAATATTCTCTGATTTTTCTCTCAATATGCATCTTGTTCACTACACCTCACCTAAGGTAATATGGTTAAAACACACTCCTGTAGCAACCAGCAACACATCTAACACCGTTCCTGGTTTCTAATACCATTCCCCAATAAAATGAAATAGGCTCTCTTGGATAAATGACTGATTCTAGGACTAGGGTGGAAAATAAGAAGAGCCAAGAGCATCTTGTAGTGCTGGGAAATAAGGACCTGCTAAAAATAAAACATGATAAAGCAAACAACAGCAACAAAAGCCCATATCAGGGGCACAGGAGCCAACTGAAAGAGCTGCCAAAGACCAAAGCTAGAACAACAAAATTTTCTCCTGAGATGGCCTGCCTTCTGAAAGGAATCTTCAATCTACTTGCCAAAGACTTACAAACCAAGTCTTCTGTAGCCTGGGGGAAGGAGTGATGTTGAAGGGGAGTGACTGGGGTATCTCACCATTCACCTAACTGTTTTTAATCTCTTCATTTTCAGCACAGTAGCGCATCACAGCTTCATGTGGGCCACATTCCCTGAGCCTCTCGTTCACCCTCTCCAAAACACAGTCTAGGGAAGGAAGAGCTATGGGATAGGGAAGCTGAGCCAATCCATTAACACTTCACCCACCTCCAACCAGTTTCTCTGTCTTTAGTTGTTCCCTGCACCCTGTATTTCAGAAGAATTAGTGTTACTAAACAGACCCAGAGGTTATGGGGTCCCTCTGTCACTGTGGATTCTTTGCCCAACACAAGGGAACTAGAATTATGGTTCTCAATGCCAGAGTTTGGTGAAAAGGAAAGGGACTATTTATTCAAAAGTTATACAGATTTAGAGTAATAGTGGAATGTCACCATTAAAAATCCCAAAGTTCCTTAAAACACCCATAAATACACCCAGTCCTTCCTTCCCTACTTTGCCCAGCCAGGCCAGTCAGGGATACCATATCTCAGGAAAAAAATAGAAGTCCTTGGCTCAGCTAGCTCCCGGTCCTTCCCAGTAATCCATGCTGGCCTGGCAGGCCTCCTGCAGTTCCCAGTACCATCGGCCCTGTCGCCGTGATCTCCATTTCTTAACTGAAAGTCATGTGGCACCTTCTCATGGCCCACCAGAGTCCCTTCACATCTTTCATTCCCACAATGTCTCTCCTGCATTCTTGCGAACCACTATGAGAGTGCTCTGCATGTCTGCTACACCTTGCTTTCCTGCTCTCTAAGCCATGTGGTAAAGGGAGCCCCCAAACCACATGGCTATCCCCCAAAACCTGTGTGGTTAGGCCCCGCATGGCTGTCGTACCTGGGTTTAAATCTTGGCACTAATCTTCCACTGAAACCCAATTTCCAACTCCTCCCGCAGTCAGCTACACCTGCCAGCACTCCTGTATTTTTCCAGCCTTTCTTTGCTTCCATAATAAGTCCGGGAAGGTGTGGCCCTGAGGCATGGAATGAACCATCTCCAAGCTCTCATGCAGGCAGGCACTCTAACCAGGGGGAACTGCCTTCCAGTTACATCATGGGTCCCATCTCCCTGGCTCAAAGCAAAGCTACAGCTATTTAACAAAGCAATAAAGCTAGCCAGCTGTTATAAATATGTAAATTAACCATTTTGCATATATTTTTGAAGCTGGCCAACTGTTGATACACAAAATAACACTCAGTGACCCTGCCTCTGTGTGTCCAATCCCCTATTCCGTACTTGTTGGGGTGAGGATATCCTACATTTTTATATTTCCTGGACACCCCAAGTTTTGGACCCCATTACAAATCCTTAGTTTGTGGGGCCCAGGCTGTACCCCATTACATTAAGGCTTTGAATTCTTGAGTGTTTCACCATTTGAAGTTAGGAATTTGATTACTTCACATCGCCTACATTAGCCCTTCCAACCCCATTTCTGGCATTCAGATTTAGCCTCCTTTAATCAGGTAAATTAGCTATCTCTCCCTGCCAGATTTTTGTCAATTGTCACTTGTTTTTGTTTGGTTGGCTTTTATTTTTTTTATTTTTTTGCATCTCTTATCTGCTTTATGCCTCTTTTAAAAGTTATTTGGAGATTTGTGCAAAGTAAATTCTTCACATACTGAGGCTTAACTGATTTCCATGAAGGACACCATTTTTTTTATATTCAAATTAGAAGTATTGTCTATGTTTATACAATCACCCTATGTCTCTGTGAGATAAGATTTTTTTCTGCTGTGCTTGAGTAAAAGATTTTGAACACGCTTTATAAAAACATAAAGAGAATGGATAAAGAAGATATTTTTAGTTAAAAGTAAAGGCTATATCAGAATATTAAGGTCTAAAAAAGGGCAGTTAATTAACTTTTGGAAAAGGAAAATGGATATAAATTAAATAGAGAACTCAAAACCAGGAGAAATAAGAGATTTTTTTGAAATGTTGAATATTTTCAAATAGTTAGTGAGTGGTTACTATTTAGTAGGTACTAATTTGCTGTAACTACAGCAGAGAATAAAATGTCAAAAAAACATGCCTGTCAGGTGTTCACATTTTAAATATAGGGAGAATAATGTTGATAAATGCTCTGGAGAAAAATAATTCCAGGGAAATTCAGTTTGGTATCAATAAAAGGGAATAAAAGATCTTTTTAAGATGTCGACATTTGAGCAAAATAAGATTTTGTGAGAAAATATTCATTGATACAGTTACCTGGATGAAGGGTAATATAAGCATGAGGGGCCATCAAGTACTGGGTTGGCCAAAAAGTTCTTAAGCTGGCTCTTGTAGCACTTACTTTTCTTTAACTTCATTAGAAACAATTTTGTTAGACTGTATTGTGACAGCTGTCATATCAGCATGCATTTTTTAAAAAAACATCAAAATTGGTGAATTTTTGTGTAGCCATTTTAATATTGAAGATTGAAGAAAACAGGCAACATTTTCAGCATATTATGCTTTACTATTTCACGAAAGGTAAAAGCACAACTGAAATGCAAAAAAAAGAAGAAAAAAAAAGATTTGTGCCATGTATAAGGAAGGTGCTGTGACTGATTGATCATGTCCAAAGTGTTTCGTGAAGATTTGCACTGGAGATTTCTCGCTGGACAATGCTCCACCGTCAGGTAAAGCAGTTGAAATTGATAGTGATCATATTGCAACATTAAATGAGAACAGTGTTATACCACATAGAATATAGCCAACACACTCAAAATATCCAAATCAATAAAGTTATTGGTGATAATGAAAAAAGTGTCTTTTATTTTACTGAAAAAACCACACAAACTTTTTAGCCGACCCAATGTAAAAGCCTTATGATAGAAGGTACCTAGTATACCCAGGAAATAGCAGGTATACTAAGGATAACCATGTCATCTGAGAAAAAAGGACATTTCATTTTTTTCCTGATCTATATTACCTCATTTATTTTTGCCTTATTGCACTGGCTAAAACTTCCAGTATTAGGTAGAGGACCAGTGGTATGAACCGATATCTTTGCCTTTTTATCAAACTTAGGGAGGAAAACATTCAATCTTTCTATATCAAATATGGTATTAACTGTAAACTTTTCAGATGTTTTCTTCAAAATTGCAGAATTTCTGCTGTATTCCTAATATTATGTAAGTTTTTCTCTATCATGGATCAAGTTCATTGACTGGTTTTTGTATATCAAACCAGTCCATATCCCTGTAATAAATTTAGTCATAGTATATAATAATTCCTTTTATATATTGTTTTTATTTTTTGCAAAGATAAAACCTTTTATTCCTTTCTCATTATAGTGGTGCATATAGAATATTTCACTTAAGCTTCACAGTCTTTAACTTAGATATCAGAGGTGTACAAAAAGGCAAACAAAACAAAGATAAAATACTATCTCTAGAAACAGCTTTGGACAGCAATTCGTCCAGCCCCCGCTGTTCAGATGAAAAATGTAAGGCCAGAGGTTAACAGAATTGCTCAATAACATAAGCTAAGTTAGGCAATATGATATTTTATGCATAGTTGGTATAGGCAGTATTTCCCATGGATGTAATTGAAATAAAATCTCATTGATTCTTGCAGTTAAAAAGTCACAGACAACAGATATTTGTTAATCCCATTGCTCACTGACTTAATTTTAGGGGAAAAACATGACATTTTTTCCTTTTTTCTTTTAAATTATATTGTTGAATTCTATTTGCTAATATTTTGTTAAGAATTTTTGTGTCTATATTTATAAAGTATATTTGTCCATAGTTTTTATTTTTGTACTGTCTTTGTCTGGTTTGGGTATGTGAAATACAAAGGCCATGAAACATTAAATATTATGTTCCCTATGCTTTTTTTTTCTGGAAGATATTTTATAGAATTTTTAATAATTTTTCTTTGATAGAGTTCTACAACAAAACCACAGAAGCCTTGAGATTACATTTTTAGTTACTTCTTTACAAGTTCCATATCCTTAAGTTGCGAAGAGAATCGAATAAACCATTTCGCATTTTTCTGAGCTGTAGTACCCTGAGCTACTTGAGAAATCGGCCAATTTCATCTCTTCTATTAAATGTATGTATGTAGAGTTGTTCATAGTATTCCTTATTCTTTTTTTGATATCTGTAGGATTTGTAGTAATACCTTCTGTTTTATTCTGAATATCAGCATTTTGTGTCTTCAGTCTTTTTCAGTCTTACTGAGGGCTTGTCAATTTTATTGATGTTTACAAATAAATTGGTTTTAGTTACATTAGTTTCTTCTATTGATTTTGTTTTAATTTCATTTATTTCTGTCCTGACATTTATCATTCCCTTCATTCTAATTGCTTTTGTTTATTTTGTTCTTCTATTTCTATGTCCTTGGTGTGGGAGCTTCGATTATCGGTTTGAGATTTTTCTTCTTTTCTAAAGTATGCATCTAAAGCTATTTCCCTGTCAATACTACTTTAGCTGAATCCCACACATATTGACATATTGTAGTTTCATTTTCATTCATCTAAATGTATTTGTTAATCTCTTGATGCATCTTATTTGGCTCATATGTGATTTAAAATGTCTTGATTCATTCCAAAGTGTTTGGAGATTTTTCTCTTATCTTCCTGTTTTTGATTTCCAGTTTTATTCAATTTTAGTCAAAGAGCACACTCTAATTTCAATTTTCAAAAAAATTTCTTGATGTTTGTTTTATGGTCCATAATATATTCTATCTTGATAAATCCCCTCTGTTGTTTCTTTAAAAGAATATGTAATTTTTGATATGTTCTCTAAATGTTCATTAAATCAGGTTGGTTGATGTATTATTAATTATTCCGTATTTTTTTGTATTTTTGTCTAGTTATATTATCAGTGTTTGAGAGAGGATGTTGAAGTCAATTGCTCTAATCATGGATTTCTCTATTCATCCTTTCATGGATTTTGCAGCTCTGTTGTTTAATTCACACACATTAATGATTGCTAGTACTTTGGGGGGATTGAATTTTTTATTGTTGTATAATATCTACCTGTCCCGATCATTTTCTTTGCTCTAAATTCTACTTTAGAGCCAACAGCTCTGCTTTGACAGTTCTTCTCCCATCCTCCAGCTATTGAATAGAGAGCCCAGAAATAAACTCAAGTCTATACGATCAATTAATATTTGACAAAGGAGGCAGGAGCATAAAATGGAGCAAAAACAGCCTCTTCAACAGATGGTGTTGGGAGATCTGGACAACTACGTGCAAAAAAATGAAACTCGATCACCAACTTACGCCATACACGAAAATAAACTCAAGATGGATAAAAGACTTAAATATAAGCCGTAACACCATAAAAGTCCTTGAGGAAAACATTGGCAGGAAAATCTCAGACATTCCACGCAGCAACATCCTCACAGACACATCCCCTAAAGCAAGGGACATAAAGGAAAGAATAAACAAATGGGACCTCATCAGAATAAAAAGCTTCTGCATGGCTAAAGAAAACAGCACCAAATTACAAAGAGTACCAACAGTATGGGAAAACATATTTGCCAACGATACCTCAGACAAGGGCCTGATCTCCAAAATATATAAAGAACTCACTCGACTCCACTCCAGGAAGACAAACAACCCAATTAAAAAATGGGCAAAGGACTTGAACAGACACTTCTCCAAGGAAGACATACAGAGGGCCCAGAGACATATGAAAAGATGCTCAGCATCACTAGCCATCAGAGAGATGCAAATTAAAACCACAATGAGGTATCATCTCACACCAGTCAGAATGGCCAACATAAACAAATCCACAAACAAATGTTGGAGAGGATGTGGAGAAAAGGGAACCCTTGTGCACTGTTGGTGGGAATGCAGACTGGTGAGGCCACTGTGGAAAACAATATGGAATTTCCTCAGAAAACTAAAAATGGAACTGCCCTTTGACCCAGTAATTCCGCTGCTGGGATTATACCCTAAGAACACTGAAACACCAATCCAAAAGAATCTGTGCACCCCAATGTTCATAGCAGCACAATTTACAATAGCCAAGTACTGGAAGCAACCGAAGTGCCCATCAGCAAACGAGTGGATCCAAAAACTATGGTATATTTACACAATGGAATTCTACGCAGCAGAGAGAAAGAAGGAGCTTATACCCTTTGCAACAGCATGGATGAAACTGGAGAGTATTATGCTAAGTGAAATAAGCCAGGAAGTGAGGGACAAGTACCATATGATCTCACCTTTAACTGGAACATAAGCAATAGAAGAAAAAAGCAAACAAAATATAACCAGAGACATTTTAGTTAAGAACAATCTAACAATAGCCAGGGCGGGGGTGGGGGGTGGGGGCGGGGATAGTGGGAAGAGGGTATTACAGGAACTACTATAAAGGACACATGGACAAAACCAAGGGGGAGGGTGGAGAGGGGGGAGGGAGGTGGGTTCACCTGGGGTGGGGTAGAGGGATGGGGAGAAAAGGCATACAACTGTAATTGCATAACAATAAAAAAAAAAAAAAAAGAAAAGAAAACTACTGTACCACTTACTTCTAGTTTCCATTTTTTTCTGGGGAAAAAAAATCTATCATTTAAATTGTTTTTCCCCTATTGCTAAATTTTTATTTTTTCTCATTCTTTAAAATTTTTCCTTTTGCCTTTAGTTTTCAGGATTTGACTACAATATGCCTTGACATGGTTTTCTTTGGATTTATTCTTTTGAGATTTGTCCCGCTTCTTAAATGTATAGTTTATGTCTTTAGCAAAATTTTGGGAGATTTTAGTCATTATTTCTTCAAGTACTCTTTGAGCTCTGTCCTTTTTCTCTTGGCTTGGGACTCTAATGAAACAAATGTTAGATATGCTGTTATAGTTCCATGGGTCTCTCTTTTTTGAGTCCAATGTATTTATTTTGTTCAAAAAGTTTAATTTTTATTGTTCTCTTCCTGGCTACTTAGTTCATTTCTCTTTTCCCTCCATTGTGCTGTTAAGCCCATCCATTGAGCTTTTATTGTAGTTGTATTTTCAGCTCTACAATTTGAATTTGTTTTTTGCTGAGACTTTCTATTTACTCACTTATTTCAACCCTGTTTGTAACAAATATGAAGCAATTTTATGACAATTACTTGAAAATCCTTGTTAAAAATTGTAACATCTGAGTCATTTCAGCATTGGCATTTGTTGATACTCTTTTCTATTTCAAGGTGAGAATTTTCTGTTACTGCTGGAACCATGGTGATGGGAATTGCAGCTGCCCACCAGGCCCCACCGACAAGACCCTGGCTGGGGGAAGGGCTCCATTACCGCTCCCTGAGATGTTTCAGCTGACACGCGGGGAAGGTGGTCTCTTTATCAGCGAGGTTAAGTAGCAGTCCTGACTTTCCTCTAGACCTCCACTTTCACATACTCGGGGATGCGGAAGAGAAAAGCACATTCTTTAAACATAAAATTTCTCAATCTGTAGTACAAACCCACAGATGAAATAACTTTCAAGGGAGAAAAGTAATAATCATGCCATTAATAATCATGACAATTTTGACCAAACATTTCCCTATTAGGGAAATATAGGATACATATATCCTATAGGTAATTCATATAGGATAGGGTTAATGTATAATAAATTAAATGGACCTCATTTTTACATTATTATCTATTTTATTATACCAAATTCGTATGGTATTTCATTTCCAGAAAAATATAAATTTTTGCCCTTTAGTCTACATTCAAAATCATTGAAGTATTGTAATGGGTTGCAGCCAGGGGCCCCCAAACAAAGGATTTGAAACAGAGTTAGAACTCAGGATGTCCAGGAAATATAAAAATATAGGATATCCCCACTCCCCCTGGACTACGGGATGGGACACATGGGGCAGGGCCATTGGGAATTATTTTGCATACCAACAGCTGGCCAGTTTCACACCTGATATGTAAAAATGGTTATTTTGCATATAAACAAGTATAGCTAGGGAGATATGCATAACTTTGACCCATGATGTAACTGGGAGGCAGTTCCCCCTGGTTACTGTGCCTGCCTGCATGAGAGCTTAGAGATGGTTGCTCCATGCCTACCTAGACTTACTATGGCAGCAAAGAAAGGCTGGAAAATGCGCGAACGCTGGCAGGTGTAGCCGATTGTGGGAGAAGTCAGAAATGGGGATACAGAGGAAGATTTGTGCCCGGATTTAAACACAGGTGCAGCCAGTGGGGTCTAACCACGTGGTTTTGGGGCTCTCTTTACCATGTGACTTAGGAAGCAGGAAAACAAGATATAGCAGACATGCAAAGCTCTCTCATAGCTGTTTGAAAGAATGTAGGAGAGACATTGTGGGAAGGAAAGAGGTGAAGGGACTCTTGCTGGTGGACCATGAGAAGGTGGCACGTGGGTTTTGATTAAGAACTAGAGATCACTGCAACTCAGCTAATGGTGCTGGGAACCGCAGGAGGCTTACCAGTTGAGCGAGGATTACTGGGAAGAACGGGAGCTAGCTGAGCCTAGGACTTCTGTTTTTTCCTGAGATATGGTACCCCTGATTGGCCTGATTGGGAAAAGGGAGGAAGGAAGGACTGTGTGTGTTTGTGGGTGTTTTAAGGAACTTTGGGATTTTTAATGATGACATTCCACCATTACTCTAAATCTGTGTAACTTTTGAGTAAATAGTTCCTTTCCTTTTCACCAAACTCTGGCATTGAGAGCCATAATTCCTAATACTTGGCAGTGGGCAAAGAATCCACAGTGACCGAGAGACTCTGTATCTGGGCCCCCTCCCCCACAGGTTCGTTCTGTAACAGCTTTACATATTTAATTAAAATATATTTCTATAGAAGTGCTATAACTTTCATAAATCTATAACCTTTATAATGATTTAAAGCTTCTTTTACTAATATCATATTAACAATGCTTTGGTTTGAAGCACTAATGATACTTTTTCGTATTTAAAAAACATTCACTCACAGAACATTTTTTTTGAGGTGAGATGATTTGTTTCCTAATCTTATACAGGAACACTATTTATCCAGTTCAAATTGCTCACTGAGAATAATTATTCAAAGTTTTACACAAAGCGAAATAGAGAAAGGAACAAATATTCAGATCTGTAGCTCATTCCTTATTTTAGGAAACAATTATGACCTCAAATAAGGTTGTAAAACTAAAGTGAACATATATAAATAGTAAAAAATCAGAAAATGAAAAAAAAGAATAACTTTTATTATTCACTTCGAGGAGCCACCATGGCAATTCAATCTCATTTAATGCTTACAGGTGAATTAGGTAAATCAGGAGTTCAGTCTTTTTCACTCAGGAGAACCAATATTCAGCGATAGTAATCAAGTCACTTAGAATCACAAAGTCAGCAAATGTTGAAGCTGAGATTATATCTCAGAAAATCCAATTGATTTTCTACCATAAAAAAAAAAAAAAACAACAAAAACCAACAACCACATACACATAACTAACCTTGGGTCTGACACTCCTGAGTTAAATGTATTGAAATACTTTTCCAGGGCAACACACAATAAAAAAATAAAACAAAACAAAACAAAAAGCCAAATGGCAACAATAAGATAATGGATAAAACAAAGCAAACAAACATAAAATAATGTCAGGGCAATAACAGAAGAAAAAACTCTCAGTTGTCAGGAATCATGACAAAGTGGTACGAAAATTAGAGGAACTAAGAGGTCGGAAGGCTCCACATTCACTTTGGCTTTGACGGCATCCACCGGGAGCCCATACACGGAAGGATGCAGGCAAGGTGAGAAGCAGTAGAATGCAAAAATGAAAAATCATTCTGACCACCAGAAAAGTAATAGTAGAAATTTTGTCTATTTTGAACTTGACACTGAATGAAAGAATTAGAAAACAATTGTTCTGAGAATTTGTAAATATAAATTGGTCCATAGGTGGGTTTGAAATGAGATTTATTTTACCTGTGCAGCCTCGAATCCCCAACCAAGAATTAAGTTTAAAATGTATCTGGAGTGATAGTGTCCTCTGGCACCAAGCAAAGACAAACGCAAACCCTGTCTTTGTGACACATGATAGAGACAAACCCCAAGAATTCCCACGGAGAACCAGAAAACATGAGTTCACAGAGGACAATCACGGGAGGAAACAGAACACAATGAGTGAGTCAGCAAACAAACAAATGAGGGGAAAATAACACACTAAGATCTAGAAAAAACTTTGGATACTAGAATTCTAGATCCAGTCATATAAATAGAATTGTTTAACATGAATACTAGAACAAAAGATGGCAAATGCATGACAGTAATATAAAATATTATGAGGCAAATAAATGGGACAGAAAGGAACTTTTAGAAGCAAAAGTACAATTACCAGAACGAGAATTTCAATAAATAGTTTAAATGAAAGACTAATCCAGAAACTTGGTGATCTAAGAGGAACACTGAAGGAGTTATTTTAGTACTCTACAAAAAGATAACAAGTATAAAATATGAGAAAGAGTAGAGAATAAGGAACAAAGGGGATGATTTAACATCCATGTAAAAAAAAGTATTACTAAAAGCCCAGGATGGTGTGGCTGAGTGGATTGAGCACCATCCTGAGAGCAAAAGGGTCACTGGTTCAATTCCCAGTCAGAGTACATGCCTGGGTTGCGGGTCAGGTCCCCAGTAAGGGGTGCACAAGAGGCAACCACACATTGATGTTATAAGCCAGTGTAACTTAACTGTCATTGTTTTAATAAACCAATTTCAGTTCTTATATTGTTACCAGCCTATGACAAAATTTTAACTGATGTGTGATGAAAACAGAAAATTTTTTAAAAATATTATAAGCTTTGTTTTTTGGTAAAATTAAAAGTCTGTCCTACATTGTTAGTTTCACTTTGGAAATATTAAATTATATTTTTGCAGTTTAAAATGATAGGCATCATTCCAATGTTTTTATTTAAAAAAATCAAATCTACAGATACATTGCAACAATGTTTAATTAGCACTGTTATGCTATTAATCTAAAATTAACAAGATATTTATATTTGCCACATTTACCTTCTCTCATTCTTTTTAGATATCAATGTAGATATTATTTTTGCTGAAGCATTTGCGATTTGTAGGCATTTGACATTTTACCCTTATATATTCCTCGTGTTTGTTCTAAGAACAAGGACATGCCCATTTTTCTAATACAATTATCACTCTCAGTAAATTTAGGATTGCTACCCTAATATTGTCTAATATGTAGTCCATATTTAAATGTGTCTACTTGATTAAAAAATATTATGTATAAGTATTTTCTCCCAATCTGAGATCCAATCAATATATTGTACTGTTGGCATGTCCCTAGTATCCTTTACCTTTCTTCTACTTCAGCTCCAGTCCTGAAATGAATTCTAGGTATTATCACTGCTATACAATGCTCAGAGAAGAAAGGCTAGGAGAACTAGAACTAGGAGAAGCTGTAGTTTCCATGCCATTCCTCCTAAGTCTCTCTAACTAATTATCCTGGAACTAGCTACTCCACTGGCTGCTCCTTGGTCAATTAACACGTTCAGCACTCATAGAGAAGTTACAGGATGATTAGTACAAGCTCCCATCCCTCCAGAGACTCATGGTCTTTTGAAGACAGAAAACATGTCAATAGAGAAGAGCAATGAATACATTACTATGCAGACAGAGAGAACTGCAACCAGGCCTAATGAAGACTCATATTAGCCTAAGTGTGTGAAGTCAGTGTTGGCTTTGCTTGTTTGTTTTCTGTCCCATACCTATATATTAGTCTCCAAGGCATGTCCTATGGAGTTTTTATGAGAAATTCTAGCTGAATGAGTCTCATATTCTATTTTTATCTTACTTTTCTCTGAAATCTGATATTCTGCCTCAGGTTCCTCCCATCCTCAATAGAACTACAACCCAGCAAGCCACTTTTCCTTTGAGTTTTCACCTTACCCTACATCTTGTCCCTCTCCATCCCACAAGCAACTTGTCCCATAACCCACAGCCTTCGATGACTGCATGCTCTTTCATAGCTTGGTGATTCTGCACACACTTCCCTCTCTGCGTAGATGTTCTGCTCTTCAAATGCGTCTTGTAAAATTCTGCCTAATAGTTAAGGTACGATTCCTTAATTATATCCCTTAGGAAGCACTATCTCATTTAGGTCTCTGAACTGTCATCGCCATGTCATATACACCTCCACTGCATCACATTTCATGTTAATGGAGATATTATATATTTAGCCCCTAGTATGTGCCAGGGACTGCATTGCCTGTTTTATGTACATCAACTAATTTAATCCTTACAATTAGCCAATGAAGTAGATACTGTTATCCTCATTTATATGATTTACACTTAAGGGAATGAGGTAAATTTGTCTTCCTTTTTACATTTAAGAAAACTGAGATTGTCAAACTGTAAGTGGAAAAACCTGACCTAGAACTAGTGTAATTCTCACACCTATGCTTATACTGTTTCTATGACGACATTTACTTAAAACATGGGGTCATCAAACACAGATATGCACTGGTTCAGGGAACCTTAGTACACTGTGGGTGGGAAAGCAGAGAGGTGCAGCCACTGTGGAAAACAGTATGGAATTTCCTTACAACACTAAACATGGAACTGCCTTTTGACCCAGTGATTCTGCTGCTGGGAATATGCCCTAGGAATCCCGAATCACCAATTCAAAAGAACTTATGCACCACAATGTTCATAGAGGCACTATTTACAATGGTCAAGTCGGGAAACAGCCTAAGTGCCCATCAGTAAATGAGTGGATCCAAAAACTGTGGTACATTTACACAATGGAATTCTATGCAGCAGAAAGAAAGAGGAATTCCTACCTTTTGAGACAGCATGGATGGAACTGGAGGATATTACACTTAGTGAAATAAGCCAGTCGATGAAAGACAAATACCATATGATCTCACCTATAAGAGGAATCTAATGAACAATAAACTAATGAACAAAATAGAACCACAGGCACGGAAACATGGAACAGACTGAAAGTGACCAGAGGAGAGGGGAGAAGAGGCTAATAGTGGAAAGAAGGGGAAGGGACTAGTCAAAGAACATGTATGAATGACCTATGGACATGGACAACAGTATGAGGATTGGCTGTGGGAGGGGGGGTGTGGTGGGCAGAGGAGGGCAAAGAGGGAAAAATTGAGACAACTATAATAGAATAACAGTAAAAATGATTAAATAAATAAATTCATTCATTCATTAAAAAAAAAAAAACAAAGACAGACAAGAGACAATTTGTTTACATTCCAGTTCTAAATAATTACATCTTTGACAGTTGATACAACATAACTGGGCAAGGATTAGATATCATCTTTCTATGAAAATGCTTTCTCTTCTTGGATAATTTGATAGTATATACATATTGGGCAACAAAAGATCACTTCTGCCCATAAGCATTCAGGATAATGAAATAAAAATAATTTTATTATGTGTTATTTGAAAATCCTTAACACAAAACTAATAAAGTTGTAAAAATGCACTATTAATAAGGGACATACCCAAACTCCTTTGGTGACTGTAGGCTGATCCATGTTGAAGATAAACCAAATTGCCAACCAAACAAATAAGCAGTCTGGATCCACGAACCATGCTTTTAAGGACACGTAATCTATTAATTGTGTGCGAGCCCAATAAATGGAAACCATAATAGAATTTATCAACTAAAATACTAATTCAATATATATCATGGGGATGACTTCTTATTCTGTCCAAATATTTAACTCATATACTTCAAAAATGTATGTTTATTCTTACATCTTACATTTGTATAATTCAGAAATTATGCATGTCATCAATTTAATACATTCTGACATCATGTGGATGTTTCTTACAAAAACTCAATGGCAATAAGCTGCAAAAGTAATATGATAAGTAATGAAATATTAAAAACTTGTCAATAAATTTGCATTATATGTAATGAGTAAAATACAACATTTGATGCATAATATATAAATGCCCTTAAAATCTGCATTTAACAAAATATGTTAAGCATAATATCCTTAATATGCATTTCCTACTTAATGATTTCATGGAAAAATTCAGCTCAGTTTATAAAGCTTACTTCTACCAGGTGCTGTTATTGTTCTTGAGGTAAATATTATCACTCCTTTCTTTTTCATTTGGAAGATTCTTCAACTAACAACACCAAAAGTTCCCACCACATCCCCTCCATCTATCATAACCAAAGGGGCTGCCAGCAATCACGAGCTTTGATGCAGCTGCCACTGTTGCACAAACCAACACAAGTGTAACTAAACAGAACTGCTGCTACCATAGGACCTTCCCACTGTGCGCCTACCATGGGCCTGGAGACATTTTTGCTAAAACCACAATCTTTTCTTCCAGGGCTGCCTCTCCCACAGTTTAAGCCCCAGAAAATTTAAGAATATCATTGGCTCTAGTGGTGATTGTTTACTACTTCAAAAACAAAAGCCACATAAGTAACAATGGAAAAGTTTTTCAGCACTGTCTGGTGATAATCTCTGTAACAATAAAAGAAAATGATACTGTAGTTTTCAAGGTTAAGCCTTTATACATCCTTTCCTTATAAAATCATAACTTGAACTATCTAAATCATAATTGTCTATCTATAACATTTTTTTATCTTCACCTGAGGACATGCTTATTGATTTTAGAGAGCAGGGAAGGGAGTGAGAGAGTGAGAGAAACATCAATGTGAGAGAGAAACCTTGATCAGTTGTCTCTCATATGCTCCCCAACCAGGACCAAACCCATAACCTAGGTATGTGCCCTGACAGGGATTCGAACCTGTAACCCTTCCATTTACAGGATGAAACTCCAATCAACTGAGCTACACCAGCCAGCACAGTATCTTTTCTTAATCTTATTTGAAACACATTTGGAATGGCAGCTTCTGCCCTCCCCACTCCACAAAAAAAAAAAAAAAAAAAAAGAAAGGAAGACAGAAGGAAAAGAAAAAATTGAAAAAGGAGGAACAGAAACAAATGTCCTCCATGGCTTCCTTCATAGATTAAAAAATCAAATGTAAAAAGGGTCAAAATTAAACTAATAACTTCTGTGTTAATTTTACTCAACAATAAACCCTTTTACCTCTAAAACTGACTCTGGGTAATCAAATGAATTTACCTAGAACACATCAAACTTTATATCATATTTTAATAGGTAATTGTTGGCATATGAAACTACTTTAAAAGTTTGAAAAAATATATTTGTGTATTATGCCTGTGCATGTGTGCACACAGATTTTGATCTCTGCATTGAATGGCTCTTTGCTGTGAGGATAAGAAAAAAATTTATGTGAGTCTACAGGCACCCTCCATCCTAGATGACCTAGTAAGACTCTGTCTTCAGTGAATGCAGTGACTAATCCAGCTGCAGTCTCTCTGCTGATCAAATTTTCCACAGATAACAAACCTCACCTCAGATGGCTGTGCATCTTGTCACATCCCACATGGAAGTTAGCTGTAGTTAGCTTTAACCCCAAGATTAAAGGTAAGTATTACTTTCTCTTAACAGTATCTTCAGGAAATTATAGTTTTACTAATTATTTTTTACACATAAACCTATACAAATTTTTCATAATGTTTTACTGTTTATGCTGTTAGAGTTGTCCCATCTTCCCCCCTTCTCCACTGTCTATCCAGCTCACCCCTCCCACTTCCATAGTCAATCCCCACACCATTGTCTGTGTTCATCGGTCCTTCATATATGTTCTTTGACTAATCCCTTCACCTTGCACGTTTGCTCTCTCAAGGACAACTAAAGGAAGTTTTTTTTTTTTTTTTAATTCTAAACTCTAACAATGCCCGTTAAAACTTTGCTGAGGTACTTATTATATTGTTGCTGTATGTCTATCTGACATATATTCTGACATATTTGGAATTTAGTCTCCAAGGTATTCTTGTCTTTACTGACAACACCTTTGAAACTGGTGTCTTTGTAAAAAATATGTAACCATCTCATATTGATTTTAGTCTCATCAGCCTTCTAAAATATTTTGTTTAATATTTATAACTAGCACAGGCTAGATATGATTTTCCTTCTGAGTAACATTGAAGGGGATAATATCCCTAGGGCAGCCACAGCTATTCCTGACTCCAAGTGATAGAGGACAGAAGGAGGATGACAGGGACTGGATGTTTGATTTCTGAGCACAAGGGATGATGATCACTTCCTTTTTTGTTAACTGAAGCTATAACATACAGTAGTCCCCTCTTATCCACTGGGGATACATTCCAAGAGACCAGGTGCCTGAAACCACAGATAGTACTGAGCCCTATATAAATTTTTTCCCTATACATACATGCATTTTCACTTACAGAAAACACTAATGACTTCTACTTGGTGTATCTGAATTGCAAGCATCACTAGTTTTATACTTTGGGGCCATTGTAAAGTAAAACAAGAATTATGTGAACATAAACACTGTGATACTGTGAGAGTTGATTTCATGACCCAAAAGTCTGCTGAGTGACTAATGGGTGAAGACTGCATGCAGTGTGGAGACACTGGACAAAGGGATCATTCACATCTTGGAAGGAGGGAGCTGGATGACGTGAGACTTCATTGCATTACTTGGAATGACATGAAATGTAAAACTTACGAACTGTTTATTTCTAAAATCTTCTGTGTCATATTTTTAGAATGTAATTGACCACAGAAACCACAGAACACAAAACCATGGATAATGAGGGACTACTATGTCTATCCGACAAGTGCCATGTATCATTCTGACCACTGGTCACTTTGCTATCTGCATCTAAAGATCTTGAATAATTGCGGTGTGCATTTTGTTAGTTTCCAAATTATCAGAGAAGAAGAGGTCTTATCTCATATGTACTCAGTACTGCACTCCAATCATATAATCTCTGAACAAATCATAGAATATTTCCAAAAAGTAGCTAACACAAAGCACTGGGGCAAAATCTAGCCTGTTTGCTGATAAGAGTCACAGTAACTTCACTGGATATCTCAGCTTTTCCTCTCTGTCGCTGATAAGTGGCTATGTTTCCAGACTTTTCCAGGAGAGCAATAATTTACTGGAATTTCTTTGTATATCTGGAATAAGAGTATCCAAAGTGCAAAATATGCCAAAGTGTTTTTCTTTTGCCCCAGACTCCACCTCAATTCTACTGAAGACTTAAAGACTCTGTAACCAGGGGATGATGAGATAGGTTTAATTCCCTGTCTGATGGGGTGAATTACTGAGTCATTGTCATTACTGAACTCATAGTGAGTGCATTCACAGAGCTCAGCCCCATCTTTGCTGGTAACATTCATGAGGCTGCTTGTGCACAGCTCACGTAGTTTTCCCCATGCTGCTCTCCTCCTTTAACTCCACACCTAGCTTCCTGAAGTAAAGTCTCTGTCTTAGTTAGCTCAGGCTGCTATAATAAATACCATGGACTTGGTAACTTAAACAACACAAATGTATTTTCTCACAGTTCTGAGCCTGGGAGTCCAAGGTCAGAGAGCCAGCACAGTTAAATTCAGACACGGGCCCACTTCCTGGTTTACAGATGACCGCCTTCCTGTTGTGTCCTCACATGGGGGAAAAGGAAGCCCCAGTGTCTCCTCCTCTTCTTATAAGAGCTCTGTTCCATCATGGGGGATCTACCCTCATAACCCCATCTAAACCTAATTATCTTCCAAACACCCCACCTCTTAACACTATTACATTTGGGGTTAGAGCTTCCATGTGTAAAATTTGGGGCGGCACATATACCCAGTTCATAACGGCCTTTTCTCAGTTATTCTTTCATCATCCAACTCTAGTATCCTGCCTTCTCATAGGGGCACTCATAGACTTATTCTGAATTTTCCTAATCTGCATTCCTGCTGTGAACTAAGCCCATCCATTTGTCAAGAACTTTGGAGAATGGGGCTAAGAGGATCCCTCATCTTGGATGCCTTGGTTTTAACCAGTCTGCTAATCCTTTATCTTCAGACACTAACGTTCTGCCTGACTCAAACTCTTTAACCATTCAGTTTCCTTTCTCATGAATCTGAGCAATTTTTTCCCTGGACTCATACCCCAATATTTGTGCACCATGGTCATTAGGCCAATTCCAGATCCCTGGGTCCCCTCTCCCATGTATTCCTCAAGTGCGGGCATTGTCAGTTTCCACCACTAATTTCCTATCCCAGGAATCATCCCAGTGTGCCTCCTGAGTCCCATTGCCCCAGGGCTTTCTCTCAGACTGGGCTGGGTAGGCCAGAAGTGTCAGCAGGTGGCAACCCCAGGTGGAGGCCTGAGATAATGGGATGGAAATAGGAACACAAGTGCCAGTTTCTTCCTGCACCATTGTCAGGATGTATGGAAACTGACATTCTATGCTCTCCAACAGTTCTCTAAAGAATAGAGCTTCATTTTCCCTTACAAGTAAACTGCCTGATGATATGGCTTTCATTAGTCCCCCTGATGCCTGTGTCTTATTGCCACATTCTCCAACCAGAGCTTCATAGCATCACTGTCAGATTTCATACTAGCATTCTTGCTTTGATTCTTCACCTAATATCTTCCAAGTCCTAAGGGCACTCTCCTAACCTGATCACTAACTTGAGGAGACTATTTCAACACTATTTCAACACTATTTCAGTTGTTGTACAGGGTTTGACTTTCTGCTCTCAAAAGTTGGATGATTACTTCAGCCCTAATCCCCTCCTCTGTTAAAGTCATCTTATAATTAAGTTAAAAGTGAGCTATCATTGTAGAAAGAGCACAATGTTGGAACAAAGACAATACATTGTGAAAGGTCACATTCAAAAAGGGTTTGTTTTTCAGCGCAGAGGTGTCCGAGGAGTTTTAGCAGTGGGAGGTTTTAAAAAGCAGAAACACAGAGTTCTCCCAGAGAAAATCCGTGAGTCTGAGAGTGCAGTGTGCTACATTTTCTTTAGTTGGTCTCCTCAGATGTAGATACAGGGGAAGAATTTTATTTGGGAAGAGTCCCAGGAAGTGCTCTCAGGTAAGGGGCAGTGGGTTGGAGAGCAGAAGACAATGAGAACCATGCAGGGCATTTCCACCCCTGCCCCCAAGCAGATGACTTCACTGTGCGATGGAACCCAGTTCTACTGAGAGTCAGAATGTCCCTCGTAGTATTCACTCAAGATCAAGGAAGCTGGGGGCTCATCCCCTACCTCCTGTTGGTCCTTTGTTAAAGTCTGCTTCTGGAGGAGGCAGTTCCCAGCACCTTCTCCTGCCCAGTGCACAGGCATACCACACCGCCACAGCCAGAGAAAGCTCTGAGCCAGAGAGTGGCAGGTTCTGGAGGTAAGAAGTCACCATCATGCAGGAAACAGTGCTTCACAGGATATGGGCAGTCCCTTGCAGCATCCTTCTCCACCCTCGGGGGGTGGGGGGGAAGGGGGTGGGACAAATATATAGAACTGAAATGCTGCTGTGTCCCTGAAGATGTAGGGTCTAGTCACCTCTTGTTTGGAGAAGATTTCTGAGAAATGGTGTCTGAGCATAACTCTGGACCCTGCTGCCAAAAGAAAGAAACAGAGAATATCTATTTCATGGTTACCTACTGCTTTTGGAGGGAAAGGACTAGGGTCTCACGAGTTACAAAGGCTCTGTGAGGGAGAAAACAGGGATTATCTGAGCACCAGTAACTACCACATGCCTTCCTGCACAAATTCATTTGGCCTCATAAACAACAAACAGGGTGGGGCAAAAGTAGGTTTACACTTGTGAGTGCACAAAACAGAGCTTATTCTTGTATGATTATTTATTAACTATTATATTATTTTCCACACAAACAACTGTAAAACTACTTCTGGCCCTCCCCATACATGCTGGAAAGGAGATTGGGTCTGTTTTGTTGGCATTGTACCAAGGAGAGATGAGCCTTCCTTTCCAGGGTATTTCTACAATAAAGTTCTTTTTTCTTTTTTTAGCTTGTTGATATCATGAATTACATTAGTTGATTTTTTTTTAATGTTGAGCCTTGCATATCTGAGATTAATCTCATTTAATCATAGTAGACAATTCTTTTTACAATATACAATTCATAGTATACATTGTTGAATTCAAGTTCTGAATATTTTGTTGAAGATTTTGCATCTATATTCATTAAGGTATTAGTCTATGGTTTCTGTATATTTTTCTCTACCCATTAATTTTAATCTGCATGTGTCTTTACATTTTAAATGGATTCATTATAGACGACATATATTTGGGTCTGGATTTTGATCCACCCTGACAGTCTCTCTTTTTATTGGTATATTAGGCCACTGAGTTTAATTAGAATAATATCTAACATGTTTGTTTTTTTCAATTTGTTGCCCTTGTTCTTTGTTATTATTTTGGTCTTCCACTCTTTTTATGCCCTTTGTTATTTTAATTAAGTATTTTATATGATTATATTTTTCTCTTTTCTTAGCATATCAGTTGTCCTTTATTTTTTTAATTTTTTTAATGATTGGCCAAGAGTTTGCAATATATATTTACAACTAATTCAATTCCACATTCAAATAACACACTATTGCTTCACAGGTAGTGGGAGTACCTTATAACAAAATAATCCTAATTATTCTCTCCCTTCCCTTGTATAACTACTGTCATTCATTTGCTATATATAAGCATGCATATATATACATAATATTCATAAACACGAGTAACCAAAGACATTTTTGTTGTTATTATTTTGAACATACACTTATCTGTTATATCAGTTAAGAATAAGAAAAATAAAATGTTTTATTTTCCCTTTATTTATTCATTCTTTGATGCTCTCTCTTTCTTTATGAAAATCCAAGTTTTTGACCTATATTAATTTTCATCCCTCTAAAGAACTTCTCTCAACATTTTTTGCAAGGTAGGTTTATTGGCAACAAATTACCTCAATTTTTGTTAGAGAAAGTTTGTATCTCTCCTTCTGAAAAATAACTTTGCCCACTACAGAATTCTAGGTTAGTCTTTTACATTTTTTTTTCCTCTTAACTCTAAATATCTCACTCCACTCTATTTTTGCTTGCAAGGTTTCTAGGCGGAAGTGCATTGGAATTCTTACATTTGTTCCTCTACAGATTGGGTGTTTTCTCCCCTCTAGCTTTTGCTAGTATTTTTGTCTCTATTGTTGATTTTTGCATAGATGGAAAATGATATGCCTATGTGTGGGTTTAGGGCATTCGCCCTGCTGGGTGTTCTCTAAGATTTCTGCATCTGTGTTTGGTGCCTGCCAGTAACCAGAAAATTTCTCGGTCATTAGTGTTTTAAATATCTCTCTGTTTCTTACTCTCTTTCTTTGCCTTCTAGTATCCCATTGCACCTATTTTATGCTTTTTTGTAGATGTCCCACAGTTTTAAATATCCTGCTTTGTTTTTTTCAGTCATTTTTCTCATTGTTTTTTAGTTGCTAAGGATTATGTTGATACATCCCTTACCTCAGAGAATCCAAATCTCTGCTCAGTCTTCTAATAAGCCCACCAAAGGCATTCTTCATTTCTATTACAGTGTTTTGTTAATCTCTAATATTTCATTTTGGTTCTTTTCTTTAGGATTTCCATCTGTCTTCCCCACATTGCCTTCATGTTCCTACATTCTGTTTTATTCATGAGAGCCTAAGAGACTATGTTCTTTTAAATTCCTGATCTGATCATTCCAATGTCCTTGACATGTCTGGTACTACTGATGCTTGTTCTGTATCTTCAAATTGTGCTCTATTTTTTGGCCTTTAAAGTGCCTTGTAATATTTTCTTGGTATCCAGACATGATGTACTGGGTAAAAGGACCTGCCGTCAATGGGATTTTTAATAATGTGCTGGCAAAGTGGGGGAAAGGGAAGTGTTTTATTGTCCTAGGATTATGTCTTAGCCTTTTAACGAGCTTTTGCTTCTGAACTGTAAATTTTTTAAGTGCTCCTTAGGTTTTTCTTTCTCCTATAGGTGGGACAGGATGGTTGGGCGGGGGGGCTGGAGTTGAGTATTTTCATCCTTCAGGCCATTTACGGCTTAATGATACTCCCAGAAGGTTAGGGTGTAGTTAATTAGTGTCTTATGAGGGTCAGCCTTGTTAGTAGAGTGTTTGATATATTTCTAAATGATTCCATCTCCCCTCCCTTGACAGAACTCTAAAGGATTTTTTTTCTTTAATTTTTACTGTGGTGGTGAAAGTCGTGAAGCACCAAAATGTAAATTTAATAAAATTATGAGCTCCCCACATGACTGGGTGGCCCTGGAGTTTTTAACTCTCAGTCCATACTGAGCTGCCAGCGATTTGTCAGTGACAGTGCAGGTTTCCCTACTGTGGCACTGGGTCCTGAGGCAGTGTCTGTCTGAAGGCCTCTACTTTGGCAAGCTGTGACACTGTCTGCCTGTCTGCCCGATCTTAGGGGCAGTGTCTGTCTTGGGTCCTTGCCTCTCTTATGAATCTAAGCAGAGTTGATGATTCTTTGTTCAGGTATTTGTTGTTAGGACACCGTGGCAACTTTTAAGCTCCTTACATGTGGAACCAGAAATTGGAAGTCTCTATTATTTTTTTATTAAACAATAAATGAATAGAAATTCATTCTGTAAATATACCAAATTCATTTATCAGTTTGTAATTTGGTTTTAGCTATGCATGTTTTTGTACCAGTCTTTTTGTGAACATTCATTTTATTCCTATTGAGTATATCCCAAGGAATAGGAGTTTTGAGTTTAAAGTAGCTCTATGTTTAACTTTACGACACCATGCCAAATAGATTTCTAAAGTGGTTGCTCATTTGAAACTCTAGTTCATAAAATTTCGAAGTGAACCATATCTTTGCCAATCATCTATTTAAGCCATTGTAATGGATGTAAATATGTAAATTACATGATTTTAATCTAATCTGTAATTCCTTCATGACTGAGAACATCTTTTAATACTCTTCTTAACCATTTCAATGTTTTTTGCTCAGTTGTTTTTTTAAAAATTGGTTTGTTTGTACCATTTTTTGAGTTGTGATAGTTCCTTATATATTCTAGACACAAGTCCTGTGTCAGATATAGAAAATAATTTTCTCCTACTCTGTGGTTTGGATTTTCTTAAAAGAGGTTTTTTTTTTTTTTAATATAGGGTCTTTTTTTAAGTCAAAAGTGTTACTGATTTCATATTAACATTTTCTTTTTAATTTGTCAATAATCTTTTGTCCTTTTGTCCTAAGAAATTCTTGTCTACCCCTTAATACAAAATTATTTTTCTATATTTTTCTAGAAATGTATTTGTTTTGTGTTTACATTTAGGTGTATGATTGATCTAACCATATTTACAATTCATCTGAGGTAGGGGTCAAGTATAATTCTACTTATAATTCTACTTATCCAAACATGTACCAAGTTGTAATTGAAAACAGCAATATTTCCTTTTGAACTGATTTGACACATTTCTCTAAAAACAATTGACCAGTAATGTTAGGGAGACGCAGGACTTGGAAGCACTGGGAATCTGCTCCCCACTCAACAAAAAATGCACTTGTTGAATCTCTTAGATAATTATTTTAGAATTCTGAAGTCCATTGTAAAAATGGCAACTTTCAGGAGAAGGCTTGCAAAATAAATTGTGCTTAATTTAGGTCAATTTCAGCTCTTACAACAGTAGCAACTACTCATCCTCCACCATCTGTCAGTGACAGACAGTTGTGGGGATCCAACCTCTCTGATTGCTGCTTTCTGCTTCTGATTGCAGGGTGCAGGGACAGAAGCAAGATGGCATTGTTGCAGCACCTTCAAATGAGGATTAAAAATATATATGTATATCCAAATCAGAAAGGAAGAAATAAAGATACTTTTGTTCACTGGTGACATGATATTAATATGTAGAAAACCTACAGATTACAACCAGATGCAACCATTAAAACTAAAAAATGAATGTAGCAACTTAGCAGATACAAAGTGAACACATAAAAATCAGTTGCATTTC
Source organism: Desmodus rotundus (assembly GCF_022682495.2). Classification (NCBI taxonomy): domain Eukaryota; kingdom Metazoa; phylum Chordata; class Mammalia; order Chiroptera; family Phyllostomidae; genus Desmodus; species Desmodus rotundus. The sequence goes on along the minus strand of NC_071394.1, from coordinate 49,295,762 downwards.
TATACACTCACAATTTTTTTTAAATTAATAATAAAATACTCTATTTACAATAGCATTAAAAAGAATATGATACTTAGGAATTAACTAATCAAGAAAGTGAAAGAAATACATTAAAAACTATAAAACATTACTATAGGAACTTAAAAGACATACATAAATGAAAAGGTATCCACATTGATGGAGTAAAAGGTTTAATATTGTTAAATTGCCAATAATATCCAAAGAAAGGTACAAATTCAATGCTATCTTATCAAAATCTCAGTGTGAGTTTTTACAGAAATAGAAAAATCCATCCTAAAATTTATGTGTCTAGGCCCTCCATATGTCTTTCTTGGAGAAGTGTCTGTTCAAGTCTTTTGCCCATTTTTTAATTGTTTTCTTTCCTTTTTTGTCTTTCTGGAGTAGACTCGTGTGAGTTCTCTATATATTTTGGACATCTAACTCTTGTCCAAGGTATCATTGGCAAATATGTTTTCCCATATAGTTGGTTCTCTTTTCATTTTAATGCTGTTTTCTTTAGCCATGCAGAAGCAAACAGGGAAATGGAAATTAATACCAAAATGAGATACCACTTCACACTGGTGAGAATGGCCATCATAAACAAGTGAACAAACAAGTGCTGGAGAGGATGTGGAGAAAAGGGAACCCTAGTGCACTGTTGGTGGGAATGCAGACTGGTGCAGCCACTGTGGAAAACAGTATAGAATTTCCTCAGAAAACTAAAAATGGAACTGTCTTTTGACCTGCCAATTCCCCTGCTGGGGTTATATCCTAAGAACCCTGAAACACCAATACAAAAGAACCTATGCACACCAATGTTCATAGCAGCACAATTTACAATAGCCAAGTGCTAGAAGCAACCTAAGTGCCCATCAGTAAATGAATGGATCAAAAAACTATGGTACATTTACACAATGAAATACTATGCAGCAGAAAGAAAGAAGGAGCTCCTACCCTTTGTGACAGCATGGATGGAACTGGAGAGCATTATGCTAAGTGAAATAAACCAGGCAGTAAGGGACAAATACCATATGATCTCACCTATAAGTGGAACCTAATCAACAAAACAGATAAGCATGTAAAATATAACCAGACACATTGAAATTAAGAATAAACTGACAGCAACCAGAGAGGAGGTACGAAAAGAGAATAGTGGGAAAAGGGGGAAGGGCTTTTTGCAACAGCTCTAAAGGACACATGGACAAAACCCAGGGGGGGTGGGATCAGGGGAGAGAGGTGGGGATGGCTGGGGTAGGGGGGAGTGGTGGTGGGGAAAATAAATAAATAAACAGACAAACAAACAATATTTATATGGAATATCAAGGGGCTCCAATTAAATATATATATATATTTTTTTTTAACAAAGGAACAAATCCAGCTGCCACACACTTCCTATTTTTGAAATTTGCAACAAAGTTATATTAAAAGAGTGAGGTACTGCCATAAAAAATGGACATACAGACCAATAGAGGAAAAAAAAAGGGAGAGAGAGAGAGAAGCCTGAAATAAAGCCTCACATATGTGGTCAAGTGATTTTCAACAAGAGTACAAAAACACAAATGGTGGCAGGAAAATTAAGTGTACATCTATCTGCAAAAGAATGAAGTTAGAACTTTAACGCCACATGCAAAACAAAACAAAACAAAAAAACAAAAAATCTAAAATGCTAAAATAGATAAATAAATAAATGTAGGACTCTCAGAAGAAAATATGAAATAAAATATTCATGACATTGAATTTGGCAATGATTTCTTAGATTAAACACCAAAAGTACAGTTAACAAAGGAGAAATAGACAAATTAACCTTCGTCAAAAATAAAAACTTTTAGGCATCAAAGGAAATAATCAACATAGTACAAAGGTAACCCAGAGTTTGGGAGAAAATATTTGTAAATCACATATCTGATAAGGGATTAAACAAAAAAGTGGCGTATAATTACCACTTTATCCATTGATTCTACTGCTGGAATCACACACACAAGAATTGGAAACAATGACTCAGGCATTTGTACGCCCATGTTCATAGCAGCATTTATAAAGGCTAAAAGACGTATACATATTACAGTGAGCCTCTAATATTTTATACTAAGTGAAGTAAGCCAACACAAAAAGACAAATATTGTATGATTCCACTTATATGAGTCAATATATAGAGACAGAAAATACAATAGTGGTTACCTGGGGCTGAGGAGAGGGGATCATGGGGAGTTATTATTAAATGAGTACAGAGTTTCAGTATGGGATGATGAAGATTCTGGAGATGAATAGTGAATCTACTCAATGTCACTGAAATGTACACTTAAAGTTGACTGAAATGGTAAATTTAATGTATAGTTTACCAGAATTAGGAAAAAGCAATTGATCAGTGGAAAGGGGAAGGGGAGGAATGGGGAAAAAGTTCAGGGAATAAGAAGTATAATTGGTAGGTACAAAATAGACAGGGGGAGGTTAAGAATAGTATGGGAAGTGGAGAAGCCAAAAAACTTACAAGTACGACCCTTGGACATGAACTAAGGGGGGACGGGATGTGGGTGGGAGGGAGTGTACAGGGTGGAGGGGAATCAAGGGGGTAAAATGGGGCAACTGTAATAGCATAATCAACATAATACATTTTAAAAAATAAAGAGCAATTGACCATATAAATGCGAGACTGTTTCTGGAGTCTTTATAATGTTCCATTGATTCATGTGCTTATACTTGCGGCAATAGCACATTGTCTTCACTATTGTGATACAGTTAAGTTCTGAAATCAGGAAGTTCTGAAATCTAATTTCATCTCAGGCTACCTTCCACAGTGGTACTTCAGTGTTAGTTAGAAGACCATGGTGCCAAGCATTGCCACTGAGTTAAGTGACCACTACCTAAAGCCTTACGCTTCCCACATGGCAAGAATTGAGTTCCACCTTTGCACCAACTCCAAAAGTTTCACATGATGCTAGAAAGTTCGGGGCAGGAAACAATGCCCTGCCGTGCACTATTAGAATAGCCATGCACTATTCCTAGCTAGTCCTCTGTGTGAAAATGTAGAATGCACTCTCTCGTGATCTGCTACAAATATAGGTGTCAGTCCAGTCACATAAAAACAGCTAGAGTCAATGAGTTGTCCAGCTGAAGATGGGGATTAAATGTGTGATTGTGGACAATAACCCAGCTCACTTAATAATGCAAACACAAATTCCATGCAGAATGACTGACTAGGCTCTAAAAGTGAAAGAAAAATGTATTAATAATTTTCTGTGAATAAATATTTTAATGAACAAAACCAAAAATCTTCAACAGAAGGGAAAGCTACTTACACCAGAATAGAAAGGCTCACCAGACACACATATCACATCCTGCTCCTGGATCATCAAAATATCTTTGGCTAGGTGCAGCCGAACTTTGAAAGGCTCCTGATTACCATCCTGCAGCAAACAAATTCCTGTCTTTGTCTTCGGACAAAAAAGAAAAACAGACAAAATATTACACTTAGTTTAAGATTATTATTATATGGTTTAGTTGCTATAAAACATGATGAATAACATTTAAGATCTAAGGAAAATTCATTCTAACAAATCTGAAACTTCATACCTAATATAGATAGAGAGAAAAGGATAACCACTTTACCTAAAGTAGTCCTCAGGTCCCAAATAATAGAGTTTATGTCAGCAAATACACATAAAGGTTTGGAAAATAAAGAGTATGGTTTTTATACCATATTTGAAAAATGATGAAAATTTTGTTTAATACTTACCTTAATATAAAATGTTTGTAGTAGTTTTATTGAATTATAATATAAATTCTATACAATTTAACCCTTTAGATTGTAAAATTTGATGTTTCTTTTTCCATATTAGAAGTTGTATAGCCATCATGATAATCAATTTTAGAATATTTTCATTATTCTGAAAAGAAACCTATTACCACCATTTTCCTAGCACCTTCTTCAGGCCTAGGCAACCACTAATCTACTTTCTGTTTCTATCACAGAATTTTAAATTTGTAAACATACCTACTTACATCTTCTCTATCTTCCCCTATTTAATTATTTTTAGTCACCAAAACATACACACACACGCACTCACACCCACTTTGTACAAATGAAGGAACAAGGATGAAGAGGTGATGTGAACTGCCTAAATTAATAGTTAATTGAAAGCAGAGCATGGTTTGAGACCCAAGGTTCTTGATTCCTAATTCACCGTTTTGCTTCACACTTTTTCGGGAATTTGAAACAGTCGAGGATTTCACAACTTGTACTCTGTAGCTTTAAACCAGCAGCCTAGTAATCACTGAAGAACCCCATGAGTCTTGTCATTCCTGAAGCATGCAGTGTTGTAATATTTACTAAGATAAATAAGTAGATTGTCCTTAGGAAGTGCATTTAATGTTCGCATTTGTCAGAGATAGGAAATGAAATTTTTTTGAGACAGAATATGGCCTCTGGCTGTTATTTTTCACTAAATGAAAAGGAACAATAACTACTTTGGCAATTATATTTTTATTTAATAATTATTGAACTACTCTTAATTTAAATAAGAAGATAAACTCATAGAAATACATATATATTCTTACAATTTTTAAGTACAATATTTTATGCAAATAATAGCAGGCTTTCTCTTGAAATATAAACTTAATGTGGATTGCTAGAAATTTGTTTCCTTAAAAGAATGTTCTATAACATTAAGAATAAGCTTAGATATAGCAGCCTCCAAAGAGAATTCTTTCTGTACACTGCTTTATACCACGTGCTAATACATACCATTTTACCCTCTGTCACTATAGTATTATATTAGCCTGTAATTTTATAAGGGTGATGATATACTGTAAGAAAAAATGTTGTTCTTTTCACCTCTATGACACTGATTCACAGCAGGAACTGACTAATTTGGGTCAATTAATCTATTCTAAAGCATAACTCCAGTGGACATGTCTAGAGGACAAAAAGATTTCAGTTAAAACAAATAATTTTTTCTTAATACAGAACACACTTTCTATGTTTTTGATATAGAAAAGTCTCATGCTTACAATGTGATTTCAACCAGAAACCAACATCAGGACTCTGTGAGGTGGTATGCGGAAGACAGGTGTATAAAAATATGAGAGCCAGGTGAACATAAGTGAGAACATTTTTTCGATTTTTTTTTGAAATATAGTAAAATCAGACCATTTATCCTTAGAAATGTAATGGAAGAAATGGCATTCACAAATAATGCTCTGTCAATTTGAGGATGAAAGAGGGGCCTTTTCCTAAAGTCCATAAATACAGTATTGCTACATATCAAAGAGATATCAAAGATCACCCAGGGAAAGTTTGAGGAACTAACACAATTATGAGGCTTATCTCATCACATTCTTAATGTAGTCAAAACTCCATTCACTCAACATTCAAATAATGTGTAAAATGTCTCCTAATTGTTATTTGTTGTCTAGAAAACAAAATTTAGACTTTGTGCTTATGTTTTGGTACTAAGAGAATGAGAGAATGAGGCAGTTTCTATTTTCATTTGAATAAAATGTATCTCTAGATACATATTTATATATTGGTGTATAAAATATCTTAATGCATATCAATAAATAGCTGTTTAAAAAAACAACAGAGAGATAGTAAAGGTAACAACAAATTCAAGTTAAAATATATTATCCAGTGGTTAAAGATGTTATTTACATATATTCTATATAATAATTCAGTTCATGTAAAATACATTTAAAATCCCTATGCACATCAATTTTGAAAATATTGTGTAATATTAACAGAATCCTATATGAATTAGATAATCCTCTCTGAACTTAGAGTATTCTTACTTATAAAAATATTAATATATAAATAAATGCAATGTGGTATCAGATACGAAGCAACATGGAAAGAGGAATTAAATATTCTTGAGGGATAAGGATGTTGAACGATGCTTTGTAAGTATAAAAATATGTGGTTTGTCTTAAAAATAAATGATAATTGGAGGAGGCAAATGTTATTTTATTCAAGAAGGAAAAAAGTAAATCTATGGAGGCATGACAACGCTTAGTTCGTCTGATGCAAGAAGACAGAAGCACACAAAGGCATCCCTGATGATGATAAGGTGTGATTCAGCAGTGGCCAAGGAAGAAGTGCAAGGAGAAGATGAAGTGGAACAAGGCCCTTGTGGGAAGTGGCAGGCGTCTGAAAGTAGTGGAGATGCCTTAGAGAAATTACAGCGGTAAAATAATGTATTTAGATGTATGTTTTTATAAAGACATTTCTGATAGCAGAGTAAAGATGGATGAGAATTTATAAAGTTAAAACATAGTTTTTGTTGACAGAAATGTAAACCTTGAACAGGAAATATTGGGGACAACTGTGGGGGTGGGATTGTATGTGGGGGGTGGGCAGGGCAGGAGAGAGCGATGGGGGAAAATGGGGACAACGGTTACTGAACAACAATAAAAAATTAAATAGGTAATACCTCTTAATTACTTAAAAAGCAATACTTTTAAAAACCTAGTCATTGACTTTTCTTTAAATAAGTAAAATGTGTTAATAAATTCATGTGAATTTAGTTTTTGTTTTAAAAGCAAACTTTACATTTACAGTTATTAGGAATTTATGCTTAGCTGAAATCTAGTAATTTTGGAATCTTCAAAAGTTGACTATCATTCATTTTGTATGTAAAACTTAAGGCCACTCTAGTTTCTCATGTTTGAAAGAACATAAACTGTGTTTTCTGGAAAATTAAAATCTATGTTCCTTTAATCTTGAAATGTAGAATTTATAACATGAGATATAAGAAACTACCAACTAAAAGTAAGTAGGTAGAGATCCTAATGCACTGCAAATATTCTTGTATGTATCCTCAGTATTCCTATACTTTGGTTGCCAAATGCAATTTAATTTGTTCTGTAAACTTGTAGCTTTAAGTGATACATGATTTCTTATACTGCACCTCATTGTAGCAGTAGTGCACTAAATGCCATTTCACGCAAGGTTCAAACTGAATTTCATACTTTTCCTTCCCCTTCCTACCTCTCATCACAGCCTCCTCTGCTAAAATAGCCCTTTTGAAGAAGTTGTGTAAGACCTGCTTTTCCTTGAAGCCTTTGGAGGCCACTTTATCTGAAGATGAGTCCTGTCGACAGTCATACCACCCTGAACGTGTCCAATCTCATCTGAAAATGAATCCTTACTGTTCTGAACTCAGGATTTTCATTAAATAAACATAATCTGCCTAACAATCAGTATTGTATTTAGTGATCACATATAGTAACTTCAATAATGTTTAGTTTAATATCACAATATTTAACTTCATCTTAATATTGTTATCTGATGAAAACCTGAATAAGTGATTACTGTTTTTATTATTAAGAATTATTCATTTATAGGACCTAGAACCATACATATTATATTCATAGTAGGATTTATTTCAGTATGTATTGATTGAATCATTGTCAAAGATTGTTTTTTAATGAGGTATTAAATTATGTATATACCTGAAGTATTCAATTATTAAAGATATTTATAGAGAAATATGCACTTTCATAATCAACAGAGACATAGATTATATTTGAAATAGGAGGAAAACCTAGACTAAAATAGTGTATTGGCTTATCGAACACATATCATTATTCTGATGAAACTTTCAAAGTAGATAAATCAGTAATTATGTTTGTCCATAAACTTTTTCTTCTAAATTTTAGAATTTTCAATTTTTTAGAATCATATTCTCTATTTCATTCTTGCATCTTGTCAGACTTCTAAAGTTTTTATTTATTGATTGATTTTAGAGAAAGAAAGGAAATGAGAGGCAGAGAAAGAGAGAGAGAAACATAGATTTGTTGTTTCACTTATGTCTGCATTCATTGGTTGATTCTGTATGTGCCCTGACTGAGGACCGAACCTTCAACCTTGGTGTATCAGGATGATGCTCTAACCAGTGATATACCTGGCCAGGGCTTACACTTGTATCTTAATTCCTGAAATAATTGCAACATTTTCTTTTTAAGAACAGAATGTCTTTAAACAATAAATGAACCTCTTTTTAAAAAAATCTGTATTAAAAATTAAGATGTTTTAAATGGAACTTATCTGGGCATGTGTAGGAGAAGTCAGAGATGCAATATGGCCCCAGCAGCAAGGGCATCTGGGAAATGTTGGACTTAGTTTAACCTTCTGTGACTGTTTAACTCTCTGGCTTCAGGCTTGGCTGACTACTCAGAAAGCCAGAATGCTTCCCCACAATATATGTCATGTCCCCAGGAAGGAGGGTAATGAACATATAGAGTGTGGATAACTGCCTGATATTATCTGTTAACTTATAAATGCTCTGTCCAGGTCTATGTAACTGTCCTTAATATGGTTTTACTGTTAACCCCCTATAAAAAAAGAGACCCTGTCCTGTGAGGGGTATGGATTTCTTCCTAGCCGGCAAGCAGCTGCTTTCCTCATGTATGAAAGTTTCTCCTATCAAAGTTCTTGTGAATTTGCATAAAGCTATGTGTCAGTTCTTTTGAATCTGCCTTGAATTTAGACTTCTGGGGCTTTCCTCGAACAGTGTGCTTCTCTACCTCTTCAAAGAAAAGATTTTCTGGAATCAGCATTGTGATATTCTAGTTAAATCTATCTGATAACATGGATATCTGATTTTTATCTTTAATGGCTTATTAGCAGTCAAGATAAAACATGTTTTATTTCATATATCTTTGGCTATAATATAATTTCCAGCAATGCAGTACTTTAGAATGAAACCCAAAGTCACAAATTATAATTTTGCTTTTAATTAATTAAATAAGTGGCACTCAGCACTTCATAAAACCTTTCAATTTCTTCATCTGCAAATAACAGTTAAGCTAAATTATCTTGATGAACACTGTCCACTAAAACATTCTGAGACTGTAAATTTCAGGCAAATTCCAAGCTGTCCATCTTCAGGAAGATTTAATCATCTTCCAAGGACCTTAGAGTTCTGTATTTCTGCCAATCCAGCCAGCATGTAGAAGACACAGGGGCACTGCTGCTCAGCGGTTCTGAGACATTTCCACTCTGTGGTGGGAGAATCTCTATCAATCTCTACATTGACAGAGATTCTCAAAGGGCTCATTGCAAGAGAGGAAGAAATCAGTACTACAGAAGCAAGGGTGAGATGATCAAAACAGTATTATCACTGTAAAATGCATCACCTGAACCCTACCTAGAATTCGATATGTATTCTAAATCAATAAACCAAAACAATTATATTTAATAAAAAAAAAAAAGGTCTGGGAAATCAGTCTTATATCAGCCTCTGAAGTCCAGGGTAAGCCATTTGTTAAAATAGCACTTGGCCATTATCCAGTCTCTATACCATGAATTTCATATGTGTTTCACTTGTGTTTCATTCACACAAATATTCCTGCAGTTTCAACAAGTGATTTACCACCCAAGATATAAGACACTCTTTGATGGAAATAGTAGACTTCATACCTTCAAAATTAAGACTATCATTATATATATAGTTTTAGTCATTATATAAAACAGAAAATAGAATTGAATTTAAATTTTGCTTCTAAATTTAAGCTTCTAAAATATGAATTCAATTTTATGAAAATTTACTGATAGATGTTAAGCTAAAGGAAGAATAAGTTATACAGTCTGACCTTATAGTATTCAAAATATAAAAACAACTTATTGAGGGGGAGAGGTGTGGGGAAAAGGCAGAAAACTGTAGCTGAACAACAATAAAATTAAAAAAAAAACTTACTAATTTTCTGAAAGAACTTAGGTTTTACACCATGAACTGTGACAAATTTTTTAAAGAAGAGATTTTTGCAAGACTTTTAACACATGACACTTCATTAAAAGAAAACAATCCTCACAAATGTTAATAACTGGAGCTTTTGTTGGTTTGTTTTTAATTCTATAATAGGTAATCTAGTTACGGTTGTTTTTCTCGGGTAATTTATACACTAAAAAATATTTTAAACCTTTTAAGCACATATGTGAAATATTTTAAACTATGGATGTTGGTGTTTTACCTGAAGAATGAAAAGATATGCTCTGAATGCCCTTCGTTTAGTTAAAAAAGACAGACCTTCTTCCTAAAAAAGGATAATTGCATCCCCTGGGGGCCCAAGCCGGGGCCCAAGTCCATGCACTTTGACTGCACACTTGACTGGCCTTTAATACCCTTGGAAGAGACACGTATCACCAACTCATGCTGCAGTGTGATGGCAGTTCTACAGAGCCTCTGAACTGCCATGTATTAATTCTTAAATTATAACAAGAAGACAAGCACACACGCTTTTGGCTTTATGAAATTGTCCTTCTCCATAAACTACGCGCTGAATGATTTCAGGTAGTAGAAGTGTTGGAAGTAATTCTTTTCCCATAAATGGTTATAAAGTAGAAGCACTAAATGTTATATAAATATTTTAAAGGAAGAATGACTATCTGAGTCTTCTTCCCCAAATACTCTCTGGCTTTCTAGTCTTGTAGAAACAGATCCTACTCTGGAAATAAGATAAACCCATCACACATCCCTCCACCAAAAGTGATGTTCCACTTAAATAAAGGAGGGACAAGTGTTTCCTGTTTATAAAATTTGAAAAGCACAAAACCATTTAACCTACCTCCTCACAGGCAGTCCTGAAATCCATGTGCTATGGCACCGCAAAGGATTTTGTCTGAAAAGAAAGAAATAGTAAGTCATTGAGCACAGCATCAAGTGTAAGAAAGAGAACACTAAAGAGTGTAAGAAATTATGAAGCAGATTCCGGGGGCACACTATGTTTACGGACACCTGTGTGGAACAAGAACTCCCGGAGTAAGGATGAGAGAAGGGAGAATTGACAGAGTCCGAATCCCTGCCTTTGTGATATACGTATCAGAATGTGCATATCAATGTCCTGCTCCATTCAGCATTCAGACGTGACCTACACGTGGTTACCTTCCCTCAGGTGTCCGCTCATTCCCAACACTCATTTTGAAACTTCGGTTAGCAACTGGGAATGAGACTTCAAAAGGAGTAATTGAAAGTTGACTTTCATGTGGTTATCTCTTGAAAAAATGTTGACTGATCTTTCTGTTTTTAATTAAAAAGTTACATGCATGAATAATTCTCTCTGGAACTTCAAACAATATGATGTAAGGAAGCAAGCTATTTATCAGAATGAATAATATTAAGATAACATTAAGATAATTTAGTGTATAAAATATACTCATATAATACAGATTCATTTCATGGATTTATGGACACTATAGTACCTAAATGGTGGACATGAACTTAAATGTAGAAAAATACATTTAAAGTTTGTTTTATTAATGCTGTTGGAGAGTTTTAATTATATGATAAACTTAGTAACACTAAGAACAACCATTAAAATGTACATCCTGACACTAAGAAAATGCAGAACATAACCCCAACCCTAATCCCTATGTCCATTGCAGCATTATTTATAATTGCCAAGATATAAAAGCAGCCCAAGCTGTTGTTTTATCCAGCTCAATAGATGAGTGGATAAAACAACTATGGGATATTTACACAATGGAATATTATTTGGCCATAAAAAAGAAGAAAAATTTACCTTTTGTGACAGCATGGATGGACCTAGAGAATATTATGGTAACTAAAATAAGCCAATCAGAGAAAGAAAAATACCATACGATCTCACTTATATGTGGAATCTAATAAACAACCCAAATTAATAAGCAAAATAGAGACAGACTCATAGAGAGCAGGATGACAGCTCTGGGGGGAGGTTATTGGTTGGAGGGATTGAGCAAAAAGGAAAAAGAACTCATGGACAACAGTGTGGTATTTGTGGGGGTAAGGGGAGAAAAGGGATATATGGTAATAGAAAACAAAAAGAAAAAACTGGAATAAAAGCTGTTCAAATGTTTTTATTTTTAAAATTTTCTGAGACTTTTTTTGTATAAACTTTTATGTTGAAACAGTTTTCTATCTATAGAAATTTGTAAAAATAGCACAGAGTTTTTATATAACCCACATCTCTTTTTTCTCTTTTACTAACAACTTACATTTGTGTGACACATTTGTTAAATTTAATGAACCATTATTGTATTGTGGGCAAAAAACATAAAGATATCTGTGTCCCATGTGATCCCCCAAAGGGTGAGTGAGGGGAAAATTTTAAAAATCAAGTGAACTGAATGAACTTCTTTGTGGCTACCAATCAGCCCCTTTTCCCATCCACTCCTGTCATTGACCAATGGACAAATGAAGAAAGGAACCTTTAGGACAGAAATGGAAGCTATTCAGGAGCTCAGCAACATGGACTTCCACACTCCAAGGACAACCTGGCTGCAGTCACTGCTCAGTAACGAATCTTCTAGCATCAGAGATCATCACTGAATCTGATCAAGCACGATTCCCTGAGATAATTAGCCAGCTATCTGGTGACAGGTTAATACCATTGAATTACTTCCATATTGGAAAGGAAACTGTTTTCTTCTTACTGGAGTAAACACTTTGGATATAGATATGCCTTCTCTATAAGCAATGTTTTTTATCAAAACTACCATATGCAGACTTACAGAATGCAGCATGCATTGTTATGGTATTCTGTAGAGCATTGCCGTGTAAGAAACTCAACAGCAGATGAAGTGGGGAACAAGCCCATGCTCATGAAATTTACATATTTCCATACTTTCTACCATCCAGAGTCAAACTAGCTTGATAAAACAGTGCAACGTCCTTTGGAAACTCAGTTGCAGTATCAGCTAGGTGCAATTGTAAGTGCAGGGTGAGATAAAGTTCTACAGAAAGCTGTATATGTGCTGATTCAGCATCCAATACATGGTGCCCTTTCTCCCTTAGTCAAAATTTGCAGGTTCAGGTATCAAGGCATGAAACTGGAGTGGCACCATTCAGTGTCACCTCAGTGATGCACTAGCAAAATTAGTGCTTCTTATTCTTGTGATGTTATGCTTTACTGGCCTAGAGGTGTTCATTTTGAGATAGGGTATGTGGCAAAAAGGATGCAACCAATAAAAGCTGCAGGAACAGCCAACAAGGAAGTAAGACAACCCCCTACTGGATTTACAGCTTAAAACTTGTAAAGATCAGCTGGATCCAACATAGCAACTAATTTAATCTACAGTTAACACCTAGCCACATTCTACACTCATTATAATACATTAGCGTGTTAAACAACACACCCTCTGACACCATAATCGGAAGTGGAAAGCCCATACAGGGACACAAAATGGCCAATGAAGCTCCCCTGACAAATCTCCACCCCTTTTCCCGGAAGATTATGTATATTCCTCCTCTTTATTGAACACCCTATATCTCATTAAATGAACCTCAATAAAGGAAAAAAATTTCACCAAAGGGGGGACGCTCTGCAGCCCATTCTCTGTGTCATTGCTTCACTAATAAACTCACTTTCACTTTAAACTATATGCTGGCAGGAGTTTTAATTCTTTCCTTTGTGAAACTAAGAACCCACAGTGGGTCTCAGACCCTTGTGTCCCCAGATCCCAGAAGGCCTGTGGCATCTCCAAAGGGGACATGTTTCCAGAAAGAGACTCGATGATTTCATTGAACTGCAAGTTAAGACTGCCACTCAGACACTTTGGACTTCTCATGACTCTGAATCAACACACAAAAAAGCAGCTACTTCTTTGGTGGGGAGGATTGGTCCTGACCACCAAAGGAGATTGGACTGCTACTCCACGGCGGAGGTAAAGAAGCACATGTATGTCATGGGGAAGATATCTTAGGGCCTTCCTTAGTATTACTTTGTCCTGTAAATAAATTCAATAGAAAACTACAGCAACTCAGTTAAGGCAGAGCTGCTAATAAATGGTCCAGACCCTTCAGGAGTGAAGGTTTGGATTATCTCATGAGATAAAAAACCACAACCAGCTGAGGTGCTTGCTGATGGCAAAATAATGAACAATGGATGGTAGAAGAAGATAGCTATAAACACCAGCTAGGACTGTGTAATTGTATGAGTATTTCTTCCTTATTTTGTTAGGAATATTTTTGTGTATATTATATATATATATATATGTAATTATATATAAATATCTTTGTTTTCTTCCCTCTCTTATCCCTTCAACATCCAATCATCTACCAGAATTTATTAGTAACATCAACCTTTATATTACAGCATGTAAGTTATAATACACTAAGAAGATTAAATATCACTTAAGGCCTTTGTATTTCTTTTAAAGAAAATGGTTAGTATATTTTACATTGCATAAATCATAATTGTATTGTCTTGGTTAAAAGGAAGACCTTATGGTTTTTATGTGGAGGTTAAATAGGATAAGAGGATGTGTTTTGTGCCAAGCAGACAAGGAGTGGAGTGTCATGATTACTTTTCATGTGTCAAGCAGGCTAGACCAGTTATTCAGTCTGGTATCCCAGTAATCGAGCACTAATGTAGGTGCTGCTGTGGAGTTATTTTCTAAATACAGCTAATAGCTACAAGCAGTTGACTTTAGGTAAATGAGGTTACTTTAGATAATGTAGGTAGACCTCACGTAATCGGTTGAAAGGCCTTCAAACGAATGCTGGCATTTCTCTGACAAATTCTGCTTTAAAAATTCAGCCCCAATTTCTGTCCAATAATTTTCAGCCTTCTAGACTGTCCTATGGATTTCAGACTCACCATCCCCACAGTGGTGTGACCCAATGTCTTAACATATGTATATAGATATCTAAGTATCCAACTAGTTCTATTTTTCTGGAGAATCCTGACTTTCTAATTGATAAATACTGTATGCCACTTCAATTTTTCCATGTTATTATGCATCCTTATTGTTATAATAACTAACAGAACATGTGTTTGGGCATATCTAAAAATCCATTAAGCACAATTAACAAGAGCAATTTCAATAATATTCATTTCACAATATTTTATATACCAGTCATGTCTAAGTTGTACTATAAAAAATGGGGGAGCACTTCATTAGTACAGTTGGTTCAATAAGATGTTTAACTCATAATGCCATTAAAAATTTCAAACAAACTTTTTCTCACAAAAGAAAATCTCTCCTTTTTCCCTTATAATAAACTACTCATCAAATCCATTTTTTTTCCTATTCAGATCTTCATTTTTTAGGTTTTTGTTCATATGACTGTTTAAAATAATTGTAAGCCAGGCAGCAAGGGACAAATACCATATTATCTCACCTTTAACTGGAACATAATCAACAGAAGAAAAAAGCAAACAAAATGTAACCAGGGACATTGAAGTTAAGAAGAATCTAACAATAGCCAGAGGAGAGGGGGGAAGGGATAGTGGGGAGAAGGGTTTTCAGGAACTACTATAAAGGACACATGGACAAAACCAAGGGGGAGTGTGGAAGCAGGGGAGGGAGGTGGGTTTGGCTGGGGTGGGGTAGAGAGGTGGGGAGAAAATGCAGACAACTGTAATTGAACAACAAAATAATTTAAAAATTAAAAAAAATAAAATAAAATAATTGATCTGTATTAAATATAATGCAACAAAAATATACAACTTTCAAATGTTTTCATCTATATCCAGGGATAAATACAAATAATTTATTATTTCATTCATATATATTGCAGTTTTACTAGGGAAAAATAAAGCTTTTATAAAAATAGATTCCTTAAAATACAATTAGAAAACATCATCATTTCAAATACAGAAATGAGAATCACAGTGCATTAGTAGCTTGGGTAAAAATGATAAAATTACTTTTACTGTTTACAAAAATCACAGTATATAAATGTGACCTACCTTATTCTTGATCCATTTGGAATCTTCATGATCAGTGTAGTGATTAGTTACACAGATCGAAAAGCCCTAGCCTTAGGAAATCTGTTTCTACTATTATCATAAAAGTGACCCAACAAACAATGGTGACTGCCCGGTCCCTGCCCAAGAGAAGTAAGAGGAGAGCTGAATATTCCTGAGGGCCTGCAGGGCGCTCCATGTATGTGGCCCGGTTCATCACATTTGGCCTCTGTCCAAAGGTTTCGCCTCTTATGACTAAATCTAACACTCAGAAACTAACAGAAACTATTGTCATCAGTTATGCTGAGAATAGGACTAATTTCTGCTGACTAAACCTCATCTTTATAACTAAAACAAGGAATGCAAAATTAGACAAATCCAAATTCATGTTCATTGCATAAACCACAACTTTATCCCATCAAAATGCTTTATTTGGCATGAGGCTGACAGAATAATAAGAATGCATCTCTACAATAGTACACATTTAAAATGCTGAACTATGGAACTGAATAGGTAGTTGTATAAAACAAGTAAATACATTGGTGCAAAATATTTAGATTTAAATTATTGAGATAATTTTCAGAATGCTTTACTTATGGAATGTAAAAAAACCATATCTATAATATCTGCTTACCGTGACAGTTGAGTTTACTGAAGGGAAAAATGTTATGTCTTCACAGAAATTTGCCTTAGGCAAAATTATAAAATATGCAAAATTAATCTTTCATTGTTTTATGTGTCCTAAACTCAAACCTAGCACACACCCTTCCCACGTACTTTCTCATCTCACATGATGCCTTGACTGGAAACTACGTTGGTCCCCTCTCAAAACTGTTTAAAACAATAGTATTAAAAATAACAGTGATAGTCACTTGGGTTTTATTTTTGGGACATTTTTGTGCGTTTAGCAATGTGTACTTCGGGAGCAACAACTTATGCATCTTTTATATTACTATATTGATTAGAATACTGGCTGATAATTTTTAAAAATTCCAACATAACAGTGGCTTACACAGAATTGCAATTTTTTTCCCTCTTCAGTAAGGTCCAAATTTAATAATCAAGAGGTAATTTCAAAAAATCTGAAACCCACTCTTCTCCCATCTTACTTTTCTGCTACCTTCAGCATATATGGACTGAGAGAGTCTAGCTCTGCCCAATGTCCAAATCTCTGTCAGGGGAAAGCATGGGAGTTGAATACATCAAGTCCATTCACATTTTATTTTTCTCTTGTAGCTACATCAAGAATTAGAAATGTAATGTTTATTGAGGCAGCCTTATGATAAAGTGAAATGTGTATCACAGAGGAGTAAAGGGTCCAGCAGCAAGCCAGGCTGTACTTAATATGAGAACTTCCTTTTCTCAGCATTGCTTCCCTGCAATTAACAAATACCTTTGTCTTTTTAGGGAAAAAATCCTCCTTTAAAGATAATTTTTATAGGCCCTGAGATTTTGGGGGAAATTTTATGCACTTTTTAGTGTGTTCAAATTATTTTCCCTAAGTATTGTTTTAGTTTGGGCCAGTTGTGCTGACTCTGCTTGTTTACAAAGTTGTCCAGAATTTTAGAAAAGTTTTGTCTATCTTTAAGAAACCTACTTAAGATCAATATTTTAAAAATATTAAAATGCAGACAACTGTACTTGAACAATAAAATAAAATAAAATAAAAAGAACAAACTGACAGTAACCAGAGGGTAGAGGGGTGAGTATAACGAGGGAAAATAGGGGAGGGCCCATCAAGGGAGATATATAAAGACCCATGGACAAAGCCGAAAGGGTAGGTTTGAGGGTGGGAGGCAGGGATGGGTGGGGTAGGTGGCCATGGTAGGGTGAAAATGGAGACAACTGTACTTGAACAACAATAAAAAGAATACATAATATAGATTAAATTTTTAAAAATTTAAAAAATAAATAATTCTAATAACATTGATGTTTGGATAATTTATGTGGACTCTAAATTTCTACATTGATTTTACAACCCTTAAATGCATATTTTAGGCTATTATGTCAATATCTTAAGTGATTTTGCTTTTTGTGCTAAATTCATTTTTAGCCAATCTATTTAGCTAGGTATTTTTGATGTGTTTGAGGGACTATTTATTTTTAATTCTGTAGCTTTAATAATATTCTTTCAAAAAGAAAAAGTCTTTTTTTAACATTTGATATTTTGCTTATGGGAATAGAAGAAATTCTGAAAATTCATGAATAGATTCCATACAAGCATTGCAAGTGAATCACAAATAAAACTAATATGATATTGAAAAAGACCTATGTGCTTAAAGGAACCATTCAAAACACTGAGGAATGCCTTATTTCACGAAAATCATCTCCTAGGCTGTGTTCCTGAATTTAGTGGAAACTAAAAAGGCTAAACTCATAAAACAGGAAGTGAAATGGTTACCAGGGCTAGAGTTTGGGGACCAAGAGAGACGCTGTTTAAGGGTGCACACTTGCAACTAGTAGACAAATAAGTTCTGGAGAGTTAACGCACAGCATAGTGAATACAGACAATAATATATCCTTATAATTATCAAACTCCTTAAAATTAGATCTTAATTATCCCCATCACAAAAAAGATAATTATGTAACATGATAGATGTGCTCATTCTTGCTACAATGACAATCATATTACACTATATTAATGTATTAAATCAACATGTCGTTTATCTCAAACTTACAAAATATAATATGCTGAATATTTCCATAAAAATTAAATTTATCTCTTCCTCTAAATCCAAATAATGGATAAAATACTTGAAATTATGTACAAACTGGTAAAACTTTTCCATTGTGCATGGAAGTAAACCAAGAAAGTATATATAAGTGGGTATCAATATTGCTAGATACTCAATTTTTTTCTTCTGTTTGTCCCCAAAGTCTTTTATTGATGAAGTAGCTGGCTTCCAAGTACCTAGGTGTTACTATTTCAAAACTTTAGCAAAGCTCACTGATGTCAACCTCCCCGCTCATTTCTACTCTCATCCTGGCCATATACCCATCTCCCAAATTCTCCTTCAAATGTGGCTATTCTGTGCCAACGACTCAGAAAGCTGACAGTTCACGGTACTTGTCTTAGCATCATCAGGGGGTTCATGGTTTCTGGCCAGGACAGGTCTGGTTTACTCACTATTCATTTCATGGTCTGGCACAGAAGCTCACACAGTGTATACTTTGTAACTGCAGGAAGGATTAGAGCATCAGGATTTCTACAGATACAAAGTCTTAACACAAGGAAGATATCTCCAATGGTGACATGCGTATTTTAAAGTTAATTACTTTTTGCTATGTTGAAACACTTTCTTCCACATGCCCATCTGCACAATACACCATATGACTGTCTGTTCTAATCTTCAGCAGTTCTGGACAGCCATTTCAGCTCTGAGGCATGAGATATAAGGAAGTAAATTCCGAATGAAGTATATAAAGAGCACAGGAGTAATGATCAATGTATATGACACAAGTGAGAATGAACGGAGTTACTGGTTAATGTTGTTTTTTAAAGTCCATAGGGGAAACACTTATATATAAATATAAAATACATTAAAATTAAGCCTTGGGATTTATGGAAGCAGATGAAAACAAATACAGCAGGTCTTTGAATAACATTATTTTGATCAACATTGTTTTGTTATAATGTTGATGAGAAAAAAAATAATTCCTGGCTGGGGTCACTGTTGTGTGAAGTATGCATGATATCCCTATGTCTGTTGGGGTTTTCTTCAAGGTACTCTAGTTTCCTCCCACATCCCAAAGATATGCAAATGATGTTCATTGACATGTCTGAATGGTTACAGTCTGCGCCAGTGTAGGTGGGTGTGAGTTTGCCCTGCGATATGAGTGTCCTGTCCACGGTTGGTTTCTGCCTGGTGCCCTGAGTTACTGGGATAGACTCTGGCACCCCACAGCCCTAAACTTGAATAAGAAGATTGGAAAATACCTATCTTACTTATTTTTATTAATATTTGTTAAATGTATGTATAGCTTACATTTATTTCAGTGTTTAGTACTGGACGTGTTTTGGGTCATTATTCTGAAGTTTGATGATGTTTTTGTGAACTTGAGAATATTGCAGGAAATTAACTCTTCTTTATATCATTTACCCTATGGTAAAATCTGTTGTATTAGTCCTTATTTCACTTAAAGTCAATTTCCAAGAACCTATCTATCTACAAATTGAGTAGTTACTATATCCACTTTGATGAAAATTCAGAAAGAAGGCAAGCGCAGCATGGAAAGCTTCAGGACACATTCAGGAAGTGCACTATATTGAGTGTGGTGCTTACTTGTTAATTAATTTACTTAAATGGTACAACTCATTATACCCGTTTCTATCCACTGAGAAGAGTAGTCGATGCCTTCCTTCTCAGGGATAATGTAAAGTTGAAATAAGATATGATACATGTAAATATCTTGCAAATTTATAAATTAATATAACTATGATCAGTCAAATGCATTACTACAGCAGCAATGAAAGCTCAGAAGGAAAATATAGAAATATATTTTACCTATTCTAGGACATGAAAGACTCCAAACTCAACCATAAAAATGAGGCTCAGTTTTTAGTGACTGCCAATTTAGTTTTACGTATAAAATAAAGAATGTATGTGATCTACATAGTAAATTCTAAATGTTCATCATACTATAAAAGGAATTTTTCAATACATCTTATCCTGACTCCTTTTATGGGACTAATGTACCCAAACAAGAGCATGCTAAGATTATAAAGCCAACACAATTCCCACTGGTTCAATCCAAAGAGTTCCTTTTCCCCTTTTCATTTCCTTGACCACTTACTAATATTTTCACATTTTGTTAAGATTATGATTATAATTATGATTATGTATCACTCATTCTCACAAACTACCTTTCCTTTAGTTCTTCTCTTCTTTAGTTCCTATTATTCACTCCCTTTCTTTACTTGGCTCCTTTACAAGTTGTATTTGTTTCATGCACAAACTCTTGACTCTGTAAAGTTCTGGAGTTTGTCACCCATGGCCGTCCTGTGACAAACCCACTTCCTTGAGATCCATACACCGGGTCAGCACAGCAGCCAGGACCACCCAGGTTGCTCCACTCCACCCAGCATGTGCCTGAAGGGAATCTGATGACACTAATAAAGATGCAGTTCTCATGACCACAGAGGACAGCAATGGACACGGCATATTTCATCACTAGCAAGCATCACATTTCAGAAATGTTTGTTTTATGGCACATTATTTATCTGCCCTGCATTTTTAAGTGTCTTCGATGTGAGAGATATTATTAACAAACCTAGGGCCAAACCTTGCCTGCAGACATATTTTGTTTGTGGGTTAAATTTTCATTTTTGCAGGACATTTACTCCTCAGGTAACTGATTATTTGTTTCCCCTGTACAGGATACATTACAGCTTCACTTGTTTAGTTTATCTCCCACTGCCTGAGGCATTTGAGCTTGTGACCCTTGCTCTTCACTACGAATATTTTCATTTATGTGGAAGCAAGTTTCCAACCTAAAAGTTTTCCATTTGCTGCAAGAAACACAAAATCACCTGAGGAATTTATGTATTATTTTAGCCATGGAATTCTTTGTTTTACCTAAATGCTATGTAGAAATCCAATATGAAAAAATACATAAATGCTGAGCAGTTTCCAATGATATGGGCTCAGATTATCAGGTTTGCTTTTTTTTTCCCCCATAGCAAATCAGACTAATCTCCTCAAGCCCACAGCTCTGTAGAGAACATTTTAAAGACCACTCTTCTAAGTCATTACTACTGTCCCTGTCACTTTCATGACCTGAGTATGTGGTCAACAGAGAGGCCTGACACAGAGTGGGCAAAAAATTAGACACTTTGCATAACTTATTGCAATGATATTATCCATATAAAATGTACCATTCATTACAATCTAAACAGAAAATAAGTAGATGTTTTCCCAGAAAAGACATCTGAATGGCCAACAGATATATGAAAAAGTGGTCAACATCACGGATACGCAGGGAAACAAAAATCAAATCCACAATGAGATATCATGTCACACCTGTTAGAATGGTAAGAAATCAAGAGACAACAAGTACATCTGAAGATGTGGAGAAAATGTAACTCTGAAAATTGGTACAGCTACTATACAAAACAGTATGGAAGTTTCCCCAAAATTAAAATTAGAGAGATCATATATAATCCATAAATTCCATATCTGGGTGTATACTTCTAAGAAATGAAAGCAGGCTATCCAAGAGATATATACACTCCTATGTATACTGAAGCATTATTCATGATAACCAAGATATGGAAACAACTCAGGTCCCCATCAATGGATAAATGGATAAAGAAGATGTAGCATCTATATACAATGGAATATTATTCAGGCATTAAAAAGGACATCCTGCTATTTGTGACAATATGAATGAACCTTGAGGTCATTATGCTGAGGAAGATAAGTCAGACAGGAAAAGACATATGCTGTATGATATCACTCATATGTAATTCTAAAAAAGACAAACTCAAAAACAGAGAGTAAAATGGTGGTTATAAAGTTACGGAGAGGGTAGAACAGTATAGTTTAAGAGTACAAACTTGCAATAAGTAGTAAATAAGTCCTAGAGAGTTAATGCAGAGGACAATGAATAGAAATAACAATATTGTATTATAATCATCAAACTTGCTAAAAAAACTAAAACTTAATTATTTCAACCACTAAAAAGAAATAATAATTTTGTAAGGTGATAGAGATGCTAATCACTTCTATATTGACAATCATATTAAAATATATAAATGTATCAAATTGTTATACATCTTAAATTTATACAAGGTTATGTATCAAATACATTTCAATAAAAAAGTCACTTGTCTACAGAAAATGGTAACAATACACTGAAGTATAGGAATAAAATTGAATAATTTGAAAGTGCTGGTATAATTTTGTTAGACAGAATTTAGTTACCTATTATATGATTCCAAAAATAACAACTCAGATATTTTGACTATAAAATGTTTTGATATTGAAGGAAAAAATATGACCACCATGCTCTTCCAAACATATTACCAGATTTTTACATAGTAATAACAATACTTTCACCAGAATGATTTTAACACCCAGCGCTTGGTCTTAACAATACTAATATTTTTAAGAGACATTTGAATTATCTTTTCTTTTTACAACTATTAAAAGAAATTCTGTTACAAATGTCAAGAGAAACATAATAATAATAATGGCTCTTATTAAAAAGTCAGGGACTGCCTGGCTGGTGTAGCTCAGTGGCCTGGGCATGGGTCTGCAAACCAGTGGGTCACTGGTTCAATTCCCAGTCGGAGCACATGCTTGGGTTGTGGTCCTGTTCCCAGTGGTGAGCACAAGAGAGGCAACCACACATTGATGTTTCTCTCTCTCTCTTTCTCCCTCCCTTACTCTCTCTCTAAAAACAAATAAATACAATCTTTAAAAAGGGGTCCACATAAGCAAAAACAAAACAAAAACAAAAACAACTTCCTTGACCATACTTCTGCATGTAATTCCCTACTTAAACATATGGAAAACATTCTGTTTTCAAAACAAATTGTGACAGGCAATGAAAAGTGAATATTTTACAATAAATAAAGTGGAATGGAAGAGATCAGTGACAAGGGAAATGAGCCACCACCAATCACACCAAAGGCCAATCTTCATCCAAAGAAGTGATGTTGTGTATATGGTGGGATTGAAAGAGAGTCGTCTATTTTGAGCTCCTTCCAGAAAACCAAACAAGTAATTCCAATAAGTACTGCTCCCAATTAGACAAACTGAAAGCAACACTCTGGGACTAGTCAACAGCAAATACTTCATCTTCCATTAGGATAATGCAAGACCGCATGTGTTTTTGATGACAGGTAAAAACGTTGCAGCTTGGCTGGGATGTTCTGATTCATCCACTGTACTCATCAGACATTGAACCTTCAGATTTCCACTTATTTAGGTCTTTACAAAGTTCTCCTAATGGAAAAAAATTCGATTCCCTGGTAGACTTGCAAAAGGCACCTGGAAGAGTAATTTCTCATGAGGACAAAATGTTTTAGGAAAATGGAATTATGAAGTTGTTTGAAAGATGATAGAACATAGTGGAACAAAATGGCAAATACATTGTTTAATAAAGTTATTGGTGAAAATGAAAAAAAATGCCTTTTATTTTTACTTTAAAACCGAATGAACATTTTGGCCAACACAGTATTTGTTTGCAACACAACAAAGTCCATGTCATTTCAGAAGAATACGACTAGAAATTTGTTATGCAAAGGAATCACTATTGCATCCTATGAGCATACAGAATGTAATTCAGTAGGTCCCTGGAGGGAAATCAGGCTCCCAGGAGATGGGCAAAACCCTGTTGGTTCTTTAATCCCATTGTTTAGCAAGGCTCTAGATTGCCAATCTGGACCAAGAGACAGACCATAATTAAATAACTTTTATTACATTAGGTTGGTGTAATTGTTCTATTTTATTATTAATTATTTTTGATAATTTCTTACTATTCCTAGTTTTTAAATTAAACTTTATCATATTTATGTATGTATTTTATGTATAGGAAAATCATATTATATAGAAGGTTCTAAAGCACTTGTAACTTCAGGCATCCACTGGGGGTCTTGGAACACATCCCCAGTAGATAAATGGGGAATATTGCAATGCACAGACTTCCTTTCAAGGCACCCCATAGTTAATATAAGCTTTCTTAAATATTTTTATCCTGTTATCTCTGTTTTCTTTTGACTGGGTAATTTCAAATAATTTATCTTTGACTTCCAAGATTCTTTTTTCTGCTTCATCAGGTCTGATGTTGACGTTCTATATTGCATTTTTCAACTCATACATTGTATTCTTCAGCTCCAGAATTTCTCTCTGGTTATTTCTATAATTTCTATATTTCTGTTATATTTGTTTTATTCATGTATTGCTTTTTTATTTTGATTTTTTTCTGTATGTTTCTTTTGTAGCTCAATGAGCTTTTTAAAAAAAGTCATGGTTAATTCTTTATCAAAAAAATTTTATATCTATTTTATATCTCCATTTTTTAAGGCTGATTATAGAGAAATTGTTATTTTTCCCTGGTGGTGCCATATACTCTTGATTTTTCATGTTCCTTGAAGTCTTACACTGATGTCCTCACATTTGAAGAAGGAGTCAGAATCTCCAGTCTTTACTGACTGATGTTGGAAGAGAAAAACCAACTGGCAGCCTTCTCTCAATCCTGAAAAGCCAAGTCTGATGTCAAAAGCCTCCCATTTACTTTCCTGAGGGTAGTGTTAAATGTTCAAATTTGTGTGCTTTCTCTGACTCCCACAAAGTTAGGATCAATTTCTACAGTACTCATTAGCTGTTTGCAAATGTTTGCACTAAATTACTTCAGGAGCCTGCACAAGGAGTCAGCCTTAGGGTGTGGGGGAAGTAAATGGAGCACTGGGAATGTCCATGGGCCATTACTGGACCCCCCCAACAACGCATCTGCTTCAGCTTTTGATGGGCTTCCCGGTGAGTCTGCAAAGTGGTTAATAGTATCCATATCTGTATAATGCACTTGTAGATCCCTGGCTGCTCTTCTCCCAGCCCCTCCTCACCTCCCAATCACACGGTTTATCTCAGTCTTCTGTGTGGGGCAAGTGTTCTGCACAACTAGGGAAGCCAGGGGCTCATTGTCACACATTCACTCTTCATAATGGAAAATACAAAGATCTCAGAAGATGTTTCTTGGCACTAAGCTGAGGCCCATTGGGAGAAATGTCATGTGGATAAAGTAAAACTGTTCCACTTACCCTCTTCAATATGTCCAATCTAGGATTTATTTTCTTCAACAATACCTTGAAATTTCTCCACTAAACTCCTATATTTCCATGAAGGTACTCTCACCCTTGACTGATTGTCAAACTTAGTTTTCTTTAGGGAAAAATGGTAGAAATTCTTACTCTGCCATTTTGCTTATGTCACCTGACCTGTAAGTTCGCGAATCGGTCTCTATTTTCTGAGGTGAGACCAAGACTAAAACTTTATTACTCAATGTCCTGTAACTTCACTTTATTTCATTGATGTTCTCAAGTGAGGTGCACTGTAATATTCTTGTTTATGCCACTTGGGCATGAATTGAGGCAGAAATGTGACATATTATGATTTGTATTCATTACTATGTAAAACATATATCCTTCTTATTAACACTATTGAGTGTCTATTAATAATATTTTTATATGTGCTATCTAACTGAAGTTTTACCATTCACCCTTGGAGGTAGAGACTATCAACCTGAAATTTTAGTGGGGGAAATTAAGGCTTAGAAAATTTAAATAATTTGACAGTCTTTTAAAGCTAGTAACTGAGTGCCATGAATTCAAACCTAGGTTTCCTTAACTACAAAGGATATTTTTTCTAATATTAAATTGGTATTTTGCCTTTCTAGTTATGAATGTTACATGTGCCTTCTATTATTTCACTCCCAACCTAACACTGTGCTTCAGTACGTATTTAAACCATAATGGAAGGAATATTTCACCTAAGTTTTAAAAATATTGAGTTCTATTTTAGATTTAGATACAAAACTGAGGGATTTTAGAAAACATATACTATTTTTATGTGACTCTCTTTTCTCAGTAGTTATTTTAGAAAAGCAGGAAATACTTAGAAAATAGCTTTTATGTAGGTGCCCCAGAATCAAACTTAATTTTAAATAGTTTTGCAACACTTTAGAGAAGAAAGTATCCAAAAAGATTTATGATAGCAATTAAAGACCAATAAGCTTTTGAAATATTTTGTGCAATTTAAAATAAATAGGAAAATGTGCTTTACCACTCTTAATTTGAG
Source organism: Desmodus rotundus (assembly GCF_022682495.2). Classification (NCBI taxonomy): domain Eukaryota; kingdom Metazoa; phylum Chordata; class Mammalia; order Chiroptera; family Phyllostomidae; genus Desmodus; species Desmodus rotundus. The sequence continues at coordinate 49,269,303 of NC_071394.1, read as the reverse complement.
TTTTAATGAAGAGACACAGTTAAGATGACACTATAAAGTAATCAGGTGATTCAAATAAATAATAAGTATAGAGTAAATTCTTGAAGAGATTGGTCAAAACAACTGAATTTGAATTATTGTTTCCATTCTTGTAATTCATGCCTAGAAAATATTTTTAAAAAGTATTTATACATTTCTTTCTGCAAGATTTTCTAAAGTCTATAATTTTCCAAAGTACAAAGGCAAGAAACTTTTCAGGAGCCCCTGGATAAAGAATTTAGAGATCGGATTCTTTCCAACACACTTATAAGGAAAAAGACACTTTTCAAGATTCAAACTGGCTCCATCGTATTAGAAGAGTACCACGAAAGAGATAATAACAGTAAGTCCCCAGATCCCCAGAAATATCCATTTTTACACACCGTGGGTTAGGGGTATGGCTTTATAATGCATTATGCAAGAAGGGCACACTCTGGCAAAAATGGCAAAATACATTATATTTCTCCTCAAATCCTTCAGAGGTGCTCATTTTATAAAACCAAGAGCCAAGAAAAAGTTACATGTAATATTAAGGAAAATGTGATATTAAACTATAGCTCAAAAATTAAAAGGCTCTTATAAAGCTAAAATGATATTTTATATGTCAAGAAATCATAGTCTTTTTTCTTTCTGTAATAAAAAGATATCTGGGATGTACATTCGCATTTTGTATCTGCCAACATTACATATGTTTGTAATGCAAATGTAGGTGTAACCTATGCTTGGGCATTGTTTGAAATTATATACATGTATATAAATTAACACATAAGAATATATGTTTGACATATATTTTATGCAAATATATACTTGTATAACTTTTTGGATAGTGATTTAATCTAATAACTTTTGATAAAATTATTAAAAGAAAATTTTGTTGAATTAAAAAGTCTTTTTGCCAACAAATATGCAATTCTGCATCATACTGAATATATAATAAATAAATGATCAATATAGAGTAAATGGTAGATGCCATGCTTTATATTTGTTAAATGGCTATAACTTTTCAAAGCACTTTCACATTGCTATTAAATTCTCAAAATAAATATAAACAACATGTACCTTTAATATTTGTATAAAGCTGAGAGAAAAATACATGAAAAATAATCAGAAGTCCCAATTTTTTTCAAAGTGTTTATTTTCCATTATAATTTATTATAATTTTACTTGAAACACTTGAGAGCATTGCTCTAATTTCTTGTTATTCCCCTATTAAATTTGGGATCTAAGTTGCTTTTCTGAAGTTCATGAACAATGAAACTTCTAGTCAAAGACAATAGATAACGTTCCAGGAAACAATGATTCCCTATTTTGTTCTATACTACAGATATTTTTCCATGCAGAAATATAGTGGATTTTTGAGGTTTGTTTGCTTTTAGTGGGGGTTTTTTTGGCTAGCAATTTATATTTTTCTCAACCAAAAGTTCAATAACATCTGACCCAGATGTTAAATTCAAATTACAGATTTCATTATAAGTTCCATGTTTATCAAGAATTTTTTAATTATTTGTTGGAAGAAATGAAGTGGATCCAGTGTGTAGTACATGGCAGCTTTTATTTTTTAATTTTTAAAAGATTATATTTATTTATTTTTAGACAGAAGGGAAGGGGGGAGAAAGAAAAGGAGATAAAACATTGATGTGTGAGAGAAACATTCATCAGTTGCCTCTTGCACACGCCCAAATGGGAACCTGGCCTGCACCCCAGTATGTGCCTTGGCAAGGAATCGAACCCACAACCTTCTGTTCACAGGCCAGTGCTCAATCCAGCCAGGACAATATATGACAACCTTTTGAAAAATCTTCTTGGTTACTGATCTCTTGCAAACGATGTGAGGCAAATGTGTACAGATAAGTAATTCATGTTAAGTGGAAATGTAGTAGTAACAGCTGACAGAGAACACTCATGGAAATAATAAAATTTATATGAAAATAACTGTAATTCTAAATATTTTACAAATAGCTTCCAATTTATTAACAATGACCTAGATAATTATAAGACCATGATAATTAGTCCATGACCTGACTGTTAAGAATCTGAAGAGTCTGAGACTTTAAAAGCGAACAACTTGTTTGTGAGCTAACAATTTAACCTTACACCGTGTCATGGGTTCTGGCAGAATATGAGACTTCTAGGTTAGAGATTAAGGGTTTAGTCACAGCACAGCAAGCAGCATTAAGTATTAGCATATTGAGTCAGTTCTCCTTGTCCCCAGGTCCTATAGAGGTGGCACAGAGGGTCCAGATAGCTGGGAGCACAGAGAGTGGGTTGCATTATGGTAAAGGAATCTTGAGCTCAGGAAATCCAAATCCTTTACAGTCGGCATTAAACATCCCTTGCGTCTGTGCTTTAGGAAGGCATTATCTTTCTTTTGCTGGATATTAAGCATGCCTGCCCTTTGCTCTGGAAGGAGGTCTGTACCTTCCTGCTAAGGCTATTTGGTGTCAAAATATCCTTGAAAAGATATAAGAAATAAGGCATAGTAAGTGCACTTGGAGGTAAATTAAAAAGCAAAATTGAATTATTTTTTAAATGTGTCAGAGAAACCTATGCTTTCCAGGATATCATACAGGGACCACAATAAGACTGATAAATACCTTTCTTCAGAGAGAAAAAAATGAATCTGTCAGATGTTGGTAGAAAACCAGACTCTCAAGTAGATGTTGAATAACCCTGGTGTCTGGGAGATTCATATCTACTATATAAAATCACATGCATAACTGTGTTGTAGCTATTTTGGAAAAGGTGTTAGGGTTGCAATAGTATATGTAAAAACTGCCAAGTTTGTGAGCAATTTAGTTTGATAAGAGGAAAAACTAAATATTTGTAGCAATGATGATCTGCCTGTGTAGGTGTCTATACAGTATTTTCTGCATGAATATTAACACTAGCTAATAATAGTTGTTGATTATCACATTCATTGAAAATTAGAATTGAGTCATTCATTAATGTATCCTATGAACACCTCCATAAAAGCCTTACATTCCTAGAAAAAATCTGTTTTGTTGTTGTTATTAAACATAAACATTCATTAATTGGGTGCCAATGTAGTAAAAAAAATTGGTGACAATTTTTAATTGTGAATTAATTGGGTGCCAATGTAGTAAAAATATCTGTAATATTATATATTCATGTGGAAACAGAATGACATCACAGTAGAAAAACACAGAAGAGAATAATTGACTATAGGATTAGTGTAAAATAAGGATTAAATGAAGCCAATAGAAAGGAGAAATATAACTAAAAATACTTTAAAATATTTTTAATTATGAATTTTGAAGCTTTCTACCTAAAAATTTTCTTACTGTTCTGACAGATGTTTTAAAAAAGAGTTTAGGACAAGGAGAGTTGATTACTGCAGTTTTTCACATATGTAATTCAGTGCAGATTTGTTTTCATTTGCAAGACAATGACACATTTTAAATAGAATCACAAGATTACTTTGAGATTGGAAAACATTACTGCTATCATTGAGTAAGTCTTGCGACCAGCTCAAACCAAATTTTCTTGAAAGAATGATCACATTGGGAGCAACAAGAAAAACAAAGATGTAAAAATTAGAGATAAGCTGGGTTTATATTGTGTTATAATATGCAAGACAAAGAAATTTAGGACCACTTAAATGCCAGCAGGTTACAATGTGCAGACCCAGAAAGCAAACTGCATAGAGCAATAAAAGATCCAGCTTGAGTCCAGATGTCCAGTATACGCTGGTGATACAGCTGGGTGCAGAGCGGGGCCTGTGAACTGAAGAGTATGAAGCGTAGGAATGTCAGAAACCTAGAGACCCTGTCAAGCGGGCAACGACTTTATGGACAAAGGTGGGAAACTGAGATGAAGACCGAGCAAAGAACAGAATGAAAGCACATGTATTTTGAGAAATTTTGATGTCCATATACCCAAGGAAAGAACTAGCTGACAGCTTCAGCTATGAAAGCAAAGGCAAAAGGGAAAACACAGGACATACTGCAGTTGGAAGGCAGACAGTATTACGTTGACCAACACTGCAGTGCATTGTGGTGATGAGTCTGTGGACGGTCAGCAGTAAGGATATCAGGAGGCCACTTCTGAGGTCACAGAATAGCCATATAGCTCTTAAAAAACTTAAAGACAAAGTAATCTCCATCTATGTGCAGACTCTTCTCAGGCAGACTCTGAAAGGAAGGCTGTCTAAAAGAGAAGAAGGGCATATGTTAAGGTCCAGTAAGGGCATCCTGGATGCAACCCAAGCACAAAGCTCACACACTGATGATTCAATTAGAGTGGAAAAGCAGAACTCAGGCCTGGCTAGATGGGGGCCTCAGGTGTGCCAAGGTCTTTGTATGTGTGAGAACCAGCAAGGAGCTGGGCATTGTACCAACACCTCCTTAATAAATTCTCATAACAGTTACTTCTACATCATGAAGATAAGGAAACAGATTTGATGAGTATAGAACATTTGTCCAATATAACACTATATTCATTCTTAGAGTAAAATTGCACATGACTTTTCGTCTATAAATACCTGGTTCTGTCCACAACAGCACAGTGATACCCCTCAGATCCGTACTTCTTTATGAGATATTTGTAAAAGGTGATGAAAACCTAGGCTAAACAGAGTCCTGCTGAACTTCTGTGTGCAGCTTTCATATCTTTCTTGGGAAGGTAAACCTAGTAGTTTTGCTTAAAATTACTCCTATCAAGGTAGTGAATTGAGTAGGCATGTGACTCAGCTCTTCCTAGGTCCTGGTTACATACATGGGTGGATAGGAAATCAACAGTCCAAGGATGTTTCAAAAAGTACTGAAAGACAGAACAAAAGTGGGAGAATTTCAGCAGCCAGAAGGCCATAGGCCAACATTAAATATGACACAATTGCATAGGATGTTGTGAAGGGACTGGCCCTCTGGAACAGGGCAGGTCTCTGAAGCCTGGAATCAAATTAGCCTAAAAGTCATGATTAACTCCAAGCAAATAATCACAACCTTCTTCAATAAACAGATTAAACTTATTCTGGTGATAGTTAAAGCTAAAAATGAGAATATTTTGTCTTAAAATAAACCCTCTTTTTTTTCTTACAGCATAGGAACCTCACAGACTGAGATCAGACTCCACAAATGATTTTTTTAAAAGATTTTACTTATTTATATTTAGAAAGAAGGGAAGTGAGGGAGAAAGAGAGGGAGAGAAACATCAATGTGTGGTTGCCTCTCGGGTCCCCTACTGGGGACCTGGCCTACAACCCAGGCATATGCCCTGACTGGGATTTGAACCAGTGACCCTTTGCTTCACAGTCCCATGCTCAATCCACTGAGCTACACCAGCCAGGGCCACAGTTGACTTTTAAGAGAATGTGAAATATCTGGGAATCAGATTTCTCATCAGCAGCAATTGATGCTAAAAAACAATGGAGCGAAATCTTCAAAGTTCTGAGACACAATGTTTTTCCAACTATCCTTTAAATGTTAAGGCAGAACAAAGACATTTTTTGACATTAAAAGTTTCACAAATTCAATCTTTTATGTAACCTTTCTCAAGTAAAGCAGTGAGAATATAAAGAAACATATAACTTAAAAGGTACGAATCAGTCCAAGAATACTAATGCAGTTCTTGAATTTGGACAAGAGTGTGAGAAGGTAGTATAAATTAACTTGATTTTCTCCTTTCAATAGATAACATCTAGTGATACATCATGAATTAGAAATATAATCATATTATTTGGATTAAAGTGGGCAACTAATAAAATATTATAAATGAGTATGGGAAAATCTAGGTACTTCAATTCTCAAATCTTTACTAAATAGTTCTTTGGGTTACATTTTTCTTTGTCTTCATTTGTAAAATACAATATTTGAACGAAATTCTCTGTAAGGTAGCATGATTTCGGGGAAATAGTGTAGGCTTTGAAAGTAAACAGATTTGCATTTACATTTTTCTTCCACAACTTCTAGAACTCAAGTCTCCTTGTCAAAAATAATATGCAGTTCTCAAGCATGGCAGGCTTTCTTTTGTTAAAAGACAACTGAATCTCATATCTAAGTACATTTTCTTATATCCTACCACTTTCAAGAAGATTTGTAGCAACAATTTGTATTCCAATTTTACACAATTGGGCATGCATTTTTGTGAGCTTATTTCAAGCACTTAATTGTATTATATCACTTTTAGACAGAAAGAAAATGGGGACCTCAGTGCTAAAATTGAAAGGAACGAATTCTCCCAACAGCCATGTGAGCTAGGAAGAGGACCCCAAGTTCCAGACAGAACACAGCCTGGCCAACACTTTGATTGCAACCTTGAGGGACCCTGAACCAGGGACCCAGCTAAGCCATGGCTGGACTCCTCACACACAGAAACTGTGAGGTAATGATGCATGCTATTTTAAGCTGCTAAATTTGTGGCAATCTGTTATACAATAATAGAAAACTAACAGAGCAGAAGAGATGGTAATGGGTTAATGGGTTCAACCCCTGGGTTTCAATATTCACCTAGGGGTTACCAGGAGAAGGTGAAACAATGTATAATCACAGCTACTTTTTTTTAACCACTCCAAGCAAGATTCAGTAGTGATATAACATATAGAAAATATGATTCTGGACTATAAGAGCTTAAGTCAAGTATTATGAAAAAGGAAAGCAATCATTATTAATATTGCAGAGAGTGTTCCAGACAAGGTGTGATGATGTTGCAAAGCTTTTGATAAAATCTAATGCAAAGGATGTTTGGTCATGTTTTAATTTGCAGAGAGTTAGTAGTAGTTTTTTAATAAAAAGTAGATCTATGGCTATCCGCTGCAAACATAAAGAACTGTCTGTAACTTAAACCTTTTGAGAGAGAGAAAGTCAAGGCTTCCTTTATTAGTGACCAATAAAGGACGACTGTGGTTTGCACCAGCAGCAGGAATGCATAGAGAACAGGCAGCTTCAGCTCTCTGGACGATACAAGTGGGACAGAGCTTTCGGAAGGGAAAATACTGCTTTGGTGATTATTGAGTACATATTTCAATGATAGGTCTACCCCTCTGAGATAGACGCGTCCCTGCTGAGGGTTTATGTGTCCTCCTCACTGTGAGAACCAGGCACAGGCAAGCATTAATCCTTCTAAAGCACCACAGGTTTCCTTTGGGACCAATTAAAATACTAAACACTAAAAGCTTGCTATTTGTGACTGAACATTAATCCTTCGCCCTTGCCTTACTGGGTAATTTCCAATCTTCCTTTACCATTCTGCAAACATTCACTTTCTATTAAAAGCATCACTTCTGTTGTCATACTGAATATGGCTTTTTTGACTGAACTTTACCTTGTTTAAAAGAAAAGGGATGATTTCTGGCCTCAGTGCATCTGTAGTGATAGAACATATTCACACAAACACAAATCACTGGTTAAATACACTTAAAATAAATGCTCACTCTGCATTTGATGTGTGTATCATACACACACACACACACACACACACACACACCCTGAACTACCATGCCACATCTCATTAAAGGGAATTATTTGACTTGAATTACTTATCAAGGTAACATACTTTTTCATGATCTCGGTGAGTTCTGCCTGCCTGGATAATAAAAAGACTGAAATGTTTCCACCCACTTACAGTGCTGCTTTCAGGGAGCAGGATAATTCTAAAGGTGTTCTTTTAAGGCAGGTATTCTGAGAGGTCTAAATATAGTGAGACGAGGCCAGAGAATTTCAACTGCTTTGAAAATCTGTTTAATAGCTGTCTTAATTTGTGTGTTGGCTGTTTACCAGAAGAAATAAAAAATCAATCAGAAGGCTATTTTAACCTTGTGAGCCAGGGTTCATCCCTTCTCCAGAGGGGTCCTCCCTCGACAGTACAAAAGAGGTAGTAGATGTTTCCTTCCTCAAGAGTCAATTAAAACAGAAACATATTAGCCCAACTCTGTTTTGGAAATTACTTTCTAAGTGTAAACTAATTGTCTAATTGTTTTTACCCTTAACAGTTCACCTGTTTTTTTTTTTTTCTTTTACATTGAGTTTATTAGGGTAACATTGGTTAATAAAATTATATAAGTTTCAGGAGCATAATTCTATAATACAGTATCTATATATTGTACTGTGTTCACCACCCCAAGTCAAGTCTCATTCCATCACCTTTATCCCCCCATAGCCTCTTCTACCTCCCCCCACCCCGTTTTAGCTCTGGTAATTCCCTTGCTGTTGTTCGTGAGGTTTTGTTCGTTTAATCCCTTCACTGTTTTCACCCTAACCTTAGTATATCCCTTTTAATGTGAATAAGTCTACCTTGCTGGATAGTTCACAATTTTCTGAGTCCATGATTCACTCTCACTTGTAAAGTTAAGTAAGAGAAAATCAACTATATTAAACAGTGAGAGAGGAAAAAAATAACAATATTTTGCATTTTGTTTTAAAAATCAGGCAAAACAATACCTACAGAAAGGTTTACAAAATTTTCCAATGTCTCCTTTTCTTGTTACCAACAAAAGGCAAAGAAGTATAAGAAATGATGTAGATTAGTAAAATTCTCTACAAGATAAGAAATTTTGAACAAGATAAATGTCTAAAGAAGAATCATTTTCTTAAAACGGTTTCAGCATAAAACAAAAGTAACAACCCTTATAAGTTCTAAGTACAAGTGTATAAAGACCATGAGAAAAGTAAGCTTTAGGGAATCATAAGTATCATAAATGTGGCTATTGTGAAGTAAGACGTGTTACAATTCCTTATGTTGAGAAGACTACTTACTACTCTTTTGGAGGATAGAGAACCTTGATAATAATAATTACTACAACCAACACTACAGGACCCACATCTACTTTTTGTATGGTCTGTCTGAGCGCACCCTAACGCACAGGAGTGTAAATAAAACTTTCGAGGGCCAGATAAACTCCTCTGTCTCTGGCTGTTACATTGTAGAGGTTAACATGTGGTTGGCCCAGCAAATAAAAACAGAAAATCTTGCTGATTTGCAGATTTTACCATGCATTCAAAATTTTACTGTAAACTATCAATTTTTGTTCTTAATACTTAATTTATTATCTTTTTGATATCCACCAAATTGAAAGCATTAAAAATCTCTTCAATGGCAGGGTATGTTCTCCTTTTTCCTCCTCCTCAAGGACCACAGCACTTGCAACTTGAAGGCACTCATTATTTTTCATTCTTAAAAGTCAATATATTATTTTTTGTAATTCAGGGGAATGCAGTGGTATTTCTCCAATCACCAAAAATCAAGGAACTGCCTGTCTACTTCAGGAAAGATAGAACTTTAGATACTAGTTTTAAAGAAATCTTTTAAATTAGCAAATCACTCCTAGGATTTATTTTCCAGCTTTCTCAGACCAGGTATATCCTGAGACACAGGGACTGTACTGCTGTGTTTGACCCTTTATATCGCCTTAAATTATATAGTAATTTAGTTTTTAACATTATTAATTTTTTTCATTTGTTTTCACTATTTCCCCTTCAGTTTTTTAAGCCAAGGTCTATGTTTTACTGTGCTGTATCTATGTTATAGGCCTATTTATTTCCAGAATAACACATGGAACACTTTGAATTAAAACCCATTATTAAAATATGTATGATAAAAAGCAATGCTATAAGAAAAAGAAAAAGCATATTAGTCAAATAAAAAATAAAAACATTTATTGTTTTTAATGGTTAATTCCCTGGAAAGTTCCAAGAGCACTATTCTATTCACCTTTTCTTTTAAAAATAGAGTGTTTTTTTGTGTCTTTTCTATGTAAATGCTAAATTTGGGTAGCCAAACAATAGCCACTGGCGAACACTGTGTGTGGTAGTGTTCTGTCTAAGCAAACACTTTGCTCAGGTTTACCAGGACTCTCCCAGCTTCTCATTGGCAGTCACACATCTTAGTAATGAGAACATGTCATTCTAAGCAAGCTAGGCATGTCACCCACCCTAATGACAGCTAATATGGGAAAACAATTGACAAAACTAGAATATCAGTATTTGCAATCCTAGTAAGCAATATAGTTAATCATCACTAATGCCATCCAACAGCACAAAAAAGGACAAAGAAACATGAAGCCCTTCCTGAAGGAATCATGTAACACTACCTAGGAAAGCATCTTATCAAAACCCCACAACACACTAAACCAGAATCCCATCAAATCTCTAGAACTGAGCGCCAGTTACCGGACACACAGTGACATGAACAGCAATAGCACGGAGATGCGTTTAGCAAAATTCAGACTAGGAAACTGTAAAACAGGTCTCATTTCTTCAACAAATAAACTTTGAGGATAAAATAAACATATTGATAAAGAAAGAAAGGAGGAATGTCTAAACTAAAAGGTTTGGGGTTTTTTTGTTTTTTTGTTTTTGTCTTTAACTTGTCCTGCTAGGTAATGGAATCTTTGAAGCAAGACCCAAGCCAATCATTAGCACTCAACACTTTGCACAATTCCAAAAGTATAGTGGCCATTACAGAAGGGTTGCTGCATATTGAATACATACACTTTTTAAAATTTTATCTAACAAAAGTGATTTTTTTCCCTATGGAATCTAACAGTTTCCATAGGGAAACTAAATGTGTAAATCTAAAAGTTTACACATTTAATTCGTAACATATTTGGCTTGTTACACTAAGCACTTAGTCCATGGACTTAATCTGCAGTAAACCTCTCAATGTCAGGGACTCTTCCGTGTTACTCTGAATTCTGCAGTGTCTCCCTTGGCATCATACATACTATAAGAATTACATACATATCAAGCCACACGCACTATAAGAATTAAATTAGGATTAAATCCACCGGTGGTGATAATTGTAATCATATGCATGTATGGGAGGTGTACTGAAATAGTTCCTTACAAAGCTGTAGCCCAGCAGTGTTATTGAAAGATAAAACTAAATTTAAATCAAATACTCTCATGGTGGGGGTGATGATGAAACTATGGATAAGAGGGGAAAAAGTAAATGTAGGAGCTGCTTGTCTTAGATCCATACGATGTTACTTATCCTTCACTTGTCAGTTATTACAGGTTATCGACTTGTGGGGTATTTAAAATTCATCTACATTAGTTTTGTCCTACATGAATACACAGTATTCTGGATCACCGTCAGATTTCAGATTAATTGCCTTACAGTAAATTTTAAGTGCATTGGTCCCCCTTGCCTTAGACCTCACCTCTGGGGCAACATAATAAAAGACAATCCAAATACCTACAAGAGTAGCTGGACACCTATATGCAAGGGATGGAGAACAATGTATTTTTCTCCATTATATACAGAAGAGAGACAGTCATTCCATCTTCCCAAAAGGAGAAAGAGATGGGAAAATAAAACTTTATTGTTCTAGTGAGATTTGATGGGAAGGATTCTGGGTTCTTACCCTAACATTTTAGAATGCAAATAAAATTTTCAAGGGCTGGATAAACTCCTCTGTCTCTGGTTGTTAAATCCTAGATATGTATCTCGGCACCTTGACTTCACTCCTCCTTAAAGTACAATTACCAAGAAAGAAGGCTCAAGCGTCCCTGCCATCTTAAGACCTCATCTAGGTACCTCATTCAGGATGTACCCCGTCAGCTTTTGAGGAGATGCAGGAAGTTTTACTTTCCCTTTGCATTACAGCAATTAACTGCATTATTAGAAAAAACAACTGACTACAGACCTAATCCTTATAGTGTGTGAGAATGTTTATTGGGGAAATAAATATCCTCTAACATTATATCACATGTATTTCCATGGTTCATAAAACTAGGGCTTTTTACAGGCTCACTGGAAAAGCCAGGGATTTTTTTTCCATAGTTTGATTTAAAGTACACATGCATATATGAATATGTATGATAACTTCATAGGTTCTTACAATGAATGAATAAAGGAGTGAATATTTTTTAAATATCTACTATTGACCAAGCAGTAGAAAAATTCAGGAGATACAAGGCTGAGCAATAGCTGGTCCTCACTCTAAAGGATCTCACAGTTCACTATTTAGTTCCACCTTGCACATTTGTGTGACATATATATCATAAGTGTTCAGAATAAATGAATCAATAAATGGATCCCAGGTTGAAATCTATGGAAATCCAAATATAGCACAACTATATCTAATGACATTTATTGAAGATGGTTAGAAGCAAATGCCTATTTGTCTGTGGTTTACATATTATAAATATATGTTTAATACATCATATGTATTTTGGATATAACCTAGAACATCCTTTTACTCCATTATGCCCCTTCATGCTAAATCATATTATAAATTAAAACACAATTTTGAATTATAATCAAATATTTACATACTAGTAGTAAAGTTAACTAAACCCTGTTGATTTAAGTAAGCACAAAATGATTTGGTAAATAATACTGTTAAACTAAAGTAAAGGTGGTTAAAATTAACTAAATGAAAAAAAGATACCAGGCAAATGCAGATAAAATAAAAGAGAGTTTGTAATATTAACCAAAAATATACTTGAAAAGCATTATTTTATATAAAGAAATTTTATACTTATAGAGATAAAAGTGTAACACAGCATAACACTGAAATACTATAAGCAAACTTCTATGAAATAAAGAAAAATGATGAAAGTCAATATTCATTGCATATTTTGATTTTTGTCTGAACTTGATAAACCAGTGAGAAAATAGCTTAAAGTAGAAAGGAATAGCTACTAGAAATCAACTTTGAGGTGATATACTACATTCATAATACAGTCAATTTCTTATGAATCAAGACCATGTATTTTAAATTCTCAGGTATGGCACACTGGAAGTACAATTCAGAGTAAAAAGCCAGAATTCCAGAAGACAAACCCAAGAATCCAGAAGGCAGAATTGATATACCAAAGAGGTCAATGGGAAAAAACGAAATCACTGAAGCAGGAGCCAAGATCCTAGAGGAGAGAGTCAAGAGCCCAGCAGTTCCACACACACTGTAACTGAGCCCTAGTCCTGGAACTGATAAAATGTGCCTTTCTGGTTTCAGAATTGCTTTGGGCCAATGACAGCTGTGGACTTCCACAGTTCTCTGTTTTTGAACAGGAGGATGTATTGTGGCTATTTTACTCCTGCCCCACCTTTGTATATTGATTGTGGAGTAGAAGAAAATAATTCATCTCTGGTGAAGAAATGTATTAGTTACCATAACAGAATTCTGCAGACTGGTGATTAAACAACAGAATGTGGGGTTTTTTTTTTCCTCACAGTTCTAGTGACTGGAAGTCTGAAATCAAGGAGTTAGCCAGTTTGGTTTCCCATGGGGCCTCTCTCCTTGGCTTGCAGGTGGCTGTCTTCTTCCTGTGCCCTTTCATAGTCTTCCCCCCATGTGGGTCTGTTTATCCAAACTTCCCCTTCTTATAAGACACCACTCAAAATGCATAGCCTAGCAGTTTCATTTTAATTTAATCACATCCCTATGATTAAATTAAAGTTTATCTCCAAGCGCAGTTGCATTCTGAGGTACTGGGAGTTAGGGTTTCAACATATGAATTACGAACAGATACAATTTAACCCCAAAGCATATCCTTCAGAATCAAATGGGCTGTCCTTAAGGAGTCAAACATGGGAAGCCTTACATACACCCAGAGCTGAGTTGGATGATTAAGGTTTGACTTGGAGCAATAACAATATAAATCTTTGAAGAGTTTTTGAGAGAAGTAGAGTGTGCTTTGCATATAGAATGGTGTTGTATTAAATTGCGGTGGCCAAAGAGTAGAATATAATAGATTATATTATCAAAAAATAGCCATAGTAATATACTTTTCCACATACTCTTCTAGAACATTGCTTCTCTCCATCAAGAGACACAATCCATTTTCACTCCCCTTGGACCTGGGTCAAAGTGTGGAGACATCTCTGACAAATAGAATGATGCGGAAGTGACACTGCATGCTTCCCATGGTTAAGGCTTAGGAGTTATTGTGGCTGCATCTTGGTTTTCTTTATTTTTCTCTGTATCTTTTGCTTTTTTCTCAGCACACTTGCCTTTGGAACTCTGTTGACATGTTGTGAAAAGCGCAGGTCATGTAGAAAGGCCACATGTTGTATCAGACTAACAAGCGAAGGAACCTTCAGAGTGGAGGGGCCAGCCTTCAGTTCGCCGTAGTGAACACAGCCAGGAGCAGAAACCACCTAACCCCCTGAACCCTGCTCAAATTAAAGATCACTGAGCAAAATCAATATTCTTGTGTTGTTTTAAGCCACTACTCTACGTGTAATGTTTTAAATAAAGCCATACTGAGTGAACCCTGAGTTTTTTCAAAATGGGAATTTGAAAATTCACAGAAAAGAAATCATAAAATTTAAGTATAACATAGTCAACCAAAAGACTAATAATAAAACCATAAACCCTGTAACTGAAAACTGCTCAGACAAAAAGTAAAATGTCCTTGATATTTTAGTTTAAGTACTGTGTTTTAAAGATTGTCATTGGAGGCTATAGTGTTATGTACAAAAACAAAAGAAAAAAAAGGGAGAGAGAGAAACCAGCTGCAGTGCTGAGTTATCTCCTCAGGGTGCTAACACCCTGCTCTATCGTTTGTGTTGATTGATGTATTTTTCTTGAGTTTGCTACCCTGGGAAGCATCTGCACTTATCCTATTTTGAGGGTGATAAGGCCCAGGTTTTCAACCCCAGTTTAGAATATAATCTGATTAAAAAATGTTCATATTAGATATACGGAGCCAGCACCACCTTTTATTTAAAAGAACCAACAGGATTATTGCCTTGGTTTTCTTTATGTGAAAACCTCACTATATTAAGTGGTTATGGTCACCACATAAGAATGATACACATAATTTAACCAACGATTAAAATACTTTTATGCAACTACAGATAAAGTACAGTAAAATAAATTATTTCCTAAATCTGATTTAATTTAGTATTTATCTGCTATTTACATTCTTTTACTAAAAAATTCCAATGAAGTATTATTAATCCTGTTAAATATAATTTGTTTGGCTTTATTTTGTGTTTGTACATTTTCATTCTCTTAAAATAATCAATTGTTAATTGCTTTAAACCATTGTAATATTCATGACACTTTCTTCTTTTTTTCCCTTTTTATTGAATTTATTGAGGTATCACTTGTTAACAAAATCAGACAGGTTTCAGGTACCCAGCTCTACAACACATCATCTGTATAGTGTATTATATGTTCACAACCCCAAGTCAAGTCTCTATCCACCACCATTTATCCCCCATATACACTCATCCACATACCTCTTCCTCCTCCATCCCCCAGCAATCACCACACTGTTGTTCATGTCTGTGAGCTTTTTCTGTTTTATTTTTTGCTCAATTCCTCCATCTCCCCCACTCCACCTCACCCCCAACAGCTGCCAGCCTGCTCTCTGCCTACAAGTCTCTCACTATTTTGCATGTTAGTTCATTTTGTTCATTGAATTCCACATATGAGTGAAATTCTAAGGTACTTGTCTTTCTCTGACTGGCTTATACACTTAGCATAATGCTCTGTAGATACATCCATGCTTCTGCAAAGGGTACGATACCCTTCATTTTTTTTTAAGATTTTATTTATTTATTTTTCAAGAGAGGGGAAGGGAGGGAGAAAGAGAGGGAGAGAAATATTGATGTGTGGTTGTCTCTCACACACATCCCCACTGGGGAGGTAGCCTGTAACCCAGGCATGTGCCTCGACTGGGAATCAAAGCTGTGACCTTTCAGTTCTCTGGCCAGCACTCAATCCACTGAACCACACCAGCCAGGGCTAAATCCACAATTTTTTAGTCAATGAATATTTGACAGAGGAAGCAAGCACATACAATAGGCTAAAGGTAGTTTATTCAATAAATGGTGATGGGAAAATTGGACTGATATGTGTGGAAGAATTAAACTAGACCACGTTTTTAAACCACACACAACAATAAATTCAAAATGGATCAAAGATTTAAATGTTAGACCTGAAACCATAAAAATCCTTGAAGGACACAAAGGCAGCAAAATCTCAGACATTGCTCATAGCAGTATTTCATTGGATATATCTCCCCAGGCAAGGGAAATAAAAGAAAATAAAACAAATGGGACTATATCAATCTCTTTTTTTATTTGCTCAAGCTCTCCACCCACCAGCCTTTCCCAAGGCTGTCAGCTTGTTCTCTATCTCTATGTGTCTCCATTTTGCTTGTTGGTTTTTCCATACACACTTTTAAATATTTGTTACAGTTCTGTGAAATACAAATTGGTATGTTAGTTGGAATTTCATTGAATCTATAGATTGCCCTGGCTAGTGTGGGCATTTTAATGATGTTAATGATTCCTCTCCATGAACACGTTATATGCTTCCACTTATTTGTTCTTCAATTTCTTTCTTGTGTCTTTTTTTGACTACAGTTTTTTTTTTTTACAACTTGATCAAATTTATTCCTAGGTATTTTATTCTTTTTGAAGCAATTGTGAGTGAAATTCTTTTCTTAGTTTCCATTTCTGATACTTCACTATTGATGTATAAAGAGGCAACAGATTTCTGGATATTTATTTTGTATCTTGTTACTTTACTGAATTCATTTGTCTCTAGATTTTGATGGAATCTTCTGGGTACTCTATATACAGTATCATGTCATCTGCAAATAATGACAGTTTTACATTTTTTTCAACTTGGATGCCTTTTATTTCTTCTTCTTCTGTAATTGCTGTGGCTAAGAATACCAGTAGTAGGTTGAGTAATAATGGTGAAAGCAGACATCCCTGCCTTGGTCTCAATCTTAAGAAAAACCCTTGTAGTATTTGCTCATTGAATGTGATGTTGGCTGTGAGTTTGTCATATATGGCCTTTATTATTTTGAGTAATGTTCCTTCTATTCCCACTTTGCTGAATTTTTTTTTATCAGAAATGGGTGATGTATTCTATCAAATGCTTCTCCTGCATCTATTGATATGGTTTGTAGTTTCTATCCTTCATTTGGTTTATGTGGTGTACTACATTTATTGATTTGCAGATATTGTACCAACCTTGTATACCCGGAATAAATCCCACTTGATCTAAGTGTACAATTGTTTTAATGTATTGCTGGTCCTCTTATGTTGAGTGCACAAAAGTTTACAAGGTTTATGTCTTTGTTTTTCATTGTTTCTTTTGTCATTATGTAGTGTCCTTTGTGTCTCTTATAGTCTTTGCTTTAAAGTGTATTTTGTTAGACATAATATTGCTTAATATTTTGTTGAGGATTTTAGCATCTATGTTCCTCTGGGACATCAGCGTATAATTTTCTTACTTGTAGTGTTTATGTGGTTTTGAAATTAGAATAATGCTAATCTCATAAAATGAGCTTGGGTGTCTTCCTCCTTTTGAATTTCTTAGAATAATTTTTTTCTTTCTTCTTTTTAAAGATTTTATTTATTTATTTTTAGAGAGAAGGGAAGGAAGGGAGAAAGAGAGGGGGAGAAATATCAATGGGTGTTTACCACTTGCCTGCCCTCTACTGGGGAACTGGCCCACAACCCAGGCATGTGACCTGACTGGGAATTGATCCAACAACCCTTTGGTTTGCAGGCTGGCACTCAATCCACTGAGTCACACCAACCACGGTAAAATTTTCAGAATAGTTCAAAAAGGATAGGTGTTAGTCCTTGTTTGAATGTTTAGTGAAATTCACCTGTGAATCCATCCAGTCCAGGAATTTTGTGTGTTGAGAGTGTTTTGATTACCTCTTCATTTGTCAATTGTTGTCATCAGATTCTTTGATACTTCCAATTCAGCTTTAAAAGATTGTGTGTTCTAGGAATTTATCCATTTATTTCAAATTGTCCAATTCAGTGGCATAGTCATTTTGGCATATAAAAAATATTGGCATATTTTTTAACAATCTTTTGTATTTCTTTGATATGAGTTGTTATTTTTCCTCTTTCTTTTCTGATTTTATTTAGTTGGGCTTTCTCTTTTTTTCTTGCTGAGTCTGGCTAAAAGTTTGTCAGTCTTTTCAGAGAACCAGCTCTGGGTTTCATTTATCTTTTGTATTGCTTGTTAGACTCTATTTCATTTATTTCTGCTCTGATTTTTATTATTTCCTTCCTTCTACTCATTTTGAGCTATTTCTTGTTATTTCATAAGTTCCTTTAAGTGTAATGTTAGATTGTTTATTTAAGCCTTTTCTTGTTTCTTGAGATAGACCTGTAATGCTATGAATTTTCCTCTTAGGACTGCTTTCACTGTGTTCCATAGATTTTGGGTTGTTGTGTTCTCATTATCACTTGTTTCAAGGTACCTTTAGATTTCATCTTGATCTCACTGTTAACCCATTTATAGTCTCACAACATGTTATTTAGTCTCCATGACTTTGTGTGTTTTTCAGTATTTTTCTTGTGATTGCTTTTTAGTTTCATACCATTATAGTCAGGGAAGATGTTTGATATGATTTCAGTCTTCTTACATTTATTGAGACTCGCTTTGTGTCCTAACATGTGGTCTATTCTAGAAAATGTTTCATGTGCACTTGAAAAGAATGTGCACTTTGCTGTTCTTGGATGAAATGTTCTGAAAATATCAATGAAATTCATCTAATCTAGTGTGTCATTTAAGGTTGCCATTTTCTTGTTGATTTTCTGTCTGGAATATCTATCCATTGTAGTCAATGGGGTGTTAAAATCCCTGACTATGACTGTATTACTGTCAATCACTCCCTTTATATCCAAATTTCCTTTATATATTTAGGGGATCCTCTGTTAGGACGCATAAATGTTTTCAAAGGTTTTATACTTTTGTTGGATTGTTCCTTGTATCATTATGTAGTGACCTTCTGTGTTTCTTACTATGGGCTTTTTTGTTGTTGTTCAATTACAGTTTTCCCAATTTTTCCCCTACTGCTCTCCCCTGTCCTGCCCAATCCCCACTCCCCAGTCAATCTCTACCTTATTGCTTAACCTCTATTTTGTCAGATACAAGCATTGTTCCCCCAGCTTTTGTTTTTATTTCCATTTGCATGAAATATCTTTTTCTATGTCTTTAATTTTAGTCTGTGTGTATCTTTTATTTTGAGGTGTGTCTCTTATAGACAGCATATATATGGTGTTTGTTTTCTTATATATTCAGCTACCCTACATATTTTGATTTGGGCAAGTCATTTTCATTTGAAGTGATTATTGATAGATGCATATGGATTGTCATTTCATTCTTCCAACTATGTTCTTCTGTTTTTTTTCTTCTCCCTAAAGCAGTTGTTTTAACAAATTCCCTTATAGATTTTTCTTGGTTGGGAAGCTCTTTATTTCTCCTTCAGATTTTTACTTTAATATTTTTAATCCTTACACAAAAACATGTTCATTGATTCTAGACAGAGAGAAAGGGAGAATGAGATTGAGAGAAATATCAATGTAAGAGAGAAATATCCATCTGTTGCCTCCCATATGTGCCCTGACTGGGGATCATAACTGCAATTTAGGTATGTTCTGACCTGGGATTGAACCCACAAACTGCTTGGTGTGCAATACTCTAACTGAACTACCCAGCCAGGGCTCTATTTCAATTTTAAATAATAGCCTTGCCAGGTAAAGTAGTCTTGGTTGTAGAACATTGCTTTTCATCACTTTGAATATTTTGTGCCAACCTCTTTGGGCCTGAAATGTTTCTGTTGAGAAATCAGCTGAAAGTCTAACTGCAGTTCCCTTGTAGGTAAGTAATTGTTTTCCTCTTCTGGCTTTTAAGATCCTCTCTTTGTCTTTAAACTGTATCATTTTAATTACATCTTGGTGTTGGCATCTTTGGGTCCATCTTGAGTCGAACACTGTGATTCCAGGACTTGCATGTCTTTTTCCTTCATCAGGTTAGGGAAGTTTTCAGTCATTATTTTTCAAATAGATTTTTGACCCCTTGCTCTCTCTGTCACCTTCTGGTATGCATCTGATGCAAATGTTTCACTTCATGTTTTCCCAAAGGTCCTTTAAACTATTCTGATTTTTTTTAAATCTTGTTTCTTTTTGCTGTTCTGACTGGGTGTTTTTTCTACCTTGTCTTCCAAATCAGTGATTCATTTCTCTGCTTTATCCAACCTGTTTGTTCTTTCTATTGTATTCTTCATTTCTGATTTGTCTTTTTTATGGTCTCCATATCCTTTTTAACATTATGGAGCAATCTTATAACCATTAATTTGAACCCTATATCTGATAAATTGCTTGTCTCCATTTCATTTAGTTCTTTTCCTGGAGATTTATCCTCTTCTTTTATTTGGGACCTTTATTGTCTCACCATTATGTTTGCTTCATTATCTTTGTTTCTATGTAGTAGATGGATCTGCTATGACTCCCAATCTCCATGTGGTGGCCGTAGGTAGTATGTGTTATATGCTACAGTGGTGCAGTGAGTGTCCTTGGTCACTCAAACAAAGTAGGTGCTACAGGAATATCCCTAATGTGGGTTATGTAAGCCCTTCTGTTATAATTGAGTCTTTATTACTATTGGCCTTTCTCTTGACTGGGATCAATCATCAGTGGCTGAATGTGAGGCTGAACCCTGACCACAGTGTGCAAGTTGCTGTGCATGGGCTGACCACATGAAGCAGAATTCACATTAGCAGGATTTGGTGCCTGCCGAGATCTCTCTTTGGACGTGCTGCTTGTGAAACTTACTGGATTTTTCTCTAGTATTATCTGAAGCTGGTCACTGGGTGTGTTGCTTCTGAGCCTTTTGGGCAGGACTCTGATGCAGGCCAGTGTAAGACACTGCCTGTGACTTGCCTGTGATAACCTCTTTGAAGCTACAAGAGATCTGTAGCTTGTTGTTGCTTCTCCTGGGCCTGGGTGTATGCAGGAAGTACCAAGCTGCACACCAAAGCCAGCTTTTACCAGTACCAGCCCCAGGGACAGATCAGCAGAAGTCCCAAGTCACCTCTGGGAGATTCTCCTCTGCCTACTCCTGTCTACTATCTGCCTGTTAGGCTCATTCACTGAAAGAGCCTCAGGCTGTACTCCTCAGTAGGGTGTAAGCTCCAGGGGTGGGGCAAGAGGAAACCCCAAGAATGAGGCTATTGCTCTTGCCCTGGCTGATACCACAAGTGAGAGTGCTCCAGCCAAAACAGATGGTATCTGTGGTATGGGAGAATGACTGAGCACATGGATACTGGTAGTTGTCCCCCCAGCTGTTTCCCCAAAGCCACAAACATCAGACTCTCCTCACACAACTATAGATTGTTCCACCTTCCAGTCAGAGCCTAGACTGAGTAGCCACAAATGAAATTTTGTTCTTTGTCCCTTTAAGAGGGTACTTGTATCTTTAGGTGACTCCCGTATCTTCCTGGTGGACAGAAACCCACTGCTTTTTATACCCAGATATCACATGGGTGTCTCTTCCCAGCTCTGGTGCTCTGGGCTGGGGAGCCTGACACGGGGTTTAGACCCCATGCTTCACAGGGGGAATCCTTTGCAGCTGAACTTTCTCTCTGGAACTTCAGCCACTGCCCATAGGAGGAGGGCCAGCACTTTTTGGTCTCCACCCTTTCTACCAGTTTTTATATAGCTTCTTTTGTAAATCCTTGGTTATAAGACTTCAGCTAGTCTTCAGTTGGTTATTCAGAATGATTGTTCTATAATTACATGCAATTCTAGTTTCACAGTTTGGTCACGGAATGAGGTGAGTGTATCTTCCACCAATTCTGCCACAATCTTGGATGCTTGAGTTTATGATACTTTGTTCTAATAGAAATATTTCACTCTACCATTCTTGTCTCAAAATGTAGCTTCAGAAACTCAGGTAAAGACTTTGACATAGAAACTATCGTAATATATGAAAGTTTTCCATTTAGTAGTTGGTTCATAAACTACTTAGTAATTAATGCTAAGCAATCTATGTAATCAATATTTATGGTATCCTTATCCATCTTCCACTTTCTCTATTAGATTTGAAAGATTTTCAGTCACAGGAAGGTTAAGCTTGATCAAGTTCAAATGAGTACAATCCTGCTGACTGACATAAGCCCATTAGAAAATACTGTTGATTAAATAGCAAAGCAGGAAAATTTCATTGACCAATTTTGTTTGATTTGTGTGTTTATATGTTTTTCTTTTTAATTTCAATTTTGTTTTCTGGAATAATACTCCCAGGCAGTTTTCTTCAATGAGGGTGTTGACTTAATAATCACAAACTATTACACTGATGGGGTCAGTAGGGGTCATGCTAGAGGCAAACATGCATTGATGTTTCTCTCCCCCTCTTTCTCCCTCCCTTCCCCTCTCTAAAAATAAATAAAATATATATTTTAAAAAGATATATTTAAATTTTTAGAGCCACTATACCTCTTTCTAAATATATTTCTGTTTTTTCTACCTCAGTAAAACAATTTTTCTATCTCGTTGATGAATATTTCTTGTCTTTAAACATAGTATAGGAAGAAGCAGACCATTTATTGTTTACATAAAGCATATTGATGCTTTCATCTATTGAATTGGTATATATATATATATCCATTGGTATATATATACCAACTGAGATATATGTGTCCATATGTGTGTGTGTGTATAAACATACATAAATAGTACATGTTTTCACAGTTGGCTTTAGATATGTACTTTATCTTCAAGCAGGTGGAAGTCTGGATATTAAAGGGGACACGGTATTGTCCTGGAAACTTTTAAACTGTTTCATTTAGAACCAACATAAACAGAAGGGAAAATATGCTTATTTTAATGTTGCCTACTTATTCTTTAGAACAAAAGCAAGTTACATATTTATTGTCATTCTGCAAGCAATAACAAAATCATTACTGTACAAAAAGTGATTATGCCATTTTTTTATGGTCAGCAGACTGTAAGAGTGGCTTGAATTCTGGTTGAAACTACAATATTTGGAATAGTGTGTTTAATCTGAGAATACAGAAATAGTCACACAAAAACTATTTTTAAATGGTCGGTTATTTGACTATTTTCTAACATAGATAAGAATGAATAAAAAGATGTTATTTAATCTATTAGTTCTTGTTCTACAGGAACTATTATCCTTTTATGTCCCTAAAGTTATTCAGATTCTCAAAATCAATTACCTTTGCTAAGCAAAAATTACAATTCTCACCTCAAACTAATACCATTGCTGCTTGAACCTAACCCTACTAAATTAATTTCCTGTAATACATTAAATTTCATTCATCTGGGCAACAAAATTAAATGGTTATTTTGCCTTCTACCATGTTTTGTCTACAACTGTTTAATTTCCTTCATTACTCCAATCCAAATTTATTCTCAGCTTTGTGGCTTATTTCTCATATCAATTTTCACCTAATTTTATTTTCTCTATCTATTGACATTCAGTATTCAAAAGCATAGCAAACAGTAGATACTGTAATGCACATTTGTTGAATAAATTAATATAAATACTTGAATAAATAATTTGTCAAATTGGACATAGCAAATGTTCATTAAGTTTGAAGTCTGGTTTACAGATGTGGAAGAATGTCCCATTTATGGATCAGAGAAAAAAATATTAGAGGCTATTCAAACATATCTTTTCCCTTATGTGAACTCCAACACATTAATTCCTGTTTTTAAAGTATTGGTCACTTCTCAATATGTCAAAAGGAGTACTCAGTTGTATATTTCTATAGTTAGAGAGAGAGAATGCAATCTCTCTAAGGAAGCTTGGGACTAACCCTCTCTATCTGCATTGCACTGAGTTGGCTAAACTGTTATTTGGTCAGAAAAAAAAATGACAGCAACAAACAGCTGCAGTAATAAAAATTAAACCTGGTGCCCTGGCTGGTGTTGCTCAGTGGACTGAGCACTATCCTGTATATCAAGGGATTGCCAGTTCGATTCCCAGTTAGGGCACCAGGTCCCCAGGTGCCCTGGGTTGTGAACAAGGTCCCCAGTTGGGTGCATCTAGTTGAAGTTTCTCTCTCTTTCTCTCTCCCTTCTCCTCTCGCTAAAAATAAATAAGAATAAAAAATAAATAAATAAATAAATAAATAAGAATACAATCTTTAAATGTTTTTAAATCAAATAACTTCAACATCTTGGCTTTTATCCATGACTTTCCCACTCTTGAACATTTGGAATTAGGTGGATTATGTCCAGTTCAAGAGTAAAATATCATTCTTTTCTAACAAGACAAGTAATTTCTGCATTAAATTTTAGCTTATCTACTCTGTAATCAAACTCATTTAACAAATTGAGCACCTATTTGAAAGCAGGAAGTGTTTTACATATATATCAGCAGTACTGCAAAGACAAAAACATCATCTCTGCTTTACATAGTGTGTTATTTTTATTTGTGATCAATGGACCAGTCAGATATACAAATTCAAAACAGATGAAACTCTTGGAAATATCTCTTCTTATTTACAGAAGACAAAAGAGATGGTATGATTATAAGTCACATGCTACAAGTTAATAACAAACACATAAAGTCATTTTATGGCTTTTATGCAAAAATACTTTTAATTGTGAAATCACAGAATTTGAAGTGCTGATGATATCCTCTTGTTTTCTGAGGGCAAAATATCCAATTTAAAAATATGGGACAGTGTTAAAAACTGCTCAAATAACTTTGTTATTCAGTCAGATATATTATTTTAAGAACAATTTTTAAATGGCTCTTAATATTTTGTTAATATTTTCCTTGTGTCTGGCCAATAACAACCAAGCAGTCATTATTCTTTTTAAAAAGATTTTATGTATGTATGTATATATGTATATATTTATTATTATTGTTCAAGTAGAGTTTTCTCCATTTTCTCCCTACCACTCCCCCCTGTCCCATCTCTCCCCAGCTCCCACTCTCAATCCTACCCCTTTGGCTTTGTCCATAGATTCTTTATGTATGTCCCTTGATGACCCCTCCCCTGTTTTCCCCCATTATCCCCTCCCACCTCCCCTCTGGTTAATGTCAGTTTGTTCTTTATTTCAATGTCTTTGGTTATGTTTTGCTTGCTTGTTTGTTTTGTTGATTCTTAAATATTTTTATATATATATATAAAACTATATATATATATAAAAGAAACTCTCTCTCTCTCTCTATATATATATGGCTTAGGTTCAAGGTCACGAACAGCTGCATGTTTGTGCGTGACTAATGTTAAGCCATAATGTTTAGGCCATCTGGTTATAACATGTGTTTTGTCAGGGTGTGTGATATTTAATAGTAAATTGTATCTGGGAGATACTGAGAATCTAAAGTTAGTCAGTGTTGTATTTCTTTTTTCATTTACTGTTAAAGGTGGCTGGGAAAATATATCAATTTGATAATCCACGAGATGTTGAAGAACTTCAGTGAATGCCACTTGAGTCTGATGATGGGAGTGATGGAGTCGAATGTGAAAATAAAAATGATTTAGAAGATGAAGATTAGATGGAAGTTCATTCAGAAGATTAGGATACTGAGCAAGATTTTTCTAGTGAAGACAGTGAAGATCAATTAGACATGAATGAAGAGGTCTTTCTGGAAAGTATGAAGAATCAAAATGGAGGAAAAATTCAATAAGAAGACAATTTAGAAAACAGCTGCAGAATATTTTGTGTCAACTTCCATTAGTTCAGTGAAATGCAAAAAATGCCAAGACAGAACTTGAAACTTGGAACTGCTTTATAACAAATGATAATTCAGATGTAATCTTATTATACACAAATAAATACATCAATTCTATCTTGAGATGATTTTCACGAGAAAGATATGTTAAATAGATAGGCAAAACACAATTGAAAATATTTTTAGGCCTCTCCTATCTAGCTGGTTTACACCATAGCAATCAACTAAATCTGCAGGTTTTATGGGCTACAAATGTTAGTGTTTTTAATATTATTTTTAGCATTTTAGCACATACGAGTAATGAATGTATCATTCAGATACATATAACCTAGGCTGTAATTTTTTTTACTGTAACTGCCACATGGTTAGGTGGTTTAGTGCCATTCTGTAATACATGCTGACTTTTTTGGTATATTTACACAATGGAATTCTACGCAGCAGAGAGAAAGAAGTAGCTTATACCCTTTGCTACAGCATGGATGGAACTGGAGAGCATTATGCTAAGTGAAATAAGCCAGGCAGTGAGGGAAAAATACCATATGATCTCACCTTTAACTGGAACATAATCAACAGAAGAAAAAAGCAAACAAAATATAACCAGAGACATTGAAGTTAAGAAGAATCTAACAATAGCCAGAGGAGAGGGGGGAAGGGATAGTGGGGAGAAGGGTTTTCAGGAACTACATAAAGGACACATGGACAAAACCAAGAGGGAGGGTGGAAGCAGTGGAGGGAGGTGAGTTTGGCTGGGGTAGGGTAGAGGGGTGGGGGAGAAAATGCAGACAACTGTAATTGAACAACAATAAAATAATTTTAAAAACATAGGAAAAGTGTTTGGGTAAAAAGAACTTGGGTGGAATCCTGTCTCTGACAGACACTAGATTTGTAAGTTAATTTATTAGACTTCTTTTTACACTAATGAACTTTATTTTTGTAGAGCAGTTTTAGGTTTACAGAAAAGTTGAACAGAAATTAAAGGAGATTCAATGTACCTTCACTTCACCACACGCAGTATTCCCCTACTGTTAACATCCAGCATTAGTATGGTGTTTTGTTACAAGTGATGAACTAATATTAATACATCATTAATTAAAGTCCTTAGTTTATATCAAAGTTAATTCACTCTGTGTCGTACAGGTCTATGGCTTTAGACAAATACATTACATCGTGTATCCACTACTATAGTGTCGTACAGATAGTTTTGTTCTACAAATCCCATGTTCCTCCTGTTCATCTCTCTGTCTCTCTACTCAAACCCTTGGAAGCCACAGAACTCTAAAATGTCCATATATATTTTTTCTTGTATAAAATCCCATTATAGTTGTAATCATATGGGATTCTTCCACTTAGCAATATGAATTTAATGTTCCTCCATGCTTTTTGCGGCCTAATAGCCCATTTCTTTTTGTACTGAATGATATTCCATGGTACGAACATACCACAGTTTGGCGATCCATTCTCCTATTGAAAGACACTTTGATATCTTAAAGTTTCTTTGGCAATAAAGTCTTATGAATAAAGTTGCAATAAACACTACTGTGCAGTTTTTTTTCTGTCAAAATAAGTTTTCAACTAATGTATGTACACACTAGGAGTATTATTGGTGGATCATATGGTGAAAGTATGGTTTGTTTTGTAAAAAATTATCAAAATATCTTGGGTCTTGTTGATTTTTACTCACTTTACACTCTACCCCTTAATGTATTCATTCCCATTTAAAGCCATTGCTAATACTCATATATTTGAGTTCATATCTACCATATTTGTACTTGTTCTATTTGTCGTCTCCCCTTGTTTGGCCTTTCCTTCCTTTTTTGTTTTTGTTGTAGCTGAGCATTTCATATGATTCCATTTTCTCCTGTCTGCTAGCATATCAATTCTATTTATTTTTAATTATTTTAATGGTTGCTCTAATGAATGCAAAATACAGTTATAATTAATCTAAGTCTACTTTTAATTATACTACACATTTTCATGGGTAATGTAGGTTAGCTTATAACAGAGTACTCACAATTCCTCTCTCCTATGCCTTATTAACATTGTTATTAATTTCACTAACCAATAACTATGATCATCAAATATATTATCCCATTAATATTTTAAATATAGAATTGTTAATTATTAAAATAAATAATTTTATCCCACTTACATTTATTCCTTCATTAGCATTCTTCCTTTCTTTATGCAGATCCAAATTTCTGATCTACATAAATCCTCTCACTGAAAAAGCCTTTTTTAAAAGATGTGTTGAATGACAGGTTTAATGGAAACAAATTCTCAGTGTTTGTTTTATCGAGAAAGTCTTGAATACTCCTTCACTTTTGAAGGAAAATTTCACTAGATACGGAAGTTTAGTTTGGTGTTTCCATTATTCTCAGCAGTTAAATATTTTACTCCACTGTCTTCTTGTTTGTATGTCTTCTGAAGAGAAGTCTGGGTAATTCTTAACCTTGTTCCTCTATAAGTAAGGTGGTGTTTGGTTTGGTTTTGTTTACCTATTTTTTAAAAAATTTTCTTCTTTGGGTTATATGCAGTTTGCATGTGTTAGGTGTTGGTACAGATCGTTTCTTAGTATTCATTCAGTTTGAAGTTCTCTGAACGTCCTGATCTGTAGTTTCAGTCCGTCATTAATTTCGTAAAATTCTCAGCCATTATTACTCCAATATTTCTATCATCCCTTTCTCTGTTCCTTCTTCTGTTATTCTCTTTACATGTAGGTTACACGTTTTGAAATTGTCTCAGAGTTTTGGGATACTCTGTTCCATTTACTTAGTAATTTTTTTCTGTTTTTCTGTTTAAGGTTTTCTAATGACATATCTTCATGATTATTGCTCTTTTTCCTTGGCTCTGTTCAGTCATTTATCAGCCCATCAAAGAAATGATTCACTTCTGTTACAGGTTTTTTTTTTTTCATTTTCAGCATTTACTTTTTATTTTCATTGTAATTTCCATCTTTCTGCTTACAGTACTCACCTGATATTGCAAGGTGTCTAGTTTATTCCATTCCATTCCTCATATATACATATTCCATTATACCTTAAACTCACATTCTGATAATTCCAAACTATCTGCATATCTGATTCTAGTTATTTTGTTTTCTCTGTCTTGTCAAAAGAGTTTTATTTTGTTTTGTTTTGTTTTTTTGTCTTTTAGTATGGCTTGCAATCTTTTTTTTTGTTCAAAGCTGGACATCATACATAGGTAAAAAGAAACTTTAGTGTGAATTTTAATATTTATATGGTGCTTATTGTTTGCTGTAGCTACATATGTCCAAAATATCCATTCCCTCTAGTTTCCTTATTTTTGTGTTTCATGTTATTTTGGGGTTTTCCTACAGATTTATTCTTAAGTAGAGTCTGTTCCTTGACATTCTGTCCTGGAATCCACTGTTATTTTACTGGAGACTTGTTGATATGGTGGTAAATTGTGGGAGAAATAGAAACAGTATGTGACCTGATTAGGTCTCAGTCTTCTAGTGAGATTGTGCCACCCATCTGTGACTTTCGCAAATACCTCTCAGGTTTTCCTCTCTTTCTGCCCTTAAGTGGGAGGGCCAGCTTCGAGGAATCTGGAGGTTGGTATTTACCTTTCCCTATGTTGGTTAGTCTCTAATAAAGTAGTGTTTCTTTAGAAAGAACTTTGTTAATTACAAAAAAAATACTATTGCTTTATTTCAATATAGTTACTTTTCCCCTTGCACTGCAGGAAATAGATTTTTTTTTTTTTAATGTATTGGTGATCATTACTGTGAGAAACTGATGGGGTCCCTGGAGATAAAACTCATGAGTGCCCAGTGGCCTTTTTAAGGCTGGGCCCCTAGGAGTATTTAACTTTCAGATTTGTCTACAATAAACTTCCAGCAATTTATTAATTACAATTTAAATTTTCCTACATTTTCTGGTCCCAATGGTATTTTGTGCTAATAAGGTGTGATTCTCTGTATTTGCCTCTCTTTCCAGTTTGGGGGATGGTACTTTGCTCTGTGCCTAGTTTTCTAAGGGATAAGAAACACTGTTGATGTATAGCTTGTTCAGCTTTTTTTCACTATGAGAAAGGGTGTGGTGACCTCTAAACTCTTTATATATTAGAACAGAACCCAGAAACCTGAACTGTCAATTTGTTAATCTAATTGAAGAATGAAAAAAGCCCAGTAATGCCTCTTCCACAGAGAAGTTGTGAAGATCAATGTAAAGTCTGAATCAGGCTCAGGGAGGTCTAAAGGCCCTAGTATGTCTAAGGGCCCATGGCAATGAAGTGCTGAGGCCAGGACCTGAAGTCAGCAGACTGACTCTAGAGCGTAACCTGTTTCCTGCCTTAAAATATGCCTAGATGTGCATGACATTAGCTATCATTTAAAATATACCATAATTATATAGGTAAATGAAATAATTAAGTACAAACTCATGTGGAAATTTAGTGCAGCCATTCTTTAAACTATAGACTAGTAAAATAGTTGGAAGATTTCTTAGTTTTAAAATACTAAGTTTTTTTACAAAGTTAACAGTATCTTTTCAAAGTAGTATTTCTTTAGTTGCCTTTGCTTTTTTTCATTTTATATTGCATTTTTATTTAATTTAATTATTTTATTGTTGTTTAAGTACAGTTGTCTGCATTTACCCCCCACCACTCCCTCCCACCCCAGCCATCCCCACTTCCCACCCTTGATGTCATACCCCCTTGGTTTTTTGTCCATGTGTCCTTTATAGTTGTTCTGGAAAACCCTTACCCCCTTTCCCCTCATTATCCCCTCTGCCTCCCCTCTGGTTACTGTCAGATTGTTCTTAATTTCAATGTCTCTGGTTATATTTTGCTTGCTTGTTTGTTTGTTGATTAGGTTCCACTTAAAGGTGAGATCATATGTTATTTGTCTTTCACTGCCTGGCTTATTTCACTTAGCATAATGCTCTCCAGTTCCATCCATGCTGTTGTAAAGGGTAGGAGCTGCTTCTTTCTTTCTGCTGCGTAGAATTCCATCATGTAAATGTACCACAGGTTTTTGATCCACTCATTTACTGACAGGCACTTAGGTTGCTTCCAGCACTTGGCTATTGTGAATTGTGCTGCTATGAACATTGCGGTGCATAGGTTCTTTTGGATTGGTGTTTCAGGGTTCTTAAAATATAATCCCAGCAGTGGAATTGCTGGGTCAAAAGGCAGTTCCATTCTTAGTTTTCTGAGGAAATTCCATACTGTTTCCCACAGTGGCTGCACCAGTCTGCATTCCCACCAACAGTGCCTTTGCTTTTTATTGTTTTTGTTTTCATCATTGTTCATTTCTATAAGCTTGAGAAGTTTGTTACAAACACTTTAATTTATTTTAAGGGCAATATTTTCACATCCGAGGGAATCTCAACCTGTCTGTTGACATCGAGTATAATACATTTTATGTGTTTGTGTTCAGGTACACATTGCTACACATTTACAACCCGAGTACATGGAACAAATGGACCTGCTAAAATGATTACATTGGTTCTGAGAGCAAAGTAATTGTACTTCAGAAGAGAACAGCTGCTCTAACTGTGCTAGTCTGTATCTGAGCTTTTCCCTGGTGACACTGTCATCATTTAGCACTAAGTGCCTGAAATGCCCTGACATTACAGGAGCAACTGCACACTTGTTGCACTCAGGGGAATGGTGAATCTATTTTAACGATGGTGGACATGATTTGCTGGCAAAGCTTTCATTTCAATTTAAGAGACAGACGGCTGTATTAGTGGAGCAGCCATGCATACCTGTGACATACATTGCTAATAGTAAATAGCATGGTATCTTCACATAATAGCTGATTTCATCACGAGAATCATACAATTACGTAAATATACAATTAAGTCAATATTTTAATGTTTATTTATTTTTTAATCCTCAACCAAGGGTATTTTATTATTGATTTTATGGAGAGAAGAAGTGGGGAGTGGAGAGAGAGAGAGAGAAACATTAATGTGCAAAACATCAATCAGTTGTCTCCTGTGCCCACTTTGACTGGGGATCGAACTGATAACCTACGTATATGCCCTGACTGTGAATTGAACCCACAACCATGCAGTGCATGCGATGATGCTCCAACCAAATGAGCCACTACACTGGGTACAGTGAAGTAAATAGTTTTAAACATTTTCACATGATTCTATGTATGTTAACATTTTATTCCCAAAACACGTTTAATTGCCCCTCAATGAAATTCTTTAGACTATTAACTTAATTATAAAATAAATATATACATTTACTCCCAAGCCTTAAGCAAACATTTTTTACTAAGGATTCTGCTCTTTCTAAGCTGATGGGAGTCACAGGAACACTAATGAAAAGTGTGTAGAGAAATGTTATAAAAATAACAACTGGAGTAAATTTTAACTCTCTAAATCTCATTTTTTTTTTCTTTTGCGAAATGAAACTAATAACCACTTGCAGAATTAGAGGAATGATTAGAAATGACATCCATGTAATAAATGAATCACATGGTGCTTATTATATGGTAGCTCATGAAAATGGATGTGGTGGTGATTAAGGGGATTTTTCAGGTTGCATAAAAGTGAGCCTGCCTGGCTCCACAGCTCAGTGGTTAAGAATTTATGCTCAGGAGTTAGAGAAGACAAGAACTAAATGTAATCTGCAATAATTAGCCACGTGACCTCAGAATGCCTTATCCACTCTGAATCCACTTGTTGATAACACTCTTATCTTTAATTTATTTTTAATTTAATTTGTCACCTGTATCTCCCCTCTTGGCTTCAGGCATGACTTATCGGACATATTCTGAAAATTAAAATACTTCTATTGAATACTCTTTCTGATCTTTTTTTCCACTTGACATTTTGGCACCTCCATCTACCTAGTTGCCCCTGTCCTAGAATTGAAAAGAAGAAATTGAGAAATTGTCCTCTTTCTTATCCTACGACAGAGAATCCACCATCAAATCTTGTCTCCTATGCCTCCAAACTACATCTTTCACTGGTCTCCTCATCATGATACTCAAGGCACCACCATCTGTCACTTGGATCATTTTTAACTGCATCTTCTAATTCATTTATTCACAAGCACTGAGATGATCTGTTAAAGTAAGTATACATTTGCCATGTCTTGCCTGGGCTTAAATTCTACCAGTGGTTTTCCTATAAACAGAAAAAATTTCAAAAACTATTTCCAAGGACTCTGAGTTATCTGATTCCAAATGGGGCATTTGCCTCCTTGTTTGCCTGATTCAGCCTCGCTGGCTTTCCTTCAATTTCTAAAACTGTCAACCTCTTTTCTCACTCAGGTCTATTTCTTCCACTAATCAAGTATCCTTTGATCTCAAGTTAATGGGGTTTATTAGAGATTCTTCTTCTGCTTCTCTTAATCAAAATCAGGCCCCAGTTCCCTTCATTTTGCATTAAGAGGGTGCATCAATTCCACAATATTTGCTGCTGTGACCATGACACTTAGCCTGGTTCACAGCAGCTACTTTTTAAAAAATGATGTACAAGTGGATGAACTTGAGAAAGATATTTCATTTTTAAAGACTTTGGACTTCTGTGCAAAATAGAGCAAATGATAACTGCCCGATAAAAGAGTTTAAGAAAAATAGGTAACGTATATAAAGTTATCCAAAAAGAATCTAGCATATACTTCCTCTTACATTCAGAACTCTTGCCTACAATTTATCAAGGAACCTATTAAGTTCCAGAAAAGATTGGGGAAAAAGGTTGAAATACTAAGTTCAAATCCCTTTTCATTATCTGTTGTGAAATCATTCAAGAGCTATAAAATACACTTATATTAATACACCTAAAATATAAGATATATTAAATATATAATAATGTCCATAGTAATATATAAATAATATAAATATACTATATCAAATATATGAATTTATAACTTCTTATGGAATAAATGAAATCTTTTTATTGGATACATTAATTCTTATAATGTGATAGTTTCATAATACTGTATGTCTATTCCTTGTTTCTTAAGACTCTTTTCTGATTCAGCCTTTTGCTTAAATAATAGTTCATTAAAGTGCATATAGATGATAGGAATTTAATTTAATGGTGGAAAACAAACTCATTTGATATATATATTTAATATCTTGGCTTTAAAACTATTAGGTAGGATAGTCAGTTAACGAATCAGGGAGGAAGAAGGAGGCACGCCTCCCCCATTGATTCAGCAGTCCTGAGCCCAGTCCAGTAAAATCTCCGGGAGCTCCAAACTTCACAAGCAAAGACAGCACAGGAGAAGGGGAGTCATTGAGACTCTATGCTGGGGAAGGGAGCCTCTGTGGCAATTTCACTACTAAGACAAAGAGCCTTTACTAACTGAAAAAGCAAGCATTTGTAGCTAATGAAAGCATTTGTAGTATATTATTCCTAACATTTAGGAGGAGGAGGAGGGAGAACCTAGAAACTGACTAAAGCATATAACCCCTGAACCCCAATAGTCAGCGCACTCAGAGTAGCTGAGTGCCCACTTGTAGCTTCAGTTCATATGTATAGAACAAACTTACTAACAACTTGTTTTGTTCTGTACGTGGGCCACTTAGACTCTCTGCATTCTTGTCTGTAGTTTTGTGTTCATGTGTGTTTCATAAATAAACTTGCTATCTGATTTCCACCTTACATGTTGTCTCTCACTTGAATTCATCTCTTGTGAGTGAGGCAAAAACTGAGGAGTGGGGCAATGCTGACTCGGGTCTCTCCCCAGTAGCATATTTTGTCTTCCAGGCTCAGATCCCACCCGTTGTCTTCCGCAGCCCAGAAAGCAGTGAGTAAATGGTTTCACCAGCAATGTTTTATCCCCTGTTTCTCCCTCAGAGTTAAAGGAGGTGCAGCAGTGCTGTGGAGGAGGGGTATCCAGATAAGCTGGGTCTGTGTTTGGAGGCAGGAACAAAGATAAGACAAAATGATTGCTCAGGTTTGCCTGGGCCCCAAAGACTGAAGAGGCACATCATCCCTCTGGTCCAAGTTCTCCCGCATCCTATGAGAGCAGGAGCCTCAGGGAGGTGTCTGGGGTTAATCCCTAAGACCTGCAGGGGCTTCATAGGGAACTCCCATCACTGTAATGTAACTTTGGCTCATCTGGGGACATACAAAATAAGGGTTGATCACCCAGCACTCCAAGCCCACTGGCTGGTTTAGATGACCAGGGGAGAAACCCAGACATGGAAGAGAGCCAAGGATGAAAACAGCACACTTTGACCCACTACTCAAAACACCTAGTCCTTTCTGTCTCTAAACCATGGCCAGGGAACGATAAGTTTGGATCATTGACCTGTTGTAAGCCTGCTGCATCTCTCCCCAGAGGAATTGTATTTGCCAGGTGAATGTCTTGTTCTCTCTCCCTCTTGAGAAAGAGCTGTGCCCCTTCTCATACATAAACCTTTTCTTTCCTCTTAAATTCTAAGGGTCCTTAAGAGACTTGCAGCCAGGGGAGTGGATGGCAGTGGAAGCCTGACCTGGGCTAACCACCTGACCCTGTCTCTAGGGCTCCCTTTTTCTCTGACTTCCAGGTGAACCAGGGCAGCCCTGCCTTGACTCACTCCTTTTCTATCCACAACTTTTCTAAGGAGCCAAAGCACCCCACCCAGGCTCTCTCCTGTGACTTCCTCCACCCTGAGTCTTCCCTTTGTTTCACTGTCCCCAGAAGCAGTAACTCTCCCTCCCTCAATGTACAAGAGAAAAGCTGGTACTTTTAAAACTAAAGTGGCTGAAGGTCACCCAAGCCTGATATCCCCGCTTCTTCTCCAGCTACCTTGAAGATGTCAAGGTCACTGGATAATAAAACAACTCACTTTTGAGTACTGTTTATATCTTCCAATGGGAAAATAACTGTTTTATTTCTGAATGAATTAAAAAGAAACAAAGATGGACTGTGTATATTGCAGAAGGTCTGTACCTATTGTAGAGGGTTTCTAAAAAGAAAAATCTTGAGAGGAAATTATATAAATAAGCTAATATGAAATTTGGTGGGTTCTTTTCAGTATGATAAATGGGGAAAGTTTTTCCTGTATCTACCTAAAAAGCTAAGTATTAACTTAATGCTTAGTTTTCAAAGAAAATTCATCTCTCTCAATCCTAAGAACTGATGTTTGTTAGCCTATGTGGACACAGCATGCCAGTCCTTAGGGCAAGAATGTTTGGCAAGCTTTCCAGGTTTAAATTAACACCTAAAAAGGCTTCAAAATATTTCAAAGGGCCCCTGAAATATCTCAAGGATTTACCTTTCTTCTTATAAAAATAAAATACGGACTAATCAGGCTGTTTAATAGACTTAAAATACACAGAATGCTTTGTCAAAGAAAGGAATTACATAACCCCCCCCAAAGATTGCAAAGTTCTAATACACTTTCATTTATAATTCTGATGGTTATTTTAGAGTGCTGTGTCTTGCAGAAAGGAACTAGGGAACTTGCAGAAGGGTTGCATGTGTTGCAGAAGTTCTGTGCAAGCTAAAGATGTGTGGGGAGAAGGAGCAAAGAGAGAGGGAACTGAGGAAGTGAAAAGGGAGAGAACGAATACAAGAAAGAGACATACAGGAAAGGACATAGGAGAAGGAAACTCAAGGAGGGAAATGGGAGTGAGGAAATCTAGGAATAAGGTAAAAAAATGTCAAAAAGAAAAATGGTAAAGTAATCATTTTAGTGACAAATAGGAAAGCCAAACGCTCCCTTTGATTTTCCAAAACTAATTATTTCCCAGCAGAATCATCAGGTGAAATTAAACAGTGGGAAACCCGCTGATTAATAAAAATACTGTTACAGAAACAAATTCCTTTGTCAATAGCAATGTAATCACTGATCTGTGACTTAAGTTGGAGTAATTTACAGATTGTTCTCTCCCACTGTAGATTTTAAAAAGTTAAAAAGGCACAAAAATAATCTGCCAGGGTTTATACTGATAAATTAGTTGGTCATCGTACTCAACAGCGCATATTTCAACCAGGGGTAAATACAATCCCAGATCAGGCCCCTAAGCAGAGCAATCAAACTGGGACTGATGAAGAGTAAGAGGGGATAAAAATCCTGTCCTTTTCCAGGGACAATTAACTAGAACTTTACAAATGTGCACTAACATCAACCCTAAATATTCCCAGGGCTGAGCCCTGCTTTGGATACATTTTACCCAGCAGGCAGCCCCAGGCATCCGGTACAAAAGCTAGCCTTAGGACCCAAGGCCCTCACTAAGCAACTAGTAGAAATAGCTTTCAGTGTTTTTACAGTCAAAGCAGGGCAGCAGGAAAGCAGAAAGCCACGACCCAATGGCAACACAGGGCTCACTTGTCAGTTGTAGTTTTAAGCCCTATGCCATCTCTGGGACAACAAGTGCCTAGACTACAAATGACAGCAGAGGGATGGTGCTATTCCTGCAGACAAGGAGGGATACCCTAAGACCGGCACCACACCCTAGACCTTCCTTATATTCCAAACTCACCCTCTCCCCTGTCCCTCAGCTGAGCCCTCAGGTGCTCAAAAGTGACCATTAAACTATGGAGATCCCGCTGGTCAGTGAACTCATTCTCATCAGCTGAAGAAAGGTAGCGACAAACGTTTTCATCCCTTGGAAGGACCCATCCATAGTGCAGACGTCCCCTCTGGATACACTGGGTCTTAGGTCCTGGGACATCGAGCTCACAGGGTGCTCGTCTGTCTAGACTTCCGGTGTTCCCTCCTTCCAGATGGGGACTGAACTCCTTCTTCTACATCTGTCCATACCAGAGACATCTGCTCTAGATGTGTGGGGTCTTGGGTTCTGGAAGGCCAAGCCTCTCAGATCACACCCTGGGACACTGGGCTCTTTAATCTCTTGGTGTTTCTTCCTTCCAGATGGGAAATCAGAAGTCCATTCCAGATGGGCCGCCACTGGGCTGTATCCTTTCCAACTGGTCACAGTTTAATCCCTGAACACTAAAGAAGAAAGACTGGTATTCCTTTGCAAAACTGCTTGACCTCAGTATCAGTTAGCTGACAGGGAATCCTGGCCACTACATGAAATCTGAAATCACAGTACCAAATCCCAGCTTGATGACTTTCACAAATGCCAGCTCGGGTGGTCAGAAATCCCATTTGTGCAGGCATTCTCTATTTACCAGGCAGAGGGCACCTGTGCTCCAGATGTAAGCCAACTCTTACCACAATGCCATCTAGTGGCCATACCATAAGCACCTCTGGACCCACACCCCCACCTTTAGGAAAAACCCTTTTAAAAGAGGTGCCCTCAACATCATCATTACTGTCATATGCTGGACCTCCAACTCAGTTAGCCACCTTCACACCTTCTAGCCCTAGGCTCTCTCCACCAACTAAGCATATACCATCGTTTGAGGCTGCAGGAGAGTGTGGTCCTCAGCTAGTACATAGCCCTTCTCTCTGGTAGAATTTAAGCAAATTAAGTCAGACTTGGAAAGCTACTCCAACAATCCAGGTAAATACATAGATGCATTCCAACACCTTACTGTAGCCTACAAGTTAACCTGGAAGGACACTACGATTATCTTGGGGATATCTTATCAGATCTTGAGCAGGAAAAGGTTATAAAGAAGCCGGGAAGTTTGCTAACAACTTACGCCTGACAGCAAAAGCCCCATAGGAGAGTCAGCAGCTCCACTGGCAGCCCCTGGATGGTATACTACAGCAACTCCTCCCCAAAATGGGAAAGAAATCGCTTTCTAATTTGCATTAAAGTGGACCGCAAGACCAGCAGACAAAAGGCCATTAACTATTCTGAGGTCTCTTCTGTCAATCAAGGCCTGGATGAGAATGCCACCACATCTTTAGAAAGGCTAAGTGAGGCACTAAATCAAGTACACCAACCTAAATTTAAAACCCTATGAAGGCCAGGTCAATGAAAGATAAGTGTCCAACTCAGTCTGCCTCTAAAATTAAAAGAAAACTCCAGAAGCTTTTCCAGGAACCTGGAGTTTCCGTACGTGAGATATTAACCACAGCCAATACAGTCCTCTACAACTGAGAACGAGAGAGGCCAGGGAGGAGGTTAGACATACATGTCCTAGCTGCCCTTGTGGGACAGCCACATACCATAGCGATTCTGGGTCTACACCCAAGGATACCAAGTGTCTTATACGTCAAAAGGTGGGGCACTGGGACAAGGAATGTCCAAGCCACCTCAGGCACCATGCTGTAAGTGCAAGAAGGCAGGCCACAGGGTGGCACTTTGTTCCTCAGGCCGAGGGACCCCAGGCCTGAGGCCATGACTGTCTTGAAAATAGTAACTGAGGACAGAAGCTGCCTGCCTTAGCTGGCCCCAACTGAAAAGGGCACCATGACTAGAGACTAGGGAATGAAAGGATGTGACAGGTAGGATGGTAACTTTCTTACTAGATACTGGGGCCACCTACTCTGTCCTTACTTCCTTCTCTGGATTCCTCTCCTCACAATCTTGCACCATCCTAGGAGTGGCAGGAAAGCCTACAACCAGGAACTTCACTCCTCCTTTGGGTTGCCTCTATGATGGGTATTACATTACAAATTCTTTTATCTAGTCCTGGAATGTCTGACCCCTCTATTCAGAAGGAGCCTCTAAAATAGCAGGACAATATTATATACTCCTATAAGCCAGCAAAGGACCTCAAATTCCCCTTCAAGAAACAAAACTCCGTTACAGATAAGTAACACAACAACTAGGCTTTAATATAATTGTCTTTCTCATATTTCTAACTCTTTCTACCAGCCTGTCAATATGCTTAGCCTCCTCACTCAGAAGAGGAATTTTTCTATCCCTGTTAGATTTAACACTTATCAGATAAAGTCCCATGTCCTCCACTCCACTCACCTTCTTGTCAAATTTGTTGCCTCCAGGAAGCAACAATTAACTGTCAACCCCAGGGAACCCAGGCTCTGGACATCTATCATGAACCCATGGACGGGCACGTCCCTCCACCTCCTTGGACTAATAGTTAGCAAGGGGATGGAAACCAAAGAAATACCAATGTCCCTTTTACAACAGGAATTAGCCAGAGCAGTCATCGCCCAAAGTCCCCAACGACTGGGCTCCAAATGCCTGAGGGGGGAATATTAGCTAGCATAGTTAGTAAACTGAGGCAGGGAGGAGGAGGGAGACACGTCTCGCCTGTTGATTCAGAAGTCCTGAGCCCGGTTCAATAAAATCACCTGGTGCTCTGAACATCACAAACAAAGATGGTGCGGGAGAAGGGGAGTCCTTGAGACTCTGTGCTGTCAGAGGGAGCCTCTGTAGCAATTTCATTGACTAAGACAAAGAGCCTTTACTAGCAGAGAAAGAAAGCATTTGTAGCTGTATGTTATTCCTAAGATTTAGAAAGGAGGGGGGGGGGAACCTAGAAGCTGACTGAAGCATATAACCCCTGAACCCAAATAGTGCACTCACATTAGCTGAGTGCCCACTTGTACACTTGGCTCAAGTGTATAGAACAAACTCATTAAAAGCCTACGGACAACATTATTTCCTCTACAAGTGAGGCATTCAGACTTCCCAGGTGCCTGCCTGTAGTTTTGTGCACTTGTGTGTTTCATAAATAAATTTGCTATCTCATTTCCACTTTATGTGTTGTTTCTCACTTGAATTCATTTCTTGAAAGTGAAGCAAAAACTGAGGGGATTGCTGACTCAGGTCTTTCCCCAGCAACAAAACTGAAAAAAAGAGTATTATGAAATTATAGTTGTATATATGACTTTAAAGTGAAATTCAGTTTTTGAAGTCAAGTAGATCGATGATCATTATAACATATTCTTATGTTAGCCAGACACATAAATCCTAATATGTGTGTGTGGGGGGGTGTGTATATATAGACATATACACATATATATTAGTCCTTGTGTAGTTACAAACTGTCTTTCAGATTTTTTTCATTTTAAATTTGTTATTTATTTCTGTCTTCACCCTTGGTATTTCAATAATGTTCCTTAAAAAAAAGGAAAAAAAACCAATATTCCTCTTCTGAATATCACATTTTTAAAAATATTTCTCATTTCATTATTTCTGATTTTGCTTTCTTCTTGGATTTTCTAACAATATTCCTGCAGCATCAGCCTCTGTTTCTTTTTCAGTTAAACTTAGGAAAATATGGGTAAAGGAACAGTTTAATATTTCTTGGAATCCCACTAAGCAGTTTTACTAATAATCCCTAATTATATAACATATATTTTTATAGTTATGAAAAAACTCATAGGAAATATTTTTCATTCTTTTTAAAATTATATTTATTGGGACGACATTGGCTAATAAAATTATGTAGGTTTTAAGAGTACTATTCTATGATACATCATCTGCATATTGTATTGTATGCCCACCACACAAAGTCAAACCTTCTGTCCCCATATATTTGACACCCTTTACCCTTTACTACCCCCTCACCTCCCTTTCCACTCTTAATAAATCAATACATAAACATATACAATTTTTTGGAACACTCCACTTCTTATGATGGTGGGAAAGGGCCAATCATATGTTCACTTGGTGTTTGCACTTTGGGTATCTTACACCCTTTCTTTATTCAGTCATGGCTCACTATAACTTGCCACTATTTCAATGATACTCATATTTTACTCTCTTAAACAGAGTTCTCTCCTATCAGTGATGGGATCATTAATAATTCTCTGCCAGGAAGTGATGAGAGAAAGGATGATTAAATTGTTAAATGAAGTCAGTCAGCAAGAGATTTCAATGTTAACCAGAAATAATAACCAAATATCCAGATATGTACTCTATAAAATATAGTATTCTTGGAAAATAGCTGACAAGATCTATTTGATATTTTTATTTATGAGACTACATTTTATTGTACATTGTTTTTATCAATGAAACTAGTGACATTTTCATCCTAGAAGTTTCATCACTAGAAATATGATATTGATATGAGTGATTAAAAAGTTATTTAGGTCTAACCTAGAGCAAAAGAAGAAACTGATGGAAAAAATGCATTCCAAATTTTTTTACTCCATTACTTGGTTTTGGAGCACTGAAAAAATTTTTTTAAGAAAATACAAACTCATTATGTCTAGTCTCTATACATCTTTGGATGTGTATGATTATGATATGAGTAATTATACATAGAAATGTACATATAAATATATAACTTTTTAATTATTATTAAAAATTATTCCTGAATGGTGTGGTTTGATTACAAAAAGAGTCGCTAGTTTATTCTCAACCAATGCACATGCCTGAGTTGAGAGTTCGGTCCCAGGTTGGAGCATGTATGAGAGGCAACTAATCAATGTTTCTCTCCAACATTGATATTTCTCTCCCTGTCTTTCTCTTTCCTTTCCCCTCTCTCTAAAAATAAATGAACAAAATCTTTTAAAAAAATAAATTAAATAAAATTATATCTATATCTATCTATATATCTTTGGTTTTATATAAAAATACTATATTCCAGGCTTTTTTACTACATGTTTCAATGCAAAGCATGTGTTATGAGACTATTTCACTGACTTTCCTTTGTGACGATGAACTCTGTTAGTTTTACCTTGTCTGGGAAGCACTTTATCTGCTCTTAAATTCTAAACGATAGCTTTGCTAGATACAGTTATCTAGGTTTTAGGTCCTT
The DNA here is from genome assembly GCF_022682495.2 of Desmodus rotundus. Lineage (NCBI taxonomy): Eukaryota > Metazoa > Chordata > Mammalia > Chiroptera > Phyllostomidae > Desmodus > Desmodus rotundus. Next base: position 49,227,380 of record NC_071394.1, on the reverse strand, counting down.
GCTTTTCATCACTTTCAATACTTCTTGACAGTCCCTTCTAGCCTGCAAGTATCTTTTCAGAAATCAGCTGAAAGTCTTATGGGAAATCCTTTGTAGTTAACTCTGCTTTTCTCTTATCGCTTTTAAGATTCTCTATATATGTTTAACCTTTGGTATTTTAATTATGATGTGTCTTGCTGTGGTCCTCTTTGGGTCCAACCTGTTTGGGACTCTCTGTGCTTCCTGGACTTGTATGTCTATTTCCTTCACCAAATTAGAGGAGTTTTCTTTCATTATTTTTTCAAGTAAGTTTTCAATTCCTTGCTCTTCCTCTTCTTCTGGCACCCCTATGGTTCAGATGTTGTTGTGTTTGGAGTTGTCCCAGAGGTTCCTTATTCTATTCTCATTTTTAAAAAGTTCTTTTTATTTCTTGCTGTTTTGATTGAATGATTTTTCTTTCCTTATGTTCCAAATATTTTATTTGAATCCCAGCTTCATTCCCTCCACTGTTGGTTCCCTGTGGATTTTTCTTTATTTCACTTAGTGTAACCTTCATTTCTGCCTGGCTCTTTTTTATGCTGTTGAATTACTCAATGAGTTCCTTGAGCATTGTGATAACCAGTGTTTTGAACTTGAATCTGATAGGTTTCTTATCTCCATTTCACTAAGTTCTTTTTCAGGAGTTTTGTTCTGTTCTTTCATTTGGGCCATATTTCTTTGTCTCCTCAATTTGGCAGCCTCTCTGTATTGTTTCTGTGTATTAGGTAGAGCTGCTTTCACTCTCCGTCTTAGTAACACAGCCTATTGTAGAAAAAGTAGCCTTTTGGATGAATGTGGTTTCTTTAAATCTTTGGTTGCCAGACTTCCATACAGCTTAATTTTCTGGTGAGTCTGGGTTATGCTTATTTTGTAGTTTAGGTGTAATTTTTGCTGTAGTTGCATGTGGAGAAGAAGTGTGTTTACCTATTCCTCCATCTTGTCTGGAAATCTCTTAACAAGCCTGCAGCCAGCACGGTGGTCTGCGTAGTGGCTCCTCATACATGCAGTGCCAGAGTACATTTACTCATATTTTTATTCTAGATATTTTCCCCATGAATATATATATGTATATTAAATATATATGTAAGTGTATGGATATATATAAATATATATATTCTTCTTTTTCAAGTCTCCCCCAGTGAACAAATGATTATTTGAAAGAAATTTTGACATGCTACTTATAACAGTGAAAAATGTCCTAACAACCTTTTTTAATTGAATTTATTGGGATGACATTGGTTCACAAAACCATACAGGTTTTAAGTGTACAACTCAATAAAATATCATCTGTACACTGCATCATGCACCCACTGCCCCAAGAAAATTATCTTTCCATCCCCATTTCTCCCCGCGCCCACCTCCACCTACCCTTCACCCCCCATACTTCTGGCTATCACCACACTGTTGTCTGTTTTGATGTGTTATGTGTATTTTTTTCTTAATCCCTTCACCTTCCTTCATCTAGTCTACTAACCCCCTCTATTTTGACAGCCATTTGTCTGTTCCATGTATTTATGCCTCAAAACAACCAATTTTGAAAGACTTTGGAAATGTATATTCTAGGAGCCAGCAAATAAATCTATGGCATATGGCAATTCACTGATAAGGTGCTTAGAGAAAGTTACACACACATGTCAAAATTACGTGTATAAGAATGTTTACTGCTTGTATAAAATCCAATTCTATATAATACAGCAAATGCACAAATGTATTTTATCAAACCTATATAATTCCATAATGGGTAACTATATATCAGCTAAAGTAACTAACTTTACATGTATCAACATAAAAAATCACAGAGATATAATACTAGTAAACAATTTTTTTTAATTTTTTACTTCATAGGGATGTATGATACTATAAATATAGTGGGTAAAAGTTACCAAAGAAACACAATATTTTAATCCATATAAACATATTCATATAAAAACACAAGAAACCAATCAGAATTATTCTGAAAACAAAGGCCTTATTCTTTTAGAATAGAGGTGACTGTCATCATTATACTTGATGAAAAAGGCCCTGAAGGAAAACACTGACAATATATTTTTTTAAATATATACACACAATGAAAGTAATTTTGAGTTTAATTGCACCACAGACCATTATTTACATTTTGTGAACAAAATAGAAACATACTAAGTGAAAGGATATGAGTTGTTCTGTTCACCTTGCTTTCTGTAGGCAAGAGAAACATTTAAACTGTTTTAAATAGACTTTTCTGTACACTAGCTTTCTGAGCTATTGCATAAATACTCTGGTCTAAAAGTAAAAGTGATTCTTTATCCCTACTTGGCAAAACAGGAAAAGTCTGCTTCAAGTCCATGGACCCATGAAAAACTTTTGATATGGGGAGTATCAGGGGGCAAGAAAAAATTAAAGTATATTTTATTGATTATGTTATTACAGTTGTCCCATTTTTTTCTCCCATTTATTCACCTCTTCCTGGTACCCTGACTCCCACCAGCAATCCTCCCCCTTAGTTCTTGTCCATGGGTCATATATATAAGTTCTTTGGCTTCTCCCTTTCCTGTACTATTTTTAGCCTCCCCCCTGTCTATTTTGTACCTACCATTTACACTTCTTATTCCCTGTATCTTTCTCCCATTCTCCCCTCCCCTTCCCCACTAATAACCCTCCATGTGATCTCTTTTTCTGTGATTCTGTTCCTGTTCTAGTTGTTTGCTTAGTTTGTTTTTGCTTTTGTTGTTGTTTTTAGGTTCAGTTGTTGAAAGTTGTGAGTCTGTTGTCATTTTACCATTCATAGTTTTGATATTCCTCTTTTTCTTGATAAGTCCTTTTAACATTTCATATAATAAGGGCTTGATGATGATGAACTCCTTTAACTTGACCTTATCTGAGAAGCACTTTATCTTCCCTTCCATTATAAATGATAACTTTGCTGGATAAAGCAATCTTGGGTGTAGGTCCTTGCCTTTCATGACTTTGAATCTTCCTTCTAGGCCCTTCTTGAGTGTAAGGTTTCTTTTGAGAAATTAGCTGATTGTCTTATTCTTCTATAGGTAACTGTCTCCTTTTCTCTTATTGCTTTTAAGATTCTCTCCTTATATTTTTTTATCTTGGACAATATAATTATGATGTGCCTTAATGTCACAGGAGAGCTTGTTGGAGAGACCCACAGGGTCCTGGAATGTATACAAACCCACCCACCTGGGAATCAGCACCAGAGGGCCCCAAATTGCTTGTGGGTAGTAGGGGAAGTGACTGAAAGCCAGCAGAGAACCGAGCAAGCAGCATTGTTCCCTCTCAGACCACTCCCCCACATATAATACCACAAGACAGTGACATGGGTTGCCCCACCCTGGTGAATACCTAAGGCTGTGCCCTTTACAAAATAATAGGTGCATCAAGACAAAAAAATATGGCCCTAATGAAAGAACAAATCAAAGCTCCAAAAATAGAACTAAGTGACGAAGAGATAGCCAGTGTATCAGATGCAGAGTTCAAAACACTGGTAATAAGAATGCTCACAGAAATGGTTGAGTATGGTCACCTCAAAGAAGGCAAACTTTTTTTAAGAATAACAACAAGTGGCAGTTACAAATATGATAGGTATTATTATAATTACATCAATAACCACTTAATAATGCATGGTCTATAGACAATAATAAAAAGACAAAGACTGTTAGGGTGCATAAAAATGAAGTCACAACTATATGCTGTCTACAGAACTGGATTTATAAATTTGTAAAAAGATTAAAAGTAAAAGGATAGAGAAGAATCTATGGTAAACTAATCAAAAGAAACTGGAGTGACTTCTTGTTTCTAGTCCAACATGTAAAGAGCTTGGAAGTTGACACTCTATATTAAAAACAAACCAAAAACTGAAAGAAAAAAAAAAAACCTTGAAGAAAAAAAAAGTACTCTTAGATTCATCAGAGAATCGATGGATTAATAGAACAAGTGACTGCCCTCTAAATTAGATGAGCAGAACCAGAAAATCATAGCTCATTGGGGCAGAAACATTTTACCTAGGAACAGGAAGTTCTGTGGCTAAGTTATTGGAAAACCTGAACTGTGATTGACAAACTGCTGAAGACACAGTGTGGCTAAATCAGAGAATGAAAAATATCTGGGATGGCAGGCAGTGTGGGAGAGCGTCCACACTTCTTTGAGTTTTCCTCCGTTAGCTGTATCCGTTTCTCACAGTGAAAACTGGAAAAAAAAAATCCCCCATGCTTTTGGCAGCAGAAAAAAAAATGTTACTTTGACATGAGCCAGAGCATTCTGTTCTTAATAAGTTCAAACCTCAAGAAAAAATATTTTACCAGAACCTAACATACTGTGGTATATTCAAAGCCTAGCCAGCTGCGTGAAGGAAAATACACAACTCCAGCCCCTTTAGCCTTCAGTGTAGGGGAAGGAAAACACCCAACTCTGAACCCCTCTGTCTGTCCTGTCCCACTTAAGGGGTGAAGTTCACAGTCTAGGGAAACAGGCACATCAAAAGCCTGAAACCTATCTTGGAACTAAAGAATGTTAGGATGCTTCTATTCCTGACTCCCTACAAACCCTACAACCACACTACTAAAGACCTGTTTATAAAAGATCCTTTCATCCAGTATATCTTTCAACAAAAAATAATAACACATTCTAAAAAGGAAAACAAAACAAACAGACAAACATTTTCCAGAGATAGAGAAAGCTTCAGAATCAGATATGGTAGGGATGTTTAAATTCTCAGACTAGTAATTTAAAGCAACTATGATTAATATGCTAAGGGCTCTAATGGAAAATGATAAAAAGCAAGAACATATGGGTATTGCAAGAAGAGAGATGGAAGTTCTAAAAAAGAATAAAATAGAAATGCTATAGATCAAAATCCCTATAATGGAAATGAAGAATATCTTTGATGAGCTCATTAGTAGATTAAGCTCAGCTAAGGGAAAGAATCTCTGAACATGAGGCTGTGTCAATGGAAACTTCCAAAACTGAAAAAAGCAAAGAATACAAAGGCTGAAAAAACTGACAGAATATTCAAGAACTATAGGACTACTACAAAAAGTGTAACACATGGATAAGAATAATAGCAGAAAAAGAAGAAAAAAAGAGAAAGGATCATAAGAAACATTTTAAGAAATAATGGCTGAGAATTTTCCCCAAATTAATGTCAGACACCAAATCACAGATCCAGGAGCTCAAAGTGCACCAAAAACGTAAATGCCAAGAAACAGATAACAAAACAAACAAAAAATACATCTGCCATACATATCACAGTCCAACCTCAGAAAATAAAAAATATTGAAAACATCTTTTAGATGAGGGGGATCCTCTTCTACTAGGGAGGAAAGACAGGAATTGCATCCAAATGCTCAGAAACCAAGCAAACAAAAAGAGAATGGAGTAAGCTATTTAAAGTGCTGACAGAAAAAAATGTACAATATATTATTTATTTGAAACATTATTCTTCAAAAATGAAACATGAATAGACTTTCTCAAGCTAACAACATTTTAGGGAATTTGTTGTCAATAGGTCTGTCTTACATAAGTATTAAATAAGTTCTTAAGAGAGAAGAAAATGATAGAGTTCAGGAGCTCAGGTCTACATAAAGAAATAAAGCAACAGAGAAGAAATAAAGAAGGATAAAATAGAACTTAATTTTCTAACTCAATTAATCTGAAAGATAATAGTTTTTCCAAATACTAACAACAATGTATTTGATGATAATAGCTCATGTATAAGTGAAATAAATTACAGAAATGATACAATGAATGGGATGAAGGAATTCAGACCAGTCTATTATAAGTTACCAGCACTACCTGTAAAATCGAATGAGGCTATTTAACATGGACTTGAATTAGCTGCAAATATACATTGTAAAATCTAGACAACCATTAATAAAAGTTTGAAAAGAGGTATAGTCATTATGTTAAGAATGAAAAGAAAATATAAACACATAAATGCGTAATTAAAACCACAAAAGCCACAAAAAGAATAGAAAACAAAATAGGAACAAAAAGCAACAGAAATGAATGGAAAGAATAACAAGTATGGTAGATATTAATCTAACTATGTCAATAATTATCTAAATACATTAATCATCTAAATATACCAGTTTAAAACAAAGATTATCAGAGTTGATCTAAAAATAAGGCTCAACTGTCTGCCTGTATGCTCTCTTCAAGAAGCCCGTTTTAAATACAAAAACATATGTATGTGTATGTGTGTGTGTATATATACAGAGAGAGAGGGGGGGGAGACAGAGAGACATAGAGTTATATATAATTAATTTTTACTCCATAAAATAAAGTAAAATATACAACAAAAGCAAGGTCATCCACGTATGAGTAAATTGCTTTAGAATATTATGTATATAGGTATACAGCATGAAACAAGCCAGGTAGCTTTTTTTAACAATGTATTTTATCATAAGCTTCAAATAAGAACAACTACATATACATTCGCATAAGGACTAATGGTAAGCATTAAATACATAAACAATTTAAAATGTCTAAAAATAAAAGATTTGTCTCCTTTTTATTTTCCAATTACAGTTGACATGCAATATTTTACACTAGCTTCAGGTTACAGCACACTGGTTAAACATTTACATAAACTATGAAGTGATCTGCCTGATAAGTCTAGTACCCACCTGGCACCATACATAGTTATTATATCATGGATTATATTTCTGATGGTGAACTTAAATCCCCACGACTGTACTGTAACAACCAACTTGTATTTCCTAATCCCTTCACCTTTTTCACCCATCTCCCCCACCACCCTCCCAACTGGCAACCATCAGTTTGTTCTCTGGATCTATGAGTCTGTCTGCTTTATTTGAGAGATTATCATAAGTCTGTCAACAAAGATTTACTGAAATTATCAAGATACAATATAAACACAATTCATAATAGCCAAAAGGTAGAAAGAACCCAAATATTTACCAATGGCTAAATGTTAAAATAAAAGTGGTATTCCCATACACTGAAATAATAGTTAGCTATAAAAAGGAACGAGGTAGTAATATATGCTACAATGTGAACAGACCTCAACAATATTTTGCTCAGTGAAAGAATCCAGACACCAAAGGTCTCTAATTATACAATTCCATTTATATCAAATGTCCAGATTAAGTAAATCCATAGAGATGGGAAGCAGACATGGTGGAGGAGGAAACAGAGGGTAACCGATTAGTGGGTATGTTTTCTGTGGGGGTAATAAAACATTTTTAAAGTATATTTATTGATTATGCTATTACAGTGGCCCCATTTTTCTCCCCTTATTCCACTCTGCCCTGCACCCCACTCCCACAAGCACTCCTGTGCCCTTTAGTTAATGTCCATGAGTTGTACATATAAATTATTTGGCTTCTCCCTTTCCTATACTATTCTAATCCTCCCCCTGTCTAATTTGTACCTACCATTTATGCTTCTTATTCCCTGTACCTTTCTCCTCTCCCCCTCTCCACTGTTAACCCTCCATGTGATCTCCATTTCTGTGATTCTGTTCCTGTTCTAGTTGTCTGCTTAGATTGCTTTCGTTTTTGTTTTTAGGTTCAGTTGTTGAAAGTTGTGAGTCTGTTGTCATTTTACCATTCATAGTTTTGATCTTCTTTTCCTTAGATATGTCCCCTTAACATTTCATATATAAGGGCTTGGTGATGATGAACTCCTTTAACTTGACCTTGTCTTGGAAGCACTTTATCTGCCCTTTCATTCTAAATGATAACTTTGCTGGATACAGTAATCTTGGATGTGGGTCCTTCTTTGACTGTAAATACTTCTTTCCAGCCCCTTCTTGCCTGTAAGGTTTCTTTTGAGAAATCAGCTTATAGTCTTATGGAATTCCTTTGTAGGTAACTGTCTTCTTTTCTCTTATTGCTTTTAAGATTCTCTCCTTATATTTTTTATCTTGGGTAATATAATTATTATGTGCCTTGGTGTGTGCTTCCTTGGGTCCAACTTCTTTGGAACTCTGAGCTTCCTGGACTTTCTGAAAGTCTATTTCCTTTGTCCAGTTGGGGAATTTCTCCTTCATTATTTGTTCAAATAAGTTTTCAGTTTCTTCCTCTTCCTCTTCTCCTTCTGGCATCCCTATGATTTGGATGTTGGAACATTTGAAGTTTTCCATAGGTTCCTAAGACTCTCCTCTTTTTTTTGATTTCTTGTTTCTTCATTCTGTTCTGGTTGAAAGCTTATGTCTGCCTTCTGCTCCAAACCATTGATTTGAGTCCCAGTTTCCCTTTCTTCACTGTTCATTACCTGTACATTTTCCTTTATTTCACTTTTCATAGCCTTCACTTTTTCCTCTATTTTGCAACCATGCTCAACCATTTCTATGAGCATCCTGATTACCAGTGTTTTGAATTCTGTATCTGATAGGTTGGCTATCTCCTCATAGTTTAGTTGTTTTTCTGGAGTTTTGATCTGTTTTTTTCTTTTGCGCCATATTTCTTTGTCTTGGCACATCTGTTATGTTGTCAGAGGCAGAGCCGTAGGTATTCACCAGGGTGGGGTAACCCATGTCACTGCCTTGTGGTGCTGTATATGGGTGAGGGGTCAGAGAGGGAACAATGCACTTGCTTGGCACTCAGCTGGCTTTCAGTAACTTCCCCTGCTATGCACAAGCAATTTGGATCCTTCTGGTGCTGGTTCCCAGGTGGGTAGTTTTGTGTACTTTCCTGGACCCTGTGGTCTCTCCAACGAACTCTCCTGTGAGGCTCTGAGTCTTTCCCACTGCTGCAACCCCTATATATTTTTACAGCCAGAGGTTTAGAGGCTTTATTTCCCCATGCTGGAACCCTGGGTTGCATGGTCTGTCTTACTCCCCAGTTGTTCCTCCTGGTTTATCAGCATGCAAATGTGGGACGGCCTGCTCCAGCAGCTGCCACCTTGCCTGAAAAGGTCCTCCAGTTGCCACCTTGCCGCAAGTCTGCTCCACCCTGGCTGCCTGCCTCCAGCCCTTCTACCAGTCTGAATGATTGTTTCTTCCTCAACTCTTTGGTTGTCAGATTTTTATACACTTAGATTTTCTGGCAGTTCTGGTTGTTTTTTTGTTTTTAAATTTGTTGTTGCCCTCCTTTTGGTTGTGTGAGAAGCTTGTCTACAACTCAATCTTGGCCTAATAAAACATTTTATAACTAGACAGCAAAGGTGGTAGTACAACATTTTGAGTGTACTAAATGTTATCAAATTGTATATCTTAAACTCATTAATTTTATATTATATGAATTTCACTTCATCAAAAAAAGTCAAGAGAATTGTAAATATCAAAAAGTAGAAAAACTAAAAGGATATTATTTCAGATGCAATGTAAGAGGAAATGAGATCACCTGCTTATTTCATTATGGCTCACAAGTGGAAATTGTCAGTTAGTAACCAAAAACAAAACCCAAAGCAGCGGTAACGAGTCATAGGTCACTAAGCGTAATATATAAAGTTACTGATATAAACATTAGAACCAAAATATAAATATCTCTAACCATGAAAATATGTGCAAAAAGTAAAGATCACAAAGCAAAAGATCATTATTTTTAATTGAAGTATAAATCATAAAATGCTAAAAATTAGTATCTTATTGGGAGAGAAGGAAAAGGTAGGAGTAGACAGTGGTAAAGACTATACTCTTTAATTAGATCTTGTTTTATACATTTCACTTTGGAATCATGTTAATATTTATTATATAATTATGAAACAAAACTATTGAAAATTCAAGTTTTTAGAATTGGGAATAAAATGGAAAAAAAACCCAGCCTGTATGTCACAGATAACATAGTCACACAGAAAATTCATATGATAATAATTTAACTATATACCTATAGTGGGATAAATTATAAGATGAAAAGCACTGTTATAAAATATAACTTTTTTCAGCAATCATATTTTAATGCTAATATTAATGTTATTCTAAAGCTGTTGTGTTTGTAATTAAGATAAAGTTAAATTAGTACTTAGTAAATATGTAGCACTTTAATTCTATCAACAAGGATATTCTAGAGAAACCAGATTCTTGTCATAGAAGAGGTAAATGAAATATGGGAGGTTAAATAAAAAAATTCTTAGTATTAAATACAAAATCAAAATATTGGTAATATATTAATATTGGTAAGAATTAATGCGGTATTAATTGGTAATAATGCTGGAAGTTATGTATTAAATATACATTCTTCTTTTTGTAATTGAAATAATTTTGATACAGTTATCTATTCAGTAGATGTGAATATACCTAGATTAATTATTCCAATCCAGGAATACAATATAGCGATGGATGAATTAACATCATTAAACTATCCATACTACCTAAAGCAATCTGTGGATTCAATGCAAATGCAATTAAAATGCTAATGGCATATTTCACAGATCTAGAACAAATATTCCAAAAATGTATATGAACAGAAAGTGACCCTTAATAGCCTTAGCAATCTTGAGAAAGAAGAGCAAAGTTGGAGGGATCACAACACCTAATATCAAACTATACTACAAGGACACTGGAATCAAAACAGTCTGGTAGTAGCAAAAGAACAGACACATAGATAAGTGAAACAGAAGAGAGAGCCCAGAAATGAACCCATGCCTCTATGAACAATACTTTAGAAAGGGGGTACAATCATACAATGGAGTAAAGATAGTCACTTTAATAAATGGTGTTGGGAGAACTAGACTGTTATGTGAACAACAAAAAAATTAATCTAGAGCACCAACTTACACCATACACCAGGATAAAATCAAAATGGATGAAAGACTTAAATATGTGTCATGATACCATAAGAATCCTAGTAGAAAACATAGGCAGTAAAACTTCAGATATCTCACATTGCTATATTTTTGCCAATATACATCCTAGGGCAAGAGAAATAAAGGAAAAATAAACAAATAGGACTACATCTAATTAAATGCTTCCGCACAGCTAAAGAAACCATAATCAAACTGAAAAGGGAATCAACTGCATGGGAGAACATATTTGCCAATGATACACTGGATAAAGGTTTAATCTCCAAAATAGATAAAGAACTCATATGACTCAACATTAGAAAGATAAACAATCCAATTAAAAAATGGGCAAAGACCTGAATAGACACTCTTCCAAGAAGGACATTCAGATGGTTCATAGACATATGCAAAAAATGCTCAACATCACTAGCCATCAGAGAGATTCAAATTAAAACCAGAATGAGGTATCACCTCACACCTGTCAGAATGGCCATCGTTAATAAATCAACAAACAAGAAATGCTGTTGAGGTTGTGGAGAAAAGGGAAGCCTAGTGCACTATTGGTGGGAATGCAGAGTGGTGCTGCCATTGTGGAAAACTGTATGGAATTTCCTCAAAAAATTAAAAATGGAACTGCTTTTTGACCCAGTGATTCCATTGCTGGGAGTATATCCTACGAATCCCAAAACACCAATTCAAAAGAATTTACGCACCCTTATCTTCATAGCAGTGCTATTTACAATAGCCAAGATTTGAAAGCAGCCTAAGTGCCCATCAGTAAATGAGTGGGTTAAAAAACTGTGGTACATGGACACAATGGAATACTATGCAGCAGAAGGAAAGAAGGAACATCTACCTTTTCCAACAGCATGGATGGAACTGGAGAATATTATGCTAAGTGAAATAAGCCAGGTGGTGAAACACAAATACCATATGATCTCACTTGTAAGAGGAATCTAATGTACAAAATAAACTAATGAGCTAAATAAAATCTGAGACATAGAATCATGGGATGGATTGACAGCTGTAAGAGTTGGGGACCCTTTGAAGGGATTAGTCAAAGGACATATATAAAGGGACCATGGACATAAACAATGGTGTGGGGAATGATCACAGAAGTGGAGAGCAGCAGGTTGGAAGGGAGTGGAGTAGGGAAAATTGGACAACTGTAACAGCATAAAGAATAAAAATAAAAAAGAAATAAATATTCCTAGATTATACAAGTATCCAAACAGATAAATTTTTGTTTCAAAGATGTGCTATTTGGGAAGTGATATATTTCAGGTTTGGGGTAGGAAACATTGTGTGATCACCATATCAAACAGCAGGGAAACTGTGAAAAACTACTAGGATACTGTAAAAAAGACACAGTAGCTAAAACAATAATTTTAAGTAATAAATTAATTAATTAATGTAAAAAGATACAAACGCAACAAACACAGGCCCTCGGAGATAATTTGATCACCGATAAGAAAAGCAACATGTTTCGAGTGAAACACATGAGATGAGTTCATTGAGCTCACAGCTGTGTGCAGGATGTGTGCATGTTCAGGTTATGAGCTACCCTTAGTGAACCAAACCACGTTTTAAAGTTGTTTTACTTTACGTATTTTCTAGCACTGAAATCTTCATTAACAAGTATTAAGATAAGGAAACAGAAAGCTTATTACTCTAGGAAGCTCCACAGGCCACTCTGAGCAGTATGTTCCTCAGGGGTAACTATTAATTTAATTTCTGTTAGCAGAGATTATTTTTATCTGCTTTTAACTTTATATAAATATAACCATACATTTGAATTTTTGTCTGACTTCTTTAAATCAGAATTATATTTCTAATTTTATTCCATGCTATTGTGTATATTGCTGATTAATTCCTTTGAATTACTATGCAATATTCCACTGTAAGGATATAGCACAATGCACTCAACTATTCTCTATAGGCATTTGACTTGTTTCCAGTTCTTAGCTATGTGAGTAAAGCAACTATAACAACTTTTGTATGCATTTTAATGGGCATAACCATGTATTTCTGAGGATATCAGATCATTTTTTGAAAACTGCTAAATAAATGAAAGAAGCATTTCCTATTCAAGCTGTAACACTAGCTAACCAGAAGGCATGCTTCCTTTTATTTGCTATGGATGTTAATAAACAAAGGTGGAATGATAGAATGAGAATAGAAAATACATATGTACAATAGTACTTTGAAAGTTCTTTTAAAAAGAAGTACATTAAAATATGACATTGCCAGCTGGACAGGTGTGCATGTATTATAATTTTTCATATGATACATTGTTGTGGTTCACACACATAAGCAGAACACATATTTCAGTATTTTAAAATGGATGTTCATGGCTGTATAAGTCTAAATTATCATGGATAACTTAGTTCAGGTACTGACAAGAAAGGCTGGCAATTTTTAGTCTACTTGAGGAAATTTGTCCAGCAATACTGGCAGCAGAATGCTTGGTTGCCATTAGATTCCTCCCAAAAAATAGAGTTGTCACAGGAGTCACATGGCATCATTTGTATCATGGGTAATTGAGAGATTAGTTCAGTGCTGTAAAGTGATGGAGAGGAATGAATTACACACTATCTTCATTTTCCTTAGCAAAATGAATAAGAAATTTTAATAGATGGATCTCCAGTGAGGTAAATGAGATGTAGACCACAAAGAGTGTATCAATATGCATTCTCGAGTTAAAGAAAGACGGAAGCTCTTTATGCAGTTAAGCATTGTATCCACGGGATTCCACAACATTCCTTGAAACATTATTTTACCTTAAAACATTCTTTTACACACACCCATAGATTGTCTAGACATGCCAAAACAGTTCCAAGTACAAACTAAGCAAAATTAAAGGAGAAAGTCCCTGTCTTCAAGGCCAGTGAGGAAGCCAAACAAGCCTGTAGTAATTACAACTCAGGTGATAAATGACATGCCATAAGGACACAGAAAAGTCAACTTATTTACAATTCCATGTAGAGTTGCTGTACAAGATAATGACCAAATAGTAAGTGACATAAAGAAGAAAATGTTAATACCTTACACAGCTCTTAATTATGTCTTGTGATTAATTAATAATAGTGTGACCAAAGAAACTAATAAACAAATAATGAAACAAGCAAAATGGGTCCAAAATTAATTAAATAAACACAATCATGGTCACATGGTGCATTATTACAGAAGATGGGACTATGTACCAAATATTCAATGCCAAGAACTTACATTTTATGTTGTTAGTAAACATTTTCTATGATTGTCTTGGATTCCACCATTTTTACCAGATTCTGTAAGCTAGGAGAATGTGAATAAGTTTATTATGCATTATTTACAGATCAGCGGCATATTACAGGTGAAAAATTCCCAATAGTCACATATTGTTTTTTCTTGTAAGTATTATTATTTTGTATTGGTTTCAGACATACAACATAGTTATTAGACAATCATATACTTTATACAAAGCATCCCCCTGAAATTTCCAGTACTCATCTGGCACTATACATATTGTTTATATTAAGAATCCCAAAACACAATCCTAAAGAATATAAGCAACCTTCTGTTCATTTTAGTTTTATTTACAATAGTCAAACTATGGAAGCAATCCAAGTGCCCATCAATAGACAAGTGGATAAAAAAGCTGTGGTACATATATATAAGGGAATATTACTCAGTTATAAAAAAGAATGAAATCTTACCATTTGCAACAGCATGGATGGGACCTAGAGGGTATTATGCTCAGTAAAATAATTCAGTCAGAAAAAAACAAATATCATGTGATTTCACTTACATGTGGAATCTAAAGAACAAAATAAACAAAATTGAACCAAGCCCTAGACCAGACTGGTGACAGCCAGAGAGAAGGTGCATTGGAGGACTGGGTACAAGAGGTAAAGAGATAAGAAGTACGAATTTGTAGTTACAGGATAGTCACAGGGATGTGAAGGACAGCCTAGGGAATACAGTTACATGTTGTTTTATAAAGAAAGTACATTGAAGCTCTACTCTAGCAGATTTTAAAGATCATGAGGCTTAACTCCATCTTCTAACAGATAAAGAAAGTTAGATCCAGAGAGTTTTAAAATGTACTTAAGGTTACCACATTTATTAGATGATGATTATAGAACTAGAGCATAAATTTAAGTACTATTCTACTACACCATGGCGTATATTCAAGTTGATCACTTGCAATTATAAGACTAAGAAAGAAGAAGATTAAACATAATTAAAAGGACAATGAAAAAAGATAAGGTAAACCATAACACCTGAAATTTAAAAGAAAATGTGTGATTTTAATAAAAAATCAACTGAATTGTGATTTGGAAAAAATATTTGAGTAATATTGTGTCACTTGAATGATGTGCTTTCACATTCAATTTTCACGTTTCTGAATTTCCAGGTAGTATTTATTCAACTAAAATTCAAAAGGTAGAAACATGCTTGTGATCAGTACATGTTCAACTTACACCTGAGAACTGCTGAGCTTGATTGCAATGCAGATGTTCATGGTGTGAATAAAAGGGAGAAAAGTTTTGATGATTTTACATCCTTAGTATTATTGTTTGTTTTTTTATAGCGGTGGTGGTTTTGAATGAAATTTAGCTATGAAGCACACCTATATGTTCACTGGGAGTATTCAAGAAAAAAAAATTACTGAAATGACTGCATTATAACAATTTCATCTGTTATTCATTTTAATCCAACACACAAGTTTTCTGCTTTGTTTTCTGAAGCAATCTATATTTTCTGATTTTCCTTTTATCATTAAATAATATTCTTTTGCATTGTTTTTACTACCGGCAATATTATTTTATTAGATCTTACATGCTATTTTTATTACCCTCACATAATTTGCTTAACAATGTGGCACAGTACAATAAATTTCATTATGTTTTATTTGTTGTAGTATTTACTACTTAATTTGTAGTGACTGTTAATAAAATGTATCCAGAGTTTAAATAATATTAAAGTATTTATGAAGTAAATATTACTGTATTTATTAATTTCAATTTGTAACACATCTCTCGCTAGCTCCTGAAAAGCAATTACATTATTTTTTCCCTGTAGGTCACACATGGGAAATAGAGTTTCATTGCATTGCACACTGTCTGCTTGACATATAAAACAAATTGAAGCTATACTGGTGTGCCCTTAGTGACCAATGCAGCCATACCCGTTGATCTCAAATTTTAGAAATCAAAACTAATGTAAATGAAAGAACATTATAATAAAGTTAAACTGGATTTTTAAATTTATGTTAAAATGAGGTAAGCCACTCTCAGCCTTTAATGATTATTTCTCATTAATGAATTCTTTAATAAACACAGAAAAATAAATAAATTTGTCAATTTATCAAAATCCTATAATTAAAACCACTACCATAAAGTGTACATAAATGTAATACACAGTCTATATATCAAGCTAATGCCTATGGAGTGAGCAGTAAAATTGATGAGTACCTGTAATACAAGGTACATTAAAAGTATTCAAGTTCGGTATAAGCCAAATGTAGAACTGAAAGTAATCATATTTAATTAGAAAGATTACATAGCCTTTATAAAGCAAGTGACATTTGAAATGGCCTTGCATACAAAATAAAAACAGAGGCATGAATACATGGAACAGACTGACAGCTGTAAAAGGGGAGGGAGGAGCTGGATGAAAGAAGGTAAAGGGATTAGCCAAAGAACATATATGTATAACCAATGGATATACACAACAGTGTGGTGAGGGATGGAAGGAAGGGGGAGCAGGGACTGAGAAGAGGAAGACAAATGGAGAGGGGGGAGGAATAGGGACATCTGCAATAGTATCAACAATAAAAGTAAAGAAAAAATTGTCCTTATTATCCAAAGCAATATACAGACTCAATGCAATCACTACTAAAATACCAATGGCATTCTTCACAAAACTAGAACTAATCCTAAAATTTATATAGTACCACAGAGGACTCCAAATATTCAAAGCAACCTTGAAAAAGAATAAGTTGGAGGAATCACACTCCCTGGTTTCAAACTATAATATAAAGACACAATAATCAAAACAGTACGGTACAAAAAAAAAAAAAAACAGACACATAGATCAATGGAATAGAATATAGAACTCAATAACTAAATTTCTGCTTCAAGGTCAATTAATCTATGACAAAAGAGGCAAAGATATATAGTGGAGTAAGGACAGTGTTGGGGAAACTAGATAGATACATGCAAGAAATAAAATTGGAAAACATTCTTATATTGTATACAAAAATAAACTCAAAATGGATTAGAGACTTAAATGTAAGGCCTGAAACTATAACACCCCTAGAAGAAAACATAGGCAATGAACTCTGATATTGGTCTTAGCGATATCTTACCAGACATGTTTCCTAGGCAAGGGCAACAAAAGCAAAAATAAAAAAGTGTAACTACCTCAAACTAAACTGTTTCTATAGAGTGAAGGAAGTCAATAACAAAATGAAAACATATATTAAATGGGGGAACTTATTTACAAATTATATATCCAATAATGGGTTATTATCCAATGTACCTAAGAAATTCATATAACATATGAATTAACATAACGTAATATAAAAACAGTCCAATTGAAAAATAGGCATAAGACCTAAATATGAAAATGCATATGAAAAGATGCTCAATGTCACTAATTATCAGAAAAATGCAAATCAAAACCACAATGAGCTATCACTTCATACCTGTCAGAATGACTATCATCAAAAATTAACAAAGAAATGCTAGCAAGAATAGGGAGGAAAGGAACCATCATGCAATGTTGGTGGTATTATAAATTGTTGCAGCCCCTGAAGAAAACAGTATGGAATTTCCTAAAAAAATGTTTTTTTGAAAACTGCCATATGAACCAGCAATATCACTGTGGATATTTATCCAAAGAATAAGATCTACAACAAAAAAAACCCCAGTGATTCAAAAAGTACCCTATTTTGTTGTGTATAATGCTCACCTTTTTGCCAAAAATTTTTAGGGGAAAATAAGAGTCTGCATTATAATGGGTAGTACTAATTCAGTATCTATGTAAATGTGTTTAATTATTTTACTTGGGCTTATACATTAACAGTGTAACTCTAGAAAGCAATAACTATATCTACATGCAAAATAATACCCTGGAGTACAATAATTGGTTTTGTTTATAAATATAAATAAATAAAAGTTGAATTAAAAAATGAAAATGAAAAATTGTTTCCTGAAAGTTTGAGCCAAAAGCATAGGTGCCCATTATACATGGGAGTGCATTGTACATGGCAAAATACAGTATATGTCCCTCTATGTTCATTGAAGCATTACTCACAATAAATAAGATACGGAATCAGCCTATATGTTTAATGACATAGAGATAAAGAAGATGTGGCATATAATTACAATGGAATATTAGTAAAAACAAGAATGAAATCTTGCCATTTTTGAAAACTTCGATAGATATAGATGGTATTAGGCTAAGAGATGTAAGTCACACAGAGAAAGACAAACACCATATGCTTTCACTCGTACATGGAGCCTAACAAAATGAAACAAATGAATAACCAAACCAGAAACAGACACACAGATGCAGAGAACAAGCTCATGGTTGCAAAAGGGAAGAGAGTTGGTAACAGAAAAAATAAGGAAATTTCTTTTTTTTTTTTGGAATTGATTTATTTATTTTTAGAGAGGGGAAGGGAAGTAGAAAGAGAGGGAGAGAAACATCAATGTGAGGTTGCCTCTCGCTGCCCCCTACTGGGTACTTGGCCCACAACCCAGGCATGTGCCCTAGACTAGGAATCAAACCCAAGACCCTTTGATTCACCAACCTGCACTCAATCCACTGAGCCACATCAGCCAGGGCAGAAAGAAATATCTTATTCTTGTAAATACCTTGCCTTAAAAATAGCCTTTGACTGCATGGATTATAAAACACTGGGTTGCTCTGAAAGAAATGGCAGGTGTCAGCATATGACTGTGGACAGAGAGCCACTATCAGGCCAGAATATGTAGAGACAGAATGGCATCCCATAGGCAAAGGTATAAGACAAGGAATATTTTATCTCCCTCTTCATTTAATCTGTACATGAAACATACCATACAAAAAAATGGACTAGAATAGAAGCAAGAAGAGTAAAAATTGGTGGAAGAAATATCCATTACTTAAGATATACAGGTGACACCATCTCACTGGCAGAAAGTAGCAATGATGTGAAACTTCTGATGAAAGTAAAAGAATACACTGCCAAAGCAGAACTGTGTTTGAATGTCAAGACGACAAAAAGTGTAAGTACAGAATACATGCACAACTTTAAGACAGGCAATGAAGATACTACAATTGTTAAAACTTTTGCTTGTCTTTGTTTAGTTATCAATTCAAATGGAGAGTTCAGCCAAGCAATGAAGAGAAGGCTGAGAGTCAGAGGCGCAGCAATGGAAAAATTAGGAGAGATCACGAAGATATTTGTAAGCATGATTTTAGAAAAATAACACAATTTCAGGAAATACATATTCCTTTATGAGATTCAGATCTTCATCTACACTTCCCAATGTCATTTCTTCAAACGGAGGACTGTGTACAACTTGATGTTAGTCAAGTCTAACAAGACTCTCAACATTATCGTCTACTGAAAACTATCTCTGCCTTCTGACAGCCCAATCCCCTTGATACTCTTTCCTTTGTGACATCTTCTAAAACCAAACATGATCAAGATTATATATATAATAACAGAGAGAGGATTTACTCTCTAGCATAAATATATACAACAACGATTTTCAAAATAATGGACATCGGGTAAAGTCAGTGATCTATAGGAATAGAAAATATAATGGGATGAGCTCTATTATTCTCCCAGCTAACTGCCTTGAGAGAATTTTCAGGCCACAGTATAGGAAAATATACATATATATATGAAAAATATTACTCAAAGTCAAGGAAAAAACACCAAAAATATCAAATGAAATAGTATCTGGTCCTCTCACTGGCCAAGAAAAGTGTCTTTCCCCTAGTCCAGAGTACACTGAGCAATAAGCAAACTACTTGGAAGAGCCCCAACAATAAAAATAATTAGCCCAAAACTCAACCCTGCTGTAGTCCAATTAAAATCCCTTAGTCCAGCCTAAGAAACCTTAAAACAAAATCCAGAAGAATCAAGTTCTTTCTAAGCACTATAAAATACACACACACACACACATATACACACACACATACACACATATATATATCACAGAGTAAAGTAAGATATATAAAATATATATAAATAAAACAAATATATTTATATATGCATATATGTGATATATATGTATCATAAATTCAGTAAAATTTATCCAATGCAAGACTATGAGTCATGCAAAGAAGGACAATTCAATCCATTATAAGGAGTTGCCAAATCAACTGATATTGATTTACAACTGACACAGATATTAGCATTAAGAAAGACATTAAAACAATGATTATAACTATATTCTCTACATCCAAAGTGGTAAGGAAAGATAGAGAAGATGTGAAAAATCTACTAAATCCAACTTTTGGATATACAAATTACAATACCTGAGATTTAAAAAAAAATGGGATTGACAACATTATGGATATTAAAAGAAAAAATAGTGAAATTGAGATATTGAAACACAGAGGGAATACACATATATATATTTATTATATATATATAGTAAACAGAAAACCACAATTGACCAACTATATATGTAATTGAAATGTCTGAAATAGAAGAGAAAATAAAAGGCATACAAATTGGAAAGGAAGAAGTAAAACTGTCATTATTTTCAGATGACATGATAGTGTACATAGAAAACCCTACAGCTTCCACCAAAAAAATACTCGACCTGATAAGTGAATGTGGCAAAACAGCAGGACACAAAGTCAATATTGAGAAATTGAAGACATATTTGTACACCAAAACTGAAATATCAGAAGTAGAAACTAGGAAAATTATCCCATTTGCTATAGCAACAAGAAAAATATCCCAGGATGGTGTGGATCAGTGGATAGAGCACTGGCCTGCAAACCAAAGGGTTTCTGATTTGATTTCCAGTTATGGCATATGCCTGGGTTGCGGGCAAGGTCCCCAGCATGAGGCGCTCAAGAGGCAACCACGCACTGATATTTCTCTCTCTCTCTTTCTTCCTCCTTTCCCCTCTCTAAAAATAAATAAATAAAATCTTTAAAAAATTATAAAAGAAAAAGAAAAAGAAAGTACCTAGGAATGAACCTAACCAAGGAGGTAAAAAAACGGTACTCAGAAAACTACACAACACTGAAGAAAGAAATCAAGGAAGACACAGACGCATGCACTGTGTTAATGGATTGGAAGAATTTATATCATCAAAATATCCATACTACCAAAGCAATTTTTACATTCCTCGCAATTTCTATTAAAATATCAACAATATATTTCACAGGTATAGAACAAACATTTCAAACATTTATATGTAACCATAAACAACCCAAAATTCAAAATTGCTGAATACCACAGCAATTTTGAGAAAGAATAACAAAGTATTAGAGATCACAATACCTGATATCAAAGTATATTAGAAGGAAATGCTAATCAAAATAGTCTGGTACAGGCAAAAGAACAACTACAGTAACCAGAAGGGAGGGGTGAAGGGCTAAGGCGGGGGGAATGCAAAGGGTCATCACGGAACACGTATAAAGGACACATGGACAAAGCTAAAGGGGGTTAGGAATGGGAGTGGGAGGTGGGGATGAGTGTGGCAGGGGGTAAATAGAGACAACTGTCCTTGAACTGCATTAAAAAAAAAGAGATGTGGATCTACATCAAGTAAGAAAGGACATCAGATGAGGCATATGTGAATGTAAAATAAAAACTTTTATTTTTCTATTTGTAATGATCAAAGCAATTTGTTCAAAATAATAATAGAAAAATGGATTTGATTATGTATGTACATATATACATACTAAAATATGTATTCTTACATGTGCTTATGTATAGTTTAAATGAAAGTCAGCGATGATACAAGGGATGGGAGGAAAATAAGAATTATGTTGTTTGCCCTGCCCAGCGTGGCTCACTTAGGCTGTGAGTTTGTTAATGGGCAGGGCACATGCTTAGGCTGTGGGTGTGGTGCCTGGTCAGGAAATGTATGAGAAGCAACCAATTGATGTTTCTCTTTTCCACTGATGTTTCTCTCCCTCTCTCTCCTCTCCCTTCCCCATGGATATGCTCTTAAAATCAGCAAGTATGTCCTCTGGTGAGGTTTAAAAAAATAAGTAATTTTTTTTTAATTTCAGGAAAGTATGTTGTTATTATAAGGCACATGCACTACTAAGAAGTAAAATAGTATTATTTGTAAATAACATGGAATAGATGTATATTGCAAACTCTAGGGAAACATCTTTAAAATGTTTTAAATTAAGGCAATAATTTATAACCTTATAAAACAAAGTATCAGGACTAGATGGATTTATTGATAAGAAAGAAAGGGGAATAAATTAGTCCAAGAACATGTATGAATGACCCATGGACAGAGACAATGATGTGGGGATTGACTGTGGGAGTGGGGTTGGCAGGGCGGAGAAGGGCAAAGGAGGAAAATGGGTCAACTATAATAAAATAAACAAGAATTTTAGAAAAGGAAAAAAGAAAAAAAATGAATCAATAATTTATAGCCTTACAAAACAAAGTATCAGTACTAGAAAGATTTATAGAGAAGTTCTTCCAAATATTTAAGGGAACAGTTACAACAGTTCTCAACAATCTCTTTCAGAATTATAAGTGAAAGGAAAATTCCCTAACTCATTCTATGAGGCAAGTGTTACACTAATAGAAAAACCAGATAGGTATTCTAACCACAGAAAATTATAGACTGATATTTCTCATAAGTATAGATGCAAAAATAGTTAGAAAATATTAGCAAATTACATCCAGCAATGTATGAAAATAATTATATACCATAACTAAGTGTGTTATCCCTGGTATTCATTTATAAACATTTGAAAATCAGTTCAACATCATCCATCAAAAGCAAAGCCTACAGATGAAAACAGATCACTTAACTCTATCAATTGATTCAGAAAAAGTATTTGAGAAAATAAAAAAATAGTTGTCATGATAAAAACTTTTGGTAAACTATGAATAGAGGGGAACTTTCTTAGCTTGATTTTAAATTTTTACAAAAATATTATAGCTAAAATCATACTTATTGCTAAGAAACTCTAAGATTTCTGACTAAAACCAGAAAAAAACATTAACATGAACTCTCTCATCACTGCTTTTCAACATCATTCAAAATGTCCTAAAATATACAGAATATGCAAAAATCCTACCTAATGATACAGGAAAAGGGAACAAAATGTATAAAGCTTGGAAAGGAGAATATAAAACTGTCTTCATTTTCAGATGATATGATCATCTGTGTATAAAACCTGAAAGGATATAGCAAAATTCATGGAACTAATAAGCAATTTTGGCAAAGTCATATGACACAGGTTAATATAAAAAGTCACTTTTTTATATATCAACAATGAATAAATTAAAATTAAAATTTAAAACATTATATCATTTAAATTAACATCTAAAATTAAAAAGAGCAAAGGGTTTACAGGAACAACTATAAAGGACACATGGACAATAACGGTGGGGGTGGAAACAGGGGAGGGATGTGGGGATGGCTGGGGTGGTAGGGAGGGGTGGGGGCAAAAGGCAGAAAACTGTACTTCAACAACAATAAAAATAAAAAAAAATATTTTTAAAAAAGAGGAGAAATAGAGAGAAATTCTCTGACCTCCAAACTTGCCCCCCAAAAAATTCTTAGGTATAAATCTAACAATATATATTAAAGATCTATACAGGAAAAAACACAAAAAGAAACCAAAGAAGATCTAAATAAATGGAGACATATTCTGCGTCCATGAATATTAAGACTTAATATTGTTACTGTGTCAGTTCTTTCTAACATAAACTATAGATTCAAAGCAACCCCAATAAAAAGTCAGAAAGCTATTTTTGTGGATATTGATAAAATGATTGTTAAGTTCATATGAAGAGGCAAAAATCCAGAATAACTAATACAAGGTTGAGATGAACAAAGTTGGAATCAACCTTACATGACTTCAAGACTTACTATCAAGACAGTGTAATATTGGAAAAAGAAGATAGATTAATCACTGGAACAGACTTTGAGAACCCAGAAACTGACTCATATAAATATAGTTAACTAGTCTTTAAAAAAGGAGAAAAGGCAAAACAATGGAGCAAATATAGTGTTTTCAACAAATAGTGCAGGCCACTATTTGTTGAAATAAATGGACAGCCACATGCAAAAAATGAATCTAGATATAGATTTTGCACCCTTCAGACAAATTGATTCAAAATCGGCCATAGACAGAAATGTAAAATGCAAAAATAAAAAACTCTGAGAATATTACATAGTAGTTGTCTAGTTGGCCATGGAATAAATAGGACTAAATATAGATGACTTTGGGCTTGGCAATATTTTTTTAATTGATAAAGTGGACCACATTAAAATTCAAAAATTTTGCTCAGTGAAAGATACTGTAAAGATATGAAATGAAAAGAAAAGCCAGCATCTCGGAGAAAATATTTACAAAAGAAATATCTGATATAGTAGATAAAATATACTGCAAAATGCTTAAAACTCAACAATAAGAAAACAAACTGACAAAATAGGGTCAAAGAACTTACTATTACAGATCACAAAGCACATGAAAAAATGCTGCTCATCAGGGAAATGCAAAGCAGAACAACGATATGCCACGTACACACCTATTAGAATCGCCATAAGCAGAAAAGTGGTAACAACAAGTGCTGGGGAAGAGGAGCAAAAGGAACTGTGATTTATTGTTGGTGGAAACACAAAATGGAAACAGCCACTTTGTAATGCAGTGTAGGTTTTCTTACAAAACTAAACATACTTTAACCATAAAATTCAGCTATTATGCTTCTTGTTATTTACTCAAGGGAGTTGAAAATTATGTCCACAAAAAATATATACACAGAGATATTTACTGCAGTCATAATATCAAAACTTGGAAGCAACCAAGATGTAATTTCAATTAGATGAAAACACTATTATATATCCAAAGGAATGTTATTAATTTCTAAATAGAGATAAGCCATCAAGTCATTATAAGACATGAACAAATTAAATGCGTATTACTAACTGTAAAAAGACAATCTAAAAACTGTACATACTTCATGATTCCAACTCTATGACATTCTGCAAAAGGCAAAACTACAAATATACAGTAAAAAGATCAGCGGTTGTGAGGAGTTGGGGGAGTGAGGGATGAATACACACAGCCCAGAGAATGTTTAGGGTAATAAAAATACTCCGTATGACATTACAGTGGTTACTATATGTCATTGTGTATTATTCAAACCAAGAGTGTTCTCTAACAAAAACTATGGACTTTGGTAATGATGTGGGAATGTAGTTTCATCTTTTGTAACCAATGTCCTACTCAGGAGGGGAATGTGGATAATGAGGGAGGCCATGCATGTGTGGGGCAGGACATATATGGGAAATCTCTATACTTTCTGCTCAATTTTTTCCATGAATCTAAAATGGGCCTAATAAATATTGTCTATAAATTAAAAGTTAAAAAATTTTGCCTAAATTATATCTCCTTCCATAGTGATATCCCCCTTCCCTTAGCTGCTCAGTCAAGGTGTTCCATAAGGTTCTCCTTTATGAGATATGGGACGTGTTTGATTAATGCCAGTTTATTTCACTGCAGAGAAAATCAGTCAATAAAATGTGCAGCATTATAGCATATCCAAATTATAATTTTCTTTAAAACAAGTTGCAGTGTCATGATGGAGATAAAGCCAAGCTACGCTGTTAAAGAAAAGTAAAAAGATATACGTTTTGGCATAAATATTGTGTGGCACACTATCTAAGAGACATTAAGAAACTAGAATTGCAACAATGTAGTGTTGGGAACTGTTCTGCCTGGTTTCAGGAGCTGTAACCCTCCATGGCTAAGGCTGAGTAAAAAGACTTTGGGACCATAAACCACTAAGAAGACAAAACTTATCCTCCTGGCTGGGGTGCTGCCTCTGCCCCCTTTACTTCACCCTGCTTGGCCCCAGGTGGGTGACTCGTTAGCCAATGACGGGTAAGATTCCTCAAGGGAGGGATGACCTAAAACAGGCATGGTTGCAATCAGGGAAGGACTTGGAGTACTATAGAAAAAGGGGGTGATGGGCCCTCACCCCTCAGCTTTGACATAGCCTGAGTCCTCATTCTGTCTGTAAGAAGTTTCCTAATCTCTTGGCTGCCTTACTTCCCCTGTGTGACTTAAGCCTGAAACAACGCTAGAGGGCAGTGCAGCCCTGGGCAGGAAGGAGCAGTTCCCAGGGGTGATCAGGCCTAAGAAAGAATGCATAAAATCCTATAAAACCTGCTTTTCTAAGAATGCCCTCAATTTTTTTGATAAAGGTCCAAGCATAAAATGAGTTTGTTTCCCAAAGTTTTATAGCCCTTTAGCTAACTGACCTTGCCTCAGAATAAGCTCTCAGAGTTCTTTAAATGTTATCTACTGTTTGATCCTCACTGCCTGACAATAATTGATGAGCTTTACCTGTATTCCTGTGCAAATTGAACCCAATAAAACTCCACTGAGGAACAGGCTCAAGGCCCTTCTCTTTTGAGAGATTGTCTACCTTTCCTCCCCAACCAGATCATGTCTTGGTAGACTTATTCCCATTAGTGATGGCCAGGCGGGCTCTGCTGGACAAAGCTCCCCTACAATGTAGTACATAAAACAGCACATAATATTTTTATTTTTCATAAAAAATAAAGTAAAACATGAATAGAAACACAAAAGTATGACCCAAAGATGGGAAAAAATAGTAGTCAATAGAAACTGTCTTTGAGAACTTACAAGTATTGGACCTAATAAGACTTCAAATTAGCTATTATAAATATGTTAAAAATAAAGAAACTATTTTAAAAGAATTAACTGAAAGTATAATATGATGGCAATGATTATTCAAAGATAGAGTATCAATAAAGAGATAGTATTTTTAAAAGAACAAAATGGAAATTCTGGAGTTTAAAACAATAATTGAACTAAATAGTTTGGTATATAGTTACAGTGAATTTTATTTGGCTGAATAAAGAACTAGTGATCCTAAAGATAGCTCAGTATAGAGTGTCCAAATTGAATAGCAAAAATTAAAAAGCATAAGAAAAAACAGGAAGTTATAGGACTTCATCAAGCATAATAACATGTATAATAGAAGTCCAAGAAATAGAAGGAAGAGGGAAATGGGAAGAAAAAGTATTTGAAAAAAATAATGGCTAAAAGCTTCCTACATTTTATACTAATCTATGCATCCAAGTAGCTCAATAAACTCAAAATAAGATAAACATAAAACATCCATAGCTAGCTATAACATCGTCAAACCACTGAAAGACAAAGATCAAGATAAAATCTTGAAAGCAGCAATAGAAAAATCATTCATCACATATGAGGGGACCATAATATTATAAATATCTTACTACTTATTAGAATCAATGAATGTCAGAATTCAGTGGAATGACATATCCAAATTGTTAAATAAAATTTTAACAAAAAATTATATATCAATCAAAACTATCCTCTCAAAATAAAAGCAAAGTAAAAATATTAGAAGACAAAGAGGAACAAACAGAACTTGTTGCTGATCCCTGCCTTACCAAACACCTAAAACAATTTCTTCGTGCTAAATGGAAATGACACTAGACATTAACTCAAATTCATGTAAAATATGGTAATGATGACTAATAAAGAATATTTCATAGTTATATATAAGTATTCACCTTCTCCCAGATCATATGCATAATTATTCATTATATTTTACTTCTACACTTTTCTAAACCAGTCTTTTACTATTTTTCCTCCACTGAAAGAATTATCTGAATTACTTCATATCTAATTAGAAGAGAAAAATTCCAGTTATTGATATATATTAGCATACTAAATTTAAATTAATTTTAAGCGACAAGTTGCATTTTTAAAGAGGTTGCATATGCATAACTATGTGTATGAATACATGCTTTCCAAATATGTGTTGATGAACATCTTCTGCCCCAATGTCCTCTTGCAATTGTATATATTTCTGATTACATAGTAAATTGACCAGGAAAGTCGGAGTTAATTCACCAAAATTATCTTTGAAACCAGATTATTATTTTTTTATTTTTTAAGGATTATACTTCCTACATCCAGAAACATTTGTTATATCTTAATCAAAAATAAGGAAAATAAAAGAATGCCTTCTTAGGCAAGAAACCCAAAGTAGTCCACTTGTAGATATCACAGGACTAGACTCGTAGATTGCACAAAAAGAGAGAGATCCACACTACTGTTTCAGTTTGTCATTTTCTAAAGGTATGTGAAAAAAGCAAGGCAGACTTGTCGATCTGAGCCTTTTGCTCACTCACAACCTTCTGAGAAATGTGATGAAATAATAAAGTGAATATTCTCATTTTAAACTACAAAGTTTTTGGATGACTTGTTACATAATGTTAATGGAAAATGTACCACTTAGAATACTCTTTAAAAATATAATTTGACAAATTCACTTCAGGAATTATAATGATGTGGTCATATTAATTTAGTCTGTAAATAGACTGCCATAATAATTTTTTATGTAAATTTTCCTCTCTATTTTTGTTATGGTCCATGGGCAAGACTTATAAAATATATGAAAGATATAAATATGTAAGTACCTTAAGCCTCCAACATGGATCCAGTGAGTGAGACATACTATGGGTCTGATAATATCATTTCGTGTTTATACTTGTACTCCTGATTCTGGCCCCCTTGCTTCTAGCACAGTGGCAACAAGGAAAGGTAGAAAACTACACGATTAAAGATGTTGTGTATCATGTTTATAAATTACCCATGAATCTAGCACAGCACTTATAATTGGAATTAGTAAACTTTTGTTCAAGGAATGAATGAGTCAACGAATACAACCATTTGGTTTGAGTTCACTCTCCATGGACAGATGTGCTATCAGTGCAATTACAATTAATAAGTAATTAACTAATTTTTATTAAGAACCTTCTATGAACTGGGCAGTAGTCTAAGAGGTTTACCTACAACTAATTCATTTAAGCTTTAGAGCAAAATTGAGGATAATAGTAATTATCCTCATTTTACAGATAAAAAAAACTAAGAAATAAGGAGGTTATTAACTTACCTAAGTTTATAGAAATAATGTTAATAAAAATTTACGACTCTTATTTTACTTGTTTTCAGATGAGAAAAATTTCACAGAATTTTATTTGTGCATATTTATTTTACTTATTCAACTTTGACCCTTGAGACCACTATTCAAATAAACTGTATAATTTTGAAATTTCAAACATGTCCTTTTTATTGTAAGTGTAAAAAGTAACTTAGGCAAAGTAACATACTTAGATGCCATACAGAAAACTGTGTAATATAAGCTTATCTCATGTTTGATTAATGACTATGGATTATTAATATGTAAACCACTATACAAATACTATTTTTGAGAAACTTGTTTCTCATTTACTCTGAAAGAATTAAGTTTTCATAACTAAGGAACTAAAAATCTTTTCATATATTATGCATCAGTGCATAAAATACAGTGTATTATACTTTTAAACATTTATATTATTAATTTTCCTTTCTGACATTTTATCAAATATTTTCAGTTCTGATTTATATTTTGAGTTTCCTGTTTAAATAAAGGGAGGTGGGGGTGAGGGAGACAGGCAAAGGGGATATGGGGACATTTGTAATAGTGTCAACACTAAAATTAAATAAATAAAATAAATAATTAAATAATTAAATAATTAAATTTGCCTCTTTCTCTTATTTTTTGATGTAACTACTAGAAAATTAGAAACTGCACATTTGACTTACATATTTCTTTTTAAAAATTATTTTTATTTTTAAAAGATTTTACTTATTTATTTTTAAAGAGGGGGAAGAGAGAGAGAAAGAGAGGGAGAGAAACATCAATGTGTGGTTGCCTCTCAGGTGCCCCCTACTGGGAACCTGGCCCATAACCCAGGCATGTGCCCTGACTGGGAATCAAACTGATGACCCTTTGGTTCACAGGCTGGTACTCAATCCACTGAGCCACACCAGCCTGAGTAACTTACATGTTCCTATTAGACACTAATCTATTTTTCTTTAATTAATTTATTTATTTTTATTCAGTTACAAAAAAGACACTAATCTATTGTTGAACCAACCTATGATGATTTAATCTGTTTCTTCATTAAAAGATTATTATACAAGTGGCAAGACACCGAAAAGATTAAGTGCCTATCTCATTCTATGTGCACAATAAACAGTAAGTCCTCCCCCCCCCGCTTTTTCCTCTAAAATAATAAAAATAAGGAGTTCAGTACAAGGAAAAGGAGGAGGACTAGGAAGAAAACAGTGGGCCTTGAAACACTAGCAGGTGTTGAAGTAAAAGCAGACATTCTGCATGTGAACAAGTGGAACTCTCTGTTTTTTAGGTGGGTTCTACTCTCTCAAACGCATGCTCTAAACAAAGGGAAAGTAATGCCAGTCTGCTTGGGGGATCAGGATAAATTACCATAAAAATTCTTAACTGAACCTGAATACAGTAAGATTAGTATTCATATAACACATATAGGCAAATTGCTTTATACATATAGGCAAATAAAGCAATTGGAAAACCTTTTAATATTTTTCTGTGCTGTAGTACTCTTAAATCATTATATTTGGCATTAAAACCATCCAGTGTGTGAACTGGTCCTGGAGGAATCGACTTAATTTTAATGGGACATAAAATAATATTAGTCATGATTTGGGAATTATGTTTTTTTCACGCAAGAGTTTTGATCATTTAAATTAATGGTATATGCTATTTTACTTCCAAATAAAGGCATTTACAACAACTTTGATTTCATTGCTTTTTAAGAAATAAAACTTTTCTGTCAGGTCTTATAGGTTGCCACTGTTGCTATGAGATCGATGTTTAAAGCATATAAAATTACTAATCAAAGAATAAAGGCTTTGTGGGGAAATAAATCTTCCCTGGAGTTCCCAGAGTTCCTGTAAAATACCTTGGCCTTTGAGATATGGATATATAGAGAGAATAAAAATAGAAAATGCTTGCCTTTTCTTTTACTAAAAGCATTTTACCCTTCACACGACATGTGGATTAGATCTGTAGCCATTTGTAGAGGTTTTTTTTTTTCTCTTATCCTAAAGGGAAATCAAAATCTTGTGGCCCTGAGAGGGAAAAATGCTCATAGCACAGACTAGCTCCCAGGTTACACCACAAAGTACTAAGAAGACTGACTAGACAAGGTATCTTCTTTGCTATTATCATTCTAGAAACAAACAATACCTGAGAATTTGAAAACAACCCTAGGTTGTCAATATCCTGATACTTAGGACTATCTAGCTCACAGAGAGAGCTTGTTTACATTCCACGTGGTTGGAGTTAGGACTTAGGTTCATTTTGTTCCAAAGGAGGAGACTTTGTCAAAAGGAGAAGAGGGCATCTACCTCCTTCCCCTTTAAGAGCAGAGAAAAATAGATTTCTGGCCAAGTTGGACATGTAGGTAGATACACTTTGCCTCCTCACACAACCAAAAGAAGGACAACAAAAAATTTAAAAACAAAAAGTAACCAGAACTACCCAAAAATCAAACTGTATGGAATTCCAACAACCAAGGAGTTAACAAAGAAATATTCAGACAGACTGGTAGGAGGGGCGGACACAGCAGCTAGGGCTCAGAGGAAGCTCATCAAGGCGGTGAGTGGCAGACTGGCAGTCCCACGTTTGTGGGCAGAGAAACCGGGAGGAACAACTGGGGAGCGAGACAGACCAATAGAGTCCAATAAACAACCGAGGGGTCCAGTGTGGGGAAATCAAGCCTCAAAACCCCTGACTGTAAAACCTGTGGTCATTGTGGTGGTAGAAGAAACTCCCAGCCTCCCAGGAGAGTTTGTTGGAGAGATCCCCAGGGTCCTAAATGTACACAAACCCACTCACCTGGGAGTCAGCACCAGAAAGCCCCAATTTGCTTGTAACAGAGGAAGTTACTGAAAGCCAGCCAAGAGCCAAGCCAGCGGCATAGTTCCCTCTCTGACCAGCCCTGCCACATGCAGCGCCACAATGCAGAGACCTGGGTTGCCCCACCGTGGGGAATACCTAAGGCTCCGCCCTTTACAACATAACAGGTGCTGAGACAAGGAAATACGGCCTGGATGAAAAGTTTTATCAATGTTTTTCAAATTGTGATAATGGCAAGATAATTATGTTAAAAAAAGTCATTTTTATCTTAAGTGTGCATACTGGAATATTTAAAGTAAATAAAAAACAGTTCAAATTTACATTTAAATAATTCTGAAAAAATGGTTTTGAAAAAAATGAGAGAAGATCCTGATCATTGTCAGTTCATTATAACTATTCTTTATGTTTGTATAATTAAGTTTTCTATAATAAAAGGATTTTAAATTATTTATTTTATAAACTGAAAATGCATAATGTAAACAGTATCCTCTAAAAATGTTCTACATAAATTTGAAAATATAAAATAAATTCAAAATGTTCAAGTTAACTTTTTTCTTCTATTTTCTCATATGGCTTAGTTTCTCCACTTAAAAAAATAGCTAGAGTCCAATAAACAAAATATTTCTTATTAATGAAAATGAAATTTAAAGTAACTAAGCGAATGTATAGATTCAAACTAAGAATTTGCTGCTGAAATTAAAAGGCAGGTTTTAAATTTTCAAGTGCCTTTCTAATGTTTTTGGAAATGCTATTTATTTAACACAAAATTGTAAAACAAATAGATTTTCCCACATTCAAAGCATGAATGTAATCAAGGCCTTTAGCTATAGGGAATATAGCAATTAAGAAACCTTTCACCTGATATAACTGAAGCTTGATTGCAGTGAAATAAAATTAACTTTTCATGTATTTACAATCGTGTTCTAACTAAATGGCTGTAGCAGTGGTAACCCATTAAGCTGTTAGAATCCATATTGATAAGCATTAAAAAGACCTCTCTATATATTATATCAGTTTGGAGAATACTTTTGAAAATTAAGAGCATAGTTTCTGTCATCTTATTGCAGATTAGATTTTAGTTTTTGCTAAAATAAATTTGCAATTTCCATTCCATTAATGCTTCAACTGTTGGAAGTGATGAAGCATAACCAAACTGTATTATGGAAGGCTGAATCTATGCAGATCTGAATCTGAACATTATACAGCATCATTTGCTCCAAATGTCTTTTCTTATTTTTATTATTCTATTATTAGCTTCAACAATCAGAAAATTGCTAAGATTTTTGTTTAATATAGTCCATATACAGCTAAACACATTCACATGCATTTATGCATGTTTATACACATAGATATAAATATATGCATAAAAGTGCCAAAATAATGTTTTTGTGATTCACAAGCAAGTACAAAAAGGGTAAGTAATGTGATATAAATATATACTGTAAAGAAACTGCAGTTAGATTCAGGAAGATAATACAATTAATGAAATGAAAATAAATTGAGGAGAGGAAATAAAAATAATAAACTGTCAGATAATAAGTCTAATTTTTACTAAGAAATGAAATGAGCAAGTAAATGCTTTTTAAAATACAGTAGAAATATCATAAGTACAGGATATAATAAAAACTAAATACATAGATTATACTACAAAAAGGTAAAAAACATTCTGAATAAATCTGAGGCTCAGCAAGGAAGAGATGGCTGCTGCTCCTTGAGAAATCAAGAAAAATTTGAAAACAGATAAAATTGATCTCCATTTAAAATTATTTATGTGAAAATATAAGATAGATGACAGACATGTGTAGTCTTTAAATAATTTTAATGTAGTTAAATCAAAAACACTTAAATAATAGACTTGATACCATAACAATCCTGTATTTTTATGGCAATGTATTTTCTGATGTATCTCATCATGCAAGGGAAACAAAAGAAAAGATAAACAAATCGGAATACATCAAACTAAAGCTTTTGCACAGCAAAAGAAATGATCAAGAAAATATAAAGACAACCTACAGAATGGGAGAACATATGTGCCAATGATATATCCAATAAGGGGTTAATACCCAAAATTTATAAAGAACTTAAAAACTCAACACCAAAAACGTGAACAGCTAAATACAAATGGCCAGTAGGCCTATGAAAAAATGCTCAACATAACTCATCATCAGAGAACTGCAAATTAAAACCATAATGAGATATCACATCACACCTGTCAGAATAGCTATCATCAATAAATCAACAAACAACAAGTATTAGCAAGGATATGGAGAGAAGAGAACCCTTCTGCATTATTAGTGGGAATGCATATTTGTGAAGTCACTGTGGAAACCAGTATGTACTTTCCACAAACTGGGGATAGCTTGACTACCAACTTACATCACACAGAAAAATAAACTCAAGATGGATAAAAGACTTAAATATAAGTCACAAAACCAAAAAAAGTCCTAGTGGAGACAATAGGCAGGAAAATCTCAGATATTCCACACAGCAATATTTTCACTGATATGTCCCCTACAGCAAGGGACAAAAAGGAAAGAATAAATAAAATGGGATCTCATCAAAATAAAAAGCTTCTGCACAGCTAAAGAGAACAGCAGCAAAATGAAAAGGGAACCAACTGTATAGGAAAATATATTTGCAAATGATACCTCAGACAAGAGTTTGATCTCCAAAATACAAAACCATTATCAAGACACAAAGGTAGCCTACTGACTAAGAGAAGATATTTGCAAATGATATATCTGATAAGGAGTTAATATCACAAATATATTTTAAAAACTCATACAACTCACAATCAATCCAAAACCAAACAATCTAATTAAAAATGGGCAGGGGGAGAGGGAAGAGGATGGGGAAAAAGGCACAGGGAATAAGAAGCACAAATGGTAGGTACAAAACAGACAGGGGGAGGTTAAGAATGGTATGGGAAATGGAGAACCCAAAGAACTTACATGTATGACCCATGGACATGAACTGAGGTGGGGGAATGATGGTGGGGGTGGGTTCAGGGCTAGGGGAATAAAGGGGAGGAAAAATGGGACAACTGTAATAGCGTAATCAATAAAAATATTTTAAAACAAACAAAAAAAATGGGCAGAGGACCTAAATAAGCTTTCTCAAAGAGACATATAGATGACCAACAGACACATGAAAAGATGCTCAGCATCACTCGTTATCAGGGAGGAGCAATCAAAACCACAATGAGCTATCACATCACAACTGTAAAATGGCTATCATCAAAACAACAAATAATGACTGACAGTGAGGGTGTGGAGTAAAGGGGACCCTCATGCATTGTTGGTGGGATTGCAAAGTAGTGCAGTCACTATGGAACCACCCTATGTCCTAGCAATTTCACTTGTATTTATCTGAAGAAAGCAAAACAATAGTTCAAAAATATATACACTGCTGTGTTTATTCCAGCATCATTTACAATAACCAACACATGAAAGCAACTCCCTCATTGGAAGAATGGATAAAGAAGATATGGTACACATGTGAGTACAATGGAATACTAGTCATAAAAAAGAATGAAAACTTTGTATTTGCTACAACTTGGATGGACCTAGAGGATATTATGTTTAGTGACATATCAGACAGAGAAAGACAAATACTGTATAATTGCACTTATATGAAGAATCTAAAAAACAAGATAAATCAAGAACAAACAAATGAAACAAAAGCAAATTCATAGACACAGAGAAAAAGTGATGTTTGTCAGAGGTGAGGGTGGGTTGGGTGGAAGAATGGAAGGGGATTAAGTAGTATGAAATACCGGTTGTAAAATAAGACATGAATGTAAGGTACAGCATGTGGAAGAGTCAATAATACGGTAATAACTGTATGGTGATACATGGTTACTAGACTTATTGGGGGAATCACTTTGGATCACTCACATGCTGAATCACTATGTTGTATACTAGAAACTACTATAATTTTGTATGTCAGCTATAATTAAAAATAAGTTTAAGAAAAACACACAGGGTAGGGATATTGAACTATCAGGAACAAAGGAGAGAAGGTCTAGAGTGGTAGAAAGAATATTTTCCTTGTTGTCAGTTAGACTTGGGTAAATTATTTTACCCATCTGAGCCTCAGTTTCCTCATCTATAGTATGCTTACGATAAATTCTTTTTCATATGCAAAAGTAATAATAAAGTTTACATAAAACACAAAATACCCATAAGAATCAAAACAATACTGAAAACATAATTGGACACAAACTGTTTGACTTCATAATTCACGTAGATCAGTGGATCAGAACAGAGAGCCCAAAATAAAAAATATAAATTATATGCACAATGAGACACCACTACGTATTTATTATAAAGGTTAAAATACAGTAAAACTGACAATACAACAGTATGGCAAACATGTCTAATACAATAACAGGAATTTCACTGATTGACAGCCGGAATTCAAAATTGTACAGCCCCTTTACAAGACAGTTTGACAGTTCCTTACTAAGCTAAATATAGTCTTACCACATGACCCAGGCATTCTAATCCTAAGTTATTTATGCAGTTGATTTGAAAACATATGCCTACACAAAGAACTGCACAGAAATGCTTTTTGCCATATTCATAATCACTATAAGTCAGAAACAACCAAGATGCCATTCAACAGATGAATGCGGAATCAAATTATGGTAAACAGAATATTATTCAAAAATTAAAAAATGAAAGATCTATTTACAGAAAGAAATGAGGAAATATTAAATTCATATTATTAAGTTAACAAAGCCAGTCTTATAAAGCTATATTCTGTATGATTCCAACTATATGAAATTCTGGAAAAGGCAAAACTGTTGAGATAATAAAAATATCAATACTTGCCAGGGGTTTTTGGAGGAATTGAATAGGTGAGACACAGTGAACTTTTAGGGTGAAATTATTCTGTATTATACTGTAATGGCAGATACATAACATTATGTTTTTGTGACAATCCATAGACTTGTACAACAGAAAAAGTGGATCTTTATATAAACTATGGACTTTAGTTAACAATATTATACTGGTTCATTAATGTTAACAAATGTATTCTACTAACACAAATCGCTAATATTAAGGTAGTCTGTGGAGAAGAGAGTGTATGGAAATTTTCTGTGCTATCTGCTCAATCTAAAAACTGTTCTTATAAAGCCTATCCATTAAAACAATTGTTTATTTTTGAAGGGACATAAGTAGAAGTCATAAATGTCTGGCTAAATGAACAATATCCTATTCCATCCTTTTACTCCAAATAGGCCATGGCCAAATTGCTTTTTAAAAGCTACCTGGATCCTTTCCTAGCAATTCTTTTTTTTTCTTTATGGAACTGAGATACTCTTATTTTTCCCCTATACATTGAATAAAACATTGCATCTTGTCTTCAGTTATTCTCTACTTCCTTAACCATTTTATTTTATTTTACAGCAAAGATAATCTATTTTACTACCAGTTTTTGTGTTTATTATCAATCTCTTCTCACTGTAGTGTAAGCTCCCAGTCACACTGCTTTTTCCTGTTCCATGTCCAATCACAGCCTCTAGAGCAATGCCTGGCAATCAGTACTGGTTTAATGATGAATAAACTTTTCCCTGTATACCATATTTTTCAGACTATATGACACACCGGACCATAAGACACACCTAGGTTTTAGAGGAGGAAAATAGGAAAAAAAATTTTTGAAGCAAAAAATACGGTCCTGCTCCTGCTTCCTGTGACCCTGCTCCACCACTGCCCGACCCCATCCCAAGTGAGCCAGGTAAGCTACATTCGGACTATAAGATGCACCCCAATTTTCCTCCAAAATTTGGGGGGAAGTGCATCTTATAGTCCAAGAAATATGGTAAATTTATGTGTTTGGGAGAAAAGGAGAGGGGGAATGACAGTGAGATACCACCAAATCTGATCTCACAACACATGGATCTACTAAGGAAGCATTACTATACTACAAAGGAATACTTTCCTCCATGCAATAAATATGGCCTTGGAAAAAACTGTTTAAGTGTGAGAGAACCTCCCCTAATATCTTAGGCCTTGTGAATTCTTTAAATAATACTTTCCAACATATAGTGGTTCACTATTAATTTTGTAAATGTGAATTTCCCTATATATACTTTGCTTATCATTTTTATATATGATAGGTAGGTAGGTAGATAGAAGGTAGATGATATTTTACCTCTATTGGGAAGCTTCTCTTGGTTTTCTAATAGTATTTCCAATTCATCCTACTAAAATATAAATACCTGATATTACTGCCAGAATAAGTTACATTCACAGCCTTCCTTATCTCTAGGGATAGCATCTCCATCCTTCCCAATTTTCATGGCTAAAGCTACAGAGTCATCCGTGACTCCTCTTTTTCAATCACAGTTCACATCCAATCCATCAAGAAATGCTGTCGCCTCTCCTTTATAAGTACATTAATGAAGTAACTTCTTCTCACCACCTCATATGCTATTTCCCTGGTCGGGAGTCATCATAATGTTCATCCAGATTGCTATGTAAGTCTCTTACTGGTCTTCAAGACTGGACTCGACCCTGCTAAAGTCAATTCTTCCTGCAGCAGCCAGAATGAACTCTTGAAAATATTTTGATCTGCCCATATTAATACTCAGTTCAAACCCAGGGATGGCTCCCCATCTCAGTACACTATAAGCCAAAACCCTAGGTGAAGACACCCAATTCCCTCAAATAATCCCCAAGTTCTTATGTAAATTTCTTCCCAAAAAGTCCTCTCATTAAATCTCTGATCTCCTTTCTCAGCATTCTTCTTCCTTGCTCCCTCATTTCAATTATTCTGGTTTCCTTCCCATGGCTCAAACATACCACTTGTGAACTCACTTTAGGGCCTTGTTATGGCTGTTCCTATAATATAAAATGTTCTTCATCACCATTGTTAAAGCTCTTACTTTCTTCAATTTTTTTTTTTGTTTGTTTAAATGCTAGTCAGCTCCAGGAAACCTACACTCTGACCTTTCTGTTTGGAATTGCGATGTGCGTCTGTCCCTGTTAAGCACTTCCAATCTTCCCACTCCTTATTACACTGATCAGTGCTTCAGTTTTTTATAAAACACAACATAATTGCACATACCACATATTATTTTATTATTACAGCTATAGTTTGTTTTCTGTCTTTCCTGAGGTTAAGCCCAAATGCAGAAGCATTTTTCTGTTTGGGTCATTGAAGTATCTCAGCACCTAGAACAGTGCCTGATACACAGTAAGTATCATGTAAGTGTATGGAATGAAGGAGTAAAAATGGAGGAATGACAGGTATGCGTCTGTAGAACTTCTATCATAACTGTGTTCTTCAGAAACTATTTGAACCATGTTGAATTAGTACTTACACAGGCTCTCTATGTGAAACTATGCAATTGTGTTGTCAATGCTGCTCTTATTTTTTTGAAAGCCTGTATAAAACAATAAGACCACCTTAGAATTATTCAATAAAATATCCTGAAATTCATGAGTCATCTTTCAAGTTGATTCATATTCTATCTTACTCCAAGAAGAATTTGAGAAAATTTCTTAGTTCTCATTATGGAAAATTTGAATAAACCTAAATTTAAAAAAGTATATATATAATTACCAGGTATACGGTATAAATGACACATAGTATTGTACATAATCCCTTTACTCGTCAAGGCTAAAGGCTTTTTGTCTTGTGGCTACTGTATAGTACTTAAAGCTCATCCGATAGGCAGTGGGAGGGAAAGATGGATAGAAAGGCAAGGAGAACAAGAATAAGCTATCACTGTCAAGCAGGACCTGGGGACCACAGAAAGAAGTGAAACTTATGTTAGTTCTTGTCACTTATGACCTCAATGGTATGGGGACCTAGTGGAAGCTGGGACGCTTTGACATGCAGCTAAGTATACAGAACTGGTTGAGGAAAGAGAGAAAATAAAGAAGAATCCAGGGGAAGATGGCAGTTGCAAGCCCAGCTGCTGCCTCTGGTCAACGAGGTCAGCAGCAGGGAAGGAAGCACATGTGGGACCTACACAATAGCTGTGGCTTAACCTCTTCCTCCACAGTCTCTTACAGGAACATTTATGGTGGCCCACCACCACCAGAAAAATACAGAAGAGAGAATTCTGGGAAATGTAGTAGAGCCTAGCTAAGTGAACATTTAAGAAAGCCACAAAAATTACCAATTAATTAACAAGTCGATAATATTAGAAATAAGTATGAATGCTATATACCTTAACATAAATACAAGAAGCTTCCCCAAGGAATCTTAGCTACAGAATTTTCTGTGTCAAATTGGGAATTAAACTCTCATACAAATATATTTTGCTAACTCTCCACAGTTAAACTCTGTTGAATCATCCTGATTAAAAAAAAATAAAAAACCTGAATTAATCTTAATTGTTTAACCTACAATTTAATTATTGGAAAGAAAATTTGCTATAAGAAATTAAGGTATAAAATAAAGCTTTATAAATATAATCAGAAACAAAAGCACCTAAAAACTTTAAAACTGATTAAAATACCATTGCTTATTTATTATCAGAAATCCTCCTCATACACTTTCAGACTTTAAGCAGATGCCAAAATAAATATTTATTAGTGATTTTTTTAAGTGGAAAACACTCACTGTGATCTTGATAAACATAAAAACTTTCTGAGTTATGGATAAACATAAGAGGTATGACACATTAAAATGGAAAGTTACACTGTTTGGAGTTTTTCAGTAAATGTTCCCATCATTATTTTTGCTATTTGTTGGCAAAATAATAATGGATCTTCAGAAAGGGTATGGCTAATACCCCTAAACTGACATATTTTAATAATATTTTCTATTTCTCACATGCTCTTTAATTTTTTCCTCTACTCATGTTTGCCAGGGATGTTATTCTGCTTAGCCACCCAACCTCAGAGCACTCATTATTGATCTGAAAACGGTACATGGTACCTTATGTTCTCCCTCAGAACAAATAAGCAGTTTCATCTATTTCTTTTCCTCTGAGTGTTTCTAAGTGGTAATAAGACAAGCAGCAATAGCATATTTAGAGTAACTTTCACTGTATTTAAATATGCCCTAAAGCACTACAAACAGCTGAGCTGTGATTGTCTTATAACTCACATGGCTGTTTTTCCCTTATCTTTTTTTTTTTTTTAGATTTTATTTATTTATTTTTAGAGAGGGGAAGGGAGAAAGAGAGGAAGAGAAATATCAATGTGTAGCTGCATCTTGAGAGCCCCCTAGTGGGAGTCTGGCCCACAAACAGGCATGTGCCCTGACTGGGAATTGAACTGGTGACCATTTGATTTGCAGGTGGGCAATCTATACACCAAGCCACACCAGCCAAGGCATGTTATTTCCCTTATCTTTAAAGGAACTTTTTCCTCATTAGACACCAGTGCTTGAACAGCTCTTTGTTTTTATGTCTTCCCTTCCTTTTTGACAAACAAAATCAATATGTGCTAAGCCTAGGAATTCTATCTTATGTACATATGCACACATAATTCATTGAAAACACATATTGTTCATTTGTGCTCCAAACAGTGCAAATTACTGAGCAAAAAGCCCTTAACAGGAATGTGGTCCCTTTCTGTATTGAGGTTACAGAATGGAAGGGCTCTTGAATCCATCTCTTATTCTTTCAAAGACCAGGCAAGTTTCAGTTTCTCTGGACTACAATATTTCCACATCCTAATTACAGAAGACTTCTTTGCACCCCAATCATAACAGGCTTTTGGGTTTTTTGTTTTGTTTTGTTTTTAATTGTTGTTCAAGTACAGTTTTCTGCCTTTCCCCACCTACCTCCCATTTCCACCCCTCCCACCCCCATTATTGTCCATGTGTCCTTTATAATTGTTCCTGCAAACCCTTCACCATTTCCCCCTGAAATTCCCCCCTTCTCTTCTCTGGTTACTGTCAGCCTGTTCTCAGTTTCAGTGTCTTTGGTCATATTTTGCTTGTTTGTTTTGTTGATTAGGTTCCTGTTAAATGTGAGATCATATGGTTTTTAATTTACACAAGAAAACAGAGTTATTGGTTAAAAGAAATTTTGCTTTTTATATCTCCTGTTTCTTTTTGTTTAATTTAAATAAAAAAGAGTTTTCATACATTCATGTATTTTTAATCAGATTTCCTGTTTTACATCTGTTTGGCTCTATTGAAACACCTACAATGACTCTAATCACCTATAGGACAAAACCTGGAATTCAGTGCCTTCTAAAAATAATGTCTTGTATTTTTTCTGAGAACATCATCACATAGAGTGCTTTATTTGAAAGAAATGGACCGATGATATTTTGCCAAATACCTTTGCTTGAATAAGACCATACATATACATATAACTTACATACACATATATATGTATGCATATATACATATATACATATACATTTAACTTTTATATAACTTACCACATACTGCCTTGCACTGCAGTCATTTATATTTGTATCATCATCTTACTAAGTTACAGAGCCATTGAAGGCAACAACTATGGATGAATGCATTTTTCCCTTTTTTCTGCATCAAATTATGTTTTGCCATATGCAAGTTATTATACATGGTAAAATACTAACAGTTTGTACATATATATTATACACATTTACAGTACAGTTGTGCATAAATATGAGTACCATGCTTTAAGATCCCATGAGGGATGTTCAAATGTAATTTTGCCTGTATATGATTTGTTTACTTTTTATGTTTATTTTTCTTCAGTATTATTTTTATTATTGTTGTTCAATTACAGTTGTACCCATTTTCTCGCCATTACTCTCCTCCACCCTACCCACCCTCACCTCCCACATTCAACCCCCCATTGTCTTTGTCCATGGGTCCTTTATACATGTTCCTTGACTTCCCCTTTTTTTCCCCCTTCTCCCCCTCACCCCACCCATCTGATCACTGTCAGTTTGTTCTTTATTTCCATGTCTCTGGTTTTATTTTGCTTTCTTGTTTGTTTTGTTGATTAGGTTCCACTTTTAGGTAAGATCATGTGGTATTTGTCTTTCACCTCCTGGCTTATTTCACTTAGCATAATGCTCTCCAGTTTCATTCATGCTGTTGCAAAGGGGCGGAGCTCCTTCTTTCTTTCCACTGCGTAGTATTCCATTGTGTAAATGTACCACAGTTTTTCCATCCACTCATTTACTGATGGGCACTTAGGCTGTTTCCAGCACTTGTCTATTGTAAATTGTGCTGCTATGAACATTGGGGTGCATAGTGCTTTTGAATTGGTGTTTTAGGGTTCTTAGTGTATAATCCCAGCAGTGGATTTGCCAGGTCAAAAAGCAGTTCCATTTTTAGTTTTTTTGAGGAAATTCCATACTGTTTTCCACAGTGGCTGCACCAATCTGCATTTCCACCAACAGTGCACTAGGGTTCCCTTTTCTCCACAATCTCAACAGCACTTGTTGTTTGTATATTTGTTAATGATGGACATTCTGACTAGTGTGAAGTGGTATCTCACTGTGGTTTTATTTTGCATCTCTCTGATGGCTATTGATGCTGAGCATCCTTTCCTTTTTTTTAAAATAAAACTTTTTGAATAAAGTTTTAGTAAATTTAATTTTAGTGAAACAATTTAAAATTCCTACATGCACTGTAATAATTAACACAGAGATCCGCTGTACCCTTTACACAACTCATCTTAATGACACCTTAAAAAAACTAGTGTAATATCGCAACTCATGTTATAACATTATTATAACCCACCTATTTTGCTTGAATATCCTCAGTTATATTTGCACCTATTTGTATCTGTATATATTTCATTATATGTAATATTACCATTGTGGACTTGTGTATCTATGAGTACACTCATCTAGGCAAGTTCTATCACCCTAAGACCCCTCCTGTTGCCTTTTTGTAGTAACATCGATTTCCTCCCCACTCCCACTGCCACCCCCTGCCAACAAACAACAGACAACCACAAATGTTCTCAATTTTTACAATTTTTTATTTCACGAATAGCATATAATGGAAAACATACAATATATAACCTTTTGAAATTGCCTTTTTATCACAGTATAATTTCCTGGGATTTATACATGTGTTTCAACATTCCATTTATTTTTCTTGCTGACTAGTATTTGTGATAACTCTTCACCCATTAGGACATCTAGGTTATTTCTCAGTTTTGACTGTCACAAATAAAGAAAGCCTCTCTGACCATTTGTTAACAGGTTTTTATATGATCATACTTGACATTTTTCTAGGATGAATGTCCAAGAGTGCTATTTGGGGAGGGGGGTGTCTGTTATATGTTTAACTTTATAAGAAATTTCCAAACTGCTTTCAAGAATTACTGTTCTGTTTTATATTTGCATCATTGATTTAGGTCATCTGTTTCTTCTTAATTCCCACCAGCATTTGATGTTGTTATTCTTTTTATTTTAGCCATTCTGAGAGGTGTGTAGTGATACATTGCTGTGGTTTCATTTTTCATTTCCCTGATGGCTAATGGCGTTAAACATCTTTATATGTGCTCACTTATCATCTGTATATCACTTTGGTAAAGTGTCTCTTTATATCTCTCATCCATTTTATACTTGAAGTGTTTGTTTCTATGTTAAGGACATTTTAGATATATAAATTCTAGATATTATACCATATATTTTTTCAAATTTTTTCAGTGTTTAATTTGTCTTTTCATCCTCAAGTATTTTGCAT
Source organism: Desmodus rotundus (assembly GCF_022682495.2). Lineage (NCBI taxonomy): Eukaryota > Metazoa > Chordata > Mammalia > Chiroptera > Phyllostomidae > Desmodus > Desmodus rotundus. The sequence continues at coordinate 49,183,072 of NC_071394.1, read as the reverse complement.
AGTATTTTGAATTTTTATGAAACCTAATTTATGTATTCTTCCTTTTATGAATCTCATTTTTGGGGTTAATACTGAGAATTCTTGGTCCAATTTTAGATTTCAAATATATACTCCTTTTTTTTTTGTTAGTTTTATGTTTTATAGTTTACATTTGATGTTCAAGTCTGTGGTTCATTGGAGTTAATTTATCTATAAAGTGCAAGTTGCAGCCTAGTGATATTTTTGCCTGTTCATATCCAATTGCTTAAATATGAATTAATGAAAAGCCTATCTTATCTTAAATAAATCACTTTTACACTCTTTTCAGAATCAGATGGGCATAATTATGAGCATTTATTCCTGAGTTTTCCACTGTATTATGTCCCATTTATCTTTTTATCACTCCCTCTCCCAATGCCACACTGTCTTGAATATTGTAGCTAAATATTAAGGCCGAACATTGGAAATAGCAATTCTTCCCACTTTATTTTGTTTTACTTTTTCAATACTGTTTTGACTAATCTAGCACCAGAGCTTTGATATATAAATTTTAGAATAATTTTATCTATGACTATTAATAAATGCTGGGATTTTGATAGATATTAAGTCTGTAGGCCAATTTGAGCAAGAATGACCTCTTTACTATGCTGACCCTTCCATGACTCATGAAACCCGTGAATCCATGATTATGATGTTTTTCTCCATGTATTCAAATAGCTTTTGTTTCCATTTAGCAACCTCTCGTGATTTCTAGCATATAGATCCTGTACATGTTAAATTTTTACCAAACCACTTCATTTTCTTGGAAATATTTCATATGTTTTTTTAATAATTTTTTGTTTCCTCATGTTTATTTTTTTATTGTTTGTATATGAAAAAGTAAATGAATTTCATGTTGACCTTGTGTCCTATATCTTGCTAAACTCACATGTTATTTCTAGGAGTTTTTTGAACAGTCATATGTGTCCTTGGCAAATAGGGATAGTTTTCTTTCTTTCTTTCCATTGTGTATGACTTTTACCTTCTGGCACTTAGATGAATAGGAATGATGAGAGTAAAAGTTATGCTTTGTTTATTATCTTAGGGGTGTACTGTTTGTTCTAACACTGGATGTATGTTGTTAGCCATATTTTTAAAATTTCTTTGTAGATGCTCTCTATTAAATATGTCTTCTACATCAACCAATAAACTATATATTTTTTCTTTAGCCCACCAGTATGGTAGATTACATAGTTTGAATTGAATATTAAATAAACCAATTATTCATATAGGAGGAACTTATGTTTAATACTTGAGGAGCTGTCAAGTTGTTCCCCCTATGACTGCACGATTTTATATTCTCAGAAAAATGTACAAACATGTCAATTCCTTCGTATCTTCACATTCAAACCAGTTAGAGTATTGAAGTCAATATGTCTTTGACTTCAGCTATCCCAGTGTGTGTTAAGTGTATCTCATTGTGGTTTGAATGGAATTTCCCTAATTAACAGTGATGTTAAACATCTTTTCATATATTTATTAGCCAATTGAATATTAATACTGGAAAAATATCTACTCAAACTTTTCAATTGTTTTTAATTGGGCCATTTGTCTTTTTATTATTGAGATGTAAGCTCCCCCCACCAAGGAATCCCTCAAAGTCACTCCCTCTGAGTCCCAGCCCACAGCAGCTCAAAAGGCACCTGGGACATATGGAGCAGACCTGAAGTGTCTGGCATCAGAGCAAGAGATGATGGAGGGGCAGCTTTCTCCTCGACAGAAGTGCTGGCAGAGGCCATTTTTTTCTTTTCTGAGTCTTCCTGACACAGAGCTGGCAGGTGGGTGGCATATCTGAATCTCCAACAACATGGATATCACTGTTTGCCCCACCTTGGTGGAGGATGACCTTGACCTGCACCACCCAGGAGGCTCCAAAGACAGAACTCTATCTGGGTAGCTTCAGACCAAGTCAAAGAGACGCACTCTAGGGGCAGACACAGTGGCACCAGAGCACCACTGAAGTAAATCTTGCTTTGCGAGGCTGGTCCCTGCAGAGCTGAATCTCCATGGTGGTCCTAGCCAGTTTTGGCAACTACTGGCCTGGGGTAAATTCCTCCCATTGATGTGCCAATAGCAATCATGGTTCAACTATAATAGGAGTATGTACACAGTACAAACATGGGGTAGGGAGGTGCACCCGGAGTACCCAGGTCCAGCTGTGCCACTGTACCCTACAGAAAACACTGATTACGTTAGGCCACACTACCAAGCCCAGGAGACATGGAAGCTCTACCTAGTACATGGAAACACAGGACAACTGCCAGAACAGGGGGAGAAATAAACAGGTCCCAAATAAAAAAACAGAAAAAACTCCAAGAAAAAAACTAAACAAAATAAAAACAAGAAATCTACCAGACATAGTGTTCAAAACAATGGTTATAAGAATGCTTAATGAACCTAGGGTAAGAATAGATGAACTCAGTGAAAACTTTAACAGCATTAAAAGGACATGGAAACCATAAAAAAAAAGAACCAGTTAGAAATGAAGGATATACTAATTGAAATAAAGAATAATTTACAAGATATCAATAGTACAGTGATAAAGCCAAGAATCAAACTCATGATTTTCAATGTAAAGAAGCCAAAAATACCCAATCAGAACAGCAAAAAGAAAAAAAATATATAATCCAAAAAAATGAGAACAGTGTAAGGATGCTCTGGGACAATATCAAGTATACCAACATTCAGATCATGGAGGTGGTAGAAGGAGAAGAAAGAGAGCAGGGAATTAAAAACTATGTGAATAACAATGACAGAAAACTTTTGTAACTCGGTGAAGGAGAACACATACAAGTCTAGAAAGCACAGAGAGTCCCAAACAAGATACGCCCAAAGAGGCCCACACCAAGACACATCATAATTAAAATGCCACAAGGTTAAAGACAAAGTGAGAGTCTTCAAAGCAGCAAGAGAAAAGCAGTTAGTTACTTACAAGGGAGCTCCCATAAGACTGAAAGATGATTTCTAAGCAGAAACTTCTCAGGCCAGAAGGAATTAGAGAGAAAAAATCAAAGTGATAAAAAGCAAGAACCTACAACCAAAATTATTCTACCCAGCATAGCTAACATTTAGAATTAGATGACATAGAAAGTGATCCCAGAAAAAAAAAGCTAAAGGAGTTCATCACCACCAAATCAGTGTCACATGAATTGTTAAATCTTTAAGAAGAAAAGGGAAAAAAGATAAAAAATATGAACAATAACATGACAGTAAATACATATATGTATCAACAATTGAAGCTATACAACAAAATAAACAATCAGAACAGAAACAAACTCATAGCTATAGAAAATGTTTTGACCATTGCCTGATGGTAGGGGGCTAGGGAGATGGGTGAAAAAGATAAAGGGATTAAGAAGTACAAATGGGTAGTTACAGAATAGTCAGGGGATGTAAAGGACAGCATAGGGGATGTAGTTAGCAGTGTTCAGTAGCTATGTATGGTGTCAGATGAGTGTGGGATTTTGGGGATGAAAATCTGGTAAGTGTATGGAGTCTAGTTGTTGGACTGTGCATCTAAAACTAATGTAAAGTTGTATGTCAATGTATTGAAAAATTTTAAATGAAAAAATGCTATTAAATACATAAATTAATTAATTTGATGTCATAAACACAGTAGATTGGTTATTGCCATGGGCTCTGTTATTGGGAAGTCTAATATTGATCAACAGGTTCAAACTTCCAGTATAAGTTCTAAGGATTTAATGTATAGCATTATGCCAATAATTAATAATATAGTATTATATGCTTGAATGTTGCATAGAGTAGATTTTAAGCGTTCTTACTCTAAAAGTTGTTATATGAAATATGTGTTAACACTATTGTAGTAAGCATTTCACAACATACACATGTATCAAATCGTCACACTGCACAGCTTAAACTTACACAATGTTGCATTTCAACTATGTCTCAATAAATCTGCAAAGAAAGCTTGAAATGATTTCTTTAATAAATCATTGGTGGAACTTGTTAAACGACTTGTATCTCAGGAAACACTTAAAATTTTCTGTTCTTTTAAAGTATAAAATTCAGTGGATTTTAATGTATTCACAAGATTGTCTACCTATCAACAGTATCTAATCCCAGAACATATTTGTCCCCAAAAGAAAGTTAAACCCATTAATAGTCTCATTTATCCTCATTCTCATTAATGCCTCCTTAAATTTCTCAATAGTTAGCTTGTTAGTTTGTTTTGAGTTTGCCCTAAAATTGCCTCTCGGAATCTTTAAAATTTATTTAAATTTTCAAATGCATTGCTATTAAATGGTTAAGGATCTGCTTGTGAAAACTCCAATTTCTGAAGCCCCTTCCTGTTGATTTATTTCTAGTGAGTATTTTCTGCAATTTTCTTCATATTTTTGTCTATTCCTTCTGTTGGTGGTTAATTTTTATTTCATGCAAAACATTGTGTTTTAAAAAGTATTTATAGAAATGATCTAAAGTCTAAGATGATGTAATCTGCCTCCAAAAAGAATGCACCTTTGCTTCTGTCTGTACCTGGAGCCACTGGTACTCCAGGACTATTTAAACTAATTTTGACATTAGTCACTTTGGGCTGAGCAGCATGCCCAGGTGAGGAAATGTCTACTTTAGGTTTATTCTTACTTTTAACACATGGCTTTTCAAAGTCCTAACACCTTGCAATCCATACCTTCAAATTACTATCCCCATAGTGCCACAAAGCTGTCAAGTTCTTCCCAGATTGGAAGATGCAGAGGAAGAGTGGGCCAAACACAGAACACGCATTGCCAAAGCGCTATCCTTTACCAGATCCTTCCTATAGCATCAGCTCCGCCTTCCTGCCACTAATAATTGATCAGTTTATTATTATTATTTATTATTATTATTTGTTTGTGTGTGTGTGATGGGGATGGGAAGCAAATGTGGAAGCACTGTTTGTAGTAATCACTGTTTATTATTTTATTAATCTTTTGCTTTTCTATTTTTTGACACAAGCTTGGTTGATCCTCTTTATAGTGTTTGCTTTCCATTTTAATTATCACTTTTATGATTTTTCTCCTATTTCACTTTTCTTAATATTTAAATTAACTTTCAGTTGAATTTTTCCCAATGAATACATTAAGGACTATACACTTCTCATTGCCCTACAAGTTCTTGTATGTAATAAGTGTATATTACAACATTGTATGCATGTGTATTCATTTCCATTATGATATCTTCATTGAACTATAAACTACTTAGGTGATTATATTTAATTTTCAAATGTTCTAATTTCCAAACACAGGGAGGTTTTAAGAAATTTATTTAGTTATTGTTAATTCATGCTGTAGTCAGAAAATATAGTGTATGTGATACCAGTAAGTGTTTTATGGACTTGATTTGAACAAAGACGTTTTCTTCAATTACCCAGTGCAGTGTTCTACATACAGCCTATTATGCCCCAACACGTGTTTTTCCACTCCAGTGGGTCTGGTACATATTTTAGTAACCAGTGCAACAGCATCTATTCACATTAATATGTCTGTATGGGGAGTACACTTATCTCGAGTCTCAATCACTTTTTCATGTTCTTGCTACAAAATACATAGATTTGTACTGTTCTGCGAAACGCTCTTTATGTCAGAAGCCTTTCTGTTTTTGTGTATATTTTCACAGAACACAATCATTTAAGGATACACAAAATGTCTTAGAACAGAAATATCTATATGTCCTTCAGTATTATCTAGTAATTTTTATGGATGAAATCTTGGAAATAAAATTATTCAAATCTCCCTAAAGAACTATAGGTATGTCAATTTCACCTTAAAGTTCTTTCACTTTTGGCTTTACATATTTTAGTTGTGTTACAACATTTCTAAAAATTTAGAATTGTTCTTTTCACATGGGTAGGTGAACTTTCATGATTGATCTCTAAAAAGTCTTTTGCTCATACAATTTTGTCCTATATTGATAAAATTTTACTGCGTTGCCCCAGTTGATTTGCCTTTGGTAATCTGATTATTCCAGCTGGAAACTTTGCTACTTTGTCACTGGCATTTATTGCTTCTGCTACACTGGTTCCTTATGGTTTATATCCTTAGGTTTTATGTGATTTTGAGGATTGTGAGATTATGATCAATTTTGTGAAATTTTATCTATGGGATTTTTAAGGCTGTGATTTAGATTAAATTTATTTTATTTATTCCATCAGGTACATTTGAAGGGTACCAACTGGGATCCTTTAAAAATAAATTCCAGGCTTATGTCCTTTAGGAGCTATGACAGTAGGGGTGAGTCTCATTTTTAAAAATCAGGAGAAATTATTTGTTAAATGTTTTTAGTCCCTCCACATAAAGCATGAGAGTTTCCTCTCTCTTTTACCCTCTGAGTGCTTGCTTTTTTTTCATAATCTGCCTTTCCTTGAGAAAATCACCTTTGGAGTCTGTTTTTGTGAGAGATTCTCACAATGATTTCTCGGCTTTTGCAGGATGTAGGCTTTTTCTCCTGTTTTGCTTGAGAGCCCCATAAAAGAGATGAGACTTGGACCCTGGAGGCTCAAGAATGCTCTCAAGGCAGCCCCGGCACTGAAGCTATAACCCTTTCAATGTATTGTTTTGGTCTGAGTGTGTTGCTCACTCTTTTGCCAAATTAACTCTGCACATGAAGAGGATGAGTTTTATTTAATTTTTTATACATAATCCATTGGAAGGTTATTTAGGTCACAAGAAGAGGTCCAATTTGGTCATTTTATTTTCTTTGTGGATGTATTTTACAATTTCCATAATTAAAACATATTAATGTGATGTTAAAGTATTATTTTAAGCATAATGACATTCATTGAAGTGAAGCATTCACTGTAATCCCCTGTAAATGGGAACAATGTGATTGTGATTATGAAGCACTTTATAAGCTCCACTACCTCTGAAAATAAAGAGCTCCTTTTATTCCTCTAAGGATACAGGGTGGAGCAAAAGTAAGTTTAAAGTTGTTTATATGGAAAATAATACAATAATTAACCAATAATACAAGAATTCACTCGGTGTTTCACTTACAACGGTAAACCTACTTTTGTCAAACTGTGTATTACTTAAGTACTTATGAATATATAACAACCATACTATGAGTATTCTTACATATTAGAATACAATAAAGTTTAATGTAAATTAATTCTGTTTTCTGTGAATTTTTAAAAATGTAATAAATGTTTATTGAGTGACTGTGAATTTTTAAATACATTTTATATACCTGGAATGGTTAAAGGGTGTTTAGAAGCAAAGTGTAGCTGCCAATACTAACCATTCTTTTATGCCTGTAATCCTGTTATCTCCTACAGCCTTTCTTAAACTCTTCATCAGCCGTTAGGATGGTTAGGATGTATATTGTTCATGTGGTTCAACAGGAAACATTGTTCACATTATAAAGCAGCATTTGTAAAAAAGAAGCCCAAATTTTAACTATTATGAAAAAATGACAAAAAAGCCATGTACTCAAATTTTATGGCAGGGTATTAGTTCATGCTGAAGTAATATTCAGTAGTTTTGAAAACATACAAAACTCTCCTATCTCAAAGTCTGAAATGATTTTGAAATAATTTTGAAATAATTTTGAAATAATTTTTGAAATATTTTTGAAATAATTTTGAAATAATTTTGAAATAATTTTTTGAAATAATTTTGAAATAATTTTGAAATAATTTTGAAATGATTTTGAAATAAATGAAAATGAAATAATTATATACTTGTTATAATTAGTTTTATTCCCAGAGCAGAAGCTGATAACATCAAAGTTGAGAAAAGGAATCAAAGTCCCAAAACTGAGCTGATACGCACTTTTTTTCCCATGGCCCAGAATGAATTCAATCTCTAGTCTTTCCCTCATTTGAAAGTCACCGGCTCTGCCTTTAGCTTAAATATGTGGTAACAGCATAGAGCTAGAAATCAGAACAGGATCTAAATAATGTCTCCATCACTCTCAGGGGCACTTGAAAATCAGGTAATCTTTCTAAGTTTCGTAATTTTTAGTGTTGTCATGATAAACATATTTTCATTGAATATGAAAGAGTAACTGTAGATTATAAATGGACATTTAATGTGATAGGTTCTTAATGTCAAAAGCCTATTCTAGATCTTAGAATTAAATAGCAGATGGCAGAACTGGTCTTATGTGCTTCCACTGAACTTTTCACTATTAAGTCTACTGTTGGCCTATTTAAATTATTGAAATTAGATAAGAACATTACTACATAGTCATCACCTATTGCTGAATAGCAATACATATTGGCAACTGAATTTTATTGCCAAAATGAGGAAGTCGTACTTTAAAAATTCTGACATACAATAGATAAAAATTTCCTTAGCCCTCTGGACCTCCTTCCCAGTGACTGAAAAAAAAAGACTATTACTATTCCATTAATACAACTCTAACCATAGGCTAATATGATGTTCTTAGATTTTTTCCTACATATGATTATATTTTAGCAATATGAAATGAGGTATAATATATATTAGTACACCAATCATACTTAAATTAGTAACATTTAAATATGAAAGCACTCATATCATGATGAAGTTATATTTTTATTAATTGATATATCTGGGCCAACTTGAATTACAGGCTTAAAAAACAATTTCCCATTAGTGATAATACATTTATTCCATCAATGTTCAATATTAATAAGCTTTAAAAATACTTTATGCTTTTATCCTTGCAATATTTTTACCCAAACTAAGTTTATTATCTCTGTTAAATGTTAAGAAGAGAACATCTGGTACGTTGATCAATCTCTGCCCCCCAAATCCTTGTAGTAGTGAACCTCCAAATGCTATTCTGGCATGTATCCCATGGTAAAAACATCCAACGTGCTCTAAAATCATTTACGTTTTTCTACATATTCCAGTTAATTAACTTAAAATTTTAGCAACACTCCTCTGTTTATTGAACAAATCCCAAAACATTATATATTTCATCTAATTCAACATTCGAATATGATTCATGCATGCACAAGTTATTTTGAATTGTAAAAGAGTTATAATTATTACCTTCTAGACCTATAAAAAATCCATTTAATCACAGTGAAGTACATAACTTCAGATGAAACCTGAAACAAATTTGTTTAGGTAATTAAAAATAAACATGTCATAGATTAGTGACAACTACCTCCTTCCAAGTTTAGCACCACTCTTTAAAGTGTAAATTTATTGACTTTTCTTATTTTCTTCTTGCCATGTTCTTAAAAAAGATTAATAGATGATTATTGACAAAATAAATAGCACACCATCTTTCCTTCAGTAACGGGCTATCTTATTGAAGAGACTGGAGTTCCATACTTGAAAAAAAGTTGAATGTGTGTGTGTGTGTGTGTGTGTGTGTGTAACTAAATCATGTTCAGCCAGGACTAATAAATATAATTAATGCTACAGAAGGTAAAAAATAATCAATAATATGTAAAGAGGTGATTTCGAAACATTCTTGTCCATTTACATCTTTGGAAGGCACTTAAATGAAAAGATAAGAGAACATCAGTCCAACCAGTGGAATCAGCTGGCCCACTGAAGCAATCAATAGAATGACAGGTGTTGGAGCCATCTGTTAGCACCAAGCATTTAGACATTTGTCAGGAGCAAAGACACACCTATGTCATTGTCCTGAATGAGCAGGAAATTCTCTGGTTTTCTATTTTAAAATCATTGATTTTACAATTATTATTTATCTGGATTGATAATACTTTTAAAAATTTTAAAAATAAATCAATAATTTATCTCCTATTTTGTGAATTTCATTGATCCCCATTATTTTCACTTTGAATATAAATTATAAAATTTCAAAATATTCTAAACCGACCTCAACCTTTTATCTGTGCTGTGGGGAACTGTTCCAAGCGTGGGAAATGTGGCTCAACCCCACTCGGAAAAGTCAGTGGGGAGCGAGGTTGGCGGGCAGGACCCACATCCATGGATAAGTTCTCCAGTGGGAAATCAGGCCTGCATTGTACCTAGACTGCTCTGAGACTTGCTCTTGCTAAACCTCCCTCATCCTGAGACAAGCAAATGTTTACTGAGTATCTTTATCTTCCTAAAATCTAGGCTAGACCTTCCAGGTACAGAACCTAGCCATTTGGACCACTTCTCCCTTTACATTGCAAATGTCCTCCTTTGATGTATTCAGCGACACCCTCTCCTTTGTCTGCAAAGATAACCACCCAAAATAAACCTCTGCATAGTAAAGGAGGACCATCTTTGATGTAAGGGGCCTAGAAAAGCGATAAAAGCCTGTCAAGGCAAGGGTTGGGGCTTTCTCCTCTTGAGTGGCCGCACCGATCCTTTCCCCCCACAGGATTTCTGTAGTCCGTCTGTCTGTGTATACTGCAACCACAACGGATCCTGCGGGCCAGGATCCACCTCACTGTGCCTAGTTGTGGGTGACAAATTCAAGCAGGAATTTATATTACCAACATTTAGCCTTAGTAAAATAGATCATGTAATGAAGATTGCCATTTTTAGATAAAAGGTTTTTATTCCTCTCATTGATTATTTTATAACATGTTATATTTAATAATCTTACTTTAATGTGTCGATGTCAGTAAAAAATAAAAATAATGAAACTTGTTTACAATGTGGTATGTCACATAATGTGCTTTATACGGTTAATTTTGCTTTATTTGTAGTGGCAAATAAAAGTGTTACAGAGCAGGAAGGGGGTGGTTCACAATAAATTATTACAGAAAGGATTCCCCCTTTCTGTCTCTGGAGGTTCCCCCCCACACACGCACACCTGCTAGGTTCGAAATGCCCGCCGCCAGAGGAAAGACGTCTCTCAATGCCAGAGACTAGTGAAAAGGAAAGGAATTGTTTATTTAAAAGTTACACAGACTTAGAGTAATGACTTAATGTCTTCAAGAAGATACTAACGTCCTGTAGAATACCCACAGATGCACAGTCCTTCCCTCTCCCTCTGGCCAGTCCGGGGTACCGTGTCTCAGGGAAAGAAGTAGAAGTCTGTGATTCAGGCTCCTGGCACCATCAACTGTGTGGCTGCTGCAATCTCCAGTTAATCCAAAGCCATGTGGCACCTTCGCATGGCCCACCAGCAAGAGTCCTTTCTCCCCTTTTCTTCAGAACCGCATGGTCCTTCCTATTCACTCCAGAACCGTGTGGCCCCCTATTTGCTTCAGAACCTCGTGGTCCTCTTCCTTTCTCCTCAAAACCTCGTGGGCCTCTCCCTTTCCTTCAGAACCGCGTGGTCCTCCCTATGGCTGCCACGCCTAGGTTTAAATCCCAGTGCCCATCTTCCTTTGCAGCCCCATTTCTGACTCCTCCTATAGTCAGTTACAACTGCCAGCATCCCTGTGTTCTTCCAGCTTTACTGGGTTGCTATAGTAAGTCCGGGCAGGTGTGGCCCCATGGCATGGAGCCAATCATCTCCAAGCTCTCCTGCAGGCCCTGTAACCAGGGGGAGTTGCTTCCCAGTCCCATCTTGGGTGGAATTTGGTCCCATCCCGTGACTCAAAGCATGGCCACAGCTATTTAACACATCCATGAAACCAGTTAAAGGTTATAGATATGTTAAATGACCATGCCAGGGGTTAGCTGCAAAGCTCTAGCTACCCAAAACAGCTCTGAATGGCCCTGTTCCATGTGTCCCATCCCCCCTGGCTCAGGCTTGTGGGGGTGAGGACATCCTACATACATTTTTCTAATATTTACTGGACACCTTGAGCTCTGGACCCCATTACAAATCCCTTCTTGGGGCCCTCCTCTTGGCTGCACCCTGCTTCAAAAGCATATAGAGAAAAGAAAACTTTATTTCTCTCTTTGCCCCTGGCCCATCCTTCAGCCATTGATCAATGTTTTACGTATCCTTCTATATACAATGTTTCCTCTATTGATACACATTTATAAAATACACACAGTTTAATCTTACTCAGAAAACTCTTTTTTGAGTAAAAACAGCATAAAGCACTTTTATTGCAATAATAAAACTTGAAACTCACATGTAGTGCAGGGGAGGAGGGGCGAGGTAGGCAGCAGTTACTTGCTGCACCAAATCACTACACGGGACAGCAAAGGAGTGAGGGGCAAGGAAAGCCAAGAAGCTTTACAATCTGCAGGGGGATTAAGCATCAACAAAACAGGAGATGCTGAAACTGTGATGACTAGCATCGTTTTCTTTCCCCCCCCCCATTTAAAAAAAAATGTTAGTTATTCAATTACAATTGTATGCCTTTTCTCCCCATCCCTCCACCCCACCTAAGCCGAACCCCCCTCCGTCCCCCACACTCAAGGATTCGTCATAATGGCTGGGCTTTCATTGAGTTTTCAGTATCTAAAAATCAGCACCTTCAATTTAAACTTCCAATTAAAGTTCTTAACATTTAGGAAGTGGAGCTTGGATAGCTATGGCACTATAAAAGTCCTGAATATTTATTGGAAAAAAACACAGGATAAGGGAAAAATTTCCAGCCACAACAAAGGCTTCGGAGGTCCCTGCTGGCCCTGGGACAGATACTTGTAGCGTCCAATATTGCAGTGAAAATTATTCACTTTTAGAAGGCAGATATTTTAAGGAGAATTATTTAGAAAACTTTAAAATATCATGTAGCATAGCCAAGTTTTTATAAGACATTAAAATGTTGATTTATTTGTAATATACAATAGCAACTGAAAGCAATATAAACTTAGATCAATTTACAAAATGTATTTAGTTAACTAGAGCCAAATGTATTACCAAGTGTTACATCAGATTTTATTTTAATTGTTTCATTTAAAAGGTAGATACAATATTTTAATTTTTATATAAAAAGGGAACCTCATAATCACAAATCTACTAAAAATACCATCCTCTAAAATTCTCAACTAATTATTCTGTTTTTCTCTTTTGAATGCCCCGGTATTTTAGTTAAGATAAGCTCGGTTAGCTGTGCTTTGAAAGATAGGTTCTGTGGTCACATGGCCTCTTCAGGGGTGGGTGCCCATGGGCACATTTGTTGGTCAGGGGACAGAAAGTGGTAAAACAGCCTGACAATTGCTTTCTGGTTTCAGTAAATGAGAAAGAGAGACAGGTTTGTTTCTGTTTATTTATTTTTTCTCCTTTGACACAAAGCCACTTGATGCGCCACTAGTGAAATCAAACAAGGTCTTCCTGAAACATGCTGATGGGTACATGAAGGGTGATGATAATTTCCCCTTGCTTCTAGGATATCAATTTCCCATTGTTTCCTCATCCTTGTCAAGCTAGTGGTGCTGAAACTGCTTCCCTCATGATTTGTTTGCATCATTATTATCTGTTTTCTCTGTGCCTTTCATTTTTTATTCTGGGTCAAACACTAATGTGGACAAATGAAAAAGCTTTGGCCCTAAATCAAGCTGTTAGAGATATAGACTTACTTTTGAAACAGGTCAGGCAAATTGCAGTAATAATACCAATGAAATCTTCAGGAGCAGAAAACAAAGCAGTAGATTTCAAAAAAGATATTATCTTGACATCAATTTTCCTAGTACACATAAAATACAAGCACCTATTTACCTTCATTCCTTAACAATGTTGTACTTTCCTGTCTAAAGTGCTCTCAATATTTTCTGGTCCATATAAAGTTAAAGAGGATATAGTCCATGTGTCCTTTAAGCTCCTGTAAACCCCTCTCCCCACTATCCCCTCCCCACTCCCTTCTGGCTTTTGTTACATTGTTCCTAATTTCAATGTCTCTGGTTATATTTTGTTTGCTTTTTTCTTTTGTTGATTATGTTCCAGTTAAAGGTGAAATCATATGGTATTTGTCCCTCACTGCCGGGAAAATCAAGGGGGAGGGTAGAGGTGGGGGAGGGAGGTGGGTTTGGCTGGGGTAGGGTGGAGGGATGGGGAGAAAATGCAGATAACTGTAATTGAATAACAATAAAATTTTTAAAAAATGAAAGAAAAATGGCACTCAAGTATATCAAAAGGTCCTCTGAGAATATAAATTTCAAAATAAAAAAAATAAACAAGTGAAAAAAGATAAAGCGGATATAAAATTTGTATTTATTTTTAATGCTATACTTGAAAATAAAATCACATTTCATTCAACAGTTCAAGGGAAAAACACTTTATTTTCAGATCAATTTATAACTGTGTAGATCTACGTCAAAATATTCCTGGAACTCCCTCCCCAAAAATGACATATGGTAGACTACCATATACATAATTTATAAAAGATTTAATCAGTATTACTCCCATTCCCTCAGGTTTGCTTTACCACACTCAATATTTAATCACAACAATATAATTTGATAAAATAGACCCATTTGAAAGAAATAACTATATGGAATATTTCATTATAAATCCTGCTCAGATGTCAAATGTTCAGCTTACACACACACACACACACACTGTTTTGTTTTGTTTTTCCTTCTAGAAATATTTATTAAAGTCTTCTATGCATAACAAACATGCTTGGTCCTACTGCATATGCCAAGATGTGTATGTATCTACACTTGACAGGACATATAATATCTATGTAGAGAGGAAATTATAGCAGGGTCCTCATAACCAGCACAGGCAGCAAATTGTAATTGCAGTTTAGAAGGAAAAGAAAGGTTGTTTTCGAATGGAGGTTATTGGAAGAGGCTTCACTGAAATGTTACTCACCACTGCATAAACAGGCTTAAATTATGCTGTAGCTGCATTCATACACTCTCTGACAGGACAGTTCAGAGAATATTCAACCCAAAACTTCTATTCAAATTGCTTAGCTTGATCTTAAAACACAGCTGCTCAGAAGAAGTGAATGATGGGGAGGTGGCGGGGTGGAGGAGGGTGGTAGGGGGAAAGTGGAGACAACTGTGCTTGAACAACAGTTTAAAAAAGCAAGTGAATGGTGATTTTGAATCCCTGCCAATCACATTGCCTCATGGAGAATCCATGTCTGACATACTCCATTCAACACTTTAGAATTTGAATATTTTTTGCTACTAAGAATATATATATACACACATCCTACTGTGGCAACTTACAATAGAAAAACAGAATACTTATTTTTATAGTGAAGTGTATTTTTATCTCTCTTAGTAGCCCATGATTTCTTAGAGTACAAGGGTTATGCATATTTATATTTATACCTTATGTTATATGTTCAAAGAATGTTTGCCTAATGAATGTCTAATAGGTATTGAATGATTATATTACAGCCCCCATGCAACTTTGCCTCTCAACATTCACTGTTATATTATTCTATAGAGAAGCATTTTTACTACAAGGGAATTTTGTTAATCAGGTTGGTTAGAATCCCTATTATTCATTCATTAGGGATATAATCTGCATATTTTTACTAATGTCTACATTGTCCCTTTTTTGGAACCAGATGAATACAAGAAAGAAAAGTGTTGCCTGGGCAACAGAGCTGCTTTGTTTGAATGGCTTTCTTTTTTATTTTTAAATCATTTTTATTATTTTGTTTTTATTCGATTACAGCTGTCTCAATTTTTCCTCCTTTGCCCTCTTCTGCCCATCCCACACCTGCTCCCAGAGTCAATTCCCATGCTGTTTGTCCATATCTGTGAGTCTTTGTTTAGTCCTTTCCCCTTCTTTCCACGATTGTCACCATCCCACCTCCTCTCTGGTAACTTTCAGTCTGCTCCATGTTTCCATGCCTGTGGTTCTATTTTGTTCATTAGTAGATTCCACTTAAAGGTGAGATCATACGGTATTTGTCTTTCACAAACTGGCTTATTTCACTTAGCATAATGCTTTCCAGATCCATCCATGCTGCCACAAAAGGTAGGAAGTCCTTCTTTCTTTCTGTTGCATAGTATTCCATTGTGTAAATGTACCACATTTTTTTGATCCACTCATTTACTGATGGGCACTTAGGCTGTTCCCAGCACTTGACTATTAATATAGCGCCGCTCTGAACATAGGGTTGCATAAGTTCTTTTGAGTTGTTTACTTGGTATTCTTAGGGTATAATCTCCCCAGAAGAATGGCTGGGTCATAAGGCAGTTCCATTTTTTGTTTTGAAGGAAATTTCATACTGTGGCTTTCTTTATCATGACAATAGAAATTAAAAATGTAAAATATTCAAGAAATTACTATGTTTGTGTAAATAAGTGTGCTATAGAGAGAATAAGAGAAAAAGTTACTACCTTTAAGTGAAACATATTTCTGGATTCTCTCAATGTTGTTTATATTTTATAATACATTTATATTTATTAACAATTACTGAAGTCCCTAAAGAAATTAAGTTTACTGCAGCTCACAAATTCAGCCTGTCACTTGTTACTTGTTTATTTTCTATTTCTCATTTAGAGATGTGAGTATCTTGAAAACAGAAACCTTGTTCACAGAAGTTAACTCATACACTAGGATTTTAAGAGACATAAAATAACAGGAAAACAAATTTTGAAACTGGGTATCTGATACTATGTATTATTCAAGTTCTTATACTGTTAAAATAATTTTATATTTGTATTCAGCATTTCTTATGAGAAGAAAGCAATTTAAGAAAAAACAGCATTTCAATAGTATAGCTCATTTCATTGATAATTATTTTATTTCTATAAAGTTCTCTGATTATAAAGATTTTATCAAAGTCAGTTCAAATGTCAGAGTCTTCATTTTATAGAGTGTGGAGATGGGTTACAGTACACATGCATTATTTAAACATTTCCTTGGTGTTGAAATCAAACAGATTTCTTACATTCTCCTGGTGATACTAAACAATAAACATTTCATGTTTCTTAATATTTCATTATGGTTTTCCTGAATATCATCATGTTACAAAAATTATCCATTTTGTATAACTTCTAAAATCAACATATTTTGTCCTAATTACATTACATTTTGTCTAATTTGTAACACCCTCTTTCTTGACTTAGTGTTATTGAATACCACTGATTCTAAAACATTAGACTAGAAAGAACAACCAAATTACTGAGAACAACCTTGAAATTACTGAGGCATGAATTGCAGTCAATGAGAGTCTTTCACACTGTAGACAGAGTCCAGGAATATACATGACTTGGTTAAGAGCAAAGCTGATTAGGATAAAGTTAGTGTGCATTTTGGACTAGTTTCTACTCATGTTCTATTTTTACCCTGACACTTCTAAGAATTAAAGTACCATGAAACTAATCCTTTAAAAAATTGTTGGTATTATTACAATACTACTTTTAGATATTTGAATAAATCCTTGAGTGTTACAAATCAATTGGTGGATACCACTTTATCATTTAATCATAGTCCAACTCCATTTACCAATGAAGTTCCTATCATTAAATTATTTCTATCTGATTAGAAGATTAATTAAATTGATTTCCAAAAGATTTATTTTCCCATTAATGTAAATCCTAGTAATGTAAATCCTAGTCATATTGTCAAAACTGATTACTTTGGAAGTAATCTAGGCCAGAAATATGTTGGCTGACAAGGAAAAGACAGAAAAGCACTGTCAGGATAATCTACTGTGAGCACAATTTATGCCCAGATTATCCAGTATTGACTTTATTCATTCCAGTGTCACATTAATTAAACAACAGAAAGCTGTCTAGTATAAATCTAAATATAGTAGAGACAATTTAAAAATAGAAAAAAATTAATCTTCCTTTCAGATTTACTTGAGGTTTGCAATATAAATGGCTAGGTTATCAGCCACACAAATGAAGATATCAAACATTCCTGTTCCTGTTTTAATGCATTAGTAATTGTCAAATTTAGAATAAATGTTGTTGAATTTGGTTTGCTAATATTTTGTTGGGGATTTTTGCATTGATGTTCATCTAGATATTAGTCTTTAATATTTTTTGTGTGTCGTCCTTGTATAGCATTGATATTACAGCATTGCTGGCCTGATAAAGATATATTCTCTAGGGTTCCTTTCTCTTTAAATTTGTGGAAGACTTTGAAGGGGGTAGATATTAAATCTTCTTTGAATATTTGAAAGACTTCATCATTGAAGGTGTCTGGTCTTGGACTTTGGTTTGTTGAGAGGGTTTTGATTACAGATTCAATCTTCCTACTAGTAATTGGTATATTCAGGTTTCTTGTTTCTGTGTGATTTAGTTTGGGAAGATTGTATGCTTCTAAGAATTTATACACTTCTAGCTTATCCAATTTCTTGGTGTATAATTGTTCACAGTATTTTTCTTATTACCTTTTGTTATTTTTGTATGAGAAGTTGTAACTTCTCTTTCATTTCTGATTATTATCTCTCTCAGTGAGTCTAGCTAAAGTTTTTTTCTATTTTTGTTTATTTTTCAAACAACCCAATTTAAAAATTTCTGAATATGCATTTTTCCAAAGAACACATGGAGAGGTCCAACAAGCACAAGGAAAGATGTTCAATATCACTAGTTATACGGGAAATGCTAATCAAAACCACAATAAGATAATACCCCATACTTGTTACAGTTATTATTATCAAAAAGATAAGAAATAACTAGTTTTAAAGAAAAGGGAACACCTACTCTGTTGGTGGGGCTGTAAATTTGTATAGCTACTATGGAAACAGTACAGAAATTCCTCATATAATGAAGAGTAGAACTATTATATGATCTAGTTATTCCACTCGAGTATTTATCTGAAGAATAAAAAAGCAGCAATCTGAAAATATACATCCACCCCTATTGTTTATTACAGCATCATTTACAATAAGCAAGATATGGGAATAACATAAGAGTTCCTACATGCATGAATGAAAAAAGAATATATAAAGATTATATATATATGTATATATATTATATGATATATTATACATTATATATTACATATATACACAATGGGATGAATATTAATTATTCATAAAAATAATGAAATCTTGTCATTTTCAACAACATGGAGGGACCTACTGACTTATATGTGAAATTTAGTAGTACATTTACACAATGGAATACTATGTGGTCATTAAAAAAAAGGAAATCTTACTTCTTATGACAGAATGGATGGACTTGGAGATTTTTAGGCTCAGTGAAATAAGCCAGTCAGAGAAAGATAAATACCATAGGATCTCAGTTATATGTGGAATCTAATGAACAAAATAAACTGGCAAACAAAATAGAAACAGAGGCTTGGATATATTGAACCGATAGCTGTCAGATGGGAGAGCAGAAGAAGGAAATGGATTAAAGAAAGTGAAGGGATTAGCCAAATAGCATTTATGCATAGACTGTAGACACAGACAACAGTGCGGTGATGGCCAGAGGGAGGTAGGGGGCGGGGGCAGGGTGCAGGTGGGCAAAGGGCAGAGGAATGCGGACATGTGTACTAGTGTCAATAATAAAAATAAAGTGAAAAATACCACTTAATAAATCACTCCAAAGTAAAATACATAGGAATAATTCAGGCAAATTGGTCCCAATCTCTAAATGGGAAATTATATACAAAACTGTCTGTTGATGTATTGGAAGACTGAATATCGCTAAGATGTCATTTCTCTCATATTTACCTACAGTTTCAAAACAATCTTGTTAAAATCAGTAGCCTATTTTGTACATAGTTACAAACTAATTTCCAAATTTATATGGAATGACAAAAGGTCTAGAACAAATAGCAGAATACTGTAAAACCATAATACAATTTAAAGATTTATACTAGTTGATGTCAAGGCTTAATAAAGCTATAGTAATCAGGAAAGCATGGTATTTGCAAATGAACAGACAGGTACACAGACCAATTAAACAGAATAGAAAATCCAGAAATAGAGCCACACTATGAAGCCAACTGATTTCTGCAAAGGAGCAAAAGCAATTCCATAGAGAAAGAACAGTTCTTTCAATAAATGGTGTTGTTATATTATGATATTTATGAACAAAATTAAACTAAAATGATGTTACATTTTAGAAGAATTAACTCAAAATAAAACATATATCTAAATGTAACATGGAAAGCTATACAAATTTACAAAAAACATAAAAGAAAATCTATGGAACCTTATGTCTGGAGATGAGTTTTTAGATACAACATCAAAAGCATAAACATAATGCTTAAAAGTTAATAAATTGGACTTCAACATTAAAATTTAAAATTCTATACTGCAAAAGATACTGTTAAGAGAATGGAAATGCAAGCCAGAGCTTGAGGAAAAGCATTCGGAAAACCCATATGTGAAAAGGATTCGGCTCCAAAATATAAAAAGTTTCCTTAAAATTTAACAGCAAGAAATCAAACAACCTAGTTTAAAAATGGGCAAAGAATCTAAAGGGACACCTCACAAAAGAAAATATACAGATGGCTAATAAGCATATGAAAGTTGCTCAATATAATTTGTCAATAAAGAATTGCAAATTAGACAATGAGGTACCATTAACATCTATTAGCATGGCTCAAATCCAGAACACTACAATAGCAATTGCTGGCAAGGATGTGTGGCTACAAGAACTCTCTTTGATTGCTGGTGGATGTACCAAATGGTACAGCCACTTGGAAGAAAGTGTGGAAGTTTCTTCCAAAGCTAAACAGTCTCATTATGTGATCCATTTATTGAACTCCCAAGTATTTATCTATTTGATATGAAAATTATTTCCACACATAATGCACACAGATGTCTATGTCAACCTAGTCATATTGTCAAAACTGTAAACATTCAAGATGTCCCTCCACAAGTGAATTAATTAAAAACTATAGCTTATATAGAAAGCAATATTTTGTAATAATAAATGAACTATCAAGTGTCAGAAAGACATTGAAGAAAATAGTTATATTTGTGAAGTGGAAAAAGTGAGTCTGAAAGGACTACATCCTGAATGCTTCAATTTTTATCACATTCTGGAAAAGGCAAAAATATAGATGCGAATCAAAAAAAAGATAGCTCTAAGGCAAAGAAGAGAATACAGGAAGGATGAGTTGGTGAAACACAGGGCATTGTTCAGGGCACTAAAACTATTCTGTGTGATACTATCATTGTGGTTACAGGACTCTATCCATTTGTCAAAAAAACCAGAATTTACAGAATGAAATACAAAGCATATTGCATGCAAATTAAAAAGAGTGTCACTTAGGAGGTCAGGGGACTTCAGACTGTGGCAAGAAAATCTAATTGTATTACAGATATATGAAACGCCCTCACTGATGAGCATGGGGAGAAGAGATATAGACCTAAGTAACTTTGGAAAGGATTTGAGTCTATAAGGCAAAAGACAAAGTGACTACACATAAGCACTGTGCTTTAGTTGATAATGGTTTTCCCCATGGGGTTATAGTTTAAGGATCCTGATACTGTTATACTTACTGAAATTCAATATTTCAGGAAATAGTGCCTGATGATGGGTGGCATATTTTCGGAATTAGAGTGAGAGTTTACAGATAATCAAGGGAGGAAGCAAAAACAATCCATGAGGAAATACAGTTGAATTATTATTAACTTACGTTTAGCTTAATATTAACACAGATTAATATACAGAGAGAAACATATCTAGAAATATGTTTACATGGGTATTAGTACACGCAGATATATTTTTTGCTCTGTCAGCTGAGAGTACCTGAAAGAAAGGACGTCCAAGTAACACCCCGATCTTGTTTTCCAATATCATTCCCCCAAAAAAGAAACCGGGGCTCTTGCAAGAAATGCCTGATTCCTGACTTTGGGCAGGAAATACATAACATGACCCTGAAGTATCATGTAGTGCCAGAATGTAACAGAGTATTCCCAAAACAACAAAAACAGAAATCTCACCATCACCATGGTGTGTCAAAGAACTACAGGAGCTGTCTGAACAGCGCTCCCAATGGTCAAAACGGAAGCAATTTAAACTACAAATTAATAAATTCATATTGGGCTAAAGCCTGAAGTATAAAATAAATATCCATGAGTCAATAAGGACATAAAAATGATTGAATAAATTAATAAATGAAGAAGAGACAAATCTCTTTGCTGAAAAATTCTAAATAATTTTTGTAGATGCTGCCCCCTGAATAAAAGGGAGTATAACACCCTACTCCTAAAGCGTAGGTTTCATATAGTAACTTCCTTCCAAAGAGCACAGCATAGAAAGAGGTGGAGAGTAACTGTACCACGGAGAAACCACCTTTGCTAAGGTGTTGAAAGTTTGTGCACTGTGTGTGATGTGATGAAAATGGCACTCAGATTTGTCTTCTTTTCAAGAAGCCAGTTTAGCAGAATAAAAAAAAAAAAATCAGAAAGTTCCAAATTGAAGGGCATCCTATAAAATACCTGAAGAGTACTCCTAAAAACTCTCAATGACATAAAAATCAAGAGAAGTCTGAAAAAGTTGACATCCAAGAAAAATGTAAGGAGACATGAAAGTTAAAAGTACTATGACATTCTGGAACAGAAAAAAAAATACATTATTTAAAACTCAATAAATCAGAATATACTATAGACTTCAATGAAATAATTTATTAATATGAGTTCATCAGTTATGAGGAATTACTCAAAAACAAGATTAATGATATGGGACATTGGGGGTGGGGAACATGGTAGCTCTCTGTACTATCTTCTCAATTTCCCTAGGTCCATATATCAAAGTTTAATTAAAAATCACAGTAACAGGAACTACTATGGAGGACACATGGACAAAACCAAGGGGGAGGGTGGAGGTGGGGAAGGGAGGTGGGTTCAGTTGGGGTGGGGTGGAGGGATGGGGAGAAAAGGCATACAACTGTACTTGAATAACAATAAATTTTTTAAAAAAAAAATCACAGTAAAAGGGATAAAATAATCATTATGGATGTCCAACTCTAACCTGAATGACACTTCTTCCCATAACTCATAAACATTAAGTTAAACAAATAGTTCTAAATTTTATTTGTAACAGCAATCTATTTATATTCAATCTTTTTTTAAAAAGGAAAAAATTCTGCTACTTAATCATAATAAAATATCACCTTAATTGTTGGGGTAATACATACATGAGAAAACTTTAAACTAAGTATCTCTGTCAGACCTTGGGCCTATGCCCATAAGGAATATGTTACCTATTTTATATCTCTGGTTTCCTATTTTGAGAAAGAACTGATGTGGCATTTTCATGAACCTTTCTCCCTGAAGTATTCAAGTATACCTCAAAGTTACCCATGGCATTAGAGAAAGTTATAAGGCTTAAAATGAAAAGTCAAATAGATAATGAACAGAAGAGCTATTATAAATATGAGTCCTTTTCCAATTCGTGGGAAATAATATCATGCGTACAGACTGTATTCATACCGGTAGCCACCATGAGGAGCAAAGTTGACATATTTACTTATATGAACTGCAATCTTCTTATAGTGTAGTGTGTTTATCTGTTTTGTTTTCTTTAGCTCTGGTTGCCTCAATTATTGTTTACAAAATGTGTACATTGAAAAATTCATGGATCAGCAATACCACTGATGGGATTATACCCTAAGAACCCTGAAACACCAATCCAAAATAACCTATGCACGTCAATGTTCACAGCAGCACAATTTACAATAGTCAAGTGTTCGAAGCAACCTAAATGCCCACCAATAAGTGAGTGGATAAAAAAACTGTGGTACATTTACACAATGGAATACTATGCAGCAGAAAGAATGATGGGAACCCTACCCTTCATGATAGTATGGATGGATTTGGAAAGCATTATGCTAAATGAAATAGTGAAATAAGCCAGGTGGTGAAAGACAAATACCATGTGATCTCACCTACTAGTAGAACCTAATCAACAAAACAAACAAACAAGCAAAATAGAACCAGAAACATTGAAATAAATAGCAAACTGACAGTAACCACAGGGGAGGGGGGAGAGGGATAATGGGGGAAATAGGGGAAGGGCCATCAAGGAACATGTATAAAAGACACATGGACAAAGCCAAACAGGGTAGATTCCCCCTTTGGAGGAACCTGGGATGCGGTCGGGGATCCATGGTGGGGTGAAAATGGAGACAACTGTACTTGAACAACAATAATAAAAAAATCAAAAAAAAAGATAAAAGAAAAAAGAAAAAATGCATGGATCATTCCCCTGCCTTCTTCATAGACCTATTTGGTGCTCATTTTTTTCAATGCATTCTGAAATTGTCTTTCATCATCTCAGGTTTGCCAGCCCAAACACTTTCATTAGTTGTACTATTATGCTCACACTTGTAGTGACTCCAAAGGCTTTCAATACTTGCTACTATTATGCTTGTGGTGACTGCAAATGGACTAAACAGTTGATCCCTGGCTTACAAGGCATACTGCTCAATAACATAATCAACAGAAGAAAAGAGCAAACAAAATGTAACCAGAGACATTGAAATTAAGAACAATCTAACAATAGCCAGAGGGGAGGGGGGATGGGACAGTAGGGAGAAGGGTTTGCAGGAACTACTGTAAAGGACACATGGACAAAACCAAGGGTGAGGGTGGAAGCAGGGGAGGGAGGTGGGTTTGGCTGGGGTGGGGTAAAGAGGTGGGGAGAAAATGCAGACAAATATAATTGAACAACAATAAAATAATTTAAAAAATAAGTAAGTAAATAAATGTCTGGATGGAACAGGTCAAATTTCAAGAGAGAGCAGAGGCTCACAACTGCTCGTTGGACCACATAGGAAATGTTTCTCCTTGCTACATTTCCCAAATTTTAGCTAAAGTCTGGGGACTGAGCCTCAAGCTTTGGTGTACTACAAATCAAGGAATCAAAGTGTTCTGCTGTGAACTCTTACTTTCTCTGTAGTTCAAGTAATTATGACATTGGACTTTCTGGTATTATAATCATTAAAAGATTAAAATACTTTAGCAGAGGATTAACAGTGCAGTGGTTAAGTGAAGGGACTTCAAAGCTAACCTGCCTGAGTGAAAGTCCTTTTTCCAACATGCTTATTGTGACCCTAGGAAAATTATTTTCATGTCTGGTGACTTAGGGTTCGTATTGTAAAGTGAAATAGTAATGGGACTTATTCACAGGGTGCTTTGAGGATTCAGTGATCTATATATATAAAGACCATAGTAAAATGCAGTAGGAGCTAGAAAAGATTTGCCTTTCTAATACAACCATATACTCAAATGAAGATTTAGTAGTTATATCATTCATACCTTACAAACAAAAGTCAATTTATTGTGAGAGTGGTAAACCAAAAAGAAATATGTAGTTGGATTGTCTATCACTCTATTATTCACCCAATTTCTTTTGACAAAACCCACACCAGCAAAATAGATTCCCCCAACCTTGTTTCTTTATCTATGTAGTTTAGTTCAGAGTCAAAGTTCCCCACAAATGCAAGTGACTGATGAAACATAAATCACAGACAAAAAGTCTAAGAACTCTATTTAACTGTCCAATCTTGGCACACTGGAAGAGAATTGGAATGGGTGTTGGGCAGACAAGCTGCTTGTATTCACCACAGGTTCCAGAACGCCTCACAGATAAGACAAACATACTACAACAGGGCAACTGGTGGCCTACATTCATTATTTTAAATACATTCTCAGAATCTGTAATCACAAGTGGGGATTGGTTTCTTGGGCCACATCAGAATTGTGTTTCTCAATAAGAATTGCATGCTCAACACCTAACTATGTGACTCTCTTTTCTAGGAGCACATTGCAATTTGTGTCTTAATACACTGTGTTTCAACAGTTCCGTCTAACTGAAAAATAAAAATGATTTTTTACACTGAAAGGCAAAACCAAAAACTTCTACTGAAGGTTGAGTGTAACTCAACCCTAAGCATAAGTGATTTTTTTTATTACAGCTTCCCCATTGAGATCATCATAACTATATTCAACAAGAAAAATCTAGGTAAGGCATTTCATATGAAATTTTACCAAAGATAAAATCAATTTTGTAAGGTCACACTGAGCAAGTGTTGAATATATAATTTAGTTCAGACAGTGTAGCTTTAAAATCCCTTTGTTAACTCACTCTAGAGTTTATCCTCTGCAAAAAGATTTGAACCTCCTCATGAAAGTGATACCAGAAGATCCATAATTACAAAGACTTGGGCTATATAAAGTAAATGATCATAGAACTACATTTTGATTCATTGAATTTTAGCATTAATACCTATTGTTATTATCTCTTCAACCTATAACAAAAGTTCTACAAGGTTTCCATTGTTAATTTAAAAAAATAAGACACATAAAAGAAATCAGTGCTTTACTGTACTTTGCTGATGATGTTACTATTTCTGGCTATAATTCTGTCTCTTTTTCCATTGTAATCACTTTCTTTTTTAATGAGTTATTTTTTAAAATATACATATTTTTTAATTTTTTATTGTTGTTCAAGTACACTTGTCTCCTTTTTCCCCCTACCACTCCCCCCCACCCCAGCCATCCCCACTTCCCACCATTGATCCTACCCCCCTTTGGTTTTGTCCTTCTGTCCTTTACAGATGTTCCTGAAAACGCTTAATCACTTTCTTAATATCGGTCAACTGTTACAAATGTCAACTAGCAGGGCTAGTACTGCACTAGTATTTACCTTACGAAACTATGAAAGCAAGAAGGAAGCAGGAGCCTGCCTGCAGAGCTCCTATAAATTTGACTTGCAGCACAGGCTCTGCCATTACCTGAAGATTGTGTTGAGGATGAAAAAAAAAAAAAAAAACACAACTCTAATTAGGTTCTATTTGTCCCACGTTGTCATGTTAAGTTTCTGGCTGCCCATCTCCAGAGAAACAATCACTAGCAGCTCAGGCCAATGGAGTGGAATGGTAAAGTCAGAACAGTAAAGGACAACTGCTGGCACTGGGAGCTGCCGAAGTGCATTTATTTCTCTCTTTCCCCCACCTTTAGAGCTTGCTGATTAAAACTAGCAGATTGCATTCTCCCAGTTTACTCCCTCCCGGTACTGTTTCTTTCTATAGCCTAAAGGCAGTTACAGACAGGAGGATCGTCCTGGCTGAGGGCAGCAAGTGGGAGAGGGCACCACAGTGCCACATGTTGTGTGGTGTCTGTTGCTATTTGATGCCGGGCTCATCTTGAAAAGAAAACAAATGAGCAGATATACAACAAAGCCACAGAAATAAAGAAGTGGTAGGTCTACTGAAACTAAAGGAACACAATAAGGAGATTTAGTGATATACCGATTCCTAAGTGGCAACTAAATATACAATAAAGATGTCACTAAAATCAATAGAAAAATATATTGTTTAGCAGATGGTATCAGAAAATGTTCTGCTATTAAGGAGAACATAAAACTGTATCTCCACATAACTCCATGTTCAAAGTTTGAAAGCAGATGCTTTAAAAACTTAAATGTGGAACATAAAACAATAAAGATAATAGGAGATAAAGAGTAGGATATTTTTATTCTCAACAGAGATAGTTTGGTCTGCCATTCTGGAGAATAATTTAGCAGTATAAGGTCTAATTATGTATACATAAGCCTTAGGACAAGGTTTATTAACTTTGATAAAAATTTTGAAGATATTCTCACACAAGGAATCAAACTTTTTGTATTTGAGATTTTTTTTGGCTTAATATGATTTATATTGCAGGTACAATGTATGTGGATAATTGTAATTATATATCAAAGTTTCTTTAAATGATGAATACACACTGAATTTCAGTTTGAAGTAAATCATAATATATGTCTTCCATACTTTTTCATGGTATTTAAAGACATAAAAATAATTTAGTAAAATTATCTGCATTCCTAAAAAAATTGAAGACAAGTCAATTGAAGTCAGAAAAACAGTCCTCTCACAGTTCCACTGAGTAAACAGTTGTTCTCTACAGGCTCTTGTATATATTTAATCAGGATATTCTTAAATTTCCAAAATCCATAATGATGAAGGTGTAATGAAAAGATGTAAAACTGATAATAAATACATTTAAAATCAAAGCATATGTAAAGGGAATGCATAATTCTTTCTGAATGCCCACAATTTACCAATAAAATTTTTATTAAACTATTAATGTGAAGAAGAGTGGAGTCAACTTATATTATTGAGTCCATTTAAAATTAAAATGAAATTTTATTATCAATAATTTGCATTCAGATTTTTACCCATCAAAGTACATGAAGGTGATTTAACTAAAGTTAACTTCAGGAGTCCCTTCAGCTCAGTACAAAATTTTTTTTTTCCTAAAATTTTTGTCATTTCAGACTGTTGCATTTGGCAGGACTGTCCTAGTAAATCACTTCCATAAAGCCTCAGAAGAACTCACCTACGTTGGCCAGTATCCTCAAGAGGTTTTGACCTAGTGTCAAGGAAAAAGCACCAAAATAGTAGTCAGAAGGCAGTGATAGAAACTCAATTTGCTGAATCATGGCTAACTACTGGATATCTAGTTGTTTTTCTATAGAGTCTTATATAGTTTATCAAAAATGAAATGCACAAATGTTAAAAATAGAATCATTGTGACAGGTAATGATAAATTTAGAACATTTCTAATAGCTTTCAAACAATTTGTCTCCTCTTGTTGGAGCTACCTACTTTCAGTATAGCCCAAATCTGGATGGTTGAAACATTTAACCATTACCTATTCTGGATTATTTATATCACTATATCCTCTGTTTCCTGTTTTTATTTCAATCAACTTAAAAGAGAATAAAGAAGAAGGAGAAAAGATTTTGGGGCCATGGCGGCAGGTAAATTTGAAAGCTCGATGCACATATAATTAGAAGAGAGTAAAAAGAGAGAGAGTTATATCTAATCTAAAAGATGTTACAAGTATACTACCAAGTTTATTTTCTTAAAAAAATAGAAATTAACAGAAAGCCTATTCTGCAAATATGTTTGATGCAAAATAAGAGCAAAATGTTTGAAAAAGAAATTTTAAAACCTTCAAATTCACAATAGTATCAAAAACAATAAAATCCCTAGGAATAAGTTTAATCAGAAAAATGCTCGATCTGTTTAATGTGAACTACAAGATGTTGATGAAAAAACACTGAAGAAGACACAAATGCTCCATGTTCGTGGGTTTCCAAAATTCATATTATGGAAATGTCCATGCTCACCAAAGTCATCTATAGAATCAAGGCAAATCTTATCAAAAGTCCAATGACATTTTTCATATAAATAGAAATACAATTCTAAAAATTTACATAACTGCAAAAATCCCAAATAACAAAAAGAATCCTGAGGAAGAGAAAGAAAGCTGGAGGCATCACACTTCATGATTAAAAAATATACTACAAAGCTTTGGCAATCAAAACAGTATGGCACTGATGTAAAATAGATGCATAGATGAATGGAACAGAATAGAGAACCCAGTAAAAATCACTTACATATATGGTCAACCAGTATTGGACAATGGAGTCAAAATATCAGTGAAATGTCACCTCAGCCTATTAAAAAAGCTATCATCAAAAAGACTTGAGATAACAAATGTGAGAGAGGATGTAGAGAAAAAGGAGTTTCTGTGCACTGTTGGTAGTAATGTAAATTGGATCAGCTACTATGGAAAACAGTATAAAGCTTCCTCAGAAAATTATATATTGAAGTATAATATGATCCAGCAATGATTCTGGGTGTATATCCAAAGGTAATGGAAACAGGATAGCAGGATATTCTATGCTAATTAAAATATTATAAACAATAGCCCAAATATGTAAACAACTTAAATGTCCATCAATGAACAAATGGATTAAAGATGATTTATACTTATATACAATGAAATATCATTCAGCCACAGTAAAGAAGGATATCGTGCCTTTTGCCACAACATGGATGGTCAATGAGGGCATTGTACTAAGTGAGAGAAGTAAGAGAAAGATAAACACTATATGATATCACTTACATGTGGGA
The DNA here is from genome assembly GCF_022682495.2 of Desmodus rotundus. Classification (NCBI taxonomy): domain Eukaryota; kingdom Metazoa; phylum Chordata; class Mammalia; order Chiroptera; family Phyllostomidae; genus Desmodus; species Desmodus rotundus. The sequence goes on along the minus strand of NC_071394.1, from coordinate 49,153,495 downwards.
CCAAACATAAACAAAAGTCATAGAAACAGAGAATGGAATGGTGGTTACCCGAGGCTGGGGAGGGTGGCAGAAATTAACAAGATATTTTCAAAGGATACAAACTTACAGTTAGATGATGAGTGGATTCAAGAGATATAATGCACAGTATTATCTTTTTCCTTAGCAATACTGTCATATACTTCAAAGCTGCAAGAAAATAGATCTTAAATATTCTCACCACAAAAAAATGTTGGTAATTATATGATATAATGGATGTGTTTGTTAGCTTATGTTACATTGCCATAAATAAATGTATCAAATCACCATGCTGTTCACCTCAAATTTACACAGTTATATGTCAATTTAAAAAAGGTGTATTATTCGTCAAGATAAAAAAATTCAACCTTAAGATTAAATTGTAAAAATGTCACAGCATACTATGGTAATAGCTCTGGGTTAATATTCTAGAGAGGATACTGTATTCCTCAGAGTTTTCCTGGGAAAAATATAGAGAAATCCTATTTTTCTCTCCTCCGAGTAACTTACTTATCTATAGTTTCTCTACACTAAATTTACTATCAGAGAATCATGAACAGGAAATTTTATCCCCCTAAAATGAGAAGTGTTAAGTTAATTAAATAAGGGGGACATTAGATTGTGGTGGCTTTAGTACCTTGGTAGCCTCATAAGCAAGTAAAACTCTGAACTTGTAATGCTTCAAGCTTAAGAAATCAAAACCTAAGGGCCAGATCACAAGTAGCCACCAGACTTTCCAAAATACTGCCCCTGCTTAAGTTATAGCCAGTCAAAATTTTGGTTGATTACTTTTGCCTTTTTTCTAAAAAAAGTCTTTCCGCTGGCTCCTGTTGGTGTAACACTCTTAACTACATGTAGTTTGGCACTACCCAGTTCAAAGTAATTTTTGCTCAAGTAAATTTAAAATTTTTCATATACCTCAGTTTATCTTTTGACAGTAGAAAACTGAAAACCTTTTCTGATGCTGTCAAATTAGTTTCTACTTTTGATCAGTGAGCTCACCCCACACTCACCTGTTACATGCCCTACCATGACGTCACACAGAAACAATTTTAAAGACACAGGTATGGATGTACACATACAAGTACACACACAGTATATGTTTCATGCTGGAGGATGGAAATTCCTCTCACATCTTAGTAAGGACATGACTTTGTATCACTCAGAAACACATTTTTATACTTTGATTTATTATTCAATTCTTTCAATGATATTATGAATTGCTAAGTCCCAGAAGAGAACATAGGCAGGAAAATCTCAGATATTCCATGCAGCAAATTTTCACAGTCATGTCCCCTAGAGCAAGGGACATAAAGGAAAGAGTAAACAAATGGAACCTCATCAAAATAAAAAGCCTCTGCCTGGCTAAAGAAAACAGCAGTTAAATGAAAACTGAACCAACTGTATGGAAAATATATTCGCAAATGATACCTTGCACAAGGGTTTGATCTCCAAAATGTATAAAGAACTTACATGACTTCACTCCAGGAAGACAAACAACCCAATTACAAAATAGTCAAAGAATAGGAACAGGCACTACTCTAAGGAGGACATACGGAGGACCCAGAGACATGTGAAAGGGTGTTCAGCATCACTAGCTATCAGATGCCAATTAAAACCACAATGAGATACCACTTCACACTGGTGATAATGGCCATCACAAACAAGTCAACAAACAACTGGAGAGGTTAGAGAGGTTGTGGAGAAAAGGGAACCCTAGTGCACTGTTGGTGGGAATGCAGATTGGCGTAGCCACTGTGGAAAACAGTATGGAGTTTCCTCAGAAAACTAAAAATGGAACTGCTCTTTAACTCAGCAGTCCCACCACTGGGATTATACCCTAAGAATCCTGAAACATCAGTTCAAAAGAACCTATGCACCCCAATGTTCTTAGCAGCGTTATTTACAACAGCCAAGTGCTGGAAAGAGCCTAAGTGCCCATCAGCAAATGAGTCAACCAAAAAACTGTGGTACATTTACACAATGGAATATAATGCAGCAGAAAGAAAGAAGACAGGCCTACATTTTGCAACAGCATAGATGGAACTGGAGATCATTATGCTAAGTGAAATAAGCCAGTCTGTGAAAGACAAATACCATATAATGTTACCTATAAGAGGAATCTAATGAAAAAAATAAACTAATAAAATAGAACCATAGGCCTGGAAACATGCAACAGACTGACAGTGAACAGAAGAGAGTGGAGAGGGGGATAATGGTGGAAAGACGGGGAAGGGACCAGACAAAGAACATATATGAATGACTCACAGACATGGACAACAGTGTGGGAATAGACTGTGGGAGTGAGGGTGGGATGGGCGGAGAAGGGCAAAAGGAGAAAAATTGGGACAATTGTAAGAGTATAACAATAAAAATGATTAAAAATAAATAACCAACCAAAATTAGATACCACCTCTTACCTGTCAGAATGGCTGTCATTAATAAAGCAACAAACAACAAGTGCTGGTGAGGATGCGGAGAAAGTGGAACCCTTTTTCACTGTTGCTAAATTCTTTCAAAACAACTTACAAATTTTCTTCCCCCAAACACAATGTATAAAAGTGCCTGTTAACGTCAGGATGGTGGGCATGTTGCCTTCTCTACCTAGCCCTGCTGCTGGTAGTTTAGACTTTATTCCCCAGAAATGGTCTTTTTCAGCTAGCACATGGCTCAGTACAGTCTTTCTTCTAAACAGGCTTCCAGCCATGGCAGTTAAGTTTTTTGTTTAACAGATGGTTAATCTGGAAGCACACCAAATCTCAGAAGACGAGAGCATTATTGCAGTGCTGTGGTGACTTTTTGCTACCATCTGGCTCTATTGAAGGTATTGGGCAGCCAAGACGTTATTCCGTAGTTCATATCAGCTCACAGTATTGCATTGTTACCTTGTATCACTCTGAATCATTTAAAATTTTTTTTTCTGCATCACTGTTTATCGGCCCTCCGTAATTCTCTATCACTACTAAATTTTCTTTCATCCTCCCACTTGCAATGTTATTCCTCATTACTTTTATTCTTTTAAATGCTTTAGACTGGGAAAAGAAAGGGAATGCTTGGGTTCAGAATTATAGTGGCATGTATTTAATGAAGAGAAAATACTCAACCAGCACAGCATCCCAGACTGTGCACACACAGAGCGGCTGCAAAGATGAGTAGCTGTAGTGAGAAGAGTTCACACAGGTCCACGAAAGAGATGTTGAGGAGATCACAGCTGTGACCTGGTAGAGTGAACTAAGATGTGCTGACTGCCCTTATAGAAACCCTGGAATAGAGTTGTACTTAACCTTTTAGGAATGGATCCTCCTAAAAGTGTTAAGGTTAGGTGATGGCTTCAGAATATGCATTTTCTGAAGAACTTGTAGATGAATTTGACTAGACTGAAATATGTCAGCCTGAACTAAAAAATTATTTACCTAAATAAACCATTTCTGAAGTTGTGCAATGCAACCAATAACCTCACAAATAAACATTTCTGCATTGTTTCTTACATTTTGCTTTGTTGTTGTTTTCCTTAAATGGCTGCTATGCATGCAGCTCATCATAACTCTGGGGCACTTCTAAAGTCTCTCAAAAGGAGTGCCTCAGGATTATGGTGAGCTGCATGGAATTTCCTCAGAAAACTAAAAATGGAACTGCCTTTTGACCAGGCAATTACACCACTGGGATTATACCCTAAGAACCCTGAAAAGCCAACTCAAAAGAACTTATGCACCCCAATATTCACAGCAGCACAATTTACAATAGCCAAGTGCTAGAAGCAACCTATGTGCCCATCAGTAAATGAGTGGATCAAAAAACTATGGTACATTTACACAGTGGGATCCTACACAGCAGAAAGGAGCTCCTACCCTTTGCGACATCTTGGGTGGACCTGGAGAGCATTAAGCTAAGTTAAATAAGCCAGGCAGTAAAAGACAAATACCATATGATCTCATCTATAAGCAGAACCTAATCAACAAAACAAACAAGCAAGCAAAATAGAACCAGAGACATTGAAATAAAGAACAAACTGACAGTAACCATAGGGGAGGGGCATAATGGGGTAAAGAAAGGGAAGGGTCATCAAGGAACATGTATAAGGGACCCATTGAAAAAGCCAAAGAGGCATAGGATCCAGGGTGGGAGGTGGGATGGGTGGGGTGGGAGAGAGTGGTGGTGGAGAAATGGAGACAACTGTATTTGAACAACAATAAAAAAAAACTTCCAATATTAGTCACCTGCACTGTATTAAATGATCTTCCTTACTTATATCATGTTAAGTATTTTAAATTTTTGATGGAATCTTAAATTTATTCAATTTGCTTGAGGAGAAAGGTCCAGAATGAATAACAAAAATGAGTAGGATCAGAAGCAACTTTGACAGCTTTCTGCAAGACTCCAGCCCTGGCCAACACCAAGAGTAAAGCCCTATAAGTGCCTGACGCCGAGGCCCAGACAAGCTGTGCTGGGATTCCAAACCCACAGACACTTTGAGATAATAAATAGGTATTGTCTTAAGTCACTAAGTTTGTGCTAATGTTTTATACAACAATAGATAATTAAAGCAAAGTACTAAAATAAAATTACAGAGAGAATTTTGTTGCCATGACTGTGGAAACTTACTGTTAATAAGAAGGTCATATCAAATGATAAAGGAACTCCGATCAACGGCGCAAATATGCATACATTTCTTTATGTCTTGGCAGGATAAATCCACTTTTTTCTAATATCTAAACTAAAATTTGTCTGCTTTAGTACACCATCTTGCATAAGTATTTCTTGAAGACCTTATCAAATGGAATCTGACTCAATTTTAGAAATAAAAAATATTTTAAAGTCAAGACCATCAAGATTTTTACTACTAAAATATTTTCACATTGAATATAAATAACATTTCATTTTTCTTCAAATAAAGAATAGCTCACATGGCATCTTTTCATTCACCAGCTAAATTCATGCAACAAATTTAACCATAAATGATATGGAATGAATAATTTTAATGGCAAGACACAAAAATGTTTATAGAAAGATGATTCTCCAAGAAAAGATTTTAATTAAATTTATTGTCTAATTTAAATCAGTAAGTTGATTACTGGTATCCTTTCTTTGCCAAGATAAAATGACACATTGTGGCATATGGTGTGTAGTATGTTTTTATTTCAATGTAATTCATGGGTATTTCTTCTAAATCCTTGACGTATGGGGGTACTTGTGACAATATAAATATAGGGCAAAGGTGAGAAATAGTCTCCAGTAGTTTTGAAGTAATATACACTGTTACACTTTATAACTCTCTGTTAAGCCATTTCTAGATTTAAATAAATAAAATGCATAAAATTTTATTTGAAAACAAATCTTGCTCATTTGTAGGATTTTGACCTGTTTTCCAATAATGTTATACAATTTTTTCTTAGATTTATTTTCCTCACCTGAGGACACTTTTTTCCCTTTCTTTTGGGGGAGAGAGGAAGGGAGAGAGAGAAACAAAGATGTGAAAGATAAACTGATAGGTTGCCTCCTGCACGCGCCAGACCAGGGATCGGACCTGCAGTCTAGGCTTCCGCCTGGCCAGGAATCAAGCCTTCGGCCGGTTACGGGATGATGCTCCAACTAACAGAGCCACACTAGCCAGGGCATATTTTCATCCATGACATCTCGTTTATTCAAATTATCAAATGATGTATCATATGTCAAACAACTAGTAGGGTATATTTCATAAAAGATAGTTATCAAATAGTAATATTCATATATTTTATAACTAAAAACAATATTAAACTCCCATCTTACATATTCAGTTCATAGAAACTTAGAATTATATGTTGCATAGAAAGAGAATAAGTATCCCTTTTTAAATTCTAATAATAGCGGAATTGAAATAGTGGTCATTTTATTAAATTATACTGATGTATGCTTCTACCAAGACCTTTTTATGCTTATAATTACACTAGGAAGATATGAGTATTCAAACATTTTAACAAACTACTTAAAGTAACATAATCATCCTAGTTGAAAATAAAGCTTTCAAATGATAAAAGATTAATCTAAATCATAGGGATAGTCTAAGAAAAACTGATGCTTTCGAATTTTTTACAGGTAAAAATGAAGCTCAGCCTTGGCTGCTGTGGCTCAGTGGATTGAGTGTTGGCCTGCAAACTGAAAGGTGGCCAGTTCGATTCCTGGTCGGGGCACATGCCTGGGTTGTGGGCCTGGTCCCCAGTTGGGGGTGTGCAAAAGGCAACCACTAGATGTATCTTTCATACATTGATGTTTCTCTCCTTCTCTTTCTCCCTTCCTTCCCCTCTCTCTAAAACTAAATTAAAAAATATTTAAAAAGAGGAGGATACTTTCTTTGAAAAAAGAACCTTAGTCTTAAAATAAATGGACAAATAACTGCATTCATTGCTCACTTTACTATTTAAAGGTATTTGAGATATAGTATAGATTTATCTCTTTTATTAATATGATAAATAAATAAAACAAATAAACACATTTAGAAGAGAAAGACCTGATTAAGTTAGTATTTTTCTGCTGGAGATAATCCCACACCTTAACACTAGGACAAAGCATAATTAGAATGTAGCACTGGAATGGGGCTAACTTACTCTACAGGTGAAATAACTAAGGCCCAAATAAAGTAAGTAAGGTTAGGAAATTCATAAAGTAGATGATTTAAGTCAGAGACTCATTTATCTCAGGCCAAGTAAAATCTGGCAACACCAATCTGCTTCTGGTTTTTGTTCTAAAAAAATCAAAACCTGTTTGTTGTTTTCTGCTTTGCTCAGCATGAGTGTCTGACAAGCTAGGTGTTTTTACTCAGGACACTGGCCAGGACCAGACTGGCTGGTCTCACAGATCAGGCCACACTCAGCCATCGCACGAATTCGCTGATTCTGTGTTATCCAGTAAATACTAAGACAAAAAAAAATGCAGCAAAATGTGGAGAGTTTGCCTTTTTATTGTTCTGTCATAATGGTTTATTGATAAGAAAACATTTAATAGTAATTACTATCATTGGTTTAATCTCAAAAATAGGCCCTCCTCAATTAAAGGTATGGGTTTTTCAACATAATTTATAATTTGCAGCTAATTAATCAATGAGAGCAACATAAGTGATCTGCCAAGCTGTTTCAAATTATGCTCTTGTGATGTTTAACAAAAATTTGCAAATCATTTTACCTTTTTCCTACACTGTTGATTCTGATGAACCAAAATAAGAATAAAAATAGTGGTCTTGGTTGCTATGGTACATTTACACGATGGAATACTACGCAGCAGTAAGAAAGAAGGAGCTCCTGCCCTTTGCGACAGCATGGATGGAACTGGAGAGCATTATGCTAAGTGAAATAAGCCAGGCGGTGAAAGACAAATACCATATGATCTCACCTATAAGTGGGACCTAATCAACAAAACAAGCAAGCAAGCAAAATATAAAGAGAGATATTGAAATAAAGAACAGACTGACGGTAATCAGCAGGGAGGCGGAGGGGGATAATGTAAGAATGGGAAGGGTCTAAGGAATGCGTATAATAGGACCCATGGACAAATCCAAAGGGGTTAGGATTGAGGGTGGTAGTTGGGGGTGGATGGGGCAGGGGGAGGGGATGGGGAAAATAGAGACAACTGTACTTGAAAAACAATAAAATAAATAAAACAAATAAAATTAAAGAAACAAACTTTAGAATAAAATCTTGATCTTACCATTACCAAATAGCCCCATACAATACAGGCAATTAGACATCACAGAGACTTTGTTCCTTGGTAATTTTCAGCTTAATATTAAAAATCATAACTTAATTTTTTTTTACTAAAAGTCCCATAAACAAATGAGCTTTATAAAGAATGAGCACACTATATAGGAAGACAGATAAAACAGAAAGTGCTGAAATGGTAAAATCTGAAAAGAGCAGTACAAGAAACGATAACAAGCTGCATATCTAGAAAATACTCGAACCCAGCAGGCTATTATGGCAATGAAAGGCTGTCTGTAGTGTAATTGCACCGTTCTATCTATGCCCCATTCGCTCTTATTATCTTGTCATTTTACCTCTTCCTGCAGACACTCTAGCTGCCTTGTGTCATCTACTGCAAGTGAACGGGCGGCTGCTTCCTCACTTGGAGCCTGTTAAACTATCTTGCTAACAGTAGCTTTTGCCCCTAATGAACAGGCATTCACTTCTGTGATGTGTGCTGTGTTTATTGACAGGGATGTTCAAGTGGCTTATGGGTCTTCTATAAGAGCATGCAGGAAGCTTTACTGAAACAATACACATGCAAAGGCACTGACAAATGTTTAAAGATAAAAAACAGTATGTGCTGTGACAATACTTTTCTAAGGTTTTCAAATGGAGAAAAATATCCATTTGACTTATAATCTGCTAGTTAGAGCTAATTCTTTGTTTCTTTTCTCAAAAAGAAATAATTGAAATTAATGGAAGCTAAGCATTTCAAACTGATTGGACATAGCCATACCCTTACTGATGTTACCAATGTTGTCAACAGCAGACTTAAATCACTGTCTTTTAATTTAATTATATATAGTTATTGACTCTTAAGTTAGTAAAACAGGGTAGGGTGCTATAGTAGCCACTGGAGTTTATGACAGAAAAATATCTTTTGGAGATATTTTTAAATATCTCTGTATTTTATTTTTTAATTTGACACACTGAATAAAAATAAGTGTGAATTGTAATCTTAAGAGCAGAAAATATGGAACATAAGTCTAATTACGTTTTTTGTGCTAACTAACTTCCTTAGTTGAGGGAGTGAGGACTGTAGAACACAGTTAACAGCTAAATTTTGCACTAGAGACGCCGTTATATATAATGAAACACAAAATGATCCTAGGAAGAAGCAGAGACAGAATGCAGGCCTTCCTCTGTAAAGACTCAGTTAGAAATCACTGGACTGTGAACCTCATAAAGGTAGCATTTATATATTTTCCATCTTTGAATCTCCATGGTTAACAAAGAACCTAGTATATGGTGGGTATTCAACACATACTTGTTGAAAAGATGAATAAATGAGGGAAAGCTACCAAATAACTGTTATGGGTAATTTAGTTTTCACATAGAAAATAGGGAATACCCAAACATAATCAAATATATTTCCATTGTTCACAAAATAACTTTGATTCAAATATGCTCTATAGGAGAATTAGAGTTTAACATAGGTTAGAATTTAGAATGTTTCAAAACTAATTCATAGATCTGCTACAAATATCACTTTAAATTCCTTTGTCATTTTTACACTTTTTTGTAAAGATACCATATCTTGTACGTAGAATATTCAATATTCATACTTACAAATTTATCTTTTCTGAAGTATACTGTATTGAATTCTACTGTGTAAAGGTCACACGGTACCTAGATGCAAGCAGATTAACACAAGAGTTCCAGCATGGTTCTCGCAGTGCCCCTGGTGCCCTGGAGTCTGAATGTCATTTAGAAAAAAGACACAGTTATAAGTGACAAATCACAGCAGAGTTGACTTATAACTTGATTTCTAATATAAATAATCTGTCGCAGCCTCTAATGATTCTCAAAGTATGGTCCCTGCATCGACAATGCCTGGGAACTCCTTAGAAATGCAAATTCTCAGGCTTCATCCTAGATATACAGAATTGGAAACTGTGTTTGGGGCCCAGAGACATTAGTTTCAATAATCCCTCTGGGTGATTTTGATTCATCTCTATTTGAGAACCACTACTCTCTGATACTTAAGGGTATTCAAAAATCATAAAGCCCTATTGGGTAACATTAAGCAAGTATTTTCATTCTATGAATTTTATCCTTAAATTCATAGGATTTCTGTTGGCTTAATTATTTTGCTTCCAAAGTTTCTAGGCTCCAGTGCTCTGGAGGTTGTCAAAATATCCCTTACAAAGTAAAAGACAAGAGTGCTTCTGGCTTTTTGTACTTCTCCTCCTGGGCCATCTTTGGATTTGGGAGGAAATATGTACTTCATTTGGGGATATGCTGCTAGTTTTAAACGGAACTCAGAACAAGAGAAATCTTGGCAACGGATCCAGCCTTCTGGGTCATGTGGTCTAGCTGATCTGGGCATTCCTGGAGTTCCAGTGGCAGTCAGGGATGTTGTTGAGTTTTAGCAGACCCTGCTCTGTGAATTACAGTGCAGGCCCTAACAATTTTGGAACAAAGCTCTATCATCCACAATGCATAACTACTCTCCTTTAAAGAAAGCAGCTTTAGGTCTTTCATAGGGACTTAGACAAGACTAAACATTTAACCATGGGCCACCAAGTTTTTCTGTATACATTATGAACTGAGTACTGTGTAGCCTCACAGAAATCATAACACTGAGTGTGTACATCAGCACCCATCACCCAAGTGATATGATATATACTCCACTGGGCCTGGGCAGGACCCAAGGCTCACATGGAATAAAAAAAGTGGCCCAAAGGCCTGTAGTCAGCTCTACAATGCCTTCTCTCTCTCTCTGCCTATATCTATAGCCTGATGGAGAATTCCTATAAATAGTTGACCAAGGACAAAACACACCAGGTTGATGTATCTATAGGATATATTTACAGGATATGTAGGAACTATTCACTAGTGGACGGCTACAGCACAACAGCCTCCAGGATAATCCTGAAGACGATCATGAAGGAAAATACTCTCAGTGGAATGAATTTGGATCAGACACCTGCTTGTTTATTTTGCCTGGAAAGACATACTGTTTTATGATCTGGATGATTTATTAGTCGAGGTTAATCATTTGAAATGGTTAAGAATTAAAGAAATATGATTGTAATATTGGTACAAGGAGGACTGGGAAAGAGGTATGTGGTTAGTCCACTTCAATCATCATAGGATGGGAAAATATGTATGAATTATGCCCAACAACTGACCTAGGCAGAGAAATATCTTAATAATGAGGATAGAATGACCTATTCTGTAAAGTCAGTCAGTCTCTTTCCCCAACCTTTATTGTCATATTTCGTGGGCTGGCGAACAATATGGCCATGGTGGAATGCCTACAATACCGGATGGTAACAGGTAAGTTGTACAGGGAATATTTGGAAGGTTCAGAGGAAATGGAAAGGGTGGAAGACTGAATCAGATTAGAAGTTACAACAAAACGGGGCAAGCTATAAGGTTCCTATGAATGTAGTTTCTCAGGACAATACTTCTGGGGAAAGAAGAGAAGAGAATGCATCCACTGGCGTTAGTATCCCTGTAGTTAAAATCTGACCTGTGGATTATTGATTTCACGGCATTTCTGGAATCCCTCCTAACTGGAAATTTCCAGGAAGGAGAAACAAGGTGAGTGGAAGGAGATGCAGGTCCCCATATTCAAGAGACAGAGAGTGGTTCACAGTCTCTGTCTTTTAAACATTTAAAAAGTTGCCCAGAATATGAAGTCAATCTTGAGTTCAAGGCTAGGCTTTTTTTTTTTTTGCCTTTTACAATTATGTCATTTTATCAAGGATAGAAAACAGAGTTATGATTGGCATGATATACAAAACTAGGAATAAAGGTCTTTTAAATAAATTTTATTTTTTCAGTTACATTTGACATACAATATTATACTCATTTCAGGTGTACAATGTAGTGATTGGACAGTTCTGTAACTGAAAAGTTATAATGGATCAGCCCAATAAAAATGATACCTATCAGACTATGTACCATAGTTATTATATTATGAACTATATTTCATGCTGTACCTTAAACCCCTGAAACTAATTTTGTGACTGGAAATTTGAACACACTAATCCCTTTCCCTTTTTCACTCACTTTTCCCAATCTCTTTTTAGTCAATTAGTATATGACAGAGGAAGCAAGCACATACAATGGGCTAAAGATAGTCTATCAATAAACGGCGTTAGGAAAATTGGAAAGATACAAGCATGTAGACCACCTTCTTACACTATGCAGAAGAATAAATTCAAAATGCATTAAAGACTTAAATGTTAGACCGGAAACTATAAAAATCCTAGGAGAAAACCTAGGTAGTAAAATCTCAGACATTGCTCGTAGCAATATTTTTTTCTGATATATCTCCTCAGGCAAGGGAAACAAAAGAAAAAATGTATGGAACTACATCAGACTAAAGTTTTTGCAAAGCAAAATAAAGTATCAACAAAATACAAAGACAACCCACTGAATGGAAGAACATATCTTGATACATCTGAAAAGGGGTTACTATGCAAAATTTATAAATAATTTATAAAACTCAATACCAAAAAAAACAAAGAAAGAAATGACACAATTAAAAAATGGGCAAAGGACCTGAATAGACACATCTTCAAAGAGGACATACAGACAGACAGCCAATAGACATATGAAAAGATGCTCAACATCTTTTCATCATCAGAGAAATGCAAATTAAAACCACAATGAAATATTACCTCACGCTGGTCAGACTATAATTTTCTGTTTTGTTTATTCATTTCTTTTGTTTTTGTTTTTTACTTTTCACATATAAGTGAAATCATATGACATTTATCTTTCTCTGTCAGACCCATTTCACTTAGCACAATTCCTTCTAGTCCATCCATGTTTTCACAGATGGCAACATTTCATTATTTTATATGGCTGATTAACATTTCATTGTATTTGTATGTCACCTCATCTTCATCCATTCACACATCAATGGACACTCAGGTTTCTTCCACATTTTTTACAATTTCTTTGCCATTGTAAAAAATACTGCAATGAACATATGGATGTGTATGTCTTTTCAAATTAGTGTTCTGGGTTTCTTTAAATAAACATGAAGAATTACAATTGCTGGGTCCTTCTTTGTTTCTTGTTATAGGATTTGTTTTAACATCTATTTCATCTCATTTAAATATACCCCAGCTTTTTTGGTTTGTTTGTTCTCATTTGCATGAAATATATTTTCCTCCCTTTACTTTCAATCTGTGTGTCTCTTTTTATCTAAAATGGGTCTCTTATATGGATGGAATATGTATCGATCTTGTTTTCTTATCCATTCAGCCACCCCAGGTCTTTTGTTTAGAGTATTTAATCCATTTACAAGTAATGTATTTATCGATAGGTATATAGTTATTGCCATTTTATTATTAATATTGTTGATATTTCCTTTTTTTTCATTTTCTCAAGAACGACCCTTTAACATTTCTTATAATACCAGTTGGTGGTCATGAATTCCTTTAGCTTATTCTTGTCTGGGAAGTTCTTTATCTGTCCTTCAGTTCTAAATGATAGCCTTGCTGGGTAGTATAATCTTGGTTATAGGTCCATCCTTTTCAACACTTCGAATATTTCTTGCTAATCCCTTCTGGCCTGCAGTTTCTGTTGAGAAATCAGTTTACATTCTAATGAGAGCTCCATTGTAGGTAACTGACTGGTTTTCTCTTGCTGCTTTTAGGATTCTCTCTGTGCCTTTAACTTTTGGTATTTAAATTATGAAGTATTTTAGTGTGGTGTCTTCGGGCTCATCTTGTTTGGGATTCTGTGCTTCCTGAACTTGTATATCTATTTCCTTCAACATTTTTGGGAAGCTTTCTGCCTTGTCTTCAAACAGGTTTTCAATTCCTTGCTCTCTCACTCCTCTTTCTGTGCTCCTATAATGCAAATGCTGGTATGCTTGAACTTGTCCCAGAGGCTCCTTAAATTATCTTCATTTTTTGGATTCTTTCTTTTCTTTTTGCCATTCTAATTGAATGTTTTCTGCTTCCTTATCTTCCAAAATGCTGATTTGTTCCTCTACTTCATCTAATATTTAATGTATTCTTCATTCTAGTTAATGCATTTTTTGTTTCTGAGTAGTTGTTTTTATGATTTTTTTTGTTTTATTTTTATTGTTGACACTATGACATGTGTCCCATTTACTATCCCTCCTTTACCCACCTCTACCTAGCCCCAGCCACCCTTTTCTCTGGCCATCACCACACCATTGTCTGTGTCTGTGGATTATGCATATATGTTCTTTGCCTAATTCTCTCACCTTCTTTCATAAAGCCCCCTCTCCCATCTGACAGCTGTTGGTCTATTTCATGAATTCATATCTGTATTTCTATTTTGTTTGTCCCTTCATTCTGTTCATTAGAGTCCATATGTAAGTGAGATTGTATGGTATTTTCTATCTCTATTTTTGTTTCCTAACTCGTTGTTGTAGTTCTAAGACCATCAGTTCTTCCCCTAAGTTCATTGACCATTCTTATAACCAGTGTTTTGAACTGTGCATCTGGTAGATTGCTCATCTACATTTTATTTAGTTTCTTTTCTGGAGTTTTGTTCTGTGTTTTCATTTGAGATATGTTTCTTTGTCTCTTCATTTTGGCCTCCCTGTGTTTGTTTCTGTGTATTAGGTAGAGCCACCACATCCCCCAGTCTTGGTAGAGAGTAGCCTATGCAGTCCTGTGGAGTCAGTGACACAGTTATCCTGGTCACCTGAGCCAGGTCTGGGTTGTGTGAGTACTCCTGTAGTAGCTGACCCTTGATTTCTGTTGGCATGTCAACTGGAGGGAATGGCCCTTAAGCTGATTGGCTGGAAGGACTGGTCATGACTACAGTGGACAAGCTGTTGTGCAGGAATTGACCCCCTGAGCAAAATTCACAGGACTCTAGGGCATGCTAATCCACTCAGGTGTGTCATTTGTAGAATTAGTTGGGTGGTATCTGTTGTGGTCTGAAGCTGCCCACTAAGTATATTCATTCTAAAGCCGCCTGAGAAGGGCTCTGAGGGGGCCAAGATTGGTCACTGCCTGGTATGAGCTACAAAGTGACCTGCAGATAGTTCCCACTTTTGATGGGCTTGGAGGTGCCCAGTAAAGGGTAAGCTACTCACTGTGGTTGGCTGCCACTCTTGTCAGTCTTGGTGCTGCTTAGTAAGATGTACTGGGTGTTCTGAGACATACCCTCCTTGTTTGGGGTTCGTAACACTTTGAGAGATGTTAAGTCCACAGCACAAACCAAAACAGGCTGTTTGTATGGAAACGCTACTGGAATCAATTCGGTGGGCTCTCAAGTTGGGTGAGGCAGGGCTTCAGGAATCACCAAGGCAGGATGAACAGCGCCTGCCTTCTTCTATATGGTGGGGGAGTGGGGGATTTAACAAAGGGACAATTGCTCTGACAGCAATTTTGTCTGGAAGAAACCTGACTCTCCAGCCCTCACCCTAAAACCATACAATACAATTCAGTGTCTCGTCTGCATGTGCACTTTTTGGGTGTTGCCATCAGCAAGTAAGTCTATGTGTGGGTCATTTAGGAAGAAAGCCTGGGTCTCCAGAAGTTCTGTGTCTCAGCTACAAACCTCACTGGATTTCACAGCCAAAAGGTATCCAGACTTTGTTTCCGCACACTGAAATGCTTAGGGAGAGCGCATGGTGCAGGGCTCCTCAGAGGTTCCTCTGCAGTGGAGCTACTCCTCTGGATTTTTAACCGCCACATGGTGGTGTGGGACCAGCTCGTCCCATGTCTCCACCCTTTCTATCAGTCTTGACATGGCTCCTTCTGTATATCCTTAGTTATATTATAGGACTTGTGTTCAGTTAGATTTCAGGCAATTATAAATCAGGGTTGTGTAGTTTTGTTGTAATTTTCATGTGGTCCTGGGGAGGAGGCGAGTATAGTGTTTACCTACTCCACCCACTTAACCCAAAATAAATGTTTTACCAGTACAGCTAGTGACACTTAACATCTCAAACTTGCCTGAAAACACTGGAAATTTCATTAATAACGTTGGTAGCAAATGGGCCCACAGAAGATGCATCCTGTGGATAGGTGCAATGTGGAACACAAAGAGGGGACAGAGCATGAACAGGCGAATTAAAGTATGACGTGAGATGGCTCAAACATTCTCAAAGCATTGAAAAGCAGCAGCAGCATTAAATTCACTTGTTCAAATATTAAGTATTTATATTATAGTAATTTTGTCCTGGCAATGAGAAGATGCCAGAAAGACAGAGCAGTCCTCTAGCCTAGAAGGGAGGTCAGCAAGCACAAAGCAGGGCCAGGCCGTCCAGCTGGGCATCTGCTCACACAATAGACATCCAGCTTGCATTTGCTCAGGGGGCTATTTTCCATTACAGTGTGAAACCAGACTGCCTTTAAATGTGGTGAAATATGAGCATGGATAAAACATGGGAAATACAAATAAAATACAACAGGTCAGGTGAGAGACTACAAAAATTCACTAACACTGCATGCTGAGACATGTATTTAGTTTTTAAATATTTCTTATGTGCAAAGTATCAGAAAATAGGCAATGTGGGTAGGCTATGTTTTCTTGTACTGTTTAGTTTCTCCTTTTTTTAATCCCCTTTCAAAATAATATCAATTCAAATGTGTTACTTCTCCATAAAGTATGTTAAACTCTAAAAAACAACATGGGAGGCAAAAATATCTACCCAAGAAGAGAGAAAAATGTTTGAAATGCATCCAGATATATTTGTAATAAAATATTTATGTTTTGTGATTGTAGAAGAAGGTGCATTGGGGATTAAAATAGTCACCCTCGAATTGTTGTTACTCTCCTTACAACTGCATTTCTCTTTTTTTTCATTTATATGTAAACTTTCTTGGGGTTCTGTCAGGGTTTACAGTACACTATACTTTAACACAACGGTGAAGTGAAAACATACAGAGCAACATGAGGTACTGGGAAATTGTAGGTAGGTGATAAATGACCATCTCTTGCAGAGCAATAATGTAGCCATTTATGGCTCTCACAGCATAATCTGGGGAGTTTCCACCTCTATAGTTTGCTCTCTTTCTCTGTTTAGTTTTTTTTGTGTGTTTTTTTTTCATATGGACTTCAAAACTAAAGGTCAAGAAACCAAAGAATCACAGGGTTTCAGGAAATATAAATGTTCATCAAATTTAAAGTGTTGGGGAAAGGAGGAATAAATTCAGAGGTAAGGCAAGGCAGTGGTAGAGAGAACAGGTTATTGTAGATCACTCACCCCTGTTTCAATTTTGTTAAAAAAATGTTATTTTCCTCTTTCTATTATCCATCATGCTTCTCTATGGTAATGTAATAAGGAAAAAAGTATAACTATTAAAAAAGGCCTAGCTATGAAAAACGTTGGATATAAGCCAGCATTTTTGGTGCACTAGAGTGTGTTCTTGTTGCTTGCTAAGAAACTATGTGATAGCATTTTCTGAGTTTCTTTAAACAATGATAAATCAGTGTTTAATTTAATGATGAGGAAAAAGCTACCTGGATACAGGTGGGTAGGGATTAGTTGAGGAAACAACAATCAATCTATTAGTAGCCCATCCCTGTATGGGCGATACTATGACAAAGAGAACACATTATGTTTTCCACATGTAAAAGAACGTTTAGTAATAACAAGTATAGACCTAATTGTCTGTAACCCTGAATGTCTCTGAACCTTGCCGTAACCTTTGAGAACCCAAAGTAATCTAACAATAAGCTTTCTGCACCCATGCATCCATTCTTAATAGTTTGTGGCTTTTACAACACAGATATACATACTGAAAAATTCTTGTAATTTTCATATTACATTTAAATAATATTTAATACCACAATATTTACACAATACTCTTTTCAGTGTTAGTATTCATTTAAACACAATAGATGACAATGAGTTTAGGATTCTCACTAAAACTACACTGGAAATCCTTGTACTGTCAAAAAATAAAAATTCAAATATACTCTAACAATTATTAGGATAAAAGCTTTAGCCATTTCCATCCAAAACTTTGGCAGCCAGGTTCTGATCTTTATAGCAAATACAGATTGGATCCTCCCAAAAAGAACATTCATCCTAGCACCAACGTCACAGATGATACTCATCTTCAAACTGGTGTCTTTCCCGACTCATGCTCCTTTTCTGTAGTTATGTTTAATTCATTTCATAATTTCACACTTTCCATCCTTTGTTCTGAATAAACAAATGAGGATGTGATAGTTCCCTAAGCTCTAGTGGTATGAAGCATTTTTTTTTTTTAGGTTCCCAGCATTGAGGGAAAAGTACAGAAATTTCCTATACCTCCTGCCCCCACATATCAATAGTCTCCTTTATTATCAACATCCATGAGAGTGGTATATTTGTTACAATTGATGAACATACATTGACACCTTATAATCACCCAAAGTCCATAGTGACAGTCCACTCTTAGTGTTGTACATTTTATGGGTTATGTTTCATGACAAATAACAAATGTATAATGATGTGTATCCACAAACTCCCTAGTTATAAGATAAATAAGTAGGGATGTAGTATATAATATGATGACTATACTTAACACTGCTGTATGGTATATAAGTATGAAGCATTTTAAGAAACACTTTGCCAAGCCCCTCTTTTGGATTATTGCACGTCTACGCTTTCTCCAGGCTTTCAGCATTCACTGAAATGTGTGACGCTAGTTCTCATCTTGGTAAGGAGTCACGGATGCCTCCCCATAAAACAAGCTTTTGAAAAGCTGATTAATATTGATCACTCCTCTGAATGATGCTCACTAAAGTAACAAAAATCCAAAGTATCTGTTTAAATGAATATGGTAGGAAGATATGTCTAAGTACAGTCTGACTACTAAACACCACCATGCATTTGAAATGTTCTTACCCTATCCATAGCAGGAGATTTTTTTAAAGTTTGATATTTGCATTAGAACAGATAAAGAAGCTTCATAAAGCTTAATAATGCAGAAAATGACTCTTTTATAAAAATGTAAAGGGAGAGGTTTTTTTCATTTATTCACAATGGCATATTGAAAAGTAATAATCTTACTTGAGTTTAAGTAGAGCAGTATTTTTCTTTTATCAGAAGTCACTTCTCTGGCAATCTC
Organism: Desmodus rotundus; assembly: GCF_022682495.2. Classification (NCBI taxonomy): domain Eukaryota; kingdom Metazoa; phylum Chordata; class Mammalia; order Chiroptera; family Phyllostomidae; genus Desmodus; species Desmodus rotundus. The sequence goes on along the minus strand of NC_071394.1, from coordinate 49,134,753 downwards.
ACCATTCTGGAGAGTAGTCTGATACGAAAAGCAAAAGAAAAAGTCTTGTGAACATTCAAAATAGATGCAACACAACTCATACACTGAAACTTATTTCATCCATAAAGGGAGACATACACCCCATTTACACTTATATCACCTGCAACTTTACTACATTTCTTGTTAATTTCTAGGAGCAACTCAAAACTTTCAAGAGACTGAAATAAGATAATATGTATTCCCTAGATGACTAATGTCATAAAATTAATTTCTGCAGAACACCGTTTGGGGAAATTGGTTTTAAAAGAAGTACAAAATGATATTTGATAATTTGCCCAAAATTGCATCTGCCAGTAGTTGGCATTGGGACCTAAACTGCCAATATTTCAGCCTTTAGAATAACTCCAAGTTTAAATTATCAATAATATTTAAATGCCTTCCTTGTGAAGAATCATCTATTGATTTGATGCCAAGAAGAGATTACTATTTTTAATGAAACACAGTCATTAACTCAGGTTTCCAAACATCAGAATATTTTGTTACACAATAAAATGTGTTCTAATAAAACAACCACCTCAGGCAGACTTCCCAGCAGCAGTTAGACACACATATAGCAGGGCGCTCTAACCACAGGGGTGAGTATTTGTGTTCAACTTGGACAGTATGTAAAAAACAGGTTCCACTTTATGTGAGTAGGGTTGAAATAATATTAGTGATACTATGAGTATTTTTACAATAGTGCCAAAAATTTTAATTAATTATTTTCATAATATTTATGGAAAATAATAAATTAGTGATGTTTCATTGCCTTCCTTACATTTCAGAAAACATTTTATATGATTACTGTGCCAAGGCAAGAGCTGATTTATTAGAGTCAGCTCAGCATAATAGAGATAGGAAGAAATCACATTCCTCAAGAAAACCACAGAGATTTGTAAAAGGATAAGTCTTAACTCTTCCCTGTGTCCAGTCCCTTCACAGTTGGACTTTCGAAGTCAGCCATTAAAAGTGCCCCATTCCTATCACGAAAATCTATGCTGCACTTCATCAGTAGCTTGCAACAGATGCAAAGATATTGCAGTACTGCAACTAAAGCTTTTATTTTTTATTGTAGCTTTTAAAATTTATTTTTACTATATTTTTCCATTACCATATCTTTCCCTTGTACCCCAACCCCACCTACAATAACCATATGTCATCCACGTGCACGAGTCCTTTTTCCTTTTTGCTCCATCCCTTCACCCCCTAATCGCCTCCTCAAGCTGTCAGCCTGCTCTTTCTCTATGATTTTTTTATTTTGCTTGTTAGTTCAGTTTGTTCATTAGATTCCATACATGAGTGAAATCAGATGGTACTTGATCTACTCTGACTGGCTTATTTTATTTAGCATATTCTCCAGATACATTCACGCTGTCTCAAAGGGTAAAATTTTCTTTTTTAGGGTTGAGTATTATTCCATTGTATAAATATCCCATAGCTGTTTTATGTAATCATCTATTGATGGGCACTTGGGTTGCTTCCATATCTTGTCAATTGTAAATAACACTACAATGAACATAGGGGTGCATATAATCTTTTCTTTTCTTTTCTTTTTTAATTTTTATTGTTATTCAAGTACAGTTGTATGCCTTTTCTCCCCATCCCTCCACCCCGCATATAATCTTTTCAATTAGTGTGATATGTTTCTTCAGATAAATTCCCAGAAGCAAAATCTCTGGGTCATAAGGCAGTTCTATTTTTTAATTTTTCGAGGTATATCCATACTGCTTTCCACAATGGGTGCACCTATCTGCATTCCAACCAACAGTGCAAAAGGGTTCCCCTTTCCCCACATCCTCACTGACGCTTAATGTTTGTTGGTTTATTGACGGTAGCCATTCTGACAGGTGTGAGGTGATATTTCATTGTAGTTTTAATTTGCATTTCTCTCATGATTATTGATATTGAGCATCCTTTCATATGTCTATTGGCCATCTGTATGTCCTCTTTGGAGAGCTGTCTATTCAGGTCCTTTGCCCATTTTATAATGGGATTTTATTTTTGGTATTGAGTTTTATAAGTTCTTTATAAATTTTCTCTATTAACCCCTTATCAGATGTATCAACAGATATGTTCTCCCACTTAGTGTCTTGTCTTTTTATTTTGTTGATGATTTCCACTACCCCATGTAATCTATAGAGTCAACACACCTCCTATCGAGATACCAATGGCGTATTTCACAGAACTAAAACAAATATTTCAAAAATTTATATGAAAGCACAAAAGGCCCAACATAGCAAAAGTGGTCTTGAAAAAGAACAAAGTTGGAGAAAGCATGCTACCTAACATCAAATTATAGTATAATGCCATAGTAATCAAAACAACATGGTACTGGCTTAAAATCGGACACATACATCAATGGAACACATGAGAGAATCCAGAAATAAAACCCACAACTTTACAGTCAATTAGTATTTGACAAAGGAAACAAGCACCACAATGGGTTAAATAATTTATTCAATACGTGGTGTTGGGAAAACTGGACAGATACATGCCAAAAAATGAAACTAGACCACTTTCTTACTCTACACACGAGAATAAATTCAAAATGGATCACAGAGTTAAATGTTAGACCTGAAACCATAAAAGTCCTAGAAGAAAATATAGACAGTAAAATCTCAGACCTTACTCATAACAATATTTTATCTTGATATAGCTCCTTAGGCAAAGGAAACAAAGAAAAAAATTAACAAATGAGACTACATCAAACTAAAAAGTTTTGCACAGCAAAGGAAATCATCAACAAAATAAAATGCAACTAAGTCTTAAATTCAGAACTTTTCCAGTAGAAATGACAAGCCCAGGATAGTCTTTCAGATGATTGACACTCATATGGAGGAGACACTAAGTGTTCCAACAGAGGCTCTGGGCATTGGAGAGTTTAGCAAAAGTGCTTGTCAGATCCACAGTCAACCATAGAGACACGCAAGAGGCAAGACAAGATTCTTAGCGGACACACAGGTAATCAGCAGTGATAATGACTTAGTTATTCAAGTTACTAAAATTTGGGATATTTTATTTTGCAGTAAATGCTAAAGGATACAACCACAAACTTGGAAAATTTATGCATGCAATTGTGCCTTTAATAGATACCTTCCTGAATCTATTCGTCTAAGTTATTCATATTGAATTTTTAATTTAATTTAATGGTTTAATAATTTATTTTTAATGTATTCCCATTACCATTTATCACCCTGATTATACACACACCAACTTCTTATATTCAGAAAACATCTTTGTATACTTCTACTCGTTAGACTGGATTATCAGATATCGTCTATTTTTGGTTTCCATCACTGTCATGACAAAAAGCCTGTATAAATTGTTGCAAAAATAAAAATCATGGACAATATTCTCCACTGTAGCCACATAAATTTATCTCTGATTCCCTGGAATTAACGCAACAATTTGAAAAACAGTTTGGTGGTTCCTCAAAGTGTGGAATTAATGTATGAGACGTCTCCTATTTTATTCATTAATAGAGTTTCACAAAAAGAGTATGCTTAAGTTGTTGAAATAAAATGCTAAACAAATAAACATTAAGTACCTGAAAATAATGCATTATAATACCATTTTATAAATTTAAAACATAATAAAAATAAACACTGTATTCTTTAGACATACATACTTTACAAAAAGCAAGGGAAATAAGAGGAATCTGGGAAGATATAAGATTAGGAAGTACCAGGGATCTGTTTCCTCACTGAGACCATAATTGCGCTGGCAGAGTCTGTAACTATTTTTGAACCCTGGAGTCTATTGAAGGCTTGCAACTTCCAGGGGAAGGTTTGGACAGTAAATTGTAGCTTACTGCAGCTCTTGATGCAGCCCTGTGTCAGGGAGCTGTGCATTTGTTTCTAGAACAGCCTGTTCACAGCTTGCAGACTTTAAAGACTAGGATATGCAAATACAATTTTATATTCAATGAGAGTTAGAAAGCAATTGTGTGGGCTGAGCTGGGTGGAGCTGAGGCTCAGTAAAGATTTGAGATGACCATGTTTATACCTCAAACTAGTCTTTGACAAGTGACAGTCTACCAATAAAAATTACAAAAATAAAACTAAGCAAAAACATTTTTTTGTTAAAGACAAACCCAGAAGAGGAAAATATAATATTCAGGATTATCACATTATTAGATTCAAATGTCCAGTTTAAAAATATCACAAAGCATACGAAGAAGAAGAAGAAAAATAAGGCTTGTCTTAAGGGGGAAAACCTATGTACCTGCTCCTGACGAAAGACCTCATGGGAGTCCTACTATTTGAAGACTTTAAAACTGACTGAAAGATGTTCAAAGAACTAAAGGAAGATACAGAGAAAGTCAGAAAAATTATGTATGGACTAAATGGAACCTTCAGTAAAGAGATAGTCTAAGAGGAACAAACAAAAATATGAAGCTGAAAAGTACAATAAATAAAAAAAAATAACTAGCAGAATCCAAATATATATTTGAGCAGGCAGAAAAAGAATCAGTAATTTCAAATACAGCACAATGGGCATTACTGAGTCCAAATTACAGAAAAACAAAGATTGAAGAATAGGTAAGTCTAAGGGATTTACAGTGGATTATCTGTAAAACCACATAAGTATGTGGTAGTCCCAGAAGGAGAAGAAAAAGAGAAACAAGAAGAGAAAATATTTGAAGAAATAATGATTTCTCAAGTTTAATAAAAGAAAGTAACATACACATACAACAAGCTCAGCAAACTCTAAGGAAAATGAAATCAAGAAGACCCACACTGAGACAGATTTTATTCAAACTAATAAAAGCCAAAGAGAGAATCTTGAACACAGCAAGAAAACGTTGACACACAGTATACAAAAGATCCTTATTAAAAATAGAAGACTTCTTGTCAGAAACCTTGGAGACTAGAAAGCAATAGGCAATATACTTAAAGTGCTGAAAGAAAAACAAGATAAAATGCAAACACAAACAAAACTCTTAACCAAAAATTTTATAGCAGGCAAAACTGTCCTTCAAATGTGAGTGGAAAATTAAGACATGCATATAGAAACAAAAGCTCAGCAAGTTCATTACCACTAGATCTGCTCTGCACAAAACACTCAAAGGAGTTCTGCAAAGTAAAATGAAGGGACATTAGACAGTAACTTGAAGTTATATAAAAAATAAAATTCTCAGTGAAGGTAAATACCTGGGCAGTTATCAAAGCTTGTGCTATTGCAACCACATTTTGTAAGTCTACTTTTGTTGTCTACATTATTTATGAGATGAATACATATTAAAAATTATTTTTCTGAAAGCTACTAATATTATAATTTTGGATTCTACCTAATTTAAGGGACTAGTGTATTTAATAATTATTAAATTATGTCAGGGAACATTCAATATATAAAGATGTAATTTTGTGACATCAACAACCAAAAGTATTAGAGGCAGAGGTATAAAGAAGCAACTATTTTGTTTGTTACTGAAGCTAAGTTAGCACAAATTAGAATGTTATAACTTTAGAATGTTAAATGTGATATCCATGGTAATCACAAATAAAGTAGCTATAAAATGTATGCAAAAAGTAATAAGAAAAGTACTTAATGCTTTACTACAAAATATAAGCTAAACAAAAGAAAAGAGTAATATAAGAAATACAGGACAAAAGTCTATATAACATAAAGGGGTGGGTGAAACTAGGTTTACAGTTTGTGTAGAAAATAATACAATAATTAATAAATAATAATAAAGAAATAGAAAAATGATGACATTAAGTCCATTAACAGTATTTACTTTAAATGTAGTGAACTAAAGTCTTCAATAAAAAGACAGAGATCGGCAGAAAAGCTAACAATTTATAATTCAGCTACGTGCTATCTACTAGAGACTAACTTTAGATCGAAAGAACAAAGAACTTGAAAGTAAAAAGTTGAAAAAAGTTATTTCATGTAAATAGTAAACAAAATAGTGCAATGATGGCTATACTATGATCAGAAACAATGGGTTTTGAGGCAAAAAGTTCACATCAGACAAAAAAGCACATTGTAGATTAATAATAGGTTCCATACAGCAAAAAGACATAATAATTATACGATTTTATGCATCTAGTAACAGACTAGCAAGCTTCTTTGCTTTGAATAGTTCATTAGACTGCAAAACGTTCTCAATATATTCATATACCCATCTGCTAAAGCCTCATTCCTGTCACTGCACCATGTTATGAAACATTAACCTTTTCAAATAGATAATTTGCTGTAACAAGGTGAATGGAGGTCTATGGCTTGGGATGGAGGCTAATCTTTAAATTAAATTGATTTTACTTAAATAAATAGCAATATCAAGCCATTTGTACTCCTTCACATAAATAAAATTATACTTGTTGAGATTATCATTGTGGAATGCAACACTGTTCTACACTAAGGACTGAAACCACTGGTTGCTATTTTCATAACATATTTTCTTAATGTAACATATGAAATAACCTAAAGGCAAATTTAAATACATGTAAATAAGTAATGACTCATTTTTCTACCAGAATGTTGGAGAAATATTTAGAATAATAAACTTTATCTCCTGATGCTTTATAGCCATATGTTTTAAGATGGCCAGAAAGTCAAATATTTCCAACTGATAACTATGGGTTATATATTTCCAAAGGTTATTTCTACTTATACATTCACCAAATATTTGAGTGTCTACTGGGAACCAAGTAATTTTTTTCTAGGGTCTTTGAATGTAGAAGAGAAAGAACACACACAATGAACAAATAAATAGATAAAATTTATGTAACATGTGATCTGTTATATGTGCTGAAGAGAACTACAAGCAAATGTTTCCTAGTTATTTCAAATGTGTGTCTCCGTGGCTTATTTTAAAAACCTGTCTATTTTAAAATATCTTTTTTATTTTTAGACTAAAAATAAGCCGACAAGTACCAGTGAATGGGATTTGCAATGTCATCTACTATTCATACTTGCAAGTTTTAGAATTATGTAATCCCTTTCCCAATTTGATACTGGAACAGAACACATTCATGTGCAAAGTTCTTTGTAACTGTTCACCATGTCACATAAACCAAGGTAAGGCATGTGAATAGCATTAGAGTCATTTTTATTTTCCTTAATCATTTTAAGTTTATATACAAAAATAAAAAGTAATGCAGCCTTTTGATAATTTTTACTTATGATCACTATTTTTTCCTTTTGAATTCTTTCTTTTTAAATTTTTTCTCTTTTTTATTACTGTTATTCAGTTACAGTTGTCCCATCTTTTTCCCTATTGCTCTCCCATGCCCCTCATCCTGCCCAGAGTCAACACCACCCCATTGTCATGCCCTTGAGTTCTCTACTCATGTTCCTTGACTTGCCTCTTTCCTTCCTTCCCCGTTATCCCCTTCCCCTCTGATCACTGTCAGTTTGTTATTTCCATATCTGTGGTTCTATTTTGTTCATTTGTTTGTTTTGTTGATTAGTTTCCACTTATAGGTGAGATCATATGGTATTTGTCTTTCACCACCTAGCTTATTTCACACAGCATAATAATCTCCAGTTCCATCCATGCTGTCTCAAAAGGTAGGAGTTCCTTCTTTCTTTCTGCTGCATAGCATTGCATTGTGTAAATTAACCACAATTTTTTGATTCATTGATTTACTGATGGGCACTTAGTACGTTTCCAGCACTTGGCTCTTGTAAATAATACTGCTATGAACATTGAGGTGCACGGGTTCTTTTGAATTGGAGTTTCAGGATTCTTAGGGTATAATCCCAAAAGTGGGATCACTGGGTCAAAAGGCAGTTCCATCTTTAGCTTTTTTAAGGAAATTCTATACTGTTTCCACAAGGGCTGTATTCCCACCAAAAATGTACTAGGGTTCCCTTTTCTCCACAAGCCCACCAGCACTCATTTGTTGATTTATTTATTTTATTTTTTTATTGTTGTTCAAGTACAGTTGTCTCCATTTTTCCCCCACGATTCCCCCACCCCAGCCATGCCCGCCTCCCACCCTCAATCCTACTCCCTTTGGATTTGTCCATGTGTTCTTTATAGATGTTCCTGAAAACCCTTCCCCCTTTCCCCCCCATTATCCCTTCCCACCTTCCCTCTGGTAACTGTCAGTTTGTTCTTAATTTCAATGTCTCTGGTTATATTTTGCTTGCTTGTTTGTTTTGTTGATTAGGTTCCACTTAAAGATGAGATCATATGGTATTTGCCTTCCATCGCCTGGCTTATTTCACTTAGCATAATGCTTTCCAGTTCCATCCATGCTGTCACAAAGAGTAGGAGCTCCTTCTTTCTTTCTGCTGTGTAGTATTCCATCACATAAATGTACATCACTTTTGATCCACTCATTTGATGACGGGCACTTAGGCTCTTTCCAGCATTTGGCTATTGTAAACTGTCTCCTTTGAACACAGAGTGCATAGGCTCTTTTAAATTGGTGTTTCAGAATCCTTAGGGTATAACCCCAACAGTGCAATTGCCATGTGAAAAGGCAGTTCCATTTTTCTGAGGAAATTCCATACTGTTTTGCACAGTGGCTGCACCAGTCTGCATTCCCACCAACAGTGTACTACAGTCGCCTTTTCTCCATATCCTCTCCATATCCACTTGTTGTTTGTTGATTTTTTAATAATGGCCATTCTCACCAGTGTGAAGTGGTATCTCAATATGATTTTAATTTACATCTGCCTGATGGCTGGTGATGTTCATTTTTTCAAGTGTATGGGCCTTCTATATGTCCTCCATTGAGAAGTGCCTGTTCAGGTCCTTTACTCATTTTTTAATTGGGTTGTTTGTCTTCCTGGTGTGGAGTAGTGTGAGTTCATTTTATATTGTGAAGATCAAACCCTTGCCCAAGGTATCACTGGCAAATATGTTTTCCCATATGGTTGGTTTGCTTTTCATTTTGTTGATGTATTCTTTAGCTATGCAGAAGATTTTTAATTTGATGTAGTCCCATTTATTTATTCTGCCCTAGGGGATGTATCAGTGAAAATATTTCTGCATGGGATATCCGTATTTTTCTGCCTATGTTCTCCTCTAGGACTTTTATGGTGTCATGATTTATATTTAAGTATTTTGTCTATTTTGATTTTATTCTGTTGTATGGTGTAAGTTGGTGGTCAAGTTTAATTTTTTGCAGGTATTTGTCCAGATCTCTCAACACCATTTGTTGAAGAGGCTATTTTTACTCCATTTTATGCTACTTCCCTCTTTGTCAAACATTAACTGACCTTATTGACATGGGTTTATTTCTGGGCTCTCTGTTCTGTTCCATTGATCTATGTCTGTTCTTATGCCTGTACCAGACTATTTTGAGTATAGTGACCGTGTAATATAATTTGATATCAGGTACTGTGATCCGTCCTACTCTGTCTTCTTTCTCAAAATCACTGATGCTATTCAGGGTCATTTATCATTCCATATAAGTTTTTGATATATTTGTTCTATATCTGTGAAATATGTCATTGATATTTTGATGGGGATTGTGTTGAATCTATAAACTGCTTTAGGTATTATGATTTTAATAATGTTAAATCTTCCAATTCATGAACATGGTATATGCTTCCATTAATTTGTGTCTTCCTTATTTTCTTTCTTCAGTGTCCTGTACTTTTCTGAGTACAGGGATTTTGCCTCCTTCATTAAATTTTATTCCTAAGTATTTTGTTCCTATTTTATTTTTCTTTTTGCTCTGGTTTCTCTTCAGATCATACAAATTTTTCACCTTTTACTTATGATCACTTGTATGCATATGAAGGATTTACAACCATGGTAATTAGAGCACAAGGAAGACCTCTATCTTCCTATTAAAGTCTCTGAGATCATCAAGAACATTATAATGAATAAAAATAAAATTTAAAATAGGTTAATACAACAGTTAGGTAAACCCTACAATTTTATATATTTCAGTTCAATAATTTCTACTGCTGAGGGATGCAATTGTAATGATACTGTTATTATCTTGAAAAGGTAAGATTCAATAAGTAAATTTGAATTTTTAACTTTTTAATTTTTAACTTTTTTTATTTTTAAACTATAATAATCACCATCATAAATGCTTATATATACTCATGTGTGGAAAGTTAATTTTTTAAATCCCTTAAAATAAACTTTTCATTCTTAAATTTTATTTAAGAATCACAAAAAACAGGAAGGTCCAAATTTCAGAAATAATTTATTTTGGTATACTGTGAATCAACAGTAAAACATAAAGTATTCTTTAATCAATATTGTATATATTATGATTAGGTAGATATTTTTCAAAATGTAAAACTAAATATCCCTGGCTGTTAATGAGATAGGTATTTCTTGAAAAGGAGTTGAAACAACAGACCAAGTAAAGAAGAAATGTTTTCTTTCCTGTTTCCATGACCTACAAATAATTTGGAAAAAAGAAAGGGCCTCTTTGGAAGGGGGAGTTAGGACCTAGTCAATGAAAAATCTATCCAGTTTAATCTGGAAGCAGGTGGTTAGTAAAATGCTGGAACTATTCCCCCAAATGTAGCCAATGTATACTATTTGTAATTCCCTTCTATTTTCCTTGAACTGTTAGAAAGGTCTTCCTAAATGTTTCAAGATGATCTCAGCTGTGTCCTACAGTGGACACAGGTATGAGAGAAAGTATGTGTGTTCAAGCTCCTGCTAGGTAGTAAAAAATGCAACTACTGAAGTCAGTGTAGTTGGAACATTTCTTCCTGAGGGAATTCCACGGGCAGTCAAGTGGCAGAACCAGAATCAGATGTGTAATTATGGAGTGCCCAGGTTGATTTAGATCAGAAAAAAAAATGACTTATATTCACATATAGGGCACAAATACCCCTCATTAACACATTTCCTTAGATAAGGTAGAACCATAAAGCATAGAGGGCATATCTGTAATGGAAGATGAAATTTTACCAGTCACCACATAGGTCCTAATAACCAGTGGACTTCAAGGTCAACTTTTGATGCCACCTTATTCTCCTCCTGACTTTGTAACACTGCTTTTGCACAGTAAGGCGACTTACTGAGCTGTCCTGATGAGAACAAAGGTGGCTAGTTCTCTGATCTAATATATTCCTCTCAATAGCTTATTTTGTCTTCCCAAGTGAGTGTTAGGCAAGTCAAGCTCTCCAACCCAAAACATACCTATCTTTCCACATATCCTGACTCCATCAAATGGTATTATATATAGTTTTCTAAGTCAGGAAACTAAACTTTATATTTGATTTTTTTCTTTACCTCTGTCCTTCACACTCAATGGGCCAAGTTCTATGAAAATGTCTTCCTAATTATTTCTCAAATTTACATATCCCCTAAGTCTTGCTATCTTCTTTGGCTACTAGTTCAGTTATCACTGCATGCTCAGATTTATAAGATAATCACATGGTGTCCCATATAAAAATCATGATTTGGGGACTTCTTTGGGAGAGTTCTAGTCAAGATGGAGATATAGGTAGACACGGCTCACCTCCTCACACAACCACATCAAAATTACAACTAAAGTACAGATCAACTATCACTAATTACCATCAGAAATCAAGTAGAATGGAAGTCCAACAACTACAGACCTAAAGAAACTACATCCAACCACAAGACTGGTAGGAGACACAGAGATGTGGAAGGGGCTAGTCCCACACCCATGTGTGGTGGATAAAAATTTGGGAAGGATATCTTGGGAGCCCCACACCAGGCCCACCAGCTCAGGGTTCCAGTGCCAGCAAGATAAACCCCCAAACTTTTGGTTGTAAAAAATAGTCAATTTGAGTCAGTGAAAGGAACTACTGGATTCTCAAGCAGTTACTCTTAAAGGGCCCATACATGGACTTACTCAGACTCACTCTGTTTGAGCTCCAGCACTGGGGTAGCAGCTTGAAGGCACCAGTGGCATACAGAGAGGTTCTGAAGTGTCTGGCATAAGGGCAAGAACTGGGGGATAGCTTTCTCCCAGACTGAAAGGTGGGCAGAGGCCATTTTTTTTCCTTTTCACAGTCACAGAGCTAGCAGGTGGGGCCATATTTGAGACTACGTCAATCTGGCTCACAGTTTACTCTGTCCTGGTGAATACCTAAGGCTCCGACCCACACAACTTTCAGACTGCCCAAGCTGTTAACAGTGGCATTTTCATATGAATGTCTCAGGCTTCACATCTTCCTAAATCCTCTCAAGCAACAGCCAGCTTCAGTGAAGCCCCAGCCCCTGTAACTCTGGCCATGCAGTCTCAGGCCAGGCACTAGCAGAAGCCAGCTTTGGATCACAGTTTGTTTTTGCCTGGGAACCTCTGAGCCCAGCACAATTAGCAGCCATCTGCAGATTGTTTTGTAGCTAGTGCTGGGTGGCTCCAAGTGGAACACAGGTTGTATCCTGGGGTACACAACCTGGAAACCCCAGAGTCTGCACACCCAGTGGACAGCTACAGACCAAGTCAGAGCACTACTACCCTGTCCCCACACAGCAAATCCTCCATGGAGGGTAGAGGTTAGTGGTCAGTGGTCTCAGCCAGTCCTTGCAGCTGACTAGCCTAAATAAATCCATCCCATTGACCTGCCAACACAATCAAGACTGAACTACAAGAGGAGGGTATACTCCTCTTGTACATCCCACACAGAGGGTACATTGCGAGTACTCAGCTAGGGTGAAAGGGGAGGATGAACCATACAGAACACCTACTACTTTAGGCCATGCTACCAAGACGGAGAGTCATAGAAGTTCTACCTAATACATAGAAACAAACACAAGGAAGAAGCTAAAATGAGGAGACAAACATGGCCCAAATGAAAGAACAGACCAAAACTCTAGAAAAAGAACTAAACAACATGGAGATGAGTGATCCATCAAATCAGAATTCAAAACACTTGTTATAAGGATGCTCAAGGAACTTAATGAGGACCTCAACAGCATAAAAAAGGCCTAGGCAGAAATGAAGGATAACTAGTGGAAATAAAGAATAATTTACAGGGAATCAACAGTATAATGGATGAAGCTGAGAGTCAAAGCAATGATATGGAACATAAGGAAACAAAAAATAACCAATCAGAAACAACAAAAAGAAAACATAAATAAAAAAAAAGATGAGGATACTGGAAGAAGACTCTGGGACAACTTCAAGCTAACCAACATTCACATCATAGGCATGCCAGAAGAAGAAGAGAAAGAGCAAGAAATTGGAAATTTGAAAAAATAATGAAAGAAAGTTTCCTTAATTTTGTGAAGGAAATAAACATGCAAGCCCGGAAGCACAGAGAGTCCCGAACAAGATAAATGCAAACAGGCCCACACCAAGACACATCATAATTAAAATGCCACAAGTTAAAGACATAGACAAAATCTTAAAGGAAGCAAGGGAAAGCAGTTTGTTAGGCCCAGGGGAGTTTTTATAAGACTGTCAGCTGATTTCTCTAGAGAAATTTTGCAGGTTGGCAAGAAATATTCAAAGTCACAAAAAGCAGGGACCTACAGCCAAAATTGTTCTACCCAGCAAAGCTATCACATAGAATCAAAGGACAAATAAAGAGCTTCTCAGACAATAAAAAAAAACTAAAGGAGTTCATCATCACCGAATCATTATTTTATGAAATGTTAGAGGGACTTACTTAAGAAAAAGAAGATTAAAACTATGAGTAATTGTTGGGAACTGCCCTGCCTGGTTTCAGAAGCTGTAAGCCCCCATGGTTAAGGCTGAGTCAGAGACCTTGGGACCATAAGCCATTAAGGAGACAAAGCTTATCTCCCTGGCAGGGGTGCCACCTCTGTCCAACTTTACCCTGCTTGGCCCTGAGCTTGACCAGTTAGTCAATGACAGGTAAGATTCCTCGAGGGAGGGACGACCTAAGACAGGCATGGTCATGAAGAGGCCCACAGGGAAGGACTTGGGGGGGCTATAGAAAAAGGGGGTGATGGACCCTTGTCCCTCAGCTTTGACATAGCCTGAGTCCTCATTCCGTCTGCAAGAAGCCTCCTAATCTCATGGCTGCCTCACTTCCCCTTCTTGACTTAAGCCTGAAATAATGCCAGAGGTGGATGTGGCCCTGGAAAGGACAGGTTCCCTGGGGAGATTAGGCCTAAGAAAGAATGCATAAAATCCTGTGAAACCTGCTTTGCTAATACCCTCAATTTAAACGATAAGGGTCCAAGCCTGAAAAGAGTTTGTTTCCCCAAGTCTTATAGCCCTTTAGCTAACTGACCCTGACTCAGGATAAGCCCTCAGAGTTCTTTGTTCCTTATCTATTGTTTGATCCTTACTGCCTGACAATGATTGATGAGCTTTACCTGTATTCCTGTGCAAATTGAACCCAATAAAAGCCCATTGAGGAAAAGGCTCTTGGTCCTTCTCATTTGAGAGATTGGCCACCTTTCCTCCCGAAGCAGATCATGTCTTGGTAGACTTATTCTCATCCATGGCGGCCGGGGGGGCCCTGCGGACAGAGCCCCCCCCAAACAATAAAATGGTAATAAACACATACCTATCAACAATTAAATCTAAATAAGAACAAACTAAGCAACAAGAACAGACAGAATCATGGATTTGGAGAGAGTTTTGATGGTAGCCATATATGAAGGGGTTTTGGGCGGAATTTGTGAAGAGGTGAGAGGATTAAGAAGTACAAATTGGTAGCCACAGAATAGTCATGGGGACATAAAGTACAGTGCAGGAAATGGAATAGCCAAAGAACTTATACACATAACCCATGGACATCAACAAAGGTATGGGAATTGTCGAAGGAGTGAGGGGTTTGGGATGGATGGGGACATAGGGGGAAAACTTATGGCATCTGTGACAGCATAATCAACAATATATGATTTAAAAGAAAAAAAGACATGACTTGCCCTATCCCATGCTGCTAAATTTGTCTTTCTAAATCACATGCATATACTCTTTTGAAAATGCAAATGTGTAACTAAGTAATACTTCCACATCAATTCCATTCATGGATTTCCATTGCCTGCAGTACACACTATTGCTTAGAATAATAATTATTGTCCTTAATGATCTACCTACAAGCCTTAACAATCTCCTTTCTTCTAGCATACTATTCTAAAGTCATTGTCATTCTCTAAATGTGAAGTCCTCTCTTTGCATCTCTGTTACTTTTCAATGGCAGTTGCATCAGCCTGGACTCCCCTTTCCCTGAACCCCTTAGCCACTGGTCTTTCTGCCAGACTAGACAGAAATTACTCTGTAGCCTATATGCTCCAGTTGTACCCTCCCAAAGTAGTACTGTCCCTAGCTTATGGTTCCACAAGAGCCCAGTGAGTGCCAAATAAATGAATATATATGTACATGGTATGTCAACTTGAAAACGCATAAAGTGATTATAGGCTATGTGAATTGTTACTCAGGGAGTTTCATCCACATTTTATTATTCAGGAAGATCACAGCTACACATTTTGCTATTCAGAGAAATTTAATAACACTATGTTATTTTACTGATATATCATTTGATGAAACATAAAACTTAGACAGCACTCTATCAGTTATATAAAATCAAAGTACAAAAAGAAAAAGCAAGTCTGTGTCTCTCAGTGAGTAGGGCAAATCTTGAGCAATCCCTGTGATGCTTAAGAACACTGAAGTATTTTCCTTTGGGAAAGAGGTAATTGTTTGATAAGAATAGCACTTTCCATTTGAAATTCATTTCAGAAGTTAACAAAGATTATCAGTTACCATTAAAATAGATATTTTAATATCATTTTTCACAAAAATGTCAGGTATTGTGGCAAAATCTATGTGTCAGAAATTGAATCAGTACAGTAAAGCCCCAATTGAGGACTACCTAAGAGCAGCTTCCCAACCCTAAACATTGGTAAGTTTTTCTCAAAAGGTGTGTAGTAAACCGCATCAGACATTAAGAGCAAGGCTCAATAGCATGTCTTCTTTTTATTAGACAAAGGAGCAAACACATTGTTCTAGGCGGGATTTGTAAATGTCACACATGCAGAGTTTTCCACGTTCTTTTTAAAATTTGCCTTTGTTCTGAATTAAAATTGATTCCAGCTGATTCCTCATTTTAAGAAGATCAGGCAAGTGCTCATTTTAAGGCATTGGGAATTTTTTAGTAGTAGAGGAGGCTGCAGGTAGATTCTGAAAAAACTTGTTTTAATTTCTCATTCTATTTTAGTACGTATTATTCCTGGTCAAGCTAAATCAGGCCTCTGAATAGTGGTTCCTCTGTGTGCATGTGTGTATTGAAATTAGTAAGACCAGCAGGGCAGGATAAATTTGAAGGCAGAATGAGAGAAAGTCTGTGAAAGTGTCATAGAAACCAAGAGATTGCTATTGAATAAAATAAGATTAATAGGATGAAATAAACAAATGTAGGTAGATGGCTTTTAGTTTTTTTGAAAATTCAAAATTATTATGACTCTTTTATTCACCTTTTTAATTCATGTATCAAATATTGAAATTGTTTCTAGTTAAACATGGACTAACAATAGACTAAAGACAGTCTATTTTTTTTCTTTTTTCATCAAACAAAATTACATGAATTTATAGTAAACATAATAGAAAAATATAAATAAAAAATTACAAAGAATATGAGAGGATTCAACAAAATTTTGAAATAAAAAATCAGATGCATGATTGGTAACTTTGTTTGAAGGCCAAAAAGTTCTTAAATCTCCCCTTAGCCAGCAGGTGGCAAGTTAACAGAAATAAAACAATTTATATTGCAGAATTCCAGTAAAGCAAGGAAATGCAGAAACTACATAAGTCTGAAAGTTTTGCCACAGTAGGAATGAAAATAAGAAGAATGATTTATAGGATACCTAAAAAACTAAGTCAAAAAAATCATAAAATATACTTGCAACAAAATTCAACTGAAAAAACCTATATTTAAAGTATGTAAGGAATCACTATGATAAAGACAAATAACCCACTATAAAAATGGACACAGGACAGGAAAAAGCATTTTAGAGAAGTAAGTCAAATGGCCAGTAGTCATATCAAACAGCACATGCTTAGGAGTAATCTAGCAAAAACAAATTATATTCACAACACAATGTCATTCACAACTATCACACTGAAAATCAATCAGATAATAAATGTCTACGCTTAAGTGGAACAATTGATTTTTACACTCTAGTAAGTACACAATTTCATAATATCACTGAAAAATAGCCTAGTGTTATTTATTAAAGTTAAAGACATCCATATCTGAAGTCCCAGCAATTTTATAATCAGATATATCACATTTAAATCAAAAATAAACAAAAACCTCTTATACATATACATCAAAACATACCAGAACGTTTGTTCATCAAATGTTTATAATTGCAAAAAATTTAGGAAGACAAAGATATGTCCATGGAAAAAAGAATAGAATAGAAAAACTGCATTATTACTTCAATGAAAGTTTAATTACAACAGTAAAAATTAACTACAGCTACATGAAACAACATGGGTAACTTGTAAATATGCTCAGGAACTCAGTAACTGCACAGTTAATAAAATTTACAAGCTTTTGTCTTTCTATTTTACATTGTTTTGGGGGTTCTATTAACTTGCTAAATAGAACTGCCCATGCTCCACTATAATAGGAATAGCATCCTCAGTCATCAGAGAGTCTGTTCAATACTCCCCTACAGTGTTCTTGGGACCACTTCATACTTTAGAAAGCATTCAGAATCCAAGAAGCTATTGTGTGTAAGGTCACATCTATCAATACATACTGTATTAGAAAGTAAACTAAAAAAATTAAAAATATATATATTTATATTTAAGAATTTAGCCTTGGCTGGTGTGGCTCAGTGGATTGAGTCCTGACCTGCAAACCAAAGGCTTGCTGGTTCAATTCCCCATCAGGGCACATGACTGGGTTTTGGTCCAGGTCCCCATTTAGGGCATGCGAGAGGCAACCACACATTGATGTTTCCCTCCCTTTCTTCCCCTCTCTCTAAAAATAGAGAAAATCTTTAAAACATGAATTTAAACATCATATCATAATCATAATAACATAAATAATACATTCTTAAAAAACATTTTCCATAGCAAAATAAATTACTGAGAATAGTGCTTTGTTATATTTTTTAATATTTTTTTTGTGGAGATTTTTTTAATCTCCGCCCCAGTGAACACCTAAGGCTCCGCCCCTTCACATAACAGGCGAGCCAAGACCAAAAAAAAAAAAAAAATGGCCCAAATGAAAGAACAGATCAAAGCTCCAGAAAAAAATACAACTAAGCAACGAAGAGATAGCCAACCTATCAGATGCACAGTTCAAAACACTGGTAATCAGGATGCTCACAGAATTGATTGAATTTGGTTGCAAATTAGATGAAAAAATGAAGGTTATGCTAAGAGAATCTCTTTAATGTTTACCTTAGGGAACAACAGCCAAATCATTCTATTTGCTTCTTCATTGTAATTGTGTGATACATTCTTTTGAATAAAGTTGATGAAGTGTAAACAAGTTTCTCCAAATCTAATTTTATGTCAAAAGCTTGAATTTTATTATTGACAGGCAATACTGCCACTGGTTTTCTTTAAACTAATAAGCTCACTTCATTCATTTTTGAGAAAATTTCTGCCAAATACCAAAGCCTGAATAACTATATTTCATCTGTCAATTCTACTTTCTAATATTAATAAAGATTGTAAAAAAAGTTTTAAAAGTCTACCCATGCTTCAATTAAATCTCTCAAGTGTTTTTTTATTGCAATGATCATTATACTTTGGTACGTTGCAGAAGTTTTATGCATACTTGCCATTTCTTCACACAGAATATTAAAATAATATGTACTCAAGGGTGGAGATTTAATAAAATTATATTTTTTATACTTTGTCCATGGCAGTGTTAGATATGATTGGCATTTTTAAAAATCCCAAATATGTGCCAATGAAGAATATCACAACTACTCTCTGGTTCAGTGCCACGTCTTAGTTTATGCTAAGGCACCAGCAGTTTCAACCACCATTGTTTTTCACCACTGGTGCAAATGTAAAAACCATGCAATAGGCAGTTAAATACAATAGTCTCATAAATATAGTTTGACCTCTTGTGTTTACTGAAAGGATCTCACACGTTGACCCTCCCAAATTCTGTGGATACCATCTTGACAACTACTGCTCAAATGGACTCAGACACAAATGGGCCTATAAGCAAATAGAAGAGAAAAATCTTATATACAAAAGAGGTCCAAAATAGGTTTACAGTTGTGAGTACATGAAACACAGAGTTTACTCTTGAATTATTATTATTTATTAATTATTGAATTATTTTCCATATGAACTGTAAACATACTTTTGCCCACCCTTTTATGGTGCAAACCAGAACGTAATAAATAACATGGATGTCCACAGTGCTCTGGGAATTCAGGGGCAGGTAAAACTGTTTTCGCTTAGGGTCTTAGGAAAGCTCTTTTAGAGTGGTTAGTGTTTTGCAAATTAGGAAATTCAGGGATTATTCTTCAAACAAAAATTAGAGGAGTAAATATATGGCCATGAGAAAGTGCATGGTGTATGAACTGAAAATCAGGAGCATCACTGTAACTGAAATAGATGTTGTATGGCCCAACATTACCCTGGCAGCAGCTGGTTCTGAAGACTTGTTTTTGCTCAACTTTTCACTATGTCAACTCAAACCACTAACTCTTCATGACCAGATTCTGGTTTAGTCTCTACTCTACCTTACCATTATTTAAAGTTCAAAATAATTTTTAGAGTTGATATAAAAACTATTGCAGTCATTCATTTAGAATATGGCTAGTTATGCTTGGCCTTCATTATTGAGATATAATATGGAAATCTATGCTAAAATGTATTTAATATTGGTAAATAGGTATATTAACAAATAAATCAATTTATATTTAAGTAAAGAATTTCAATTTGTGAATTAGGTCAGTAAATCTGTTCCTTTCCTTAGGCATATCATTAAAAATGAACATATTAAGAGATAAATACATGTTATATAAATACTGAGATTTGTATATTCTCTAAAATTGTCTTTGGATACCATGGTTCCACCATATTCTGTCTCTGAAACCAGGTAAAAGACATTTTACTGCTCAACAGAAGTAATTATCCTAACTTTACACGTCAAGAAACTAGAAAAAGAAGAACAAACTAAGCCCAAAGTTACCAGAAGGCAGGAAGTGATAAAAATCATAGCAGAAATAAATAAAATAGAAACTAAAAGACAAAAAAAAATAATAAAACTAAAAGTTGGGTTTTTAGAAAGATAAAAACATTGACAACATAGATTAAGCTGGAGAGCTAAAATAAGCAAAATTATAACAAAAATAATAATAGAGATCACAACTTAAATTTTAAAATGCAAAACAATCACAGAAATAGAACTGGAGACAGAGATGAGACAAAATAAAAGGAAGAATGAATCTAAGAGCAAAGCTGCAGGTGCAGAGGCCTGGTCCAACAAGATATTTTCAAGCTAAAAGGGCATAGCCTCCACCCTAAAAGACCCAGAAGACAGAGTATCAAGCCACAGAGAATTAGTTTACTCTTGAAATTAAATGGAATTTGCCCCTCTGAACTTTGGACTTGCCTTGTATCCATGCCCCTCTTTTTTCCTCCAATGTCTATTTTTGGAATGGGAATATCTATCCTATATCTGTCCTGACATTGTATTTTGGGAACAGATAACTTGCTTTTTATTTTTACAGGTCCCCAGATAGACAGGATTTTCCCCAGGCTAAATCATCCCTGAAACTCATTCATAACACATTTAAATTCTTCAGATGGTAAGATTTGGGTCTTTTGAAGGAAGAATTTTGCATTTTGAGTTAATGCTGGAACTGTTGCAGCTTTTGAGGATGCTTGTTTTTTTTTTAATTTTTATTGTTATTCAATTACAGTTTGCATTTTCTACCCATCCCTCCACCCCACCCCAGCCAAACCCAACTCCCTCCCCCACCTCCACCCTCCCCCTTGATTTTGTCCATGTGTCCTTTATAGTGGTTCCTGTATTCCCCTCTCCCCACTATCCCCTCCCCACTCCCCTCTGGCTATTGTTACATTTTTCTTAATTTCAATGTCTCTGGTTATATTTTGTTTGCTTTTTTCTTCTGTTGATTATGTTCCAGTTAAAGGTGAGATCAAATGGTATTTGTCCCTCACTGCCTGGCTTATTTTACTTAGCATAATGCTCTCCAGTTCCATCCATGCCATTGCAAAGGGTATAAACTCCTTCTTTCTCTCTGCTGCATAGAATTCCATTGTGTAAATGTACCATAGTTTTGTGATCCACTCATTTGCTTATGGGCACTTCGGTTGCTTCCAGCACTTGGGTATTGTAAATTGTGCTGCTATTGGGGGCATAGGTTCTTTTGGATTGGGTGTTTCGGGTTTTTAGGGTATAATCCCAGCAGTGGAATTGCTGCGTCGAAGGGCAGTTCCATTTTTAGTTTTCTGAGGAAATGCCATACTGTTTTCCACAGTGGCCGCACCAGTCTGCATTCCCACCAACAATGTACTAGGGTTCCCTTTTCTCCGCATCCTCTCCAACATTTGTTTGTGGATTTGTTTATGTTGGCCACTCTGACTGGTGTGAGATGGTACCTCATTGTGGTTTTAATTTGCATCTCTCTGATGGCTAGTGATGCTGAGCATCTTTTCATATGTCTCTGGGCCCTCTGTATGTCTTTCTTGGAGAAGTGTCTGTTCAAGTCCTTTGCCCATTTTTTAATTGGGTTGTTTGTCTTCCTGGAGTGCAGTCATGTGAGTTTGTATATTTTGGACATCAGGCCCTTGTCTGAGGTATCATTGGCAAATATGTTTTCCCACACTGTTGGTTCTCTTTTTATTTTAATGCTGTTTTCTTTAGCCATGCAGAAGCTTTTTATTTTGATGAGGTCCAATTTGGTTATTCTTTCCTTTATGTCCCTTGCTTTAGGGGACGTGTCTGTGAGGTTGTTGCTGCTTTTGAGGATGTTTGGATGAGGTGAACACATTTTGATGGTGATGATGATGAAGATGATATAGGAAATATCCAAGAGCCTATTTTCCAGATCAAAATGTAAAGCTTACTGATGCAGTTGTTCTTCCTAAGTATCTACCTGATGATTTTGCTAGCCTTTACTCTGGAGGCAAACACTATCATGAACATTGATTTATAATTCTCATACATCTCTTTCTGTTTATATTAGATATGTGAATATTTAAGAACTACATCTTAGTTTTTGATATTTGCTTAGGAAGTGTATGCTTTCATTAAAAAAAGATTGACTAAATATATTCAATGGAAGCTTTGTATTATCTTATTTGTTTTGCTTTTTCTATAAGCTTTTCTACCCTCTTTTTTATTAAACATGTTGTTTTTATTCTAATTTGTTCCAGAAAATAAACTAGGCCTATTTTTACAGCTTTCTGGGGTTACATTAAATTTAAAAAGCATAACAAAATTTTAAGTTTAAAGTGAATGAATGTCTTTGTAATCTTTCCAAACAGTACAAAGACTTTTAATGTTGATTGAAGCCATCATCTCTCTATTTAGGTTATATTGTTACCTAATACCTTAGATCTCCCTTGTTTTCTTAAGCTGAAATATAGTGTTGTTCTATGTTGTCGGTGCATGCTTAGATTTATTCAATTAATATTTAATTCTTTGGTTTGGAATTAGTCTCTGAATCTCAAATTTTTTTGCAGGAACATTTTCTTTTCCCTCAATTATAACTTCTATAAATTCATTTATTGATCATTTCTAAGTGGTAAAATTTAATAATTTTACAATAAAACTTTCTTAATTTCATCATTTTTATACATTAAACTGTGTACTCAGAACAGATAAATAAATATTTACTTTCTCTTCAAAATTTAAGGGTTTCTGCTTCTGGTTTCCATGATCATGATTACAAAATGTATGATCTCTCTTCCTCTGGCTACCTATAAATATTTCTCTTTTCTTCTTTTTCTTTTTTTTTTTTGAGATACTTAAAATATATTTTATAGATTATGCTATTAAATTTGTCCCATTTTTTTCTCCCCTTTATTCCCCTCTGTCCTGTAGTCCTCCTCTCACCAGCATTCCCTCACCTCAGTTCATGTTCATTAGTCATACATAAGTTCTTTGGCTTCTCCATTTCTCATACTATACTTAACCTCCCCCTGTCTATTCTGGACCTACCATTTACGATTCTTATTTCCTGTACCTTTTCCACCATTCTCCCCAATCCCCCCACCCCACTGATAACCTTCCACTTATCTCTACTTCTGTGATTCTGTTCCTGTTTCAGTTGTTTGTTTAGTTCATTTTCGGTTTTGGTTTTGATTTTTTAGGTTCCATTGTTCATACTTGTGAATTTGCTGTCATTTTACTGTTCATAGTTTTGATCTTCTTTTTCTTAGATAAGTCCCTTTAACATCTCACAAAATAAGGGCTTGGTGATGATGAACTCCTTTAACTTGATCTTATCTGGGAAGCACTTTATCTGCCCTTCCATTCTACATGAGAGCTTTGCTGGATAGAGTAATCTTGGGTGTAGGTCCTTGCCTTTCATGACGTTGAATACTTCCTTCCAGCCCCTTCTTGCTTGCAAGGTTTCTTTTGAGAAATCAGCTGATTGTCTAATGGGAACTCCTTTGTAGGTAACTATCTCCTTTCCTCTTGCTGCTTTTAAGATTTTCTCCTTATCTTTCATCTTGGGTAATATAATTATGATGTGTTTTGCTGTGTGCTTCCTTGTTTCCAACTTCTTTGGGACTTTGTGAGTTTCTTGGACTTCCTGGAAGTCTATCTCCTTTGCCCAATTTGGGAAGTTCTCCTTCATTATATTTTCAAATAAGTTTTCAATTTCTTGCTCTTATTCGTCTCTTTTTGGCATCCCTATGATTTGAATGTTGGAACATTTAAAGTTGTCCCCAAGGTTCCTAAGCCTCTCCGTGTTTTTTTGAATTCTTATTTCTTCGTTCTGTTCTGGTTGAATATTATGTCTGCCTTCTGCTCCAAACCATTGCTTTGAGTCCCTGTTTCCTTCTCTTCACTGTTGGTTCCCTGTACATTTTTCTTTATTTCACTTTTCATACCTTCATTTTTTCCTCTGTATTGTCACCATATTCAACCTTGTCTGTGAGCATCCTGATTACTAGTGTTTTGAACTATGCATCTGATAAATTGGCTATGTCTTCGTCCCTTAGTTGTATTTTTTCTGGAGCTTTGATTTCTTCTTTCATTTGAGCCATATTTTTTTGTCTCAGTGCGCCTGTTACATAGTAAGAGGTGGAGCTTTTGGTATTGGGGGGGGCAAACCATGTCACTGCACTGTGGTGCTGTATGTGCAGGAAGGGTCTAAGAGGGAACAATGCCTCTTGTTCAGCTCTCAGCTGGCTTTCAGTCACTCCCTCACTACCCACAAGCAAAATGGGCCTTTCTGGTGCTGATTCCCAGGTGGGTGGTTTTGTGTATGTTCTAGGACCCTGTGCGTCTCTCCAAGGAACTCTCCTGTGAGGCTGGGAGTTTACCTTGCCACCTCAACCCCCACAGGTTTTTTTTCAATCAGAGGTTTTGAGGCCTTATTTCCCCATGCTGGAACCCTGAGTTGCATGGTCTGTCTCACTCCCAGTTGTTCCTCCCAGTTTATCTGCATGCAAATGTCACACCACCTGCTTTGCCAGCTACCACCTTGCCTGGAGTCCTCTACACCCCAGCTTCCTGTCTCCACCCCTCCTACCAGTCTGGATGAATATTTCTTCTTTAATTGCTTGGTTGTCAGACTTCCGTGTGGTTTGATTTTCTGGTAGTTCTGTTTTTTTGGTTTTTTTTAATGTGTTGTTGTCCTTCTTTTGGTTGTGTGAGAAGGCAAAGTATATCTATCTATGCCTCCACCTTGGCTGGAAGTCTCTCAAATATTACTGTTTTCTTTTGGCATTCTGGAATCTACCATGTGTTAATTTACACATTTCTTTTTATTTATCTTTCTTAATAATTGTTGTTTCTAAGTCTGAAGATTTAATATATCTGTATTGTGAAATGATTTTCATAATCTAATTAATATATCACATTATATACCATTTTTTATTTGTGGTGAAAACATAAAGACATATTCCTCTTAGAAAATTTCAGATATATGATACAGTATTATTGACTATAGTCAGCCTGTTGAATCTTATTTCTATAGACTTCATCTTATAACCGAAATGTGTAACTTTGACCAACATTTTTCCATTTTCTCCAACATTAAATACACAGTCAACTAATCCTGAAATGGGTGCCAATACACAATAAGAATAGAACAGTCACCTAATATATGGTGATAGGAAAACTGGATATCCACAGTCAACAGAATTAAAATAGATTAAAGCTACATGTAAGATCAGAAGGTGTTGAATTCATGAAAAACACATAGGGGGAAATCTCCTTGACATCGGTCATGACAATGATTTTTTTGGATTTCACAACAAAAGCACAGGCAACAAAAACAAAACCAAAAAACAAACAAAAAAGGGACTGTGTCAAAGAAAGCTTCTGCCCAGAAAAGGAAAAGTTAAAAGGCAACCCACAGAATGGGAGAAAATATTTCCAAACATAGGTCTGATAAAGGATACCCAAATATCCAAACATCCACAATATATTAGGGACTCATACAATTCCATAGCCAAAAGAATAAAATACAATTAAAAATCGGCAAAGGCAAAGGACGTGAAATAATTTTTTTCCAGAAAAACAACATAGAAATGGCCAAGAAGTATATGAAAAACCCCTCAATGTCACTACCCATCAGAGGAATACAAATCAAACCACACTTAAATATTATCTCTCTCTTGTTAAAGTGGCTATTATTTTTTTTAAAGATAAGAGATCTCTAACTAGCCGCTGAGTGCCTCTATTTTCTCTTTTTCTTTTCGAGAAATTCTTCCTATTCAAGCCCCCCTGGTCCAAACAAGCACCTGGCCTCGCACACAGCCCAGCCTGGATCTCTCCCAAGGATCCTGCAGCAGACCCTGCACCCGGGCCAAGGGCTTCCTGTGGAAAACAGTATGGAATTTCCTCACAAAACTAAACATGGAACTGCCCTTTGACCCAGCAATTCCGCTGCTGGGATTATACCCTAAGAACCCTGAAACACCAATCCAAAAGAACCTATGCACCCCAATGTTAATAGCAGCACAATTGACAATAGCCAAGTACTGGAAGCAACCTAAGTGCCCATCAGCAAATGAGTGAATCAAAAAATTATGGTACATTTACATAATGGAATTCTATGCAGCAGAGAGAAAGAAGGAGCTTATACCCTTTGCAACAGCATGGATGGAACTGGAGAGCATTATGCTAAGTGAAATAAGCCAGGCGGTGAGGGACAAATACCATATGATCTCACCTTTAACTGGAACATAATCAACAGAAGAAAAAAGCAAACAAAATATAACCAGAGACATTGAAGTTAAGAACAATCTAACAATAGCCAGGGGGGAGTGGGGAGGGGATAGTGGGGAGAGGGGAATACAGGAACTACTATAAAGGACACATGGACCAAATCAAGGGGGAGGGTGGAGGTAGGGGAGGGAGGTGGGTTCGGCTGGGGTGGGGTGGAGGGATGGGGAGAAAAGGCATACAACTGTAATTGAATAACAATAATTTTTTTAAAAAAAGATAAGAGATAATAAGCATTGGTTAGAATATGGAGAAAAGTGAAACCTTATACACTGTTGGAGAGAATGTATCTTGGTACGGCTATTATATACATACAAAAAGCAGTGTGGAGATTCTATTTTAAATTAAAAGTAAAACTACCATATGATCCACAATCTCACTTTTAGTTTTAAAGCCAAAGAAAATGAAACCAGGGTCTCGACGAGATATCTTCACACCTATGTTGATTGCAGCATTATTAGCAATAGCCAAGATATAGAAAAAAATGTGTCTGTCAATGGATGAATGGAAAATAAAATACAGTGTATCCATACCATAGATTATAATTCACCCATAAACCTATATGTGACAAATTTCATAAACCCGGAGGACATGCTCGTGAAATAAGCCAAACAGAAAAAAACAAATATTGTAAGATCTCTTTTATATGTGGAATTTATACAAGTCGAGCACAAAGGAGTAGAGAATAGAAAGGTGGTAGCCAGGGACCATAGGGTGAAATTCTTGACAAACAGCATTGTTTTATGTTTATGTTTTAATCTGAGCTTTAATAAATTTGTTTCCTGCTGTAATCTGTAATTGTTGAGTATGTGAAAATGTGAAAGAATTTTCAATTGTTCTTAATCTTGAGAAACTTGTATATGTGAATTGAGTATAGTTTGTCTGTAACACAATTGGCAGAATTTTCAAATATAAAAATGTCCACACTTGAGATAGTATAAATTTAAACCAGAGGATCCTGTGAGGGCAAGTCTACAGGGAAAATTCTTAGTAGCAATATCGTGTGCCCCACTCAGAACCCAGGCCAAGAGAACCACGGCTTCATATTCCCAACTTTTACAGACATACTGATATTTTTATGACTACATTTCTGATTTTCTGAGAGTCTTGCATTTAATCTAAAATTTCAGTTCCAATTTACTTAGGCCCTTGTTACTATGGACTCAATGATATTGCCCCAAACTTCACGTGTTAAATCCCTAACCTCCAATATGATGGTATTTGAAAATGACGTTTTTGAAAGGTTATTAGGGTTAGATGGTGTCTTGGATGTGAGGCTGTTATGATGGGATTAGTGTCCTTCAAGAAGAGACACTAGAAAGTTCTCTCTGTCCCTGTCTCCCTTACAAGGCACAAAGAAGAGATCATGTGAGGACAGAATAAGATGGACACTCCCTGCAAGCCAAGAGAAGAAGCCTACAATTAAACCTACTTAGTTAGCAGCTTGATGTTGGAATTCCCAACCACCAAACTGTGCAAAGTAAATTTCTCTTGCTTATGGCATCGAGCCTATGACATTTTTGTATAACAGCGCAGGCAGATTAATACACCGGCCCACAGAAACTCTTTTAACCAGTCTCACTTACAGTACAATGCTCAGTGTTCTGTCATTAGTTGTGCTATATGTTAGTTTTTTATTTTAAATATTTTATTGATCACTTCTTAGCTTTTAGGCTAAGATCAATTGTAGGATCTGTTCTTATCAGTTTAAATAATTTATTGATTAGGCTATTACAGTTGTCCCATTTTTTCTCCAACGTGTACTCCCCTTCTACTATCATACCCTCCTTAGTTCACATCCATGGGGCCCTATGTTAATTTAATCATATAATAAGCAAGTAATACTAATAAAGGGATTTTTAATTTATTTTACTTCTTCCTGTGTCCCTGGTACCTACTATAGGGACTGGTATATAGTAGGCACTCAATAAACACTGGTTGCATGGATAAATAAGTTTAATACCATTAGTGAAGATACATATAATTTCAGAGAATAAACTTGTCTGCCATGTTCAACTTTTCATGAAATGATATTTTGACTCAGTATCAGTCATGTCAATCTTAGTCATGTTGGATTTCTTAGTAAGTCATTATCTTTCTGACTAACATAGTCATGCGTGAGAGTTGAGTGGCTATACAGAAACAATTTACTAAACTGAAACATTGTTTTATGTATTTTTATTTTCAAGTTATTGAAACATTATGCTATAGAGTTAAATTTTTGAATTATTTAAAAAATGGCACGAACATATAGAATGAAGAAAAAATTATTTAAAATAGTTTGCAATTTTAGTTAGAACTAATACTTACTGGGCACTGGCTATGAGTTGAATATTGTAGTAAGAAATAAAGTATATCGTCTTAGTACTACTCTCCAGCACTCCTTAAGGCAGGTTCAGTTATTTTCTCCACTTCATACCATATGATCTCACCCGTAAGTGGAACGTAATCAACAAAACAAACAAGCAAGCAAAATATAACCAGAGACACTGAAATAAAGAACAAACTGACAGTAACCAGAGGGAAGGGAGGCATAATGGGGAAAATAGGGGAAGGTCCATCAAGGAACATGTATAAAGGATCCATGGACAAGGCCAAAGGGGGTAGGCTCAAGGGTGGGAGGAGGAGGTGGGTGGGGTGGAAGGCCATGGTGGGATGAAAATGAAGACAACTGTACTTGAACAACAATGAACTGTAATAAAAAAAAGAAGAAGAAGAAACAAAAAAATAACTTGCCCAACATTCTAACACTATGTAGTCAAGGTACTAGATTTTGAAACTAAGATAAGTATTGGAACGATATGTATTTCATTTATTTAAATGAACATTTGTGCAGGCATGTTTATATGTGTGTGTGAATATATATACATACAGACATACATATACACATATACACACACACTTATTATTGCTGTTAGGACCTGTGAATTTTAGCACATGTGCTGTATGCATGAATGAATCCTTCAAAAATGCTTTTAAATTGTATAAAGTAATCTTTCTTATACCTTTACTACCTCTTTCCATAGGCTCATATCTCAAGATATAAGTTATAGGTGACAGTGATACATTCAAATAGAGCAAGGTATTTCCTTGCTTATCCCTTAATCATAAGCATTAGTTTCTTTGCTTTATGCTTGGTGCATGTCTTTGCCTATGTTCCCAATTTACTGTCAGGATTAGAAGGAGATAAAAGGAATTGATTGTTACTGATACTGAATAAGGAAATAGTTTCTCTATGTAAATCTTTCCTCCCAATATTTTAGTTGCTTTTTTGAGTTGTGATTCGTTAGAGGGTTGAGTTCCACATTCCACAGTAATATGCAGTGCTATCCAGTTTAAGTGACTTAAAATTTGATACCTCACATTTGTTTGTAGTAAAAGAATTTTTTAGGCTCACTTCCCAATCAAATGATCAGTTCACCATAATGATGCACATAACTTTACAAGCCACCTACTGAATACAGATGTGATATCAGAAGCTGTGTTAGATGCAGTGGTAGGTAGCCATACAGAGGTAGCCACAGATAATCAAAACAATTGGACTTACAAAACATATAAAATATTTCTAGAGGTTATTAAATATGTAAGATAAAAAATAATAATTACTTCTTAATTTTCATTAGAATTAATGTTTTAAGGGTTAAAATCTCAATATACATAGGAAAAACTTTGTGGTGTTTCAAAGGGCCCTGGGAATACCTCAAAAGATTAGATACCACGTGGGAAAGATTATAAAATATGTGATGAAAAAACTACTAGGATACATTTTATGGTTAAACACAATGGTTTTAAATTAAACAAATAGTTGGAGATGTGGGAAACCCAAGTTGACAGCTTGGTTCCTCCCAGCTCCCTGGCATCATCATAATACATTTAAGCTGGACTTAGATATAGGAACTTATGACATTATTAAAAGGAGATATCTTACACTATTGTCAAGGTTTGACATAGTCACCTAAAGAAAATGCTAAGTGGATAACCACTTCCTTTCACAACAAGCTCTCCACAGACAAAACTTTAATGATCATTTGACTGCAACCTGGAGATTTGTTTATTGGAAAGCACATCAAATAAAAGGCAATTTCCAGCCTCATTGGAAGAGACCTTATTAGTCACCAAATGTAAATGAACATCTGCTCTTGTCTATGACATTAAAGACTCCTTGAGGACGAGAAGCTGCCAACACCACAGGTAGGCAGCTATCCCAAACATTGTCAAGGCAGGTATACCTACACAAGGATACTGAACTCACAAACCATTCTGTTTGCCATTACCTGTCTGCTAATGGCATTAGTCATAATCATAGTTATACTTGTTCTTTGGGGTTTTCTATGTACTCCAACTTATGACTCCTAAACATGTGTAGATTATGTAAATGTTACACTAAATGCCAAACACAGGAAAATGAGACAGGAGGTCTTTAGAGTAGGAAAAATGAAAAGAATTTTATTTCTAGACTGAGAGTTCCTATGTGGCAGATTTTATGTTCTGTAACGTCTCTTGGCTGAGTTCTTCTTATACTATAATTTACTCAAATTAAATTGTTTTAATGAATATTATACTGAAGCTTCCAGGGACCATGAAGAAATTTTAAAAATATTTTAAAAAGCTACTTATCTGTTATACTTCTATAGATCTCCTATAGCTTGATTTCTCATCAACCATTCTTCAAAGACCCTATCAGCCAGTGTATATTCAATAAAAATAAAAATATCTTAAGTAAAACACATATAAGAAAATATATAATCTACTTTTTCTATAATCACAAATTAAGAAAAAAAGAAAGTATTTCTTATTACCAACTCTTTTGTTTATCCATGACAATGTTTTCAGTTAGTTTTGAAGAACTAAAGGGTTTTTTTAATGATTTTTTTAGTCCACAAATACTCACATGAGCACTTTTCATTTCTTTATAAACTTTGAGCATTTAAAAAATACTAGTCGTTTGTAAATAAAGCTCTCAAGCATAATTTTAGAGAAGGTCTTTTTGTATTTGGCCTTCACTCTAGTAGAGCTCTCATGCTATCCTTCTTTCACCTCTTTCCTCCATTTGATGTACTTCATTTATCATGAACTCTTTGTGTCATTGAACTTTTGAGGTTCTAATCAGTGTGATGTGTACAGACATACAATGGTTCTTTTTACTAAGTTGTTTTCTGCCTAGTGTCTATCATTGTTCCTTCCTTGTCAACAGCCCTTGTTTTTTCTTGGACCACACAGCTCTTTGTTACTCTCATTCAGTATAACCTGGAGGTGTCTCTATGGTAGAGGACCCAGTTAGACCATTATTTTTACTTTTCCATTCTAATGACTTAAAGAGGTAGACTTTGAGCCAAGCTGTTAATTTCAGAGTACTGTACTTTTTTGCCAAAATTTTTGAAGGAAAAATAAGGGTGTGCATTATACATGGGTGATAGTGATTCTGTATCTATGTAAATGTTTTAATTCTTTTATTTATGCATATGCATTAAAATATAATTCTTTTTAAATTATTTTACAATACTAAAATTATATTACAAAAAACAAGTGTCTAAATATAAGTAAATAATTAAATTAAAAAATTAAAATGAAAAATTTTTTTTCCTGAAAGTTTGGGCCAAAAATATGGGTGGGTATTATACACCAAAGTGCGTGTTATACTTGGAAAAATACAGTAAATCTCAGGACTTATAGAGGGGTTTCTGCAACTGAGCTTCTTAAAATCTACTGCTCTTTGATCTGTGAAGTTGTGAGACTGAAACCATCTCCTTGCCATGATGGAAGGGTCTATAGCATACAGTACAGAAACCAACTCAGGAAAAGAGAAGATGAGAAATGGACAGAGAGAAACCAGACCTTGGTGATATCTCTTTAGTCCCTCATTTAAGATGAGCCAAGAACCAGTACTATACTTTTGTTTTCAGCTACAAGTTACAAACCAATTGACTCCTTTTCTGCTTAATCTATTTTAGGACTTAATTTTATCACTTGCTAATTTGAATAATATACAAAATTAAAATCATGGCTTAAAATTTTACAATATTTAAGGAGAAACACAGGCTTCACACTACAGGTAAATCACTATGAAGGTGCCCTGATAGAGTTACATTACTATTGCCTGGTAAGTAGCAAAAGAGAGCAAGTAATAGTCAGGTTCTGAAAAATTAAAAATACTTCCCAAAGTGGCATTTCTGTTGGTTTTTAAAGTATGAGTAAGAATTTTATCAGGCAGAAAACTGAACTAGGGCATTCAAGGTAGTGGAAAGATATTGTTCTAAATTTAGCACAAATATGACACCCTGTTTCAAATCTTTGATTTTCATGTTCAAAAATAAATGGATGTTCCTGAGTGGTTCTGATTATTTAAATATATTTCTTTGATGAGTTGGCTTATTCCAAATTTTCTGTCAATTACCTTTGATCAGTCTTGCAGTAGAAACAGAAGAATAACAATGTGTTAGCTGATATTTAACCAATTTATCTGGCATGGGTTTACTGTACTTAATTTTTACTTATTAGTTGAAGAAGATTTATTGCCATATTATGATATCATACAATCCCTTTGACATTATAAAATTTATATCTTT